>NC_090689.1:1267857-1901785 GCF_013368605.1 Nyctibius grandis | reverse complement strand
ATAGGAGTAAGTGATGGTAAGAGCTGTAGATCTTTTGTCAATGCATAGGTACACCCTACACATAGTGATGCAAGGAGGAGAACCATTCAGTTCTGGATGCTGATCCGCACTGTAACTTGTATAGATTTTGTGTGCATTTTGTCCTTGCTTAGTCTGAATCCATGTGGGAGAGGGAAGAGAAGGTGTGCTGGAAACCCAATTTATTCAAAACTAAAAAATTATAACCTTGTAGAAACATTTTATTAAAGCACAGGAGGCATTTTGGTTAGCTGAGATAGACATTACTTTCATCAGCAGATGTTACTCATTGCAAGCAAACTGTGCTTAATTATGTACGTTGTTTTCGTGATGGAAGATAGTTGCTATATCAAGGGGCTGATGTGGCACCAATGATCTCTCTTTTCAAAGGAGCTGAAAGGCATGGTTCTAGCAGTAAAGTCACAAGAACAGCTGACTTGCAAAATTACTTTTATTTGTGTTTTTTTTTGTATTCTACCTGGATCCAGTATTGACAAGGGAATTCCATAACAGTAAAAAAGAATGAGGCTGCTCATTTATGCTCTCGAATAAAACAAAAAAAAAAAAATCTAGCATCTGGAATCCAGGCTTTCAGTTTAGGTTTTGTCCTTTCTTCCTTGTGGGTTTAGAGGAACTTTTCATTATTAGTCTCTGCTGCCTTTCTCTTCCCAAAACTGAAAACTATGTTCTCAGGAGGTGTCTGAAGACAAGATGTGACTCTAGCCATACTAAGGCTGTGAAGAAGACAATTTGAGACTTCAGCTAGAATATAATAACTGAACTCCTTTAAATGCTATCTTTTCTGAAGACTTGCTCTGGAATGATGAAGGGATGTTATTCCATTTGATGTAATGAGATCTTACTAGCCTTGTCAAGATATGTGATTAAACAAGAAGGAACTTTTACATTATTTATCTTAAATACCCTGTTGAAAGTTTGGAGGGAGGAAAAATGCTGTTATCAAGTTACTAAACCTAGAAATGAAGCTAGCTGGTCTCATCACAACATAGTAAGTCTTGGACATGAAACAAAGTTCCAAGAAAAAGGAGAGGTCTGGCAGTTGCTTAGGAAGAGAGCTGGTGGCTTGCCCACAGGTCCTGAAGTGGCCAGGCTCTTCCTGAGCAAGTGATCAGAGAACCCCTTACAAAGAAGGATGGTGGTGGACTGTTAACTCAACTGCAGACTTTACAGATATCTTAATCTCTCTTGTGCTGGTAACAGTTTTGCTGAGCTATTTGCTACTCTGCTGGTTGCAGGTAACGCAGCCTTGCTCTGTGGGAACATTTTGTTCTGCTGAGGATTCTTTATGGTGCCTAATGCTGCCCATGGTAGGTATAGGCTGATTTTTTTCCTTTATGTTACATATACATATGTGACTATTGCTTCTGTTCATTGACTAGCACAATATCCCATATTTCCATGAAGCATAAAATTTCACGATTTCAGAATTGTGATCAGGTGGATAACTAGCAACTAACACTTTCCTAACTCCTGTTGAGGTGCAGCAGTTTGAATATCTGGCCCACATCTTCCCTTCCTTTCCAGTGAAAATAGGTACAATTTATATAAATGATTATTTTAAAATGATGCGAAGCTGATAGACTTGCTGAGCAATACAAATATAAGCTGACAAGAGCCAATTAAAGCAATTGTGTAATTAGAAGTGCATGTTATTCTCATCAGTAATTCTGTCCCTGTAACTGTGTGTGCATGTAACTTAGTTTAATTGCATGCACTGAAATAAAAAGGCTGACTGTTGCTTATTTTGTTGTAGAATTTTATTGCATTTTCAAAGCTCTGACATCTATGTACTAAACACTTAAAATAGATATTTAAGGGTTTACCTGATGACTTACAGCCTTGTACCGGTGTCCATTGCATAAAGGCAGGAGATCAAGTAACTAAATGCTGTCTCTTGGTCTTTGGAGGAATTTAAAGTGATTTGAATGCACAAAGGAATAGGAAGATGCAATTGACAAAGTTAGCTTTGTGCTCAGACTGATTTACGGTTCATGAAGTCTGTTTTTGAATGGACTTGTGCTTTTTCCTCCTGTGCACAATAGCCAGAACTTTAATATGAGTACAAAAATGCATAAATCCAATCTTCCTTAGTCCAGCTTGATAGGCACTGAAAGCAGCAACTGTGAGGAAAATGCTACTCAGTCTTGGATTGAAGAATGATCAGGGCAGATGGCAACTTCAGGAGACTGAGCTGCCAGATTCTAACCTGTCAGTTCAGAGCATGGGCAAGCTGCAGCTTTATAGAGGCTTAACACTGCCAAACTTGAAAGATTTTATAGGGCTTAAAAGGAAACATTCCTGACAGCTTGATAACTTCCAGTCTCTGCTCAAAAGCAGATGGATATAAAAGCTTTTTGACTTAACAGTTGTTTAAAAATGTTGACAAAACAGTATTTTTTTCATTGAGCAAATAAGCTTTCTGCATGGCTTGAAGAAAAACCCCAAGTCGGAGACAGTCTTTGTGGGAAATGTCATCCAAAATGACTTGGGAAACGGAAAAGTGATTAAATGGGGTCTTAAACATGGAAAATGTTAGGTTGCTTTGCCTATTAGTGCTGGGAGTTTTGACTATGTGATAGTCAATATAGCGTAGGGAACCTGGTGTGGCAACGCCTTGTATGTCTGTCTCTTGCTTGCTGTCCAGTGTGGTTTGCTAACCACTCTGCTTTGAATGCGACTTGGGTACTTTGCTCTTACTGTATGTATTGCATCAGCTGAGTGTCGGAGGGAGTTTTCTGAAGAAAGACTAAGAAACAAGTGAGACTGAAGTATGCCATTATTTTCTGCTGAGACTTTTTCCTGTGAGAGGTTCCTACAACAGTGGAAGTTCATGTAGATGAGATCAGTAAGCATTTGTAACTGAGCCCCAAAGCAGCACAATGGATGTACAGCTGTATACATTAAAATGCTGATTGCAGAGCTACACCAGGGAGACTGGGCTCTGGTTCAGACAAAATGCCTGCATAGCTTGAGGAAGGTTAAGGGTTAATTAGAAGAATTGTAACAGAAAATGGATTCTATAATTTTATCCCTACAAAACCAGGACAGAGTTAAAAAAAAAAAAAGACCTATGTTCAATGAACTTAATTCAGCTCCTTAAAGTTTCAGCAACTCTTCTGTAGATTCTTGAGAGGAAACCAGAGAGAAACTGGAATAATTCTGAAAGAGCTGCCACAAAAGTGGAGCAAAAAGTTGGACTTAGCTCTCTGAGACTACAGAAAAGTTAGTCTCTGTATTGGCTCAAGGAAAAGGGTGAAGGTTTGGCTGAACAGTATTTTATCTGAATTGGTTCTCTCAACCCAGCTATAAATCAAGGCTTGAATAGTGTACTAGTGGGTATAAAATACTGAGATATAAATCAAGGCTTGAACACTGTACCTGTGAGTATAAAACACTTGATGTTGTACAAGTCAGGGCTCAAAAACTGTCTGTATGAAAAGCTTGGAGATAAATGGTAGCACTTGAACACTGGCTGTTTGGAATATAAAACACTAGGGTTCTATGTCTCATTTCAGCATTAGTTCTAGAACACGTGTACATCACAATTGCCAACTCAAAATGAAATACTCCAGTCCCATACCTGCCTGCTGAGATGGCAAGCACTTCAAAACTTTTCTTGTATGCGGTCTCTTTACAAATGAATTTCTTGGTGTGTACTGTACTCTGCATGGAAGAAAGGGAATGTTATTTTGATACCAGGAGGAGTTTGTATATTTGGTATCGAATACAAAGTGCATTTCTTACATCATTTAAACATAGATTGCATTGAAGGAAGGTGGCTGCTTTTCATCTACTTGCAAAGTGACATGTTTTCAGCTGGGGAATATATTGACCTAAGCTTTCTAGACAATCTGTTTTGAAGAGAGATTGTGACTTGGTTGCTGAGCTGTTTACTTTGGCTAATAGTTCTTTTAACTTGTCTTTCTGTGGGAGGCATTGTTTGCCTACTCTGCTGAAGAATACTGATCAGAGATTTTATCTTTGAGTCCTCCTTATTCGTACAGAGTAAGTCAACTGCTTGTAAGGACTCCATATCAAATTAGTACATAAATTGCAAATTCCAGGTGGAATCTGACTGACTATAGGGTCATGGAAGAAATGTAAACATCCCTTAATTACTCTGAGCCTGATGCATGGCCTCATGATCAAGGCATTGTTAAAGTTGTCAGTCTCCTTGAGGTGCTGAAGAGTCAATAGAGGAGGCATAGTTTGTCTATTTTTAATTCATTATTTCTTCCTTTTCTATAAATGGCCCTGGTTTGTTAAATAAGGCTTGTGTGATCACCAAATGATTTAGTAAAAATATTACAGAAAAGATCAAATACCTGTGCTGGCAGTCTTTCTGAACACTTTCTGTATGTTAGTTAGTAAAACTATTTTTACTTCCATATTGTTGAAAGATAAGTCATGGCAAAGTTTTATTAGTTCCCCTCTCAATATCTTGTTAGTAAACCAGAGATGTTTGCCATCTTTCGGGTACAAATAAGAGTGGTATTTACTGTAGTGTGCCCTCTGTACAAGGTAGGAGAGATTAACTTGTTTTGCTATAACACCTTGACTCCAAGTTGAATTACACTCCAACTTTGTGTTGCAGATATGCATAACAGTCTTTGGTCTGAAGAGTGGTGGTTTAAACAAGTTAAATGAGAATAAGATAAATAGGTCAGGGCAAGTGCTGTTTGTTTAGGTGCCTAACTTCTTTGAAGTAGAGGACAATTGTCACAGTACAAAAATCAGGGAAACCTAAATGACTAAGTAGCAGTGTGAAAACCACAGTACCTCTCTATCCATGCATAATTACATTTTCAACTGTACCTCTTAATCTTCTCAAAAGGATAAGTAGTTTTCTCAAAAAAAACCACTTTAATCTCTCCTAAAAGTGCAGAGTGGAAATTTAGGGGTAAAAGGTTTGCAACAAAATAGAACAGCAGTATCCTTTTTAGACTGATTAATGCAGTAGTCCTGTATCTGAAGGCTTTTGTGCTGGCTGTGGCTCGATTTATGGACAGGCGCAAGTGTAGTTCTTCTGTTCTCTAACAACTATGTGACTACATTATCAGTCTTCATTCTGGAAGATGCTGACTATCTAATTTCTAACGGTGGAGAATGGTTGACATGACCTTGAGGTTCATCCTTTCCTGGTATGCTAGGTAAATGTTCAGTTCTTTAAGGTGCTCCTTAGTGGAAGTGAGTAAGAATCCCCACCGCACTGTCTAGAGTTTAATCTCCTGTTCGGCACAGTAGCAGAAAATCCTGAATTCAATTTCTGCTGATTCAACAACAGAAGTTGTGGGGTTTTTGACTACCTATTGTGTAAGTTGACTTGCAGACAGTTTGTGTTCTCTGTACAGCAAACTGTTGCCCAGTGGTACAGAAAAAAAAAACAAACCAAGATATCCAACCTTTCCAGATTAGAAAAGCACTAAGGTAGGGATAATTCCATCTATTGAAAGGGATGGAGATGTGTTTGGTTATTGCTGAGTAAGAGCAAAGTCACTGAAAGCTAAGATGGAACACTGTCTAGGCTCATATATGTTCATTGTATACTTAGTGAGGTATGGCTTCTGTTAAGGGAAAAGAAAACAAACTGATTATGTAATTAAGGACTAATTTGTCTGCACACAGACAAGGGATGACTTGTAATTGCACATGTAACCCAGTCTGGGTCTTTGACTTCTGAATTCTTGGCTCTAAGTTCTAATATTGTAGTGTAGATTTAATATCCAGATACATTTTTCAGTAACCTATTTGCATATTTCTAAATTTTAAAACTTTTTGCTATTTCAGAGCTCAGTTTAATTTCCCTGCTTTGTTCTTTCCTTCATTGTCTCTTAATCTCATTGGTGACCTTATGCTGAAGAAGTAAGTGTCAACTCATAATCAATTTCCAACTTGGTATCATGAATGTGATCAAGTTCCTCCTTTTCAGAAGACCTCCTTTTTATAATTGCTACACTGAACACCTTGTAGTAGGTATAACTTCACATGCTTTAGTTACAGCCCTCTCCTGTTGCATATTTCTAATTTATGGATATCCTAAACTGGTCTGTTTACATAATCTTTCTCAGATGATCTGAGCTGAATTTAAAGCAGGAGAAAAAATGTATGTGTAGATTCTTCCTTGCAGTAAGGTTGCCAAGCTAATGTAATCTGTGTGAAGTCATTCTAATATTGAAAAGTATCTAAAAAGCGTGACAGCAGCTCTTCTGCTACCTCTTTCCTTCCTCATTGCTTCCACTCATGTGGTTAATACTAGGGGTATGGCCAAGTTTCTGTGCATCCTGATCACCTGGGCTCTAAAAGCTGTTAATAATTGGCCTGAAGCAAAGAAAGCACATTTTCAGACTGGTTGGAATAAACCCAGTATTTCTGCAATTGTGTTTACACAAGGATTTATGTTGAATTGTCATCCCAGTTTAGGAATCATCCTAGCAAATTTAGGAGTCATCCAGGAAGGGTGGGATAATTGTATGTTCTCTAAGTAATGCAGAATTAAAAAAAAGGCCCACAACTCATAAATGGCAGTAGAAACAACAGTTGCAGCTGAGACTTAAAAATTCATAGCCTGAAATACTTATACAGACCATTCATCATACAACTTCAAATGAGTATTTGTGAAGTATGTAATACACAAAGTGCTTGGCTCTGCCAGTGGTGTTGTAAATATGCATTAATGGCAGAGCTGTGGGTAGTAAGCCATTCAGTTACTACTGCGTATGTGATGTGTCCTCAGCTGTGAAAACTTAAGTGACTGCTTTTAGAATTAGGTGTCCAAACGTTCCCCTGGAACAAGGCGAACACTTTGGACTTTCCTTTTCACAACAGGAGGAAGCACCTTTCAAAGAGCAGTTGAACTCAGAGGCAATTAATCACCAAAATGGCAGTTTAGATCATTTTAAGTGGAGTTCTAAGGAAGAGCTCATCTGAGGGCTGAGTAAATGAATGTTCAGTCCTTGGAGGGAGGATGGAAGGGAAGGTTCTTTAAGGGTTAAGAGATCAGTGTGCAGATTTGTGATAGAGAATCACCCTGGCGATCCTAGACTCTTATTTTGCTCATCACAGAGCAGCAAACAATGGATTTCTTCATAAGAGGAGTAAAGAGGTCTCAGTTTAAAGCAGTGGTTGCTCTTGTTTGAAAAAGCTCAGAGAAGTGCTTGTATTCCTGCACTTTTCCAGAGAGGTATAGTTTTCGAAGCAGTAGTGTGTCAACCGCTGTGTCACAAATCTCGGCAAGACAGGCTCTGAAGTAAGAAGCAAAGAACATCAGTGCAATGGGATTTTTATGTTTTGTTTTGTTTTTTTTTTAAATGGAGTTAATTACTCCACCAGGATCCTACCTTGTTTTATGTGTTGTGAAACAATAACAAGACTGCTACTGAAGCCATTGCAAAAGCAAGTGTTTTTACTTTTTTTCTGGTTCACTGCAAGTGAGGAGATTGTCACTGTTCTTTTCAGCAAGTATAGTGTCCTTCATATTTCTGCTTCAGTTTCAAGCTTAGGATATTGAGCAATTACATGGAGCAATTAAACTCCACTGCTAAGTTGGTTCAATTCCTTCTGTCAGAGTTTAGTCCTCACCTAGAATTTCTGCCTGAAGAAGGCTGACCTCCTGCTAGCATCCTTATGATGGTAATCTTTTTTTCCTTGTTTTGGGTTTCTGTTCTCCCTGTCAGAATTTTACCAGAGAATTAGCTAGCTAGTGTTCATGCACACAAGTTACAGCTGCCTCTAAATATAAATGTAGGCAGGGTGTTTTTTCCTGTTTGAATTTTTGAGTTAACTCTTCCTTACTCCCCTCAGGCTTCTAGTGTCTAAATGTGAGTTAGCTGGCTAAGAATCTATGCTGTCATCTTGTATTCATGGACTCGTGTTTTTATGCTGTATAGATTAATTCAGATTAGCCCAACTGTTCCAGCTATTGTGTTCACAACTAGGAAAATCTCATTCAGCTAGCACAGTGCAGTTCTATTAGTGCAACTACTGAAGCATGAAATAATCCCCCTAGCCCCAGCTAAAAATGACACAGCAAGAAAGACCTCAAAATCAGAGTGTTTTCAGTGTAGCTTTACCAAAGATGCAAAGGCATCAGTGGCCTTATCAACCTTATCCCTCCTCTTGTGTGGTTATTAATCTGTGAGTAATATAACTATTTAGCACCCCTGATAATGCTGTCTAAACACTTTGGGGAATTAAGGTAGGATTATAACTGCATTTTACTTATCCATCATCCTAACAGTTGAAGAATGATACACCTCATGGAGAATCTAGTTCCTAAATCTGAAGCACATTTTACCTGGAGTCCTTAAGTACCCATCATCCAACTACCAATGCGGAGTTCAGATGCATTGTAAGGGCTTGCGAGTCAATTAAGCTTCAGTATTTTTTTTAACTAAATGACTCTTCTAACACAGTTTCATTATCACTTGTGATCAGAAAATGAGTGAGCTGAATCTTCCATTATTGTGTGAAAATATTTGCCATACCCAGTAAAAAGAGATTAAATACCTTCTATTGCTTTAGCTAGTTTAAATGTGTCAGGGTGCTCTAGGTTTAGTGGGTATATCTGCCTTAAGTGATACAACATTGTAAAGGTGCCTGGATGCTCCTGGAAGTTGCAGAGCTGCAGCAGTACTGCATAGTTGCAGCTGCAACTGGATTACTACTGTATCTTTTTTAACATGCAGTTGGAGCTGGCTTAGGTATCTTTTTGCAGCACTACTGAGAGATATCTTATAATGATGAGGGGCGACATCTGAAGTTTATGCCACACTTCCCTGTGATAGTGCCTGAAGACAAAGCATAACACAGCAGAGTGCATTTGAGCCCTGTTTCCTTTAGTCTTATGTGAAGTTATGAAAGAGTTATTCCCTTGAGAGCTTTGTGCTGCAGCAGAACACCTCAAGGAAGTTGGGTCCCTGGTCCTGACCTCAGAGAGGGAATCTCATGCCTCTGTTATGCAGTGGAGCTGCTTTTTCTTTTTTTCATAGTGTAGCTTTCTTCCTTGGGAAGACTCATGTAGCCTTTCTAGTGCAAATATGAGCACTAACCTGGACAAGGCTTGATTGCTCTGTGCAGGCAAGACAGACACTTCTGGTTAAGAAGCCCTTTTAGGATTTGGGTCTGTTTTCCAGCTTGAATGACATGAGTTGAATATTCTGCTGCTTTTATTGTTCAGCCTTTTAACTCTGCTGAAAGTGCATTCTGTGTTAAAGTAACAGGAATCCAGATTTTTTTCCTGCCTTTCCTTTTCCTTGGCTGGAAATGGACTGATTGTCCAAATTTGGTAAACAAAATGAACATATAGTTCATGAAAAGTTTTGCCTGTGCATGTCATTCCTGTGTCCTCAAGTACAGACAGAGCCATATGCATGCTACTGAAGGCAAATTTTTCTCTCTGGGAACCTGTCCTTTATAGTTTATGAAATCAACCTTTGTGTAAGTATGCAAAAAAACTACAGGAGATTTTTGGTCCCATGGAAAAGTAAGTTTCTTTTCCAGTACTGGAAGATGGAAAACAGCAAAGTCCAAGGTTGGAGGGTCAAATACAGTCAATTTTGAATAACACAATGCAAATGGTGTATAATTTCAACTAAAAATGAGTTGTTGCCTGTAGAGAGTGATAAGGCAAATAGGAACTGGCCATACAAGATGAACATTTTGATGCTTCTGTTAGTACAGCCTGACCTGCAAGGGGGATAAATGAAGTTGTATGCATTCAATATAAATACTTTAATTCAAAATTCCATGAAATCTAGTTTGCATCTGCATAGAAATCATTATCTCCTTAAATAAAGCTTGCTTGTGCGTTACTGCTTTGGTCAGGCTCAAAGACGGAAAAAGTGTTTAAAAAAAATGATGAAAGCTATCACATCTGGTTTCTTGTGCAAGTGCTCCTTTTTGCCTTCAGATACTGCTCTGGGCAGATTTTTTTGGCAGGGGCTGCTGGTGTTCAGATTCTTTGGTTCTTCCCCATAAGCAATGTCAGGCCTTTCTGCAAGGGCAGGCAAGCACTGGACTAAGCTCAGTTGTCTGTACCCAACTGTACGTGTTTAGAGGTAATAAGAACATGGGATAGGCAGGTTGAAATTTTCACAACTGCAAGAGAATGAAAAAAAGCAAGCAAGTCGAGGGGGTGGGCTGAAAAGCTTAGAGGATGAAGTCAGGAGAGGATAGGAGTAGGGAAACTAATGTCTGTGGAATGGTATAGTGTTGAGGCTCAGGAGGAATTAAGGGGCATGAAGACAGAGGAGTTGGGGGAATCTTTTTCTCCCTTCTTCTCTCCCAAAGGTTGTGACATGGACAGACATGCAGGTCTGCCCTAGGTACTTACCCAAGCAGTGGGACTGCTGCTCCTTCCTTTCCTACTGTCATCTTTTTCTTCAAGCTTTGTATTTATGTCTCAAACTATTTTTTTGCTGTGCTGTGATGCTATATATGCTAAAACCTCCTTAAATTGTCAGTTTCTTCTGAAAGGGGGAGAGACATAAGTGCTATATGGAAGTTAAGTAGACTGGGGTACTTCTGGAAGTATCTTGCCCATCTCTGAGCAGATGTGTTCTACTTTTCTTTCAGTTTATGCATAAATAATTGTGAGAGGGTACAAAACAAGGCAGACTCATCATATATGCTTTGTTTTTCTGGCTGTTATACTGCATCACTACAAGATGAGATAGAAAACAAATAGCATCCTCATGCCTGATTTTTCTTGCTTTTTTTCCTTGGTTAGAAGTAAGGATTTAACTTAAACCACTTTAATGAAGGCTTTTTGCCCTTTAATTATTCACCTTGATGTCTTGGATTTCTCAGATGTAGGGCTAAATCCAGCTTGCATTTAATTATTCCTCTGATAATAAAATAACCACTATTGTTTTTCTTCTAATGTTGTTTGATCAGAGTTGGCTTTATCAAGATGTTTCAGGCAAAATCCAGTCCCTACTACTCCATTTACCTTGGAGAGTTGACTAATCACTGGGGCATTTGAGCTACTGTATGGCAAAGGGAAAGCTATAAGCTGATTACTGAGAGTGCAGAAAATGAGTGTGTTTGTTAAATTCTGAGCACAGAGATAAGGGCTTCCTGAAGATATGCTGAGATGTGATGTTCTTTCTTGGCCTTATCAAATTGTTGGTGTAACTGCCCCTTCTGTACTGAACCATGATGTAATCTTGTTCTGCTGTCAAAGATTTGAGCTCGTGACTTGGTTGGGTTTTTTCCCCCCAAGTATTCTGTAACATAGAGCTGTTACTGCCCCTGAAAATTCAGCAGCTGGTCACAGGTTGATAGGCCTTTAACAGGGTGTCTTAATTATCCGCAGGCAAGAGTCATCTTGGCTTTAATAACCTCCATGTAAAAGCTGTATAAGTTAATGGCCTTTAAGGTCTAGCTGTGTAAGTTACAGCACCAGGAGGTCTCAGACAAGTGCTATTTCTTGCTGTTCTACAAGTCTCAGCTAGCACTGAATATAGGTGTTCTGTGGAGGTGTGGTGGTTGTTTGAAAGAGCTTGCAATCAAAATGGCAGAGGGAGAGGGAAGAAAGGAAATGATGTACTCAAGGTTGCAGAGGTCAGTGTCAAATGTTCCCTACTAGACCAACTCTTGCTCTATCCTTCCATGTTCTCAGAAGACTTCTGAAACACTAATTAGAAGAACGCATCATTATGATCTAAATTAGGATACTGCAGAATTTTCTGTATGTGTCAAATGTTAGCACTAATCAAATGGTAGTAAAGTGGTAAGTTAGCAGACATATGTGTTGTGGAAGTTGATTGATAAAAGAAAAATAATAGGACCAAGGCAAAAATTTCCTAGAATTATGTAAGTTCTTTCAACTACAGAAAGCATGGGTCTGTAGGGATATCCACTGTGAAGTTTAACAAGTGGTAATAATTATAATTGGTTATTTATGAGGTTCTGAAATTTGAGGCTTATTTTAGAAAGTGGAAGAACTGAGACTTCAGTTGAATGTAAGCTGTTTATGGAAGTTACTAGTGATTTTTTTTTTGGCTCTACCCATACACACAGGTTCCTTGCCTCTGCAGAGAAATTGTTGGCATTCTGACACTGTATTCCCACTACCTCATGATTTGTGTAGTATACTGCTGTGGTTATTATTTAGAGCCCTTTGTTTCTCTGTCTTTTTAAACTCCTTCAAGTAATCAAGAATGGTTTCTGGTATTTGGGACCTGGGACATGCAGAACAGCCTTTCTCATTCATGTGTCTGAATATTCTGTTTACCCTTTTCTGACACTCACGGATTTACCTGTAAAGCAGAAGGACACCATATGTTTGATTGAAGTCTCATCTAGCTTTGGAAGTCTCAGTGACTGATTACATAGGCAAGGGGAATTTGGCTGTTATAGATGGCTTGGGTGTCTGAAAATGCTGTAGCCAAAGCCATTCAAGGGCTTCCCTCACTGCCTTGTAAGAGAAGTAGTCTTCGTATGAATAAATGTCTAAAAGCAAAGATCAGTTTTGTGAACAGGAGGAGGTCATTAGTGAAATACCGCATCATTCAGCTATTGTCCATGCTTTCTTTTAAACAGTATTTTGCTTAAGTGCCCTGGAAAAGGAGATTAGTTTGTAGATGGAAAACCTATTCAGGGTAGTCAAACCAAAAAATTGGCATCAGGATATCATGGGTGCCAAAAGCTTATTAGAATCATTTGAATCCGCTTATATTTCTGGAATAATAATCTATCCAGGGTATTCCATGAAACCCCTGAGTCTCAGATTCCAACAGGCTGAGAGAATGTGTAGGGAATTACATTCTTTCCTGGTTCCTTCATGGGTGTTTGCTATTGGCTAATGTTGGAGAAAAAAGATACTGCATGAACCTTTGGTCTGACCTCACGCAGCAGAACTTTCTGTTAAACTTGGGTATTTAGTTATCCAAATTACAGCCAGCCTTCTATTTGCTTTTAAATCTGGGGCATGGAGTCATAAAAACAGGTTATCAAACATTTTGGTAATTAGCATTTTAGGACTATATCCATGTACACTCTGTCTACATGCTTTGAAAAAAAAAAATCAACCACACAACCAAACCATCCCACCCCATCACCAACCAATGCCTAACATCCGCTCAAAAACAAATAAAAAAATGAAGACTGCAGAACAATGCCACCTTGTGATAGTGACCATTACAGTTTGGATAACTTAAGGTCTATCACAATCACAACTTGAATTTTACTCAACCCTAGTATCTGTGTCAAAGCCAATGTATCATAATGGCAATTTCAGTCCCCTCTCAAAAGCTGCCCTGGCAAAGTAATTTTTCAAATCAGTATTAGTAGTAGCTATTTTCAGGTACTTGAGAGTAATGAACACTGAAGGGGAAAGGGAATTGTTCAGAACAACCAAAAAGAAATTTTTATTTATGTAACTGCCAACTGGGTTCTTTCCAGAAGTCATGCAGCCTTAATTCATCAGCAAGGAGTGAAGCTGCAGCATATTCCTGGATGGGGATGGTGGAAAGAACTAGCTTTGCTTACCACTGAGATTTCTAACACCTTGTGTATCAGTCTGAAATCTGAATTGCAACATGTCTGCTCTCTAAACATGAGTGATTTGATAGTGTTATTTTGGCAGTTCCACAGCTAATATATGAAACATGAAAACATGGAAGACACTTTATAGTTTAAAGCGTACAACTGGGGTCAGGTACCTCAGAACGCGTAGTCTCGGTTCACACTGAACTTACCCAAAACTTGCAATTCAGTTCATGTTGCAGTGTTCTTCATGTCATATTTCACTATCCTTCAAGGGACATGCAAGTTGTAAAATTGTTTTGTATTAGTTCGGCCTAAGAAACTTGCATTTGTTCACAAGAAACTTACTCATCTGATCAAGCTAATGATCTTAGCATTTTACTTGCTGTGTCTTATTGCTGTTCAACAATGCAGGAAGTATTTTTTCATGTAACTTTTGAATCATAGGGGACAATTGCACTAATGAGCATGTGTAACAATGTGTACCAATGTGCAACAGGGGCCAGTCTTTGTTACGGGTAGTATCACGTATACCTGACACATCCCACCTCTACTGTTGGGCATACAGCCCCAAAGAGCCCTAAGCATGAGGCTTTTCACTGTGAAAGCTCAGCCATGCATTCTACTTCTGCTTTTTAGAGCCAAAGGCCCTGTCAGCTTACTGGAGTGTCTGTCACGAGTAGGTATGTGTTATAGTGTATAGAACTGATTAGACTGGTATAAAGACTGGAAAGAAAAGATGGAAGGTTCTTACTCTGGATCATGTTTTGCTTCTAAGCATAAATATCCTCAGAATAGAGATCTAGTGCTTTAGTATCTTTCAGTTCTGAAATGGTAGATTAGTTTGAATTGGTAGGGGTGTCTGCATGTCGTCTTCTCTGGCCCTCTGCTCAAAGCAAATTCAGCAAGATCAGGCTGCTCAGCAACTTGTCTGGTCAAGTTTTGGATATCCCCAAGGGATATCGTACAGCCTTCCTGGGCCCTTGTTTCACTATATCACCACCTTTGTAGAGATTTTTTTGTTACTAGGAATAGACTTAATTTATAGCTAAGATAATGCCAGAGAAATTAATTACATTAATACTAGTTTTGCTTTATTAAAATGCAGATATTGTGCATTTCTTGTTTGAATGCAAGTAATTCTGCAGAACCTTGAATTTTGACTATAGCTCAGCCAAAAGCAGGGTGTTCTGTAGTTTTCAGAGCACATGAGTTGTTGATAGAGGACTTATATATGGAGATCACTGATTTTTGTGGGATGGATCCTTGATTTTGTTTTGGCACTTTAGCCTGTGTGGGTTATTTGACCTTTGATAATTGATACTGGAACAGGTCACAGTTGCTTTTGTGATTGAAATCAAATGCCTAACGATCTGTTATGTGCTTCATTAACACTGGTCAAAGTAATATGAAAATGAATTGCTTGTGTCTAGAGCTAAAGCTACCTCATTTACTACCAGTCTGTTTATAGCAAGAGATATTTACGAGGCTCATGAATTCTTACTTTGAATTCTTAAATATGAAACCAGAACTGATTCATAGGAGGCATTTTGGACCCATTCTGCTGGGTGTGCATCAGGATAGTCTTGACATTGGAAGGCTGTTTTATTACCTGTGTTTTGCTGTTCTATAAAATATCTTCCAGTAAGGGAATGACATAGTACCTGTGATTTAGGTGACCATTTTTACACTGAAGTAAAATAGTAATTTCTTACGTGTTTATGTAAGGATCAGGGTTTCTTATCACTTTTTTCCTTCTAATTCAGTTAGCTTCTTCAAAGAGACTCCACCATTTTCTACTCTTTGGCAGTAGCTTCAGTAAAATACATGAAGGGCATGCATTTCCTCTCAGCTTAAAGAAAGGATTTTTCTTTGAAAGAGGGCACAGGTTCTAGCAAAACAGGCTGGCAAACTAGCCTGAGGACTTGGATAATGTATAAAAATACTGTGCTCTGCAGTAGTGGAACCAACTTGCAAATTTAGCCTTAAATATCAAAGTGGTGGAAGAAGCTACATATGGGAAGGGGTGTCCTGATGCCTTGCTGGGAGGCAGGCATTTCCATTAGTTGCTGATTTTAAGTGACTCATCTTGGAGCATGGGAACAAAGACTGTGCTGCAGGGGTGGACTGCATGGCCGAACAGCCCTTGGTGTCTGGATGTGTTAAATGCAGTACACCTGTAGAGATGCAGTTGATTGTCTGGCCATGCTCTGATAAGGACATAAATAAGATTCATGTCTTTCTCTTAAAAGCCTGAGTCACTTTGAAGACGAACTATTGCTTCTACCCTGTGGATTAGGACTGATGAAGTGTTTTAAGCTGTCATATGCATACTCTCGCACCCTTTAATAGAATGTTTCTTTAAAGGATTAAAGCATGAAACATGTTTGCCATAATGAAGCATCAGTTGCAAGAATAGTGAAGCTTGAAGGGTTTGTATTCTGGTAGTTATGAGCTTTCTGCTTCTGAAAAGATGAGGCGCTTTCTTGCGGAGCAGAATTAGCTGAATGTTAATGTTTATGTGCTTTTGATAGTGGTGGGTCACTGACCAGTGGCTGCTGTCTTCTGGAAGGGTCACTTAAAGGCAATGTCAGAAAAAATACTTTTACTTAAGCGTAATAAAAAGCATATGAAAGTGGTAGGAGTGTAAAACTTGTATTCCTTTCCCACACCATCTGATTATGCTCTCATGTTTTGCTTAAACATCAAAGTGTGTTTTGTTGTTAAAACCAGCAGCATAGTAGCACTGAGCTGAGAGAACAGAAGTGATCTCCCTGTTCTTAACCAGTGCGAGTTTGCTTCAGCTGGGTTTTATGCAGCCCTTTTTTAAATCCAGCTTTTGAGGTATTTCGGTGCAAACTAGCTGTATGGAAGCTGTGGGTAGATTAACCACAGAAGCCAGAAACTCAAGTACTAGCTGCAGTATATGTTCCAGCTAGCAGCTGAACTGTATACAGACACAAAAAGCTTGTATATTATCACAAGAAAAACTGTTCACAGATTTCTCCTGCTGCTGCTCCTTTTCCCCTGTTGTCACAAGAAGTCAGTGGTTGAAAATTATATTAGATAAGCCTGTTGCTTTTGGACTGGCTGGCTAACATCCAGGCCTGGGGAACAGTTGTGTGCGATGACTAAAACTTTCCTTAGTGGATAAGTTGAATTTTGGAATAGCTACCAGTGAATGGCGGTGATATATCTCAAGTTTAATTCCCTTTTCAAGCAGGTCAAGGCCTAAACCTTTATTTTACTTTCAGTGCTATCTCTTCCCTCACACCGTTTCTAGTCTTTAAAATCTCCTGCCTTAGACTCCATCCCAATCCTAGATAACTGCTCTCAGTCCCACTCAGCTGTTTCTTTGCCTTTGTGCTAGGCTTTTTTTTCCTGCCTTTTCAGCTTTTTCCAGAAAGCCAGTCTGCTTTATATCTTCACTTTGTCTTCACTGTGTCCATCTTGCCATGTTCTCCAGAGACACTCCTGCAGTTGATTGCAGGCCTTTCCTGTTTGGTGCACACTTCTGTAAATTCTGGTTCCTTCAATTTTTCTTGCTCCCCTTTGACTTCCATTTTGCTGGCTGAGCACATTTACTCCCTTTTTGGAGATTTCTGCTTACATGGGGGCTCATTTGAAATGTAAGTTACGGTTTTCCACTGGGGAGGGCTGTCCTCTGAGACACGTAGCCAAGTGTTTCTGCCAAGCAACTGGCTGTAATGATTTTCTGTTACTGTCCTGAATTTCCAAACATGAAGAAATTATTTTTAAGTATATCAAAGTTGTCTACAAGCCCTCTGCTTGTGCAGTTAGTACCTGGCTGATATAAAATCATTGCCATCTGTTTCTGCCTGTGTGAGTGTGTAAGAACAGTTTGGGTAGATGTCAAGCTGTGTTTCTGTTCAACTTGTCTGGTCACCCTGGTATTGAAAAGCTGAGAAGTAACTGTGGACGAACCATCATAATCCCAATTAGGTGATATTTCTGTATAGGCCTCTGCTCTGTTTTACTCCTTTGCATTAGGAATAGATAAATGAGATTGTTAAAGCAGAAAAATTGCTCTTAATTTATGCAGTATATTTGTATTTTGATCTCAAAAGGAAGACAAATCGAATAGCAGGAAGTAGAATTCATGGCTATTGGGCAAATCCACTTGTGCAAATACAGTGTGAAGGAAGGTAAGGAATAGCAAGGGACTTAAGAAAAACATATTTATCATTTGTACAGTCAAACAGAGTAAGAGGAGCAAAGCAACATGTTGTTTATCTTTGGCTTAGTGCTATTCTGTCACATTTTTGTTTTCAGCAGTGGGACATTGCTGATGAAAATCCAGTAAGCCAATTGGACTTTAAGTCATGTCCTAAGATGTTCCTTCTTAAAAAAAAAAAAGCAGAAGCAATTTTCTCTGGCATATTGTAAAAATCTGCTTCTGTGTTTTCAGAGTTACCTGAGAAATGTTTTGACTGTTCAGCTGAACATCAATTGAATGTAGTTCTCTGTCTTAGGAAGGTGCAAAACTGTTCCAATATTTGGTTACAACTGGGTTGACAACTGATTCCTCTCCCATTTCCCTATGTAGAAGAGCTCAAGTAGTGTCATGATTCTCCTTACAAGCCACTGACTATCCTTATTTTATCTGCTGTAAGTCAGGTGAGCAAGATGTTTTGCTTGGATATTCCTAAACTTGGGTAACCTGTGCCACTGGAATGTCTTGGGGTGGAGCAGCTGAGAGCTCTTCTGTTTTATATCAGACCCTGAACATTTAGAATAAAGAAAATTCACTCTGTTTTAAACCTACCTTTTGCTACCACTGGTCTGGTATCAAACTCATGATTGTTCTGAAGAATTGCTCCATCTTTCTTGTTCTTATAATGGGCTGAGTTTGAATTCATTTAACAGAACTGAGTTTTCTCTTAAGTAAAAATGGAAAACTTAATTTGTCTAGTAATCTGAAAAGCTTGAGAGGGCTTTGGGACTCTTTTCTAGTTTGCTTGCCTGACTGCCTTTTCAGTGTTATTCCTATGCTGAAGTTTTTGAGGGATTAAAATGAATTGATTGTGCTACGATGCACTCATACTCCAATCAGCTTCTTTCATTGTAGAATGTTGTCCAATGTGAAATCGAAGAATACTCCATTTGCTTCAATTTGTTTTCAGCAAAAAGGTCAGTCAGTACCCAGCCCCTGCTTCAGTAACATGACTTGTGAGGAAAGGTGCAAGCCAAAAATATTATCTCAAATTTAAATGCATTGTTTTTAAGGGAAATGTCTGGGTTCAGTGGACAGTGACTGGAGTTTATGAAAACATGCCTCTTTGAAAGGAAGTCTAATTTCCATATAAATATGATGGTTGGAACATGCTGCATCTTGCTTGCAATAGTAATGTAGTTTATGCAATGAAGCTATTGTTTTCCAATACATGGATATCTCAGTGAAAGCACAATATTTTGAGAAATAGAATAGGCATGATACCACTGGTGTCCTTGCTCTGCTAACCAGAGGACATTAAAATTAGAGCTGTAAACTCAAAAAGAAGAGCTCTGATTGTGATCAATCTTTTTTGTAAAAACTGTGTTGGGAAACAGTTGCTGAAGTGGCACCTTCACACTTGTGAGCTCTCTAGGGCACAGACTGTCAAGCCATTAGTGCAACGGAGTCCCTCCATGGGACTACAGATAATAATGCAATCTTTGAGATTATGTGAAAGTAAGCAAAACAGATATCCCATCTCTGTAACTTTTTTTGGCTGAAGTGATTTGCAGTAGCTGCAAATAAAATTGTAGTGTAATGTTTGTCAGGGAATCCCATTGTGATGCTTCTGTATCTCAAATGAAATTTAGGCCTACTGCCCCTAAATTGGAGAATTTAAATATAAAACTTCTCATGGGATGGCTGCAACTACTAGTGATTCCTTACAGTAAGTACTAATCTAAGGCAAAGTATGCATCTTGCATATGGGCAAGACTTGTATGTATCTGAGGACTTTCAGCAACAAAATATGGAAAAATATTTTCACTAGGCTAAGAAAAATGTTGGTTAACATTTCAATCTCAGTCCATATTAAAAACTGGTTAACTGAAAGAGTTCTGTCAGGTCAATTTTGTCTGAAAACAATGTATATAAAGAGTGGGAATTATTTGTTGTGCATATTCTATAAACTGAAAAAAGTGGTTTCTCTAGGTTGCAGGTCTCACATGGAAGCAACAAAAGATAAGTAGAAAACAATTAGCTGACAGTAAATAGCACAGTGTAGGTCACTCAGATATTTTTTTGAATGTTTCCCAGAAATTTAGAAATGCAGGACATGCGTCAGGAGGATTTTATTAGAAATCAGAAACGTGCTTTCTTTAAAAGATAACTTGAAAGTTTAGGGCTTGTGTGACTGAGTGGGGTGCATTTTTGTTTAAGAAATTGTCATTGAATGACAGGCGCTATTAGGTGGGGGTTCCAAATGTCACGCTAAAATTAACTATCGGTCTGTCAGACATAGTATGCTGCATGTATCTGTAGCTCATTTATGGAGGTTTTGTAGCTCTTATTCAGTTAGAATATAATATTACTGAATGTCACACTGGCAAGTAGTTATGGAAATCTGAGTGATTTGTCTTGTGTATTTATATATTGAAGCTGAACCACTATAGCAAATCTTAAACTGTAATTTCTGTTTTCCATTACTATTAAAAATTATGTAATCAGCTAAATCTACGTTGAAAACTGGTAGGTGCAATGATGTCTTTATGGAAAGTTGCTAGCCCTTAATATTTGGAGCAAATTGAGAAGTAATCAAAATGTAAGTAGAAGGTTCAGGAGTGTGCAAGACGAACTATACTTGTAGCTTCTCTTTTGAGATGCCCATATACAGTTATATTAACCTTCACATTGAAATAGATCAACAGATTTCCTAAAGGGGCTTATTCTGTGCTTTTCTTCTGAAGAAAACAAGGTTCTCTGTGTCCAAGTCATTTACTAACAATTTTGGAACTAAAAGATTTGGCCAAGGAGAGAAACTTTTAAACTTGCATTTAGGATGATATATTTAACTTATTAAAAAGTCTGCACTGCTGTGATCTGAAGGAAATAGGGCTTCATGGGTTCTGATTTTCACTTAAGTTGTGCAGTTCTGTATTGCCCTCACACTACTTACGGTGCTTTGCTGGGGAGCTGTGTTCTGCCAAGCTCCTGCTACTGCATGGTGATTTGCATATTTTTTAGAAGTTTGGACTAACAGCTTCATCTGGAAGTCAGAGCATATCAAACAAAACTCAATACCTTTCTGAAATCGATTATGCTGTAAGTGAAGCAAATTTAATTCCAACTCATGCTTTTTTCTTAAAGCCAAGAGTCTAATAAAATCGATGCATGTAAAGAAACCCCAAGTTTTATATGTAATTTTATTTAGCTTATATACCCTTGCAGAATCAACATCTTTTCTAGTGTTATATTTTCATCAAGAAAAATATAATTGCTAAATCAGATATTTTGGATTAGACTACTATAAAAGGGAAAGTATTTAATATTTTCAAATGGCATTAGTTTTGCATATATACTAACAGCTGGTGAGTGGATACATTTATCCACACTATTCTAATTGAAGTTCAATGGAAACTTGATAAACAAACGAGCCTTATACACTACACAGCAAGGGATTAGTCTTAAAATCAGACTGTACTCCAAGAATTTTTTCTTTGAAAATGACAAATGTAATAGCCTAACCAGTCATTCAAACATAAGTTAAAACCACTAAGAGGTCTAAAGATGTACATAAACATTTCCTGACTGGAACTGTATTCTGAAGGCTTGTAGGAAGCAAAACATGCCAATAGCTAGAGTTCACTTAGCAAAGCTCCCAAACAGCTTAAATGCTCAGTAGGTCACTTTTTCCATTACCAGCCAGCGCATATGCCCTGTAGATGGCTAAAGCACTGGAAATGCCTTAATTCTTTACCAAGTTCTGGAGCCCGCTTGTGTTTTCAGAAGCAGCTGAGGTTGGGAAGTAAGAGAAATTTCTCTGCCAAGTTTGCAGTGAGTGTGTTTTCAGGTTAGCTTAAAAGTTATGTTAGATCTGCTTTTGATATGGAAAAGTCCACATTCTGAAAGTAGGTTAATTACAAGTAATATGCTACAAAATTTGTGAAGAAGTCTCAGTATGACATGGCAGCTAGGTAAAGTGGTCATCCTGTGTAGGATTTACATAGGGAAAAGGGAAACTTAAAACTTTATGGAAGATGATCCCTAATGCTAGGAGAAAGACAAGAAAACATGGTTCAAGAAAGCTGTAGGGTCTATCATGGGTATTTCTGAGGACAGTTAGACAAGTATCCATCAGGCATGTCCTAGTTCTAATGATTGTAAGTTGGAACAAAAGGAGGGCTGGCTGACCTTGCTTATGAGCACTTATACGGTACAGAAGTATTCTGCTTGAGCTGCTAGGAAAAATGGCTCTAGTACTTCTGTTTGTTTGAGTTCCCATTTCTAAGCACCTCTGCTGTACTGCAAGGTCTGCTTTTTGATGCCTGTTGTCAAAACCAGCCTTTTTATAAAGCTAGAAGACTGGTACTGCTCTTTGAGCTCTGGACTTCCAAATCACTGGGCCTGATTGGGCTCCTGCTGGTATGTGTACCAAGGAGTTCAAGTGAAGTAATGTCAAATGATCAAACTGAAAGTTGGATGCTGCTCTTAAATTGTAACATTCAGTTTTCTGTCCTGTTTTTCTCTGTAGCTACTATACTTATGCATTAGAAACAAAAAGCCACAATTAAATTAAAAATAAAAGGAGGTATAATCATAAGCCACTGCAATGGCCTGCTGATGAGAGCTATTTGATCAAATCCCTAAACAAGGAGGGAGTGTGCCAAGAATGTAAAGATGAATGGCACCTGTGCAGTACTATTCAAGAAGAACCCATGTTTTAGTTTTTTCAAGATTGGGTTGATCCTGAAAGGATATATGGTGTCTTGATTTAAAATCTACATTTCTGCTTGATGTGAATTCTGAGCTTTCAATCTGACACAAGGCTTGCTTCACCAGGCAAAACTGAATAATTAAGGTGCAGTTTGACATTACAATGTCTCCAACAACAAAGCCAGCATGAGAGATTCCCTCCTTCCACACAGCCATTCCAGCCTCTGCTCTTCTGTTCGTTATCTGCTTAGGTGGGCTCCAGCACTTGTGGGGTTGTGCTGTATGCTGGCTGAGTGAAATGACATGGCCTAAGATGTCCCTGCAAATGGGGACAATGGTGCAGCAAGAGCCTGGTAACCTATAGCTGAGAGCTTCTATCTTGGCTTTCACAGTACTTGAAACTGTACCGTTACTTTCTTAATATGTAGCCCGGAATAAAAAAAGAACGCTGTGTAAAGCAGGAATTTGAAAACGGTTTTCTGTCTGCGGCTGTTAGGCAGAGGGAACTCTTCTATAGGAAAAAATATCCCCTCTTCATATTCAAAGAATGCTGATAAGGTTTGTTGCTAAGGGAACCATTTAATGTCCATCCTTGAATTTGATAGTGTACCTATGCAAACAATTATGCAGATTCAATGTCCCTTTATTTCTTGCGGCAGAGGCTACCCAGAGACAGCAGTGGCTTTTAGAGGGAGAACGCATCATACCTTTCAGCATACATGGTTGACTGATAAAATGAGGGCATGTCTCTTGCCACCTTCCTTTTTTTATTTTTTTTAATTTTTTTTTTTTTGTATGGGAGAATATAATTACATTGCCCTGAACTGCATTTTGATAAATATCCGGGAATGGAAACCAGGAGGGCATTTAGTACAGGTTTAAGTGGAAGTGGAATTTCATGTGCTGGCTCAATTAGCTAGCATTGCTACTTCAAAGAGCAGAAAACTGGAAATTAGCTTTGTGTTCCATAAGGGAAGCTGGCAGGTTGTTATAGGCTACTTTTGGGGTTAGATGCAATGTGATGAGAATAGGGCAAGTTCTGCTGTGACTTTTAGTGTGAGGACAGGTTATCAATGAGTAGGGTAGTGCTCTAACATGACATTATGTTGAATATATGGAGACTGTTTCCAGGCTTTGGTTTGGATGTACGACACCTGCAAAGAGTGGGTAAGGCAGATGTGTGGAAATAGAAGAAACTCTACTGCTGTATCCTCCATGCTGGCTGCTGTGTATTGGTCTATGCAGAGCCAAATTCAGGCCTTGGCAAAAAATGCAGTACAACTGCTCACATTAGCAGAATTGGAATGCTGCTTCGAATGTCAGAAATCATGTACTGCCAGACACTTTCTACAGCATCTGTGCAGGGTGAAATGACCTTGATTCTTTTGTCAAGAAGACCTGACAAAATTAGCTCACCCTCTTGAGTGGCCTATGTCCTCTGGGAGAAAGTGCTGGAGAGAAAAGTTTGTATTCTTTAGTAAGAATGGGTCTGTTTGTGCATACTGAAGCAAGATGGCCAGGTTAGGTCAGCTCTGGTTAGTGGTCATGACAAACGGAGGGCACAAATATTACTGTTTTGAATATTCCTGTGGGAATTGCTCAAATGATTCATTTTTTAATGACTCCAGTTGTGCAGTGGGAGCTGAAAGACTGGTGCAAAAACTGAGTTTTAAAAATAGGCTGTGAGGGAGTCTGGCCTTTGGGTCTTTCATTTTTTCAGATTGTAGCACTTTAGGCAGTACTTAACAATGGAGAAACATTGCACACTCAGACACTCCTTTTGCTATAACTAGCCTTTTCTTCTCGGATTTTTACAATATTCTTAAGAATAATCACACTAAGTAATGGTGAATAGTTATTTTAGAGCTGTTGGAGATGTACGACTGAGCATAGCAAGCATTATTATAAAGTCAATTTCTTTTGCTTTCTTGAGGTATCCATGCAGTTCAGTGTTGCTGATGGTCTCCATGGTACCCTTCCCAAACAATTTCATGCTCACATTCTTAGTATGCCTGCAGTGATAGAGACAAACTAGTGATGAAATTGAAGTTGATATCTTGGTTATCTACTTCCCTTCTCGCAGATTCACTTTGAAAGCTAGACTAGATCAAGATAACTGTAGTGAGCCATTCATAACCATTGGTTGCTAGAGACTTAGTAAAGACCAGGTACTTACAAACTCAGACAATTGATATAAATTTCATGCTCCCACTAAGTTGGATAGCAGAATTTTGTTGTTGCAGATTTGATCTGCTTAGAAGAAAGTTAAGAGAAGGTTGAGTATAGCTTCTGGAGCTGGAAAAGCATGTGGCAGTATGTTTTATTTCAGCGTCCAGTTTGAAGGACACAGAAATTGGGTGAAGTAGTTTCTCTGGTAGTTTCAGAGTTCATTTTTGAATTTGCTTCACCTTACCTAAAAGTTGACTGTGCTGCACTCTTACATGCTGACGGCAGTGAGACATGGAAAACCCCTGTTGCAGGTATGCTGCATTTTGAAAGAGCTCTTGTTGAACAGAAATCGGCAGTTCTGCAACAGGCCTTGCCCTGTTGGTTCAACCTCTTTGCACTCTTGGTGAATGCTGATTTCAGACTTTAGGTTTGGTCATTGTATATTGTGGTGATCCATGGAGAAGTGGAACAGTGCAGCTTCTAAAACCAGTACACAGCTATTTCTCTGTGTGGGTTTTGATTAACTGTTTTTTGTTGCTTTTTTTTTTTAATTGGGGCAGCTACTTGTTTTCTCTGAGTGAGGCATGAATGATTAGTGAAAATTATTAACAGGTCATTTTCCTGAGAAAACTTTTACCCTATACTTTCTTGAGGTTTCATATAGCAGGGAATCAGTTGGCCATTTGCGCTTCAAAAAAGGGCTCTAGCACAACATTCCTGATGTAGACAAAAATAACGTCTTTTACAGCTGAAGATATAGGACTGTGTTCAAAGGAGAGTTACAGAAGGAGAAAAATAAATGTGAAGCCAGCACCTTACTGACTTAATCTTCTGTCATTCAATGGAAATTGAAGCTGGAAATGCATGTGGTAGCTACAGACAAGTCCATTCAAAGCAAAAATAGGGTAAGTGAGTGTAACTGGGAACATAACACATATTGGCAGTGCTGTAGCAGCCTGTCAAGCAGGGTGGTGGAGACAGACTGGATCAATGCAAGAAACAGTTAATTGCCAGCCTCTGAGGAACAGGTAATGAGAAAGACATGCAGGAGGTGCAGTGCAGATCATTCAAATGGCTTTGTTTGTCACTGCTTCGACAGCCATGGTTTAAGAGTTTTGTAAAGGTTTTTCCAATTCTTTACTTACATCATAAGTTCAGCTCTATTGTCTAGTCAGCGGAAGCGAGATTAAAACCCAGGCATGCTGAAGGTGTTGAATTTACAAGCCCTGCTTTCAGATGCTTACACAGAAAGTTCACTGCCTCCCAGACCCCCTGCTTTAAAGCTGCTCTCCTCATTGTTTTTGTAGGACTAGTATATGAAACTGATTTCCATAGTCAGGTTCAGTTCTGCATGCATCTTGTCCTCTAAGGTAGCAATGCCTTAAGACTGTTTAGCCTGGGGGATGGGAACTGAGCAAGCTAGAAAGTGTTGGATTGAAGTCTGACAAGAAAAAAAAGTGGCAATATAACTGGCAAGCCAGGTTTAATATTAAATTTAATGAGCATTAGTGCAAATGGTAAGTTTGAGATATAAAACCATTAACAAGTCATAAAATTAAATTTTCCTTAGGAACAGCAGCTTTATGGCTTTGTGGGTATCCACAGAGGGCCAGATGGTGAATCCTGCGCTTGTTCTCTTATTTTACAAGTCCATTGCGGAAATCAGCAGGGCTGTTCATGAAGCTGAGGTACTACTGGGTGCCAGAGGCTTGCTATCTGGCACTACTACTTAGTACGCATTTGGCTGACCCTGTTCCTCAAATGTGACACACACAGCTAGAATCTAGCACCTTGTGCAGAGTTCTTGTTGTAGTTCTGAGATGAAGGCAGTGAAATGAGGTACAGGAGGTCTTGGTTTGATTCCTACCACTGCTAGATCTTTCTGCATACCCCTTCCAAAACTAACTGCACCAGCTTCCTTTTTAAAATTGGGGCTAGTAATGAAGAGTTTCAGTAAAAGTTCATTGATACACTGTGGTAAAGCTTCCATGTGTACCAGTAGCATGCCAAACAATCAAACGATGATTTTTTAGGATCAGGTATTCTAATTCTCTGCCCTAGACTAAAGATTTTCTGGACAAAATTCAGCCATCCCAGTCACTTCAGAATAAGCAGTGTTTGAATACAGAGCTGAAAGGTGTGAGAACAAAGATGAAGCAGTGAAAGAAAGGACTGAGCACTATTCATCAGGAGTAGAAATACAATATGGTAGCTCTAAATCCAAGAGATAGTAAAATGTGCTAGAGCTGGTTAGCAGCACTGGAAGATTCAGGTGGGATGACTGCACTTGCTGTGGGTGATGCCATTAACTTCTGCATCTTGGCCTTGTAATCTAAATTCTTCTAAATAATGAGGAGCACTTGCTAAACCAGCTTAGCCACCTGTCAAAACTTGTGAAAAGCAAAAAGATAAGTCTGCATTCACACTTTTTTCAACTAGTAGCTGTGTGTAAATGTCTTATGTATTTGGAGCTCATTTGCTTTCAGGTATTTCTTAAGTCCCCAAATTTTTCTTTAGCACTGACACTAAACAACCTTTCTGAAGAGTGATAGTTCTAGAGAACATTATTTCTGTGAAAACATGTAAACTTGGAGGTGTTTCCAGGAGTTCTGGGCTGAAAATTAGTAACAGTGATGTAAGCTATTAAGATGGGGAGCAAACAAAATAAACACAACTGTAAATAGCAATTCTTCGGGACAGGCTTTTCGTAACAGGGCTTCAAGCAGCTGCAGTGCTGAGTGGGAGAAGGCTTCATGGCTACATAGCTCTTCCCTGTTGCGTGACCTTCAGGACGTGCTGCAACACTTCTAACAGAGCCCAAGAGTTTGTTTACAGTTTCCTTAGTTTAAGCAAGTATTGGGCTAACTGTGAATTGTATTAACATGCTAATTGAAGTTACAATTATCAAGACAACTGCAATATTCCTTGTTACATTAGCAAGCTTTATAGCTTCCAGTTGTCGGCTGCAGCAGTGTAATTTTCTCTGAATATTTCATAAAAGGGACATTAACACTCTTGGTGGAAAATGTAATGTAACAATGCATGTAAAGCAAACCCTAAGGTAGCACTGTATTGTTTGTGGAAAAAATGAGAACTACGTTAGAAAATGCTGCATACTTTGGAGCTCATTTTTCTCCTTTTGCTTTCTTTTCTTCTCTGTATTTTCCAAGCACTCATTTTTTGCTATCCAAAAAGAAAATTGTGTAGACCTATGTGGTTTCTACTCCTAACTTTGAATTTTGAAATGATGCTATAATGAAGAGGTTAACAAGAATGTACTGTGACTAGGCAAGGTTCTGGGACAAAACAATTAATAGCTGATGCAGTCTTCCTTTTCTGTTTTCGACATGTTGCATTACTGGATAGTGTAAACCTTTACTGGAGGCTTATTTAAACTTTACCTCTGTCACTGTTTATTCTCTTAGTACTCAATTAAGTGCATTTATCATTGGTGTTTTTAGCCACAGCATCAGATGACAAGTTACTTGCCCCTGTCAGATTCTCCTTTATTCATCCATTTATTCATTTGTTAGTTTAGTGGCAAGAAGGAGGTAGAGCGGAGGTAATGTTACAAGAAGATTGATAGGAAGTGTTTCATGGCAAGACCTACAGATGTAGGAGATAGTCTTGATAGAGTGATGAAAGCACATAATGGCGTAGATTTTCAGGAATGGGAAAGAAAAGGTCCAGTCAATAAATTGTGCAACTAGTGTAAGTGGCTACGAGACTGAAATCTCACCTGCTAAACAAGTAAATCAGTATTTTACACCTTAATTCTGAGTATTCCAAATGTGTTATTGGTAATTTAGACATGCAAATACACCAACAGTGCTGGAAAGCTTTGTGTGCAAAATATCTTGGGATTTTTGGACTGTATATGGATATATGTGTATATATAGCATATATGCTTCAGCATGGTCAGACTCCCCTCACTTAGTAGAAAGATCCCATTAATATGGGGAGAGGATAGTGTTTAGCTCCCTTAAAGATGTTCTGGATTGTAGGATGCTTCAGGAATCATGATCTTCTACCAGTGGTTTTAGTTGTCTTCACTGCATTCCCATGAGAAGCAGATGACTCTGTGCGCTCACTTCTCCCAACCAGCCCAAATATGCGAGCCTTTGCAAACCCTGGGGAAACTTGTACGAGCTCCTTCCTTTCCCTCTGAATTGCACTGAGGGACTGAGAACACGCAGGGACTCCTATGTGACTCCTGGATGAAAGCTTTCCTGGTAAAAGCCAGAAAGGACTGTCTGGCTCCATCTCTGTTCTCCCTGTTAATTATCACTCCAAGAATAGTGCTAGGTCACATCACCAGACTTCTCTTCCCAAGTATCCTGACAGGGTGTCTTTTCCATGTGTTATTCTATATGGTACTTCTTGCAGGGTTTCTTCAGTGTTTGAAGTAATTCTCTAGGAGTGAACTTCTAAGTGCTCTTTTGCAGGAGTGTATTGCACTTCAGTACAGTGGAAGAAATGACCTAATGTGATAATGGACATTGCAAAGGGATTTAATATATTTTTGTAAAGTTCCTTCATTTCAAGCCTAATGTATGGAACAGTAAGGGATTAAGCAGCACCACTTAAGATGTGATACTGGCAGATGTTGGTGAGTAAACCTGTCAATGTGATTTGATGGAGGTAGCAGACGACATTTCTGAGCTTCTCTGCTTTTGGCACAGGTTTGTAAGGGGGAGCTCTGGCAAGCCAGGGAGTAATACTTAGAGGATGATGAGGAATTAACCTGAACATAGATACTTTTGACTTCTGGGGAATGTGACGGCATCTCTATGCATTGGAACTTGATTACAGCAATACGGAGCAGCCAACATAATTGGTCAAGTTTTTACTGCTGTTTTACAAAGAGTCAGGGTATCAGGGAATCTGCTTATCTCTTGGGAAACTTATAGTGAAAAATCTAGAGAGAAACTTGGATGTTTTAGCAGAAATGGATTTGCAGCTGCCGAGGAGAATTTGGTTATGTGCTACTTCCAAAGAAATGTGAAACGTCATTCATTCCTGGACAGAATGTAATTTCTGTGACTAAAATTTTCAGACAGCCTAGAATAGCAGGGTAGAACTAACTAGATTTCTTCTTTACACGATAATTATTTCTTAAGTTTGAAGCATGTAAATATTTCATGTTAGAAGCATGCGGACATTAGGAAAATGTTAGTGTACACATATAAAGAGTTTTCCAATAATTCAGTACAACTTTAAAAATCTCAAGATAGACTTCTGGCTGAAAAGATGAAGTCTATGCTGATTTGAGATAGTATTTCTCATCTGTTAAAGCACTGGCTTCATAATCAGCTTGTAATGCGATAATGGAAAAAAGTTAGTTTCACAGTAGACATCCACTACAGTTGTCTTGTGTCTCAGAGGGTGAATGTTCGTTTTAATTTCTGCATGCACAAAACTCTTGTTCTTCTACAAAGAACTGGATGTCTGGCAAAATTAGGTTTGTGTTCACTCACAGAAGCAAAGCTAAGTCAGTAATCCAGTAGCTTTGGCTGTAATGTCAAGTATTTATTTAAAATGTTGGTGACTTCGTGTGGTATCTGCAGAAGAGTGTATTGTTAGAAATGCTGGTGGAGAACAGCAAGAGGCTGTTTGGCAGAGGAGCTGCACCATGTCCCAGCATGTTCCCTGTTGAAGTTTTCAGCCTTTCTCCAGAGCTGGCCTCATAGGAAGCTCAGAGCAGCTGATGAGCTGTGGTACTAAGGTAGTTCCTGGGATGTGCATTTCTGTGCAGAGCTTTGCCACTGAATAGGGTGGTTCCTGGGGAAGCCTTACTGACTTACTGGTATCCACAGCAATAGCACCACAAAATCAGTGGACTAAATTTAACCCAGCACATACTCTGCTCAGAAGAGCACCTCCCAACAGATGGTGCTCAGTGATGCAGCATTGGTTTTCAAGGAGGTCATGTAAAGTACTCCACACTGGAAAGCATGTAAAAGCCAGAACTGACTGAGCTGGAGCCAAGGAAGTAGAGTTCATGGAACAAAAATGCAGTTCCCCAGGATGAAATAGCGCAAAATCCTGCAGGATTCTTTACTGCCATCTGGTCGCTGAGAACACACAGCATAGCCTAAATTACACACCATGCTGTCACGTCAGAAAGTGTATTACATGCACTATTAATATTTTAATTGTATCATTCATTGTTTTCATCTTGGGGAACCCTTAGGAGCATAATTTTATTATAGGCATGACTAAACTTGGGATGATTTCTGGAAGAATTCAGGTTTTTTTCTGTTGTAACAGTAGTAACATCACAGACCATCCTGGGGAAAATGGAGGAAATCCACCATTAATTTTAGCACCAAGGGGAGCTGAGTTTGACCACAGTTTGCCAGTGTTTTCAACACAGTACTACATTTATTCTTGAATTTCACCTCCCAGGAGGAAGCAACTATATGGGTCAAATCTATCCAAAAGATGCTGTATATGTCTGAACCAACTTGCACTTTTTACAGAGCATTTGGCGTAGTGAAAGAAAACCCACATTTTTTCCTCTCCAATCCTAATTTCTAACTTGCTTTAAGGGAATAAACCAGATTAATGCCAAAAAAAAATCTCCATGCTCATGTCATTAATCCCTTCCGGGAATAAACAGCTGAGGTTTTTTCTTCTTGCAATATTGAGAAATGATAACTAAACTTATTGGGGTTTTTTATACCACTTGGAGAAAGCTTTAGGGACAAGTTTATCCTAGGACCTAGTAGCTTTGTTTTGGAGGAGTCATTATTACTGGAAGCAAGAATTTACCAACACCTCGGTGAACTGCTTCTGTTCAGTGTTGTCCTTAAACCCAAAATGCTTGGGGCATTCATATGGGATTGCTCTGTAAACGGAATATACATGTAGGTGTATATTTATTTTTGTGCCAGATAAATTAAAGTTGAAATAGCCTAGACTTTGAAGGGTTCCAACAAGTTTCCTTCCACCCTGAAATTAATGTCATTCTGATGCCTCCTTAGATCTCCTTAAAACTACTAGTTCCCAGATTAGTGTAATTTTCACTAGCGTGAGACCTGCCAAATAGACACTCCAATTATTTTATTTCTTGCAATACATAATTGGGTGCTATGAAAACATTCACAGAGCATCCTTTGAAACTTTTTGTGAATGGGTGGATTAATGATTTCAACTTGCTTTACCTGCATAAATCCAGATAACAGCATCTTATAGCCAGGGTGTTCTGTTTGTTCCCTGACAGGCTGATTTTAAGACCTGCTGTGCTCCTTCCCCACTTCTTCTGCACCTCTTACATTGGTGTTGGAAACCAGTAAGCTTTCTGTACAGTTGTCAGTCCCTATCTTCAATGTTAGTCTCTGCTCAGGGCTGATGAGTAATGAGATGGTGCTATAAAGAAGATCCAGTGTAGATGATGCCTAATGAACATCTGGTTAGCTGAGAAATCCACACACTTGTGTCTCAGCTCACATACATTTAGTGTCTGTTTCTGTGTGGTGAAGCTGCTTGATTACTATGAGCTGTGATACAGCCAGGTTTGCACCGTGCCTGATCTGAGTCTTCCCCAGGGGACCAGTAGTGCTGAGGGAACAATTATGGTTCACTCCACAGGCTTTGCTAGCCCGTTTTGAGTTTCAAGCCATTTCATGGCCACATTGAGAGGCTCAGAAGGAAGACAGATGCCTTAGGAGTGAGAGAAGGGAGGAAAATACACATTAGTTGAATACTAACAGAATTTTAAGTGGTTCCTTTAGCTGTAAAAGCCTTGCCACCCCTCATTTCCTGCACATGCTCACAGTCTTCAGTGTTGCAGAAATACACATCTTGCACCCATTAACAGTTCAGTGATGGCTCCGTGCAGCTCCCTTTAGAGACAGGGAGAAGAGTGTGGGAGCAGTTTGGAGTCCCAGCATCCGTTATCCCTTCTGCCAAATTGCTGCAGTATGGCAACCAGATGGGAGTTATGCCATTTCTCCTAAAGAATGAACCCTTTGAATAAGGCTTTTCATTAAGGACAAAACCCTGGAACCTCAGGCACAGCTCTCCCACTGTGCTTGGTTTTTTGTTTTGGGGTTTTTTTTGACTGTCAATATATTTTGATTAGAGACACTATATAGTGGAAAGCTTATTGAATCGCATTTATGTTTAAAATAAAATTATTTTAATCTTGTAAGAGATGAAGGAACAGAAGAAACAAAGCATCTACAGCAGATGGTGAACAGTAAGCTCAAAACACCATTCTTTGATAAAGGTACTGATATTTATGTTTATTTTTAGCCACATGCTTTCAGTTTTTCTCATCCATTTCACATGTTAGCACAGGTGAAAATGTTTAATTAGTGTTTACATATTATAGCTGCCTTCATTTCAAGTGTGGTTAAACATTTGGGACACACTGTTAAAAACTGCATTATAATGTAAGGCGCATAGAAATTGTGTACAGTAGTGAAATGCAGAGACATCTTTGATCATCTGAACAGAAACTGTTCGCTCAGCTTCTCCATGTAATTATAGTAAATGCATGTGCAATGGCAAGAAAAAAGCACATAAGTTATGAACACTGTTCCTTCAGAAGTCTGGCTCTAGAAATCTAATATCTAAACACCATATGAAATGTAAAGTCATATGAATTTAATCCAGGTGGTGATCAACTGCTGTTGAAGGTTTCCTTAAGCACTGGGTAAAGGCATTAGCCTGAAAGTTATTTGCAGAGGAATTTCGTGTACAGCTTCACTTACTTGCAAAACTTTGCCAGCAATGCACTCTGTGTCATTTCATCCACATCTATATTTGGGCAAACCATTTGCTTGGGTATTTTATGCCATCTGTGAATGTTCATCTGCAGTTTGTGTGCCAGATGTGTACTGGCAGCATACATGCTACCAAGAAAAGTAAGAGTAAGCTCAGGGTTGCAAATAGATAAAATCTTTGCAATCTACATGATTAGAGTTTGCTAAATGAATGCATTAAATTTACATTTAAAGAGCAAAAAAACGTGACTTGCTGTATGTCCTTTACATGTATGTCTCAAGGAAGCCATTTTTACAGGTGTATGAGCAACAGCAGATGGGAGGCTGTAATTCAGTTGATCCGAGCTGATCTGCCATGGTGACATTTAAGTTATTTTCCCAGGACTTGAGTATTCCAGTTGTTTTATAGCATACTTTGCATCATTTAATCCTGGCTGACTTGTGGAGTTTTTCAAAGCCACTGTTTTGGTATTGGATTTCTCTTGATACCACCACTGAACCAATTCCCTTCTTTTGGTCACTGTAGGGGGTGAGGGGAGAGCACTTGTATACCCCTATTTTAGCGTGGTTTCCCTTTGAAATAGGGAAAAGACAAGATGTGGTCCCCAGAAAGGATGCTGGAGGAAGGGAAGCCTTCTACCTTCTCTGATGTGCTCACTACACGATTACAAAATCTCAGCCTTGAAAGAATAGTGGGATGGATTTTAAGATAGTTTTCCCCACTTTGCATTTGTGGATAGAATAGTTCAAAAGTATAAAATTATAATAGCTCTTCTGCAGTGGATAGCCCACTAGCAACAAACCAGAGGCTGGCCTAGCACAGCCTCAGAGAAAGAAAAAACTCTGAAACAGTGACTGAGTTAATGCAGCAAGATATATATATAGGAGAGGGTATGGTGGGAAATTCTCTAAATGTTCAAGTTGTGTGGGAGGTATGCATACAAATCCACTTAACAGTTGAGTTACTGTGAGGCATATTCTTCCCACACAGTATATTGGAAGAACTGAGGAGGTGTATTTTAAGAGAGCATAAGATCTGCTAATAAAAGCATAACCCACAGGCCTGCTAGGCAAGTTAGCTCATGCAGAGCTTTGTGCTCTTGTGGCTAAACTGGGTAACCTGGTACAACTGTGGTCTAAATTTAACTTGGATATCTGCATTACCCATATCTGTGACTGCAGCAGACATTCCCTAAGGCAGCACTTAAACTGGTGAGGCCCCCCTCATGAGTAGGCATGAAAGTTTGCTAACGGGTCCTGAAACTTCCCACATTCCTCCTCTAAGAGTTGCTTGATATTGTGAGATGTCAAAGGTCTGACTGAAGTGCGGCCTCAGCTAAAAAGCGAATGCACTGCCCCAAGGATCAGGGTAATTCTTCGTATATCCCAGGGACCAGCAGCAGCTCAAGCATGACCAGTATCTTTCTAATCCTCAGTTTGTGTAATCAGGACTCCATTAGAGTCTTTGTTTGCTTAAAGACAAATACTCCTAGATCCTGGCTGTTAGGAGCTTTCGAAATGTAGCTACAGCCAGAGCCGACATACCTCCCCAAGCTGCATGCAGCCTAGAAACGTGCTTTTGAGGTGTGAATTGCTCGCTCTTAGTAGACTAAAGTCATGGGAGCAACTACCCATGAACTCTGAGGGAACTGGGGATCCAGTAGATTGAGCCCTTGCTCAGGTGGTTGAAGTCCTGTTGTTGGGAGATCTACAGGATCCATATTTGCTGTATTCTTCCTGTGCCACACAGCTTAAATTCAATCTTTGTTTTCAGGAGTTTGTAGACTGCTTGTGATGAATATAGAAAAGCAAATGTGTAGTGGTAGGAGCTATAAAAATGGTGTCCTTTTTTCTCCTTCTTGCTCTAAGAATATGTCTAAGAGGTTTCTTAGGCGAGTACAGAGTCCTGGTATAATTCCTCACTGTGCTTTCAAGGAAACGAGTATTTTATGCTGTTTTGGAGGGTGAACTCTGGTCCTTGACTGACTAGTTTCAGTGCTAGTGCAACAGGGTGTTCTGACTTCTGATTGAAGTTCTGGGAAGTCTCTTTGCATCGAGGCCAAGGAACTAGCCAAAGAAGAGGTTCCCAAGCCTGCCTTAGTCTGGCCTTACAACTGCTGCCTTCTCTTCTCCATCCTCCTTCTGTGTTCTTGGTGCTGTATCTCCTCACAGAAATTCTTACTCTAATGGAACCCAAACTGATAACCCAGAGCTTTTTGGCATGATCTGTGCTCATTGCAATGTTCACGTGTCTCATGATGCACACACTCATTTTAAATCATCACGTACAGAATGAATGCTATAGCAGTGTTGTTCCAAGAACACTTAAAAGAAAAATTTTATTTTCTTCTTGTCCAACACATCATCATCATCTTATTTTGTGGTTTAGCATCATGTCTGCAACCTTAACCTTGCCCTTTTTGGTCATTACTTTCCTTGTGTGAATACCCAGCTACACCGTTCCATTGCTCTTAAGAATATATTTTTTTTTTTGCTTGTATTGTGTTAAGAGAAGCAGTTTGACAGATGAGGTATCCTGATGGGCAGAACTAGGCTTGCCGTGCTAGTCTGAAAGATTATGATGAGTATAGTTATGGTAAGATGTGTGAGAGCATTCAGAGACTTAATTGTCCTGTGTTTAGTTAAGAGACTTGGGTGTATTTAGTATTGCAACTTAGAGGTGATTTTCAATAAGGGTGTGTCTTTTCTTTGGGGATTTTAAAAGCCTAAGCAGAAGTTAAGTAGTATTGTCAGGAGCGGAGATAACTGCATTGGGGTCTATCCTGACTTTAAAAATAATTCTCCAGAACATAGTTCTTGAAGAGGTCTGTATGTACTGTCTGCAGAGTATTTCAGCTAAAATAAGTGTCTGAAGAGGAACTAAAACTTTGCATCATTTTCCCGACTAAGCAATTGTATTTTATGCTAGAAGTATGCAGGATAAAACACCACCAAGATCAGTGCTTTCCAGCTAAAGGGTAAATATCAAAGCAAGAAAGGCTAGATTGCTGCAGACAAGTTTAAGTGGCTTTACATTTGAAAACTTGAAAATAATTTGCATAGACTTCACAACATTCAAATTTCTGTTTACTTATAACAATAGAGATGTTTCTGCTTCATTATACAACACTGAGAAGGTCATCCTTGGAGAGGTGCTGTTGCCAGGCTGACCCATGTATTTATATGCCAGTACAATGTGGTGCACCTAGAGCATTGTCTTTGGCAATAATCTGGCTGTGTCCTTCCCAGCCTCCTTTACTTCCAGTGTGAACCATTTGACACGAGGCTGCTCTTGGCAATGAACTTCCCTACCACACAGTGTACCAGGTAGAAGCTGTGAGGGCATGAAATCAATTTTTCTGAGCATTAATTGTTCAGCCCTCTGGAGCAAAGGATGCACCAAGTGTCTGCTTTTCCTCTAAGCCCAATGAATGTCTTTGTTCCTGAACATCTTCTGTCCACAGAAATCTGTTTTCTGAGCTTTCTGGTGGCTTTGGTTTGGACTAGCTGGTGTGAATAAGAGCTTGAGTCCTCTTTCTCTGCAGGCTACTAACCTTCCTACTTTCTCTTGAAGATGAAGTTGTGGAGATGGTGATAGTCTGATGACTTTTATAGTCCATTCATATGCTCAAAAAGAAGTTCCTTCTCATTCTTCTGGAGGAAGAACCATAGTTCAGCTTCCTGTAGCCCAACCTGTCCTGGGACATGCCCCTGAAATCACAGCAATACATAGGAGGAAAAAGCACCTTTTGGGAACCAATTTCTGTAGCCTGGCTTTGCAAAGTGGTGATGCCTATCACTTGACAGGGCTAATCCATGTGCAAGTCACCCGGGAAGACATGCCTTATGACTTATGGACACTAATATTAATTCTTTTAATTAAAATATATTAAAAGATGCTCTTATTACTTATATTTAAAATCGCTTTTCAAGTCAGAGTAGTTTAGTCATGGCTTATAACCACTTAGCCCTTCTTTGCACACCACCTTTAACCTCTGCTACTTGTGTTTGTAATATGCTTAAAGCTGCTATTCATTTTATTAGACTTTAATAAGCTACTTATAAAAGTATTTTTAAATTATGACCTGATTCCTTGAAGTCAGCTTACCTGGTATTTTAAATGTCAGCTCTGTAACTTCTTTTAGTATATAAGACATTTTTTCTATTTAATTGTTGCACTTAAAATGCTGAACTTTGTACCTGTGCCTGTTAATTATATTCTCATAGTGAATGCTCTACCTCAAGTTGAATGCATTATATGGGAGCTTTTGCAATGCATTGTGCAAGCACCTTACTATGTGTGGGATGTCCAAAGGCAGAGGATACTATACATCACTATTTGAGGTACAGCACATGGCTGTGTTGATACAGAATTAGAAAAAAGTATTTAATAAAGCAAAAGTCAAAGTCATTTTACATGCACTGTTGCTACAGGGAGCTTGGTTGTAGATTTGCATGTAAAATATGTTCTGGCCATACTTTATAAGAGCCAGGTTTTGATGGGTTTTGGACCCCACTGGGTAGGAGGCATTAGGTTATCCATTAATGTTTAAATACATGGAATGTGTGTTCAGCAGATTGTGCAGTTATCACCTGGAAACCATAAGGTTGGAACTTGTGAGCTGCTGATAGCCTCTGATTGGGGAGCTCGGTGGGTGCTAATGTTGCAAAGATCAGATTTCTCTTTTGTGGCTTCTTTGCAGTGGACCTTTTCTTTGGCAGCTATGTGCACGGTCCTGTTGAGACAGCTTTGCAGGGTTATTATTAAATGTAGAAATCTGCTGCGTAATCTGTTAATAGAACTGAGATTTTCAAGTCTGGATAAGGGTAAACATATAGCTGGGTTGATTGAGGCTTTTCCAATGCAATTTATTTCTTGGGTGGAAACATGTCAATTCTCTGGGCTTTTATTGGTCAGTTTTCCTGTTTGTTGTGGTGTTTGTGTGTTGTGGTAGGGCCAGGCAATACCTGTTCCCTCTACTCATAGTTTGCAAATGGAAGATAGTATAGAATTGGAAACAGGAGCACAGCCACTGCTCCAATCTGTACAAAAAACAAATAGGTGGCATAAAAAGCTGTTGGCTTTGGCCTCCCTGTTTCAAAAGATATTACTGTTACCTATTATAGGTTTTTCATTTCCTGCAAAAAATAAAAAAAGTGTTTTGGAGATGAAATAGCACAGAAAAAAGTAATTTTATTGTCAGGTGGTATATAACTAGCCCAAAATGCAGCTGCAAGAAGAAAGGACAAATTAAAAACTAGCAACTGGGGAGAAAAAAAGTGAGCCCATCTGCTGATAAGAAACGAAAGGACAATTCCCTAAAATCAGGAAACTAAAAGGAAAAGTAGCAGTGCTTTACTTTAGGATAAAAATGAGGCATGTGCAGCAAAAGCACAGTCAAAACAAGAAGTGATGTATGCAAACAAACCTTAGGCTGAGGAATACCACACAAAAATGTGTCAGTCTGACTGTTCTTTTTATCTTTCTTTGTAACACAGAGAGCCAGGCAGCTTGGGGGTAAGGGATTAAGAGTCTCAGTCTTCTGTCACTGGTTTCAATCAAGCTAGGTCAGTAGTGACTAACATTTGTGATAGCTGTCATGGCAGCCTTTGGATTTCTCTGAAATTACTCTGATATCCCAGCTATTAGCTGACAGAAACCCTTTAAATGCTGGTCCCAGTGAAAGAGGAAATTAAATGCAGTGTCCTTTGAAAGATGCACCCCAGAATAAGCAAATGCCTTGAATGTCTAGTTTTGCCTGTGCACTAACTTGGAGCAGCATTGGAGACATCTTAAAACAGCTTCCAACAGTCAAGCCCAACAGGGCTCTAACATGTGTCTTGTCTTGTGCTAAAATGCTAGCTATTCCATGGCAGGGCAACAAGAAGTGTTTGTTGAAGAGTTCCCCTTGTTTAGAATAACTGTAGGATGCTACAGGGGCACAAGCTCCTGAGTTTTTTCTCCAGAGATGCCGATTAGCAGTGTGGTATTTCTGTGCTGAGAATTCCAGTTACCTTGTGGGGGGGGATCTCTATCCATCTGTCTTTACAAGTGCTAAACCCACTTGTGCTGAAAGAATGAATCCACTGGTAAGTGTGAGGCTTAACACTGGTGGTGGGAGAGCTCGTGCACACTGTCAAAGGCAATTTATTTCTTATTCATGGAAAGGTGAGGGCTCATCCTACTCCTGTGGAGGAGTTAACCTTCAAAGACGACCCAAACAGTAGACTCCTAAAAAATTATTCTTTGACAAATTAGTCTACACCAACCTTACTGTTAATTATTTTCCAGATAGACTATTCTGCCTGGTAGGTGTCACTGAATTAGAAGACCTCAAAGTGAATATTGCTGCTCTCTTGCAAACATTTGCTGCTCTAGTAGTATAATACAGGGAAGGATTTGTACAAATGAACTCCATGCACAGCAGTTACATAATTTCAAAACTGGTCTTTCTTCTCTTGCAGACCTGTGATTGTTCCACTTGCCCTAGAAGTCATGGACAGGCCAGCCAGCTGTAGGAACTAGCTCTTTCAAGGAGAGCTTGAAGTAGCAGCATAAAAGGTAAGAGATTACAGAGACATTGTTCAGGCAAAATAAAGGATCAGCCAAGGAGTGGTTCTCAGATTTTGAGTGTAAATCTGAAGAAGTTCAGATACTCAAACTCTGAATATTTGAACTAATTGAATAGTATAAATGGTCCCAGTGTTAGAGGTGACGTACTTAAAATTCTAAATAAGGTACCTGTGATAAAACATACTTGGAGGAGATACCTTACAAAGACAGAGGAATCTTAGCAGTTCAGAAACAAGTAAATAATGCTTCTATCTTACATTAGCCAAGAATAATGTTTCTTTCACATTAGCAGATAAGGGTTAAAGTCTAGGCTAGACATCAGAAAAAGAATCTGAAGTCATAATAGCATGTATTAGAGTGGTGCAAGGGGACAGCTGAGGCTCTGTCATTGCAGCTCTTAAGCTGGAGTTGACAAGATGCTGACGGAAGTTTTAGCAAAAATTCCTGTGCAGAATGGGCAGGGAGGTCAGACTAGAGGGCCTGCTAGTGTGCTATCATCCTAATGAGGCCTGGTTTGTGCTACAAAATTGACTACGTAATCTTCTCTGAGGATGTAAATGTGTACAACTCTAGTCACATCAAAGGAAGACTGGTCTGTAACCATTCGGGTCTGGACCTGTACACTGGATAATGCCTTATTTTCCTAGTGTGCAATCCATTTCAGTCCATCTTCCTGTCTCTGAATAACCCTCATAGCCTTAACAAAACTATATGGGATAAGGCAGGAATTAATAAATTTGCCTAGTCTTCTCTTCTTCTAGAGGCATTTAAGAGCTTCAGGGCCCACTGAAATAAACTTTAAATCTAAGCCTTCACTACTCCCATATATTATTGTTGGAAAAAGAAGACACTTTCTCTCCAAAAAAACCCTTTGTCTCTTTAAATAATGAAATTGGGAAATAATTTTCAATTTCTGTAGCATATCAGAGCCTTAGACTGAAAGCATCCCTGCCTTGGGCTGGACACAAAATGCATGTTTTTCCCATAGTCCCTTCTCCCCTCAACTAGGAACAGTAAGCAAATGCTCTTTACCCAAGCCAGAGAAAGGTGAGGAAATGCTGATACTTTTTGCATAAGGGAACAGCGTAATGTTGCATCCTAAGCCCCTGGCTGGCATCTGTCCACTTTCCTGGGTGGTTCCAGAGTCTAACAAGAGCCTGGCAGAGCCTGAACTTACTTTCTGCAGCTGCTAGCACACTGCTGTTGCAGAGTGGAGAAAATCTGTGGGCAGCAAAGGAGGGGAGGCTGACTGAACCGGTAAAATTACCATGGCAGTTGAGCCTTACACAGACAGGAGATTGGACGCTTATAGAAGAGGAAGGGAGACAAGAGGTTGACTTGAACAATGTGAGTTGAAGTGAACTCGGAAAAGTAAATGACTACAATATCTGGGTCTTTAATGAAAGCTGTAAGTAGAGATCTTGCAGCCTTTTTAGCAAGTGGAGCAAGCTCTCCCAAAATCTTAACATGAGTGATCATTCTGTCATTGCTGTTGGATCTCTTTTTAAGTTCACAGGCTGAGTAGTGTTCCTTGATAGCATTTTTAGGTATGTAACTATTCATGAAGCACTATTGCAACAATGGAGTCACTTCAACCTATCGACATTTTTTGATTAAAACGAAAGAAAGTGCAGGACAATCTGAGATTGGATTTTCTTAAGCATGAATGTTACTGAAGCCAAATCAACACTCAAGGCCCAAACAGGATTTTAAGCAGAACTTTGAACTAGAACAGTTTCATAGGCAATGGGATTTCGTGCATTTCTGAACAGCAGAAGCTTTGCCTTGGATTTCACACAAGTACAAATGCTGCATTCTATTGCCAGGTCATATTTCCCCAGGAAGTATACTCTAATTAGACTGATCAGAACCAACTACATGAACCCAACTTGGTGCTAAAAGGTTGTGTTGAAATGAGCTTCAAGTACAGTCTGTACAAATATGTGTTGGGATGGAACACAAATTTATGTTCAGAAGTGCTGATCAGTGAGAGCAAACGGTTACATTCAAGAAAGGACATATTTCAAGACCAAAAATGTAATGTTGTGTGACCTTAATTATCGTCTTAATTTTTCAAGGCCTAAACACAGCTATATGTGCTTGTGATTATTAATACTTTTACTAGGAGGTTATTTTGTTATTTATATTACTTTACTAACCAGAGAAATCATTGTATTCCAGGCATTTCCCTTCACAATCTATGTAAAACCCATTAGTAGAAACCACATCATTAGAACAAAAGGGGAGCAGGTGTGTTTCAGGGGAGCAGTGTGAAGATGGATCTCAGTAATGTTGCTTTCAGTGGAAGGAGTTTTTTGGGAGAAGAATAAATATGTGAGTGAGACTGATGGAAGGTTAGGAAAGAACTCAACATCTCCTTTTGGAGAGGATGAGAGATAAGGACTGTTACAGGGAAGAAAGAAATGCATCCATTGCAGAGAAAATTGGCAGTTAGGGAGAGATAGCAAATTTAGGTTTGCAGTATGTTAGTGGGCTTAGAGGAGTAATGGGCAAGGTGAACTTTAGAGAAGAGTTCCTGGAAATAAGGGTAGATCTCAGTATGGACAGCAGTTGCATTCCAAACCACAGAAGTAGCATGTGTCTGATTTTCAAAAGGCTCTAAATGACTGAGGTTGCCATGTATCAAAACTGATCCACAATGGTAGTCACTTTTATAGCATATTCTAAATAAGCTAAAAGATTAATGGAGACCTGTTGATTGGGTCCTGAAATCTGGGAACTATTTATAGTTCTGAAAATCAGTTGTGTTCAGGAGCCTGAGCTTCTAGCTAGCTTATGAACTATTTCTAATGTAGGAAAATACTGTCATGCCTCCCCTTCTCTGAATGCAGGAAAGTGCTTTTGTTTTTCTTCGAAGGTGATGCCTAGAGTGACCTCTACATACATTAAGTGATTGTCAGACTGAAAGATCTCCCATTGTCCTCATCGTGCCCTTTCCTGCATTCTCCCTAAATACCTACATATGGGTTAAGAAAACTGCACAGAACAAACTGCTAAACATATGGTATTTGAAAGGATGTGCAGGAGTGCAAATTTATCTTTTATCGTCCCACTTAAGCAATCCTGTTATTCAACAGTTCTTACAGTTATTCATTATTCATCAGTCGTCTTTCTCCCAGGTCAATTGCCAGGCAGAGTTCTGATGTGGAAGGGCAGCCTTGCTGAGTGTGAAATGGGACAGATACTAGATTTCTGTTATGCAAGGGAATTACCTGTTCTGGTAAAGGTCTAGTTTCAAGGGCTTCTGGCACAACTAAGCAGAAAAAGTAAGTGCAAATGTATGGACGTAGTCTCATGCCTTAAAAGATTAAGATATTCATGCAATGAGTAACTCCTTCCTGTACAACTGAATCAAGGTAGATTTTGCTAAGGCATTCTAATGTGGATGAGCTTTTATCCTGATCTGGAAACTGCCACAACTGCAGAGAACTGCAGAAAGGCCAGCCTATTTCCCCCAAAGCCGGGTGGCTGTTATAGCATGTTCTGGCTGTGGAGCAGATGCACTGTCAGATGCTGTCTTTATATGATGGAGAAGCCAAATCAGGGGATTTAGAAGAGCCACCTGTCTACTGTTTGTCTTAAAGAAATAGCCCATATTCACTCCATAGTGCCAACCTAAAAATGCCTTGTTGGAAAAGAAAATGTAGGAATTGTGTCTGGATCCTTTGCTTTAGTATGTAAAGTAAGCACTTAAAGGTTTGGTACAGTGATGAATTTACCTACTTTCTACAGGTATCCCCATTCAGGGATGCCTAGTAGTCCCCTCTAGACCCTTCCAACTGGATCACCCTGTCATCACCAGATTAGCTTCTGCCTTCCAAAACAGTATATTCCACCTTCTCTAGTTTTCTGCAGGGGCAGGAATGGCATTTCAGGACCTTCTACCACAGGTGCTGTATGTAGGGCTTTAAACCCAAAACCATAGAAAAATGATTGTGCTGTGCATGTAACTTACCTTGTCTGCCTCGGGCACCAGATATTACATGTGGCAGATCAGCAGTGATTGAAGTAGTTGATATTAGTGCAGGAGGTTAGAAGGGCTGTAGGATGTACAATGTAATGAAACAATTCTGACTGACATAAGGAGTTTTCAGCCTTGAAACAAGAGGGCACCAAGTTTATGGTTAATTACAAAGTAAAGTGAGTGCTGTCTGTCAAAGTGTGTTTGAAGTCTGTCACACAGCTTTGTGGCATGAACTGTGTGATTACTATCAAGTTCACTTGATGGCCCAAGAACTTCCCACCACCCCTAAATAATGCTCATCTCTAGTGCAGAAACTCATTTGTGTTTGAATGTTTGTATTGATATGATTAGTGTGAAAATAACACTACAAAATAAAACAGCAAGAACAGTGACTAGCTATTTGAGGTCCAAATCTTTCCTTTTCTAGGGGTACATTGAGATCTTGCATAAGAGCCAATGACTTCTCTGGATAATGTTCAAGCAGAATTGAATTTTTGATTATATGATAAACTCTAAACCTTAAACAGCTGTAACCACCCTCTAAAATGAAATGAGCATTTTATGAGAAAGGAACTGCGTAAGGAGACTTGAGAATATTTTGAAGCAAGTTTTTCTTTAACCTTTTTTAGCTGACCTGTTAATTATAATGATGCTTCCTTTGAGAGACCTTCTAGGCAAGACTATCACCAATAGACTTCTCATCCACCAGTGCACTATGTAGCTCAACCTCCATCTTCAGGACAATGGACAAGCAAAGTACAAACGAGCAATCAGATTGCCAGCTCTTGCAAGTTGCGTATAACTTCGTTCTGCTTCTCAACTTTACAGCTCCTACATGGCTGCATGATACTGTACCAAAAGCAATTTAAAAGGCAACTTGTTTTAAATACTTGTATCAGATTCTAGGATGTAACAAAACCATTTTACAGGGAAGGATGCTCCTTTCTTTTGTGCTGCTTGAACTTCATCATCCTGCTATGATGCTTGATGGAATCTTTGTGCAAATTGTGAATATTGTTTTTTGAGCCATATACAACAAACTGTCACTGTGCTTTTAACGAGCTGTGAGCTGATAGGAACGTTGTCACAATTCATCTTTGAAGGCAGCTAATGGACAGTTGAAGCAGGTGTTAATGTAACATTTATATGCATAAATATGAATATGCTAAAAGAATCTACTGAATTAAAAGAAATTCATTGTCCAAGGCTGTCTGAATGGGGTGATCTAGCAGCAGCTAATTTTCACCAACAAAAAAAGTGTTAGGACACTGACAGCTAAAGGGACCTGTACTCTGACTTTGATGTTTTATTCACCTGCTGTGGTCAAATGTTTTAGGGATAGAAAAACCTCAGGCTGAGCAGCAAGCAAGGAGGGCCTGAAAAGTTTGAACTGACTTTGGGTGGGGGGGAGATGATGTTTTTGCAGATCTGTAAAAGGCCAATACCTGTGAAAATAGTGAACATTTGCAGCATGCTTGAACAGTTGGACTGTAGCAGGTCTGTCCAGTGGGGGTGAAGTGGCAATCAAGAACCATAGCATCTAAGTGAGTAAAATGCTAGTTACAGATGGAGGATATCAGTGGGGTGCCACTCACTGCAAACTCTCCCAAGGAGAGCCTAAGGATGAGTTGAAGCAGCAATGTCTGAATGGTGCTTAGCTGCTAAAAAGGCTGAGTGCTTCAAAATTCAGGTCCCAAGATAGCCTAGCATGAGGTGAGGTGCTCCATCAAATCAGCAGGAGTTGCTAGTTTGTAGCTACAAGTACAGATTTAACAGCAAGATATTCAAGGCAAACTTGCTTCAACAACATGAAAGGAAGAGGAAGCTGTTTGTTACCCAGGTGTGGTGCCTGCAACCTGAATTTCCCAGGTAAAGTATGCTCTAAATCAAACCTGCAGAAGAGCCCTCAGAAGGAAGTCAATATTTAACTAGAGTAGGAGACCATTTTCTGATTTAAACCTAGCATAAAGTTCCCAACCAGGTGCACATGCCTTTCAGATCAGAGCTCCTGATGGGTTCCCCAGCTGTTTGTGCACTAACAGCCTATTCTTATTTACTTAACAAGGCAAGCATGATTTAAGACCTAGAAACATATCCTTGCTCTTTGCAATAAAACTCTCAGTGGTTTTGGCATGTTTTGTGAAATCTGACAGCCAGTTCTCTATGCAGTTCCTTGGTTGCTGCTTAAATGCCTTTGTAGTGTGTTGTGACTGAGGGCTGTTTAGAGGCAGTTAACATTCCCTAGTTTAGAGCACAATTCGGAGCCAGCTGAAATCAATGGAGATAACCTGATCTGAGCTTTGGATCAGGCACCCTATGCCATCCCATATGTCATGGGGCAGAAGCAGAGATAAAATGATACTTTTGAGCAGCTTTTTACATTCCTTGCTTGAAGGTGCTAGGAAATAATTACAGTCGAAGCCAGGTTCTTCTTCTGTTTGATGTGGATTTAAAAAGATCTTTTTATTAATGCACTCTCATGTTTAACAGGTAGTGCAAAACTCCTTTTTATTCTAAAAATCTGCCTATCCAAAAGGTGTGTCTGCATGCTCTAGTGCCTGAAGACAAAAACTGCAGAGCAAAGAGGGGGGAACTCTGGTGATGCTTATGTATTGGAATGGCTTACTCTGTTCTGCAGAACTTGAATTGATTCAGTATTTCATTTATAAGTCTAATTTGTCATATACTGATATCAAAGATTATTATGAATGTCAGTAGCTAATCTTGGAGAGTTTACAGTCTGTTGAATGTAAAAAAAAATTGCAGCACTGATATTTTCAGTGCTTCTAGAAACCCTGTGTACTTGGGAGATGCTGTGACTTTACCATGGTGAAGCCATAAAAATAGGTATAGTATATCCAGGCCAGTAATGGTGTGTCTTTCTGCATCTCAAAATTCAGAAAGTTGAAGTCAAGTATTTCAAGTAGGATTTATAGTTTCTTTCATCATTATATTTGATCGCAGTGAATGCCCTTTGTAGAATGTCAGAAGAGTCCCTGTGCTTTTTTTATAGTATAAAAGCAAATGAAAATCTAAAGAAAGGTAAAAATGGCAATATATAAAAATATATTTCAGATTTTTCAAGCCAACAAGTTCAGCTTTTCATATTTCAAATTAAATGCATAAAACTCTTGCAAAAATAATATTCATAAAGATATTGAATTCAGGTGCAGCCTTGCCACACACATTTTTATCATTTATTAACTTTTCAGAAACATACTTGTGCAGTGGTGCGCCCCAGAACACCTCCCATTCTTGAAGTCATAGAAAATGTAAGTATCTTTCATGAGTGTTTACATGAAGTTTGTCTTTAAATATTCAGTATGATGAAGTCACAGTACAAAAACACTTTGAATTTTTTATAGCCTGCATAAAAAAAATTGCAGTTTGTGCTTGACTAGTGTTGAATGACGCATGAACTGAAATCCAGCTGTGACTGTTTTGGTTTTCATTCATATTAAGTTGTATGAGTCCAGTTCAACCAGCCCTTCCCTGTATCTCAATCTATGCCATCAGTCCCATTGTGTTACACAAGGTAAAAGCTAGATGAGCAAGGGTGGCAGAAGCAGATACTGGTTTCTTTGGAATTTGGCTCCAGTAAAGTGCATGACTTGCAGCAAAAAACACCAACCCCAAGAACAACAGAAGACGGACAGTAATTTGAGTCACAGCAAGCAACTGTCGTAACAGGAAGATGGTAAATGATCTAAGCAAATACTTTAAGCAAGCACTTGTATTTTAAATTTAGCAAGTTAGGAACAGATCATGCTGTTACACAGCTTTGGTGGATGACTGTATAGTTCTCCTGAAGCTGGGAAAATTTCCAAATCAAGGAAGGGCAATGTCTATATTTTAATTTCATGCACTTATAAACATAGTTTGCTTGGAGGGAACAGTGCCCTATTTTCCTCCTCTGTGGAAAGGCATACGTCATGAGACTGCAAAGAGCATCTCTCTCAATATGGGCTGCAGTTCCTGCTCAGCCATGCAATAAGTTTCTGATCTCCTCCTAGTGTAGGCATCTGGGGGAAAAACACTGAAGTTATATGGATTAAATATTCAAAATACGTATTTATACTGAAGTGTTTGGTTTTACTGGCAGTCCATGTGCTGTATATGTGCAGGTTGACTATAGACATCACAGAGGCAGGCTTCCACTGTCCTGTTTAGATTTTTTTTTTTTTCCCCTCGGAACAGCAGTCTTGTGGTACTTCAGTTCTTCCATTTGGGACCAAACGTAAGTAGGATTGATTAACAGAAAGCAGGACATTCACAACTCACAAAGGTCAGGGCTGGAACTGTGTTTGACCAGGGATATACAGAACCTGTCATTTCAGTGGCTTGGATGTTAACTTGAAATCAAACCTCAGTTACCTTAATTTTGACTAACACTAGGGTCAGAATATAATCTACATAAGAGAGTGACTGTTTTTTGTAATCATGCCATTTGTCCTGAAGGACTCAGAAAGACCTCTGTGCTTAGTAATTCCTTTCTCTCAGAAATTGTGATCCCTTGTTGAAATTGCTTTCCTAGGAGAAGTATCTTGTTTTCTGCTGGTCCTTGTTTCTGCTTTCTCTTGCTTTTAGTTGCGATCCTTTAGTTCCACCTGATGAAACCAGTTTGGCTGAGGAAACTTCAGCCAGCTCTCAGAACCTATATTCTGGATCAGTGCCCAGCTTTGTTTCCTTTTTATAGGCTGAAAATGCTGTCATTAACAACCAGCATGCGACAAACTTTAACCTATTAAGAGAGGCTTTAGAATTTGATAAATATTACTTCCTATGAAGAAACTTGAAACAGGGGCTCTAAAGCAGCAGAAATCTAATCCCTCGTAGTGCTGATACTGCAATTTCTGCCTTTATCAGCTTTTCCAGATGCTCCGTGTATCTGATTCAAGAAAACCTGTGGCATTTGTATTCTTGCCATTGGTGTTATGCCTCTGTTTGTAGAGAAAGATTAAAGTGTGTCATCCAAAACAAAGTAGGAGCTTAAACTCACCTCTGCAAAGCTCTTTAAGATGAGAAACTACCTTCAGAGCAAATTAACTGATAAATACAGAGTGAAGTTCTTTGTATTCCCTGGAATAGCTGCTCCTGGAAATCTTTCACTTATTCAAATCATCAGGATGAAAGTATGTCTATTATCGGTAGAGAAGAACTGTCCAAGAGAGCACTAATGTCTCTGATATTTGGATTCAGTGTTCACTGTTCAAGAATACTGTGTGATCTTGGGTATCTGGCTGTGACTTTCAGTGGTGAAGTTGTGAAGACGGTATTACAGAGATGGAGGTATGAAGATGAGGTACCTTCCACCATATGTTCTGTACTATATATAGTGTGTGTGCATGTGTATAGAGGAAACATTTTTAAATAACTTATGAAAGTGGTTATAAACCATTTATTTTTGCAAAATCTTTGATAAATCTTTCAAGTGAATTTTGGGTTGAAATTTTGTTTGCGTTTTTGCATTTATCATGTCATCCAGTTCCTTTTAAAGGAGAGCAGTTGAGAGGAAGGCTGTGAAAAAGGAGAGGAAAAATAACGAACCAAACTGAATATGAATTTAAACAACTTCAGAAAGCACAGTGTTCTTTGAAAAGCACGAAGGTTTTAACCAGATTGTGTGATTAAAAACTGGGTCAATCATTTTTTCATTAAAAATGCAGACATTTTGACTGGTTCTTATTTTAGCATCAAGCATGTAAATATGTCATTAAGAAGCACTTTTAGTATAGCATCTGAATTTCAAAATTAGTGCATAAAAAAATCCTCCTTTCATGTAATTTGTGGCAAAAATCTTGTGACTGAGTTTTTCACTGGCAATTGTGCGGTATTTGTACCAGTGAATTCCTGAACTGGCAGGTAATGTCAAAAACACGGAAAACATACTTGGCTCTTGAATAGATACAGTTTAAGTGTGTGGCCTTTTCCCGGATCTTTTAAGGATTGAAAAAAAGTGGTTTTTCCCAACAAAGTTATAAACAATAATAAAAATATTTATAGTTGGCTACTGATATTTTTAAGATCCTGGTTGAGTTGAGGAGGAAGCAGGATAAGGGAAGGCATTTTGAGCAGAGATCACCAGTATTGCCAGATGCTTCACAAATCTGTTTATAAGCCAGGAAAGAAGGCTGTTTCTCTCAAGGCTAAGAGGAATGAATCACTGGAGTGGGAGGATAGTGGCATCCAAGAAAAGAGAGAATCTATTCTCCTTTGCACCCGAGCCAGCTGTTCAATATATTAAATAATACTTTCAGATACATTGGTGTGTTGCAAAGCAAGGCAAACATCCTCAACTCTTAATGTTTGACTACATCAGTCAGTGTTGTATTTATACATAGTTTGACTCCACTATAATATACACATGACAGATGGAGCAACGATTGCGATATATCAAGCAATCATGTGAAAGTTTTGTTTGACCACATCTCTAAAAGTTCTTCAGCTTGCATATTCAGAAGTTAGAGCTAAATCCCTAAGTCTGGTGATCTCCAGTTATTGAGATGAAACTATTACAGCTTTATCTTCAGCATCAACAATGCAAGTCCATTAAAGCCAGTCACATTGTTGAATGAAACACAAAGTTGTCCAAGGCATGGCTTCTCCTACCATCTCTCCCAGGATTTGGCAATTGGTAGTCTTAGTCCTAAAGTGCTGACTTTTGCGTTTTGCTGTGAAAAAACACATTTACTGATATTCTTCTGTTGATTCTGGGTTCCAAGCACATGAAGCTATGTGCTTTTTTTTTGTTTCCATCTACACAATAAGAACAACTCAAATTCTTAGCAATTTCTTGGTTTCACCTTAAACACCCAATAAGCTCTGAAAAAGTTCTAGCAAAATACTTTTATGCAATTGGAAACCTGTATAAGAGAAAAAACATGCAATTTAGAATGTATTTCATATATTAGGCTTTCTTCCTAGTGTTTGCTTATAATTTCTCCAAGCCTTGTCTTGGACTTTGGAAGTGAAGAACATGATGTGATAGTGCTCAGTTTTGTTATTGCCTTTCACAGTGGAGTTCAGAGGTATTTTAAGGACTAGCAATCCAACCTCCCTCATCTGCTCATTGCTCAGTGCTTCTGTGTGGCTGCATCATCTCCCCTTTAATTCGGGGTGGAACTTCCATTTGTCTTTTCTCTATATTTGAATTTTTCTCTTCATTTGTCCTATTGTTTCTCAGACAGAGAATTGCAATCTGCAAGGGAGATTGAAATTAGTAAGGGTTATGAAAGCCTGGAGATTGTTAAATGTTCTGTAAAAGCGAAAAATGCGTTGTGAAAAGAAAAGCTTTAGTACAGCTATATTCCCAGCAACAGCTCAGTTCTTTATTTGCACTGGCAACCAGCTATTTCTAGGAAAGGTGAGTGGTTGCCACTAGCACAATTTGACTGTCTATTCCTTGGCTGGTACATTTATAGAAAGACGAATGAGCTAAAGCAGGATTGTGTTTCTGAAGTTGGGAACAGCAGAACCTAGCTGCTATCCCGGGCTAGGCTGAGATACCCTGCTGTTTCCTAGGATGTTTGCGTTTATGCTGCTAGAAGCATTTCTTGGTTAGAGCACTTCTAGCTTAGCTTTTCTGAAACGTTAGAAGTGATGCTCATCTAGTCAATGTACATTCAGATTATTGAACATATTGCTAGCTTACTTGGTAGCAGAGAGCTTTGCCTTTGTCTGTCCCTCCCATGCTAGTTTGGGGGCTGCTCCTTAAAATTGCTCTTGCAAAGCAAGATCTTTGCGTCCTCGTAGGAGGAATTGCTAGTGTAGGGAAGATACGGGTATATTGGTGTAAGCCTGCTTATCTTGACATACTGGCCTGACCCCCCTGTACTGTAAGTCTTGAGTATACAGACACTGAATGCTTTATTTTTTTTTCTCAGACTTCTGAATTGATTACTGAAGTTTTTCAAAATAAAAGCCTTTAATAATCAGATAGCTTTACTTCTAGGTAAGAGCAAGTATTTCTGGTTTGTCTACTGGTGATGACTGTTAGTTTTGTCTGTTTCTTAGTCTAAGGCCTAAAATCCATGTGGAATAGCTAAAGTCTGCTCCCTAATTAAGTGCTTTGTTCTTAGCTGCAGTAGTGAGGAACTCATTAGAGCTAATGACATCCTATGTGAAAGCATTTAGTACTGAGCAAATCTTGGGAAAAAATGGGTCAAAGGGAGGTTTCACTTGTCAGTCGATCCCAATTTTTAGAGCATTAACTGAGGCAGGTAGTGTCTCTTATATGCTGTCCTAAATTTATATTCAGTACTGGAACTGTATCTTCACTAGAGGCAGCAAGAGGTATTGGCTATTAAAAAGTAATATTATACTGCACTAGAAAAGGTTGTATAAGGAGCTCCAGATTTAAATGGGAAAAGATAAGCATCCTTTCTTGTACACAGTACTGTAATTACAGAAAGCAATATTTTTTCAAACCGTTAGAGAACTTTTGCTTGTTCTCTTACTATCCTGACCATCTATTTGCCATTGTACTCGCTATGTAATGACTTATGGTATAGTATACAACTGATTGTGATTCCAAGATGGTAGTTGGTAGGCAGATAAATTCTACTAAAAAAACCCTCTGCTTTCATGAAGCTTCCCGAGATCTGCAGATGGAAAACGGAGAAACAGAAAAGTCCATCCTAAGTTCAGTATGTTTTAAATTTCAAGTTTTCACCTATTAAGGGCTCTTCCATTGAGCTCTTTAACAGAGTAAATTAATTCTGCTAGACTCTTGCAAGGGAGTCAGTGATGTACTCGGAAGCTGTACTGTTGATTTAGTGCCTTCATAACTTCCATAAATACTGTTCTTAAAGGAGGACTGGTTTTGAAGCCATGCACATTGAAGCCAAAATTGCTGTGCAACAATGATTCAAAAGAATTCTCAAAAATACTCTTTCCTTTTCTGTCTCGGGCCTCAGAATTTTCTCGGCCCACTCCATCTCCAGTCTAATTGCAGCAAATAACCATTAGAGTTTGATCTTTATTCTGATGTTTTTAAAGGAACAAATTCCTTCCAGATTATTGACCTGGCATAACGGAACACAATATGGTAACGTGTCCTAGGGCTAGCATCACACTGAGGCAATTGCAATACTAAGTCATTGCAATGTCAAGTCTTGCACAGTGATGAATAGAAATAACGTCCTGAAAAATGTGTGCACTTTCGATTTAGCACAAAATGTATATGGGAAACCGCCGTTCTCCTGTTGCTGGCGGTTTTGCACCTATTTTAAAGGGTATATGATTTTTTGTGTATGAACTGTGTAACAACTTCAAGCAAGAAAAACAACACTAGTGGTTTTTCTCAATATCCAAGCTAATGAAATGATATTTTGGCAGATCTAGAAATCCTATTTCCTGTTCGGCTTCTCTCCATTCTTATTTCTAAGGAGGGATGTGAGGGAGTCAGTTAAAATGAAGGGATGACTATTCCATTAGGCTGTAGTGATACAATATCAAAGCATTCTCAGTAACGCAGTCCTCCTGTTAAAATGGAGCATGTAAAAGTTCTATCATAATCCTGGCAAACAACACTGAAGCACTCTTTCCCGAGTGGTAGCTGTATATTGAGACTTCTTGTTCTGAGGTCCAAATGCCCAGACCTGGTTGGTAATCTGTAGCTTTCTCCCTGGCTTCTCCTCCTTCAAACTTAATTTGGAAATGATTGCTTGAGTACTCTACATTTTACCTTCATCTTCAGCCTACCTAGTTCTGCCTTAGACTTCTGGTAGAACCCTACTGCTGCAAAGTCAGAGTAAGCCAACAGCGTGCTGTCCCAGTGCCCAAGCTGCCCTACAGCACTGATGTGTGGCCACAGGAGTCAACATCCTAACCTCCCAATTTAGTCCTGCATTTACTGATTTCCAGAGGTCCCTTCCAACCTCAACCGTTCTGTGATTTGATAACCAAGTCCTATTTTCAGAACTGGTTTTCATTCTCTGTGGAGAAATACATCAAATCTGCCCTCCAGGTTAACAAATTCCAGTAAGGCATTTAAAAGAAAGATGCAGACTTTTTAAAAAGAGACCTGGTTGCTGTCATTCAACCATAGAGACTCATTTTCTCTCTGACCTCAAGGTTAGGTTATTACCAATTCAGTTAAGTCATCCTTAATAAGGCTGTATTTGTTAGGTCCAATCCAGCACATATGGAATTGGTAGCAAGACTTGTGGTGACTTCAGTGGGATGGGATGAGATCCCCAAGTGCAAACTTTGGTATATATTCCTCTCCTGGAAGTTTCTGTATCACTCTATGCTGCCCTAAAAACAGTATGTAAGCCTGGTGATATTTATGTAATAGTCTTGTAGAATTCACTGAAGCTGCTGATGCATTTTTTGTTGTATCATGTGTTGAATAGATGTTTGAGCCTTGTGGTTGCCCTTAGCTTTTGGCTCAGAGCAATAGGATGAGCCTCTTTTTTTGCTAGAGAAACATGAAGCTCATTGTAAAGAAAGGTAGAGCTCTTCCTGAGTTTGAATGCCCAGTTTGTTTTTTGGAGCATGATGTGATCCCTACATTAAGGGACGTACAGAAATGACTACCTATCTCTATTATAATCACAGCTTTGAGAGTAGCAGTCTAAGAAAAACTGAACTAGTCCCATTTAGCCAGTCAGAGTAACCTTTGGGCACTCAACATATCTGTTCTTTTCTAATAGCTTTTTGACATGTTGAGGTTCTATAAAGTTCCTGTGCCTTTTGATTTAGAGATTGATTTTTTTTTTTTATTTTTTTTTTTTTTTTTAAACTTGAGAAGTACAGATTAAATTTTGGGATGGAAGTTCCAGGCTTAACCCTTGCACACACATACTACCGCTGATCTGTCCTGGGACAAGTAATGAAAGGAAAGGCGTTTTCTCTGCGTACACACTGAGCATTTAATGATATATGAGCATAGGTTTATAGAAACCCTGCCTTAACCAGTCCATGAAGCAGTTGTAAACTGGATTACTAATGCTTCAGAAGTTCCTCTGCATCCTACCTGTAGCAGGTGACATCTCTATTGCCCAGATGATGTCTAATCAAAAAGACTATGTAGCACATGTAGAAGTCCGACTAACAAATGTTTTTGGGAGGGAAAAAGCCCATAGACAAATGAACTTGACATACCTGGAAGACGAAGAAGTCTGCTGTTGATCCTTCTATTATGATATGCGTTGATAGATAATGCTCTACTCGGGGAATAGCTTGTACCAGATAGGAAGCTGGCTTTGCAGCATATCTTGAAGATGTGTTAGGCCACCTTTTCCTATACTGAGGGCGAGCATATCTGCCTGTAACAGCGGTAAACCAATTTATACGTGTGTGTGTTCCTAATATAACAGCTAGTCAGTAGATTCATCAGCTTAGAAAAGCTAAAGTAGCAAATCTACATAATACCTGTGGTGAGCAGGAAATTAGCTGATCTCTACAGTACCCAGGCTGCCTCCCCTTCCATCTGCTATGCCACTTTGAAAGGAAATAATTCACTGTGTTCTTTCTCCCCTTGCCATAGTGGGTGGGGGTGTGTGTGTCTAGGAGGGGGGTGTGTATGACTGTTGCCCAACGTTAAAGTGAAGGGAAACAGCTTTGAGTTTATCTTACATTTTTTTCCAAAGAGCAATCCACATAAGGAAAAAAGGTATTTTTTAACTGTAAGGGAGGGACAGTTATAACACTATGTGAGTATAATTTTTTTTTATAGTTTTTTTTCTCTGTTGTAATGTCATAGCTTTCTATGCAAACCTCCTTTTTGTCCTGTTGAATTGTTACTGCTCTGCACCAGGCTAATTCACAATCCTGTGCAGTGAGTGGCACTTGCTTTCTGGGATGCTGAGTCATTGGGGTTCCTTTTAAGGGTCTGAAGACCTAGACTGTTAGCTTTCTTCTTAATTGCTTATCTTTGCTTAAAAGGACCAGTTCTTGATAAACACTGGATCATCAGCAGTTTGATTAATGTGGACTTGGGTTTCTTTTATATAAGGTATATCCATGCATAGGTGCTGATCAAGTATATAGGATTGTTTGTGTCCTTTGAGCATAGAGGAGCTCTAAGTTTGGTGCATAATATAATGGTAGGAAGACAAGGCCTTATAATAAGGGACTGCAACTACTGATGGGGAAAAACAAGCTTAGAAAATATGCTAGAATATGGCAGGTGAGTAACATGAACTCGATCTAGCATTGAGAGAAAATGTTTTGAAATATTACACTGAAACAGCCTACTTCAAAAGACTGTAATCCCTTGAGGTGGGCTTAATACAAGGCAGAGTATAAAAACTCTTCTTTAATATTGTGTCTGGGAAACCAAAATACAGGAAATCAGATCAGTGGCTCAGAGCTGCATTAGACCTTGACCTTTATGTGAGCTCTGCCTGGCTGTAGGTGTCCAGGACTCGTTTCCTGTTCAGGATTGTCTGTGAATTGAAAAGGTCCTGCTAGTTTTAGCCTGTATGCAAGCTTGTACAGGGAAGGGTTGAGTGGAATGATTTTTAGCTAAGGCAGTTGTTGCACACATGTCCAGAATATATCTAGCTGCTGTTGGTGGTTTCCAGTCCCCTGAAATCTACTTGCTAGGCAAGAGGGCTGTTACTTGTGTTCTTCATAACTCTCCAATTTGGTCTGGGCCACTGGGTAAATGTCAGAAACACCTTATTTAGGTTTGGCTTTTTGTGAGTCTCTGTTGGTGTCACTCTTTCCTGTGAGAGCAAGTAGTCTTGCCAGGTGGTTTTGGTGCAGCAGTCACATGCAGTGAACAGTTAGCAAATGGGAAAAGCCCAGTGCTTCACTGCTGCTGCAGGTAGTTCCAGAAGTGTCTTCAGCTGTGGTAAGAGACCAAGAGTAACAGCATAACTTTAGCCTGAGATCTGTGGGGAGTCTCTTTTCTAACCTGTGTGTGTCCAGCCTTCTGTGCTGACTTTGGTCTTTTGAATTTTTCTCATTAAATCAGTTCTGTACATGTGTCTCCGTCGGGGTCTGTAGCACCGTAGTTGTGCATCTAACAAGATAAAGCACAGCCCATTTACACTTCTTTCCTCTCTTCCTCACCCTTTGTATGACTGTCTTCCTTGGCTCTTCATTAGAAGTACTGATTTACATAGATGATTGCTATTTGATCTCCCAGAGCTTAGAGGAGTAGAGGATCTTGGCTCAGTGAAAGCTGTAGGACCTGGTCTGCTGTGGGGATTACCTTACACTCCTCTGTTAATGGGAGTGTTTTCTAGACCTTGCAGATCTTCTAATTCCTTGGAAGCTGTGAGTCAGAAAGTGCAAGGAGTCAGCTGCTTGGGTCCCAGTGGCCTCTTGGCTGGCTCAGCAATAACCCAGTTCTAATTTACTGCTATTAGGTCAGCTTAATCAGGTTGGTTTTTCCTAGGAAACTTAGGCTATACTGGAAAATCACTATTCCAAAGGGCTCTTTCTGCTTTTTTTTTTTATGCAGTAATGTAAATCTTGTAAATCCATGAGAGAAGAGTTCTGTCCTAAAACAGATGTTTTCTCCATTGGAGTGACTTTGCAGTTCTCTTCATAGTACTCCATTGGCATTTGTCTTGCTTTGAAACCTCCTGTGGATTCCAGAAAGACCGACACCCTAGGCTAGGATACTGGTTATTGCTTGGCAGGGGCATCATAACCCTGCAGAACTCAGATTGTATGGAGCTCTCTTCCAATGGGACCTAAACATTTGATAATCTAATTAAAATGGTGAGGTAAAAATATGGTATCCTCATGATCAATAGTACTTTGAGCAGTAGGAAATCAAGAACTACTTGCAAAGTTGCTGTTTTGTCTGAGCAGTGGTGGCAGGATTTGTCTTTAGCAAGTAGCTGTTGAATAACTGTTATATTAGGAACACACACATGTATAAATTTTTATCTCTGTTCTAATCCTATATTATTACCTGAAATGGATGCATTATTGAAGGAAGTAAAAAAAAAAATTGCACATAGTTCTGCACTGTCTGGGAAATGAACTTGCATATTGAGTCTTGAGTTTCTGAATGCTTAAACTGGTACTGTAGGGTGCAGGCTCAGAGCATTTTGTTCTTAAACTCTGAATTCTATTTAAATTCCTCACTTGCCATTGATCTTGGCTGAAGAATTTGTTGAATTTAGGCTTTAATTCCAGAGATATTTTTTTCCTATCTTTTCTTCATAGCTTGAAGGAAATAACTGTAAAACTCTGATCATGAAACTGTGTTGTCTTCCTGACTAGTGGAGTTCTTGATAATCACTCAAAGCTCTCAGCCAGCAGAGTGCCACACTATGCTCTTGGTTTTCATCTGGTAAAGGTCTGGGCCATGTGGTGATCTTTGTGCAGAATGGAGAGATGGACAGGACTCCAAAGACTTCAGATTATACTGGCATTAGTAAAACTTCAGTGAAGCACACAACTGGGCACTCTTTCAGCTGACTTCAATAGCTGCTGTATCGAGTGGATGCATATCATTGATTTTTTTTCAACTTTTAAACCCTATATTACTGTTCATGCATCTGAATAACAGTATTGGCACCATGGAACAGTGCACATATAAATTGTGATGCTTGTATTAATTGTGCAGACACATTCTCTAATTTAACTATATGAAACATCAGTGAAATAAAACTATGTTGTAAGTTAAGCTGAAAAAGCAATAAGCAAAGGCTGAAAACGTTCCTTTTTCTTATAAGCATATCTTTCTGAGGGAATGGAAAGGTAATGCCCAAATCAGATTTTATGACTGATGGTAAAACAGTTTTTCTTGAAACAAGTGCAAACGGAGCTCTTGTACTACCATAATACAAAAAAAAAAAAAGATAGTGAAAGTGGCATCTTTCACTAAAATGCTGGCAGTTTCCCCTGTTCATAGGGAGGGAAAAATTCTTCTAATGGTAGGATCTGGAAAATGCTTCTACGTGTGTTTTGTTTTATTATTTTCTATAAAGCACATTGGTTTCTTCTGTGGTCTCTTGTAAGGTATCATCATTTCTGTCTCACTAGGAGCTTAGATTCCTTTCTGTATGCTCGCTATTCCTGCGAATGTGCTGTGCAGGAAGAATGACAATACATAGCTCTGCTGTGTGCTGGGACTTCCTGGAGGTTTGCATTTTTAAGGCTTTCCCCATCATACACTGCAACCAAGGCAACAAATAAATCTTACTGGTCACATACTGTAGGAGCACATGACATTTGGGGGTGTGGGAGGAATTACTATCTGTGCCCTGTGGAAGCCAGGTTGTCTCATGAGCCGCAGCACTGCTCGGTTCTGTACACATTTCAGTGATGTTATTGACATCTCAGAATTTATCCTTGGGAATACTGCTATGTAGTGGGAGGAAAATGAGATGCTGTTAGCAAACTGGTAATTGAAAGTAATAAAAGCCGTAAGCAAATGCATGAAACTCTTCCCAATCACGGTATTTATGGCCCCAAACTGTTATAGAGATATTTATAGGTTCAATGGAAATACAAAACATATGGTATCTTTATCCGGAAATATTCTTTCAATTATACCCTGCATGGATCTCATAAACATCCCTCTTTCATCTAAAAATTCTTCAGTACATTAGGTAAGAAACATCGTTCCATTTTGTAGGGGAATGTGGTAAACAAACATCTTGTTCTAACAGATGTTGCAGTGTGTTTTACAGATTTCAATCAGCAAAAGGAATATTCTATAAGTTTTGGCTCTGGCAGCTCGAAGTACTGCAGCTGTTAGGCCACACCTTGTATTTTGCTTTTCTGTTTGTTGTATTGGAGATTGTGTGGGATCAGCATATTTTTTCCTGATTTTCATCTGTTAAAGCATAAGCATCTTAATCTGCTTTCTTTGAAAAGTGCTGAAACTCTCCTGCTTTGCAAATGTAGCAGGATCGTACCTTAATGCTTCCTTTAATATATCTGTATAAGAAATTTTTGAGAGCACCTTCTCTAGCTTGTTAGTCTCTGGAAATTGTGCTTATAGGAACTGGATTGATCTCTTCATCATGCATTGTCGTTTCAAAGCAATCCAGTGTTAACTGGGCAAGTGCCTTCTAGAATCTGCAACTGAGGTTTGACCTAAGCCTAGCAGAAAGGAAGACTCTAGGAATACCTGTGAGGGTCAAGTCAGAAGCGATTTGATGCTTCATCTTGGCTTTGAGAGAGCCTGATCACGGCTAGTGCAACTGTTTGTCTCTGCCTTTTCTGAAAGGAGGGACCACTGACTCAGATCTGTCACTTGATTGGGAGTGGGGAATATCGCCCAACCTTTTTGCTGAGGTGGTGGTTATCTGAAGTACAATTCATAAACCTTATGTTAGTTTTCTAACGTGGGTAGAAGGGGAAGCAGACCTGGGATTTTTTTATTGCTTTTTTCTATTAAACACCTTGTTGGATCTTAGAAGATTCTACCTTGTCTGAGGCGCTGTGCCTGCAAGAGTTCCCTGGAGGTCAATTTCTCTCTGTACCTATCTTGATCTTGCAGGAGCTCAATTGTAATTGCATGCGCCGTATTTGAGCTGGTTAGTGGAAGCCTTAATATTACAGCTCTAGGCTGGAACAGGCATTTTCGCTGAGTCCCTTAAGTGCATTGCTGTCAACTTTGTTCCAGATATTGCCATTTCTTAAGAAAAGATCCCCTCCAGCCTTGCTTGCCATGACTACAGCTGGATTAAATTAGCCCCTGTTTTGGTAGATCACCTTTCCTGTGCAAAAGTGAGTCTGTCAGACATGCCTCACGTTAAATTGAAATCACTGATTTCTGTTATCTTGTCTTCAAACTGTATTGGACTTGCTGATTGCAGCTACTTGGAAGCATTGGGCATATTCATCTCTGCCTAAGAGTTTGTAGGAGGATGTCAGCCCATGGCATGGCTAGTGAAAGATCCTTTGGTATTTGCCCCAGGCTTTAAAGGCCTTTTATAAAACTCTCCTTCACAAATTTTCTACTTTTTTTTCAGTTTTAGTGCTACCAATGTCCCATCTGTCTGCTGGTTTGTCTTGCAACATTAATAGAACACCACTTATCCTGGGATCTGTGAAGCTACAAGACTTCCCTTGAAATTCTTCTTCAGGATCACTGTTGCCTAAAATGGCTGCATACAGTTAAAGTGAGTATCATAAGGTGTAATTTTTTTCTTCTTCATCTCCTCTTTCTTCAGTTTATTGTATAATGTGCTGAAGAGCTGTTGTACATATAGGCAAAGTCTCTGCTTTTTGTTTGTGGTGTTTTTGGGGTTTTTTTTTTGAACTGCAGCACAATGTGAATTGGTACTGTGGTGAAAAATAAAATTCTTATCATCTTGACACTTTCTGGGTTCTTGTAAGGAAGATGGGATCTATTGGCATGTCTTATGAGTGTGTCCTTACGGCTGGATCTTAAATGCAGATCATCTTGCTGATCCCATTCAAGATGGATGTTCAGAATCTCTTGGCATGGTAATTCTGTTTATTCAAAATGCAAACCACAGAGAAACAATATAATTGGATAGGAAAATGTTCTCTTAAAGTCAGGGAACACTAGAGGAGCTAATTTTCCTGATTTTCTCTGACACACATATCACTGATCACTGGATATAAATTATTCAGAAATTAAAGATCACAGTTGTAAATATGAAAGGAGTTTGTAGCAATAATCACAACAAACCAGTGTTGCTAAATTACTGATACAAATTATTCATGTCATCCTGCAATTTTTTCTGTTTGACCTTTAAGCTCTGACATATGCTTTTCTGTAGAGTGCTGTGGTAGGAGGGGAAGCCGCATTAGTTGTGGCTGAGGGTTCTCTCTGGCTCAGGGTGCAGAGCAGCACAGTGAGCAGGAGGTATCAGCAGGGCTTACGGCTCCTCATTAACCTGCACATAAGCGATTTTCTAAATCTTCCATTCTCCAAATGTGGACATGCTTTAAAAGCATTTGAAGTGACATTGGGGGAAGGTAATGGTTGAACTCAAAGTCACACAGTTAAAACACGCTCGGAGTGACAAGGAAGACTATAAAGGATACTCATGGGATTATTGACCTAGGTATGGAGTGGTGACAAGCATGTGGCTGCTTGGGCTTTGGTCCTGTGTGCAGACTTGGCTGTGGAACTGGTTTAGTTGGGAGAATGTATCTGTACAATGCTGTAAAATGTTCTCAGGCCTTCTGTCCCCTCTGCCTGGTCTGTGCTGTGTGGACTAAGCAGAAGAGACTGGAGTCTGGAAGGAGAAGGAAACATTGGAAGAGCTCTGTTTCTGAGCAGGTAGACCGAGGTCCTGTAAAGATCTTGGGATGCACTTAGAACTTAATGCACAGGATAAAAATTAAATTTTCTTCTAGTTTACTAACTGGGAAGAAAAGTTTGTTCTCGTAACAGGCGAGAGACGTCTTTCCTCATTCATGCTTACTAAGACCCTACTGCTAAGTAGTCAAGCAGTATGTTATTTGACTTTTTCAGGGTGAAAAAGTCGCCCTTAGAGACAGTTTTGCGGAGCTGATGTTGATGGATGCAGCTTTGGCATTTCACCTTTTTTATGTGAATTAGTGCTACAGAAAAATGGGGAGGGATGTTATTGCTCACATCTGGTTGCTGCTGCTTCTGACAGCACAGTGCTTTTGTAATGCTAGTCCAGCCAACTGACTTAAAGGCTGTGCAGCAAGCAGGTGGTACCTGGAAAGACCTGATGTGATTCTCTTCCAAGATTTGATTAAAGTAGCTTCATCTTCAGAGATATGTTATTCCGTGTATGTGAAAACCAGTTGGGAATTCTGAAAACTTCTGAGATTTTTGTTGCCCTATTTGTGGTTCACTTGATGAATAGCTAAATACAAGCATGATGTCGATAGGTGGAGTATCCACCTTAATTTAGAGCAGCAAATTACGAGGCCAGATAGGTTCTGGTGTTATTTGAGAAAGCAAAAATTCTGTGCATGGAGAAACTGGGGGAACAACACTAAAGCATCAAAATAATGATTACCCTTTCTGTTAGAGAGAACTTTTTACATTAAGTTCATTGACAAGCAGGAGGCCCGTGTTAGGTCCTGTCATAAGCTATTAGGTCAACTGTCACATCTTCTAGAGGTGTTGCAGAGCTGTGTAATCACTTTTGGGAAAGAGAAGAATGTCTTTAGGGTGCCAGCACTTGAAAATATGCTGTGATTTAAACATCTACAGACTGGTTGCTAGATAAGTGACAGACAGCTCTTCTGCTCCACAAGAAGGCATCCGCTGCTGCACTTCTCTGTGGAAGAGGATAAGCTAGCATCACCCTGAATCTCAAGCAATGTGCAGTCCTTGGTATAAAAACAAATCCTTGAAAAAATCTCTTGTTCTTGACAGTTTCCACTAAGTCATTCCTACAGTGCAAGCACATGAAATTTCACCTCAGAATCCTGTGGCATGCTTTGGTCAATTTAAGTGAATAATGCAGCTATCTCGTGGGTGTGCAGCACCTGTTCTGGGCTGCTGAACTAAGCAAATAACAAGGTTGTGAGAGCAAATCCTTCCTTGCTCTAATTCCAAAACATTTAGTGGTATTGCACCAAGTATTGATTTGGCCCATTTTAATCTAAGAGCAGAACTCCTGCCAAAATTGAGGATAAGCATGACAGCCATTACACTGATTTATCAAAGTAAAAGGGGAGTTGCATTAGGAATTTTGGAATTTAATGTAGTGCATAAATGGCATTTCCATCAGCAAAAAATGAGAAAGTTGATTTATAACAGATAACTCCAATAATTTCTGAATTTCCATATTAATAGGAAAGTGATACTTCCATTTGTGCTATTATCCCCATATGTGCCATCTTATAAATATGGAAATTTGGTAATTATCTGTAGAACTACTTTATTTTCAGATTATCCCATAGAACTTAATGAATGGAATTTTTATTTTTTGTCCTATCATATTTTTTGAAGTGTTTCATTGGGTCTGGTTTACTGTGTTGAAACAAACTCTGTTTAGCCATGTCTGATAGTGTGTTTGCAACTAGATGGCTGCTAACTAGTTCACTTTCTTTAACCAAAAGCACAGAACTGAGCCATGCTTAGCTTAGATGCTATTGATTTGTTGCCTTCTCTGTTTGATGACTTTAAGGACAACGGGCTGAACATGAACTTGCAAAAGATATATTGTTCATTGAAAAGGAATTCATGCAAACAGCATTGACAGTGAATAAAACTAGGGCTAAAACTATACCTCAGCACCATTATGTGGCGATGATAGGGTAAATATTAACGCCTGTGTGAATAAGTCCTTCATACATGCTAGTAATCTTCTAGGAATGCAATAGTGCTAGTCATATGTAAGGACTAAAGCTGGGAGTATCAGGCAGAACACATTAGTACTTGATGGATAATACGGTATTTTGAAAAAGAAGCAGTGTGTGGGGTTGAAGGGCTTCAGAATGAAAATTGTACTGCCAGGGGTTTGATTACACTTGATCCATATAATCACACTACTTTTAAACTGTGAGCAGTCTTAACGTCACGGTTGTCCTGTAGTTTTGGGAGTGCTAGCCAGGAGAGGCTCAGCTGTTTTACATTGCCGCATGTCTCCTTTGAGTCATTTTTTTTTTTTAGTACTGATGCAATAAAAAGCAGGGTGAAAGCTCTGGGTATGGGACATTTCTAATGAAAAAGCCAACTTTTTTTCCCCCCACCGCAGCAGGTATCTGTTTATGGGGCTTTCCACAGCAGAGTTCTTCTGAACCAAGTCAGCCAGTGAAAACTAGCCATATGAAAGTTCTCATTTCTATAAGGGTGCCTACACATTAGGAGTCATGGTTCTGTGTCTTAAACTGTATATCCAGGAGGAGCTTTCATGTTGAGAAGTTGAAACTTCCTCCCAGATACCTCATTCTGATTTCTTTTCTAAGTGCAATGTTCAGTTCAGGGGAAATAAATTTCAGAGGGAAGCGCTGTTTACCAGGAGAAGCCTTTTTCCTTGGGAGTGAAATACCTTACAAAAACTTGACTTTGAGTGGTGCTTTCGAATGACCTTTGTGTTCTGTGATGTTAACTAGAAGTTAAACACTTTATGCTGCCCTATATTTATGTGCAAGAAATCGGTGCATCACAGAATTGTTTCACCTGAAAAGTGGATGTGTACAAGGTTACTGCATGCCTTTTGCTCCATCTTAATCATGAGAGATTTATGATGAGGTCCCCACGCACTTTTCTTGTTGCAAGTGTTGCTAAAAGGTTATGTGACAGCCCATTTCATGTTGTGTGTGAATTGACAGGAGGAGACCTGAGGCACTGAGTTTAGTGTACCTTGTTCAAAATTGGGAGCAAGTGTCTTAAAACACTGGGTGGGAGGAATAACCTACATTTTTGTGAATCTATTGCATGAAGAAAAGAGTTTATGTACAGATATGGATAGCAGAGGCTGAGAATACAGTATGGATAAGCTGTGAGTGGGATGGCCTTTGTGGTGATAAACACAGAGGAAACAGATCATCAGATGTAGACATTGTGTTAGTAAGGAAAACAGTTTGGAATAAGAACTGGCATCTCTAAGTATATGAATGTAGTGATGGTCCAAAGTTAATTATCAAAGCATTGATTTTTTTTTTTTTTTACGTGAATGAAAATGGCACCAATGTGAACGTTGTAAAGATCTGGCTTTCTCAGAATGTTCTTTCTGCACCACCTGTAAGATGTACGTTTGGTTTTTTGTCCTTGTGTAGTTGAAAAATCACCCACTTTGAGCTGTGAATACTGTTGTGGGATGAAGCCGCATTTGTAATGTCAAGGACTGAAACTATGCTCACTTACAGCACTAGCCACTCTGATCATCAAAATGGTTTCATCAGCCTTACTTCAGAAAACAAATGATGTTTGATTTAGCTGGGCAAAGTGATATTTCAGAACTGGCTTCAGCAATCTTTCTGTAGCTTGACAGTTGGTCTGCAACAGATGAAATAGAGTAAACAGTCTATCATAGTTGAAATTGGAAGCAGGCACCTTGAAGCATACCTTGAATGTGCTTCTGTTGTATATGGAATAACAAAAGTTAGAAGATTTTTTTTTTTGAATGCTTCTGCGGCCTTCCTGTTAAAATGTTAACTCAACCTTGGGCACTGGAAAATCGAGAGCTTGGGTGCAATGATGCTTACAAAACTCTCTTGGATTTGAGTAACTGCAGGTGATGCCCTGTTACATTTTTAAGGAATCTCTCTTCCTTTGAAGCTCAGCCACTTTTGTAGCCATCAGTTAATGTTGCTTATGCATCTGAATACCAGCCCATGGAAGTCATTCTCTCCATCCTGTTCAATTGTCTTTTAGTCAGGCTCAGGACATCTCTGAGGAGCTGAGTGTCTCAGCTGTGAGGCGAATCTTTTGTCTCACATAAATTGACAGAGCAAGTAAATGGGGAAAATGGGAAGACTTTTGAATGCATTCAGTTTTCTAACATGATGTTGTCCACTGCCATGCACTATTGCTTTTCACTGCCTTCCTCTAGAGATAACAATCTTTTTAGTCTTTGAATTTATGGAGTTCAATTCCTTTTTTTTTTTTTATAGATGCTCAGCCTGCAGACTTGGCCTCCAACTGGCTCTTCAAATAGAAGTGCTTTGCATGTTTCTTCCACTTTTACTCTCTACTGCAGAAGAATCTGTCTGCAGGCTGACAACTGTATCTGAACTTCTTTCTTGGGTGCATGCAACACTGCTTCTTCTGGCTACATAGTAAGTTTTTCCTGCAAGTCAGCATTAATAACTAGTTAGTATGTCGGTTTCCTTCTTGGACTCCATGTTAAGATGATTGCCTTTGTGGGTTGAAGGCAGTAGGCCATGAGTTCTAACTCTAAAAGTTTTTCCAGGTGGAGGTCCTTCTGACATCTTAGGCTGAGGAAAAACAGCAGTAACCTGACAGGTTCAGTTTTCTCACTGATTTTAGCAAAGTTCACATATTGCTACTCTGCTCAGTCGTTCAGTAGGCCATTGCACATTTTGGGCTGGGGAGTTCCTTTTCTTTGGGAATGATTAAATGTAGCTGTTTGGAAGGAGACAGGAAAGACTCAAACAGCACTCTGCAGTCTCTTGCACACTGGATAAATAAATAGCTATTCAAAAGAACTACTCCAGACTTCTGGCAAAACTGCCCCTCTTCTGAAGATAACTTTGAAGCTGGTAACAGGACAGTGGGCCCCAGTTCGCAGAGTCTGTGTAGCTCTGGCTTCCCTAAAGCTGCACTGCCTTTCAGCATGTGAGGCTGGGATCCAGGGGTCAGTCTGCATGGCTGGACTTAGAGGCAGGGCTTGTTGGGGGCTTTGTGCCAAAGTTGGTGTTGCTGTGCTGTTCCTGTGGTAGTGATCTCATGCAAAATTAGCTTGTGTCTCTGCAGTATGTTGTACAAAGTCATGAGATGGGACGGGCATTCAGGGAATTACTTGAGAAAATGAAAAGTGAAGGGCAACAGTTGTTGAAGTATGTTGTTTCAACACCTCAGTTGATGGAAATTGGCCTTCTCTGCAGAATTCATTAGAATGAAGCCTTTTTGTGCCAGATGAGAATCTGGTCTGGTACCCTTGTGGCTGATTTTCATCTTCAATTCAAACTAAAGAAAATATGATTCCTAGAAACTAGGACTCTTCCTCCTTGTTGCCAGCAATTCCGTACACTTTTTTGTTCCTTGCCAAAGACCTGGAAGAGATTGCAGTAGGATGCATACAATTCAATGAACATGGCATTCTTTTGCTTTGTCATGCTGGCCTTGCTGTTGGTATGAAGCTTTCTGCTTTTGTCCTCCCCTCTCTGGATTTATGTTGACTCCTGCTAATGAGACTTAAAATGGATAAGAACTGACCTCAAATTAAGACTAGGCTATTCCTGCAGAGCCATCCAAACCATTTATAACATTGATCAGTTAAGCCCCATGAATTCTTCAAGTCAATCAATGATGTGAACTGACAGGTTAAATTATTACAGTGAAAGCCCTGCTGTGCTAACTTAATTTATGTTGCATGGCCTCAGAACAGATTTTTATCAATGTAATTCTTTTTTTCTTTTAGACTGCAGTGAAAATGTTCTTTTTGAAAAAGTGTTTCCTGTGAGGATACATCACATCAAGTCAGTTGTCCAGTGGAACTAGAAATAATGCTGCTTTTATTTTAAATTCAATAATATAGGCATCTGGAGCTATAAAAACGCTTTACGCATTGTGTGGCCCTGGGAAGATAAAGGCAACTTTTATTTGTATTGTATTGCCTTACCTGGCTTGAGGTATTTAGTTTAGGGGCATGCTTCTATTATGTGAATGATAAAATGGAGAGGAAAGCCACATATGGAAGAGACACAAAGTAAAACTTGTGGATTCTTGATGGTTACAGCCCTGGGAAAGAAGAGGGAAAATGTCCTCTGCAGTGCCGCAGTCACGTCTCCATTCCTCACAAAGAGCACCAGGGCTCAAAGCCATGGGAACAATGCTGGAATGCTGTGCCCAGCCACTCAGGCCTTCAGCGCGTGACAGTCGTGTATTCACAAAGCAACGTAAAAGGAGGTTTGGTGTCATGGCAGTGAAGCTGACGACAGCCAGAAAGAGTGGAAAATAAAATGAAGACTTTTGTCTCCTTACTGTATACTCATGTAAGCCCTCAAGTGAGACAGCTTAAGAAGAAAAACTGCTGCCTTAAGGAAAAGGAGGAAAAACTAGTTTTGGCAGGCTTCCTTTGCATGTAGTTTGCCCTGGTGCGTTACTGCATAATGTCTTCCTGCTGTTGTGTTCCATTTTTTGAACAAATAAGTGACTCTTAAATGGTGCCTGTGAATGTGTTTATAGGGAGCAAGTGTTAAAAATAGTGATAGAAAAAACTCTAAACTGAGAGTGGATTCTGGGCATTGGACTTGCTCCATTTGGATAAGGAACAAGACACTGAGGCAAAGATTTCGGGCAGCAGCTACCTGACTGACCCTGGCTTTGCTCCCATCTTTTCATGTTCTGGGTGCTGAACTAATGTGTCCGGCTGTTCAGACCATCGCCAAGGTGTCCCAGAGTAGGAGTTGCAACAGACTCCTGAAGATCTTTTTGCGTTGATCCCTCCAGAGAAGAATTCTCCCAGACAGAAGACTTTGTCACCTACAAGAGCTTTTGCTCACCAAAAGTCACTTGAATGAATCCTTGGAGGCTAGCACCAATTTACTTCAGCTGATGATTAAAAGCATGTTATTTCAAAAATCTGCCTTCTTTCCACGTGCTGCTGTCATCCCAGCTGCATCCAGATACCTTCATGTTATTGGATGTTGTCTCTTATCCTGTCAGTCACCCCTCATATCAGGCCCATGGCAGTAAAGATGCTGTACTTTATTCTGCATTTTAATACTTTCTGTGAACATGGCCCTTAGTGACTGCAGGTCCCAGTCAAGAAGGAGGTACCTTCTGCTTCTCAGTTCTTTGCATATGGCAGCAGCCAAGGAAATATGCTTTTGTAGCAGCTGTATTAGAATGCCTAACAGTGTCTAAGCTACCTGAGACTTGGAGGTGTCTCAGGCATCAGTTTCAAACCACAGAACTGACAGGACAAATGGCTCAGTGGGAATCATTGCTGTTACTGTGATCTGTTACTTTCCTGCAGAGAGAGGATGTTTGACAAAGGTTCTGCTATTCAATTATCCTGTTTTCCTGAGTATTCACATTTGAAACAAATGGTAACTGATTAAAGTGAAGAGCTAAATCAACTCAAAATGTATATTCCCACTCCTCCATTGCCTGATTGAACTAACGTTCATACCAAGCATTCTGGAAAATGCCTATAAACTCCTATCAAGACCATGCCTTCACAGTAGTAGTGGGTTGGTTTCGGTTTCTGTGAGCACATTTCATTGATGAAATATCGTGTCCCTACAAAAAAAAAAAAATGTTGAGTGGGACAGTGCAACAAACTCCCCATGAGCTGATAGGACCCATTTGTGTTGAGGCTGCAGAGAACATACATGTTGATGGAAGGCAGAACACCACCGTTTCAGTCAGTCTCACTTGTCATCGCTGCATCGTACCTTTTCTCACTCTGAAGGCTTCCTTGAAAAAATTCTTCCCCTGACTTTTCAAAGGGTGACTGCTAGGTAGTGTTTTGAGACATTCCTGCTGTGACAACTGCCTTCAGCAGACCTTTGAGAAAACTGAAAGAACAAATGCATTTGGAAAGAGCTTGTTTTAACTGCTTCCTTTGAAAAGATTTTAAATGTTGCTTTTAGTGCTTAGCTCCCTAAGATCAAATTTTCTTTCTATTCCCTTGGGGAAAAAAAAAAAGCCAAAAAAGGAGAACTGGCTATATAAAACTGGATATGGGTCTTTGCCACTTTTCATTTGATGGTATAACTCCCAGGCGGATCGATAAATGGTTCCCACCAACAGTCTCCTCTTTCTTAACTCCAGCATTTATCATTTAAGCTATCTCACCAATTCCTGCTGCCTTTATATAGCTTATGCTGAGAGCACTTGATAGCACAATCTCTAGGCATTAAATTCCAGATATTTCTAGACTTTTTTCTGCAATCTTAGAGAAATGCCAGTTCGGTTATACCTGCTGCCAGCTCCTATCTGTCCGTACTCAGTGGGCTATTATAAGATTGTTTCCCATGATATCCTTCCTAGTGACGTTTTACATGCATACTATTTTCCCCAAACGAGTTTGCATGCTAAATTTCATAGTAGACTGAACCTCTGCAGCTGAACTGGTACATTAAGCTGGGAAAGTGGTGTGTTATAAGGAAAATGCTTTTAGGCACACTCCTAACAGATGATTTTAACTGGTGTTATGACTGGGTGCTGCTATCTTTCTGTTCACAATTTACAATCCAAGTGTCTTTTGGTCCTCCAATCCTTAAACACATAGGAAAGAGACAGCTAATTTACATGGGTAATCTTATGAAAGCCACCTTTGTAATTAAGTGCAAACTGTGATTCAATCCACTGCCAGTACATTATGCCACTTCGATAAACTTTCATTTCATTATTGAAAGTCAAGATTCCCTTGTTAAACTTTTCTATTAAAATAGAATATGAAGAAGCTTCCAAAATCCACATTGCTTCTGCTGTGTCACTTTTATTCTAATATAATGTAAACAGACAAATAAGAGATCCCATTGTGTTAGTGTAAGGGTGTTAAACATGCCCTTGAAACCAAAGACAAAATAAAGCAAAATTAAAAATCCCATAGCAAGACAACTCAATGGCCCCTTCCTGGCAATGTGGAGCAAGGTATTAGACTGAAGGGCTATTAGGAGGCTGAGAACATCTTTAGCAAGCTGCCTATGGGTATAATGCATTCCTGGGCTGTGAGCTGGGCTTAGCTCACAATGAGACAGTCTAATAGACAGCAAATCTCTCTATAGCTGAGCAGGTTGCTGCCAGCAATAACCTTGAGACAGGACTGCAGCACTTCAGGTTACCTAGGAAGCTTTATCCTTCCTATTGACAGCCTAAGGAGGAGGAGGTATTTCAGTGGGACTGTGCTTACCAGCTGGAAAGGAGGGACTTAAGTGGTGATCTGGCCTTTGCCTGAGGTGGTGTGCTGAACAGTCCTGGTGCTCATATGAAACACTTCAGAGAAATTTGGAATGGTTTCATGCAGCAGCATGTCAGATAGCCCGCTCCACCTGCCTTCACAGGGGACCACTGGCCCTCCAGGCAGACCACTTATAAACTGGAGAGCAATAAGAGAATATCTGTGATGCAGGACAATGCAGGTTTAGCTCGCTCGGGACTTGTTTAGAGATCTAAGCAACACATAATCTGCATCATACAGTGCCATGCCAAACAGGGAGGCAACCTCAATTCCTGGAAGCATTATGGTTGTGTTAGAGAAGTGCTACGGTGGGTTTAATTATGTCTCCTTAGGTGTCCTCTCTGTGTCTTAATTTACTTGAGAAGTAAAACTGCCAGTGCATACAAGGGCAGAATCAGCTCAGGCACGTGAGGATGCTGCCTTGGTGTCAGACTTGTGTCCTGCCAGCATTGTGTGGGGTCTGCACTGTGACCCGCTGAAGCATGCCGGGCACAGACACCGCTCTTGATTTGAAGGCAGGTAAACAAGAGCTTTCAGCTGGTAACTTGTGTCAGTGACGTACTACTTATACTCTTGGAATAAATTGTGTCCTCTTTGGACTCAGCTTCCCTTCCCCTGCTTTGCCGCTGTAATTGTCCTCCACTGAACAGCTTTTAACCTAGTGCTTGGTGTGTTGTTGTAGGCACGGTATCGATATACTGTTGTCAAGTTCCTGTAAGTGTTTTTGGTAGGCTGCAAGTATTCTAGTGTAGCACTTTACAATTCTTATTTACTCCCTACAGGCCTTATTTTTTGTCCCATTTTCATGCTTTTTCTCTCTTTTGGACAAGCTCACCCTTTTAATCATGGAATTGTGATCTTTGGATTACAGGAAATGCTTAGAGATCGAGTTTACCTTGAGCTTGTATGTTCTCTCTTTGTCTTTGCACTGATTTTTTTTTTTCTTCAGTTTTGAATAATGCACCTTTGAAGTACTGAGTGAATACATTGGGAACAGTCCTCAGTCCATGTTGAATGATATGACATCCTCATTTTTCCAGAGGCAATGACCAGTTTGTCTAGTTTCTATCAAACAGTTCCAAGTACTTGCCATATCTTTTTATGAAAAAAGTGCTTTCTGATATTTGTTATTTTTGTGATCTTTAGGTTGCTACATATTTTCTCTGAAATTTAAGTTCTCATATTAAGTTTTATTTTTGCACATTAGCAAAAAAATTAAGGAAGAATTTAAACTAAGTGGATTGATTAGATATTCTGAATCTCACCAGTATTTTTTTTGCAGCATAAGCTATTAAGATCCTTGTGTTTCTCTGTAGAACTCAGTGGATAAGAACAGTTCTGTGCCAGGTATTGATATCACAAAATCTCTAAAGTTGGAAATGAAATGCAAATTATTTGAAGTGCCCTTTGAAGGTGGAGAGTCTTAGTTGTACGACAACCTGTTACTTTGTACCTGGAAGCATGTGAATCAGTGTCCTTCCACATGGTGGGGTCTGGCAGAAATGTGGATCCTTACAGCACTTATTCATACCAGTTCACTAGTCAAGTGCTTTCAAGCATTTTCCCTGCCTTTCATAGCTCTAAAAGAAGAGAGACACTGCATTCTTTTTTTTTCTTACATTATTTTGACTCCCCTATATTGCTTCTGCTTAGTAAAGCTAGTGCAATTGAAGGATGGTTATTCGATCCCAGTGGACCATCTCTCCTGTGCCGTATTTCCTTGTGGCTGCCAGGATAGATGAGCCCCAAGTGACTGGAAGCTAGGCAAGGCTGAGGACAGACAATAGGAGAGAGGCTGATGTGGATATTGTGCGTGTTGGTCCAAGGTCTGAGATGTAAATGGCATTTTCTCATGATGTAAAATGGAAGCACAGATATTTCCAAGGATGACAGAGCAGCTTCTTGGAGTTCTTTAAAATATTTTTCTACCAAATGAACTTGCTGTCTTCTGAGGACTTGACTAAAAGAACAGATAAGAATATAGCCCAGATATCAAAAAAATATTCTGCTTAAAGCCTGTTTGTTGGCACAACTCTAAAAGCAGCAATTAAAATTAGTGTAATGTGTTAGGGGAAATCTCCAGACTTGCTGCTCGTGACCAAGCTTTAATTCATCCTTTCCTGGATTGAAGAGGTGGGACCTTTCCGAGATTGATTGTTTCCATTCTAAATGTTATGGAATTATTAAGCAACACTTCAGGGTGCACTGAATTTATGGCCATTATTTTCTAATGAATTCTGGTTGAACTGACAACTTTAATCAATTCTACCTTTCAGAAGTATAAATAGGAAGGGGAAATAAATAAATAATGCATTGGCCACAAGGCAGTGCGATGTTTGGAAATGAAGCTTGAAATGTCCAACTGAGTTGCATTAATGAAATATTAGGTCTCAAGTTTTAACCCTGGTTGGGATGTCATGGAACCCAGTGTTGGCATGTGGAGATTGTCTTGGAGATTTCCTTTCATCTTCGGAGCTGGCAGGGTATGAAAGATTAAAATGCACTGGATCTATCAGACTTGCCAACTCTAGTTCAAGCTAGTTATTAATGTGCTATGTGGACAGCAATACTTTATTAATTGTATTGCTGGCCAGTGATCAATGTGACAAGCTTAGCAAAGAGCACAGCTATTCATCAGAGAGTTGTCAAGAAGTAATTGCCCTCGTATGCATTAGAATAAGCTAGTGTGAGACGCAGAATGGATGTGCTTTTATCATTTTTAGGTGCAGGTCTGTTGGTGTCAAGGAAATTAAAATCTGCTAAGGTACTAGTAGATAAATAAATGGGAAAGGAATTAATTACCTCTGACACAATCATACCACTACAAAGTAAGACAAAGGATCATATTTTAATGGCATTTATATTTTAAAGTGTTTTCAAAGTTTTTTCAACAAATTCTTTTCTGTATACAGTATCTGTTATCAATTATACTTTTGTAAAGGCAGGCGCATGGTTTGCAGCTCTTTCCTTGTAAAGAGAAGTGGAATAGTTGAGATGTAATTTTGCTGAAAACTGTTCTTTATAAAATGTACAATGGCGCAGCTGTTGTTACAAGCAGAATAGATTTAGATCTGCCACGACATTCTTTCAACTTACGTGGGAAAGCACATCAGTAATAAAATCTCAATGCTTTTCTTTCTGCAGAGGTGGAGACTTACACTTTTCACCGAAGACTGCTATTTTAAGGATTGTCAAAAGCACTGGGGAAGTGACAAAGGTAAGGCTGAATTTGTAATCTCTGTCCTGGTCCCTGCTGTACCTGATAATATTAAACTTTCTCACATGCTATGTTTTTGCCATCATCCTCAATAACTTCATACTTCATCTCTGGTGCTAACACACAAAGAGAAATCTGCTGGTTGGGGTGCTACTTTGCACATGTGTGTGCAAGTGCTTATCATTGACCTCAGTGAGGATGGCTCACCTCCACTGGGTTTAAGAGGGTGAAGGAATTGCGCAGCCTTCAAGTAGAACTTATTGCATCCAAACACAATAGTAGTGTGTGCTTAATGTAATACCTTGTTAAAGTCCCCTTTTGGCTCAGTACTGGCCTGGCACCCAAATGTGGATATAGAATCCTAATAATGAGTGCTGTGGCTTGCATACTTCGCATTGAGTCTGACTTTAGTTTTTAGTTTCTTGTCTTGTGAGCACTTTGCTCTATAACATCAATTTTCATGGAGCTTTGTATTTCAGTTTGTGTTTAATACATGCACAAACTGGACTCGCGCTATAGTCTGCACACTAGCTGCATTTTCTTTGCTTTTACTCTGTTTACATTGTTTCTGTGGGTTTCTGAGAATCTATTGAACAGAAGGCCTGCAGAGAACCTATCCCAGAAGATAACATTTCAGAATATAGCTGAGGCTAAACCCAGCTGTAATGATTGTTTATTTATCATGCACCTCAACAATGATGTATGAGGCTGATTCTCCAGGACTGTCAGTCTAACACCTTTCAGATTGCTAAACTCGCTAAAATAATAATGGATTGAGGCCAGAGATGGGCAGAATTCTGGGATAAGGTAGGATTTCATTGGAAAATAGAGCGCTTTGGTAGGAAAGGATGAGCAAAGGGACATCAGTATCTAGGTTATTAAAAGGAAAGCTGGCAATGCATATAGTTTAGATTTGCTTATGATAGTCCATAGCCTGTGTGATAATGAGACCTGTTTAGAATCAATTTCTTTGGCATTCAACAGCATCGTTTTTAATGATCTCATCTGGCAGTTCTGCTTCTGCCTTGCCAGTCAAAATGATCTCATCTAAATATTAAGGAAAGTGCTGATAGGAGAGACTACTTTATCACACTCCTAATGCATGCTATTAAGAGAAATAAAATATTCTTAAAGTAGGTGTGAGAGATTCTTTGTCCAATTTCAAAACCCCACAAACAGACAAAGGTGAAAAATGTGATATGACTTTAAACATCGTTAGCGTTGTTCAGCTTAGAAAGAAAATGAGCAGTGAATGTAAAGTGGGAGGAAAGGGAATTCAGTTATGGAGCACACTGAAGCAGCAAGTGAAGGACGGTTTTTAGTGTAACTTATTGAAATACAACTTTGTTTAGCTACTTTCTGATTTCTGGCATTGAAACACTTTGCCTCAATGCCTAAAAAAATTTGTTGACAATGCTTTGGCTTATAGTTTGCTTTGATAAGTGTCAGACTGGCTGCTGTAGTTTCTCTTGTTCCTTGATTCCTCCTTGTCGTGGTGTTTGCCTACAGTTTTTAATACTCTGGCCACTGTTTGTGTGGTCTGTAGAACACTAGAATCTAAGCCTGAGTAGATCCTGGCATTTGTACGTCACAGGAAATTAGATTTTGAATCAGTGCAGTTAGTTTTAAAAATAAGTGTTCCCGTATTCTGAAATAGGACAGTGAATTAGTTTTATCACTTACTTTTTTTGTAGATTAGTAGATTGGTTTTATTCTGTTCTCAGTTGGGTTAAATTGGAGCCTTTGAGCCTTGAAAAATGGAGTGGTCATCAAGGGGAGAATAGTTTTAAGGAATAAGCATGGTAGCTAGATACTAATGCTCAGGCAGTTAAAGCTTTCAAATTAACTGATGCTGTCATCTCTTCTAGTACGTCACTGAATGAGTGGGAGCTTTTCATATCCTGCGGATGCAGGCAGACACTGTCATGTTCTTTCTGCTTGTGTTGTGCATGTATGTCACCAGGGGCATGACTGGTGTACGTGCTTGTATGTTACACGAGGAAATCTTATGGCTGTATTCCAGGTGTACTGCCTTTTCTAAACATGACAAAATCCTGTGCTGAACACTGAAGATGGGCAAGTTGAAACTAAGTACATTTGTAAGAGCTGATCTTTGTCAATTACTTGGTGGCTGTAATATCTGCGTTGGAAGGCTCATTTTCAGTCAACCCACTGGTTACAGGAGGTGCAGAGCAAAATTTGGGTCTGATGTTACACGGAAGACGGTATTGAATTTATCATCCCTTCGCTTTATTCTTTTGATCCTTAGATTTTCTTTAATTAAAGGTTATGGCTTTTAATGATAAACTTAGATTCTGCAATACATAGCTAGAGACACCAAGCAGTCAGAGCCTTGAATACATACATGGGGACTGCTATTTTAATATTTTTTCTATCAGGATACTCGTGACTATGGTTTTTGTCCTGAAATGGAGAACAAAAATTCTTCAGGCACAGTTCTCTCCCTGGACATCAGGAATTTATAATGTGTCCTTTGAGTAGTGAACCCCATCCAAACTTCAGATGAGATTCAGAAGTAGCTCTAGGGCAATCCAAGATGCTGCACTTAAAAGAATTTAAACATCTGAACTAAAAAGGCATGGGGGACAGGGATGGCGAGAATCTGTTGTGGGAGAGCTGGAGCCCTGAAAATGACAGCTGTGTTGTTTATGTCCATTCTGCACAGGTTACAGCTATTTCAGTTTTCAGCATCATGCCTGACTATTGCAGTGCTTAACAATAGGTGACCTTCAAACCCAACAGGAAAATACTAGCATTTGATGGTATTTTCCACCAGTAGGCAGAGATGGCTTGGTAGGCCACCTCACCAGCTTTGGGTAAAGTTCAGCTGAGGGGCTTGTGTGATCCATCCTTCAGCTGGAGAGAACAACAGAAGATGAAAGGTGGTGTGCTGTCAGGAGTCCTGTATGTCAGGCAAGACACTAAACAAGCTGCTGAATGTGTTGGTTATAAAAGGACTCATTCTGATCTGTTAATCTGGTGTGACTTGAAGTTATTTTAAATATAAATTGTTACAAAAATCTGACTCAATTCTGTTAATTACACGGGCTCCAGAGTATATGTAGTAAATATTTCTAAAGCAGTATCTGCTCAGTCAGATAGGCCTCATTATAACAGCTTGTCAGTTACAATTAAAACCTTTCCCCTTCTAGTTTACCTCAAATCTCTTTCCCAGTCCGTAGACTTACAGTGTGACCCTTCAGTGTGACACCAGCACATGGCATGACTGCCCACACTAATTCAGGCTGGCATTCCCTCTTGTGTTCTCTCCTGTTGAACTTCATCTGTTGCTACTAAGAGTTTCAGGCTTGGAAACAGGAAGAATGTGGGTTCATTCTGCCTCTGTAGTATTGTATACACACACATATGTATGTACTATAGGTATGTATGTGTGTGTGTACATATACATAAGAATTCCTCATACACCAAGCTTTGTGTTTCCCTTTTGGAATATTTCTTCCTATTTTGCATTGTCATAGTATGTAGACATGACAACTGAGGTCAGGAGCTGTCTGCAGTGGATATTGTACAGAAATTCACAGTATGTCTTGAGTTTACTCCAGGTGAGAGAAAGTATGCAGTAAGAAGTATAAACCCTCGTTAGGAGAGCCGAGATTGTGTCATGGAGGAGCAAAATGCTCCTTCCAGATTAAAAAAAAACCCAAACAAACAAGTGTCAGATGTTTCTGTCTTATTGTCATGCCCAAACCACAGAAGATGACTTTTTGGAAGTCTTATTTGATCCATATGCAGTCCTACTTGGTGTCATTAAGTCATGGTTATATTAATGTCACTCTGAGATTAGCATTTTCCTGTATTGCATGTCACAGACAATTAATATAAAAGTCCTCTTAGTGGTGCCTTTCATGTCAAGAGGATGAGGATTTTTCAGTTTTGAAAAATGAAAATGAAAAATATTCTCTTTTCTAGTATTTCTATGCTTTGCTTTATTAAAGAGCTCTTCTGGTCGGCATCACACCATTAAAACGCTAGAAGCTGATAGCCATGATATTTCATGTGCGGTAGACTTTACAACAAATTACAGCACTGACTGCTGAGACTATCTAAGTTGCTGGAAAAATGGGTTTAATTGTCCATTCTGAAACTATTTCCAGGATCAAATAGAATTTCTTTAACTACTCATGCACTTTATGACCCTGGTTCAGTTCCGTTGCAGTAAATCTGATGGGAAAGCAGCACGGCAAGTTAAAAACAGCACTGATGTTTTATAGCACCAAAATTAAACTATATGTCATCTTCAAATTGAAGTACTGGGCTGAAAGATTTTCTAGTTGTAAGGATTTGTTACTATCTGGAGATCTAATTTGCATTTTAAAAACTCTTCTTAACCAACGGTTAGGGGCAGTGTGTGTGGAAGGGTGTGTTTCTTTATGATGGCTGTTTAGTTCAGTAGCCTGTTGGCTTTTCTTACTGAGGTTCGAAGAGGAAGTCGCTCCTGTTTAAGAACTCTGTGTTGCTATCACTGGTTACATAAGCATTTAAATGACAAATGGAGACAAAATGAGCATTGAGCACAAGCAATGTATTGTTCAGAGTAATCGTTACTGTCTTACAGCCCTTACTGGACTCAATTTTCATTCACAATATATATGAAGTTAGTATAGATACTTCTGTTTTGTCCTGGTTTAAGTGGCTGCTGCAGGTGAAAGACAATGGAAAACTGGGCTTCTTATGCCTTACACTGTTTTTGGGATATATAATTTTAACCACCTTGACACTTTTAATATTTGTAAAGTCCGTGGTAAAGGGCATTGCTCTATATAACTTACATATGATTGCATGTAAGTTGCCTAGTGTAGGAAAGGTGAGTTCTTCCAGATAGGTCAGAGGAGCCTGAAAGAATACCTTTCTGCAGCCTGGCTGATGCTCTTCCCAGTTCTGATACTCCTGGCTCATTACACCAACCTTAGGCAGTGAACTGCTTCCCATGTAGTACTCATGGTGCATGTCTTGGGTCAGACCAGCTTTCAGCTTGCTACTGCCCAGCATGGTAGTGCAAGAGACCAAGGCAGGATCTTGTTCTTCTGTGCCACTTGCTAAGGCTTGTGCAATTCCTAATAGCGCTTGTATAGGTGAGGCCTTGAGCCTGTAGGTCAGTGAAAGTGGACTGTTGCACCCACATAACCTTTTGTTGTACTCAGCAGAGCTCTGAATACATGCAGCAGCTTTCAGCATCAGGTACCAAAGTTGTTTTTTCTCAAAGTGAAGTGTCTGAGGGTGTGATTTCCTTTCTTCAGCTTTGGAATGAGCAAGGATACCGAGATATATCAAATTGGTTGGAGATGGAGGGGACATCTGGAGGTCTTGTCCCCCAGCACGGGGGCTCAAGCAGGGCCACCTAGAGCTAGTTGCCTAGAACCATGTCCAGATGACTTCTGAATACCTCCAAGGGTGGAGACTCTACAACCTCTGTGGGCAACCTGTGCAGTCGCCCTTGGTCACCCTCACAGCAAAAAAGTGTTTCCTTTTGTTCAGTACTTCCCGTGTTTCAGTTTGTGTGAATTGACTCTTGTGCTTTCACTGGGCACCACTGAAGAGCCTGGCTCCATCTTCTCAACACCTTCCATTCAGGTATTTATGTACATTGGTAAGATCCCCCTGAGCCTTCTCTTCTTTAGGCAGAACAGTCCCAGCTTTTGCAGCCTTTCCTCATACGTGAGATGCTTCAGTATCTTAATCATCTTAATGGCCCTTTGTTGGACTCTCTCCAGAATGTTCATGTCTCTGTTGTACTGTACAGCCCAGAACTGGATCCAGCACTACAGGTGTGGCCTCACCAGTCCTGAGTAGAAGGGAAGGGTCACCTCCCTTGACCTGCTGGCAATACTCTGCCTAATGCAGCCCGGGATACCGTTAGCCGCCTTTGTGGCAGGGGCCCGTTGCTGGCTCATGTTCAACTTGATGTCCACCAGGACCCCCAGGGTTGGGGGAGAAAGAAACAGGGTTTGAACCCAGGGGGTGGTCTTTCTTGAATTCAAACATTGGCTAGACCTTTCTGGGACTACGTGACTTGCATATTCTGCTCTTGCAGAGGAAAAGGGCGAGGCTTCAGCACATGTGTGGTACACGTCTCCTTTCATCAGTCCCCCTTGTAGCTGTGGTAGACTGCGGTGAATTGCCCGGCCTGCAGGTCCGCCCTTCGGGATTTCACTTGCTGAGGGTGGTAGGTAGGTGTCTGAGCCTCAGGCTTGTGCCTGCTGAGAAGGGTATTGAATCTCAGTAAGTGAAGTTGAAGGGATCAACTTCACTTGTGGGGTTTGGAGATGGGATGTGAATTCTTCACTGCCAGTTCAGAGCTGTGCAGTGGTTTATCAGTGTAAGGGGATGAATCTGGTGATAGCATTTGTGCTTTTTTTTTTCTTAAATTTTATGAGCACAATCATTGCAAAGGCCATGCTCCTTTTACAGCGTATTTGTGGATTTGTTTGCTTAAAGAGCATTTTATTTCTATGTTTATGCCCTGGGGACTTTACAAACTGATCTAGTTTGTTGAAAGTATGTGAGATTCCTTCTGAGAATGCTAAATGTGCCAAAGTTTGTGGGTTTTTTTTTTGTTTTTTTTTTTCCATTTTAAATAATGAGCAATGCTCAAATTGGATAATTCCAGGATTTAAGAAACAGAGGGAGGGCATGCCAGGAAGCATCTTCACTGTATTTTTTTTTTTGTTTGAAGGGAGTAGCCCATAAAAATCTTCTGAAGTGTTTATGAAAATATGTGTTTGTTTATATTGTCAAAATGTGTCCTGAGAATTCAGTAGTGAATTAGGTCTCAGGAGATTTGATTTGTTTCCTTGACTCTGTCCTAAAACCTCTCATAGCCTTAGACAAATCTTGGTTTCTTTATGCTCGTATTCCTTACCTGTGAAAAGAATAATTGTAGATTTCTGAGAAACTATACTTACTTTGTCTTTTTTTTTAAGCTAGTAAACTTTTGAGACAGCGACTTTCTAACTGTATATTTGTATGGCACTTAATGCACTCTCCAGATTCTGCCTTGAATTAAATTTTGAAAATGGGTGATTTCAGACTTAAACTTCCAGATTTTCACTTCCAGGTAAAAGTGATGGTGTCCAAAGTAGAAAAAAAAACCATACAAGTGGGGAAAAAAAAATCTCTCTTGGTTACAGTGGTACTTAATATCAACCAGGCTACTACTTTTCTGAGAAAACTGCAGGGAGGATGCCTTGAAATGGACAGAATATGAACACCGTAGTTCATAGTACTCAAAAAAAAAATGTGCAAGTGCAGCTCCACCAAAAATGTAGTCCTCATCTCTTGCATTTGAACATAGGACTTTTCATCATCCTTGGGACCTGATTGTGAAGTCCCCTTTTCATTCCACAGCTCTTCCAGTGCACTTTTTATGACAGTGTTTCATATTGCCTATGAAAAAGAAAGTGCTTTAAATCAGTGGGAACCGAGATGGGAATGAGGGAAAAAATGCTGAGCTGAAATGGTGTAGCAAGATAGTACTTCAGTGTTGCTCACCTTGTGCTTCAAACGAAGGTGTATTGCTAATAAAGTGCTCATGGATGTTTCTTGAAAAAGAATTGCTTGGGTAGCAAGTTGAGGCAGATTTCTGCCTTTGTTTAATGAAATGTTCCTGTCAAACCTTGAAGGAAATGCTCAGGTTTCTGGAGATCAGCTGACGGTGTGTTGCCATGCTGTTGCCCAAGGGACTTGGACATTAGGTGGTAAGTTGCTGTGTGTTGAGGAGCAAATGTTTTGTTTGAAAAACGCTCTATTGGAAGAGGAGGGTATGAGCAGAACAGTAATGCCCAATACAATATGCAATGAGAAATTTTAAGTGGAGGGCTCCACTTTAATTTCAGATGGAAGAAGGAGGGTTAATGCATCACTGTGATGTGTTCATGGAAAAATTTTTGTCTACATAGTTCTACATTACAAGTCATAAATGACATGAATGAAATGTGGGTTTATTTTAAACATATTAACAAGTTTCTTTGCAACAAATTAACTTGCAAAACTGAACAGAACATGTTCTGCTGTATTTTTGGATCATTTCCTTTTAAGCACTGTGCTTCTCTCAATTCCTGGAATGCACAAAGAACAGTCTTTTTATTTGGAGATGCGGGAATTTCACTGGCAGGAAACTGAGTAACTTTATAATAGAGTAACTTTGTTAAGTTAGGCCTGGCTAAACCAGTTGTGATAAACCTAAAACTGATGTTAATCAAACCTGAATCTGCCTAGGTTTGTGTTCAAATTGCTGCATTTGCCTATTCTTTTTTAGTACTATCTGTTTAAAATGGAGCTAGTAATAAAAAAGCCAAAGCACTATAAGAATGTGACGACTCTTTCATTTTTATGTAGCGCTTCGTGAAGCATGGCAGCACACTTGTGAGGCAGCCTGTTCTGAGAAATTGGTATTTTGAAGAACCAAAAGATTTGGATAATTTACCTAGCTGTCAATTTTTCAGGCTTTTCAGCCAAGGTTGCTATTTGCAGAGGCTTAATTTGAGATACAGCAGCAGTTCAACAAACCTGGGTCTATCCAAAGCAGAACTGAAGGTGATAAGATTAAGTGAATAGCTACCCTGTTTCCAGGGTAATCAAATTCAGTAATTGGGAGTTCAGTAATCTTGGTTCTTTTATGTAGTCCCTCAGTGTTATAATTAATTCAGTATTTGGTTTGCCAATTTGTGGATTATGTTTAGATTATCACTCGGATGTGTGCCAGCTGGACTTCATTGCACCTGAAGGCCTTTAATTGAAGATTATCTGGAACCTTGATCCTAATGCTTGTGACCTCTGTTATCTCTGGTCTTCAGAAAATGTTTCTTTAATGGTAAATTTACAGAGGAGCATGGCAGGCAGTCATCCACAGTATTTGTGCAGGTTCTGCTAATGAGTTAGGATCAGCACCTACCTTCCAATTACACTTTACTAATCTAGAAACTTGCAGCTGCCAGGGTTTCTCTGTGGTTTTGTAGAAACCTGCTATTTCTCTTCTGTATCTAAATGAACTGCGGAATGGTTTTGATTGGGAGTTAGAAGAGCTACAGGGACAGTGGTACTGTCTGCCTGATTAACTAAGTTTGAACCGTTAATGTAACTGGCTTTAGAAGTCAGTCAAACTGGGAATTGAGCAGGGATATGTTTTTTTTGAGCAATCTGTGAGCAGAAAACAGAAGAGATCTTTCTAAAAAATAAACTCAGCTGCTCACTGTTTATAGGTTCATCTCCTTGGTCTAAAATGAAGTTGTTGCCTCCCTTCTGTTCAATGGAATTAAGATTATAAGCTTGTTTAAGAGTTTAAATAGCTCCATGTGTAAATGCAGATTTTGAAGGGATAGACCCAAATCCATTAAAAAGACACTTTCAAAAAACAGGTGTTAAAAACTCTTTTTCAAGTACTGCTATTTCTATAAACTTATCTTCACATAACATCACGTCAAATTTATAGCAAAGCAATTCACCACACATGGCACTGCCCTGGAGGAGTGAGGCACTGGAGACACTGGATGTAATTCTGCCCTTAGTTGTACCTGTTCCACACTCAAAGTTTACCCCTATTTTTCACCAGTATAAATGAAAGTCAGATTACCAGCTCTTGGCATTAATTTGTTTCTGCTGTGTGCAACATGATAAATGCTGGAAAGAAACACTCTACATTATGTAACAATATTGGTGACAAACACATTCATGAGGAAGACTTAAACATGCAAGGAGAATAACGCAAATAATGCAGATGTGTGCGCGTGCAGGCACATGAGCCTGACCCTGTAGCTGGAACAGCCATACTGTTTGCTGCTGCTGTTTGAACTGTCATCTGTGGAGTTACTTTGGGCCAAAACCTAAAATCTGCCAGTTGCAAAGTGGGATGTCATGCACACTCCTATTTCCCAGCATCTCTGCTGATACAGTAGCTGATAAATTTTCACTGTGATGTGCTGTCCCCATAGCTCACATTACTGTTAATGGGAACTTTACAATTAAATCCCCCAGCAAACACAGTGCTGAATTTAATTCTAACTTGAGAATAATTTGACCTAAATATTTTATTTTATTTTTTTTCCCTCAGGTAGCTACCTTGAGTAGAGGCATGCCTCGAACTTTAAGATGACAAAAAGTTTTAGGGAGAGAATCTTTTTATGCAACTGATACAGTCATAATAAATCAAACAGCCTTTGGGGAACACACTGCTTATATCTAAAGAGTATTCCAGTTACAGGAGTATGTTTTAAAGAGGATTTGTGTGTTCAGCACAGGATCTGCATTTACAGAGTTCAACTGGCAAGTTTCAGTCCATGGGCTCTCTGCCTGAAACCTCTGAAATACTTTTCCAAACCACAAAACCAACAAGACTCCTTCTGAATCAATTCTCAGACTCTATTTCCATCACCTGTTTACTTTGAGCCTTTTGAATTAGTCTGTCAGTGTCTCTAGAAAGTTACCAAAATAGGGTACTGCTGTTGAAGCCACAAATAAAAAAACAAAAAAAAAACCCCACCTTCTCTGATGGGAAGCTTGTTGCACAGAATGTCCAGAAAGTACCTCTTCCTCTGAGGGTGCTTCAGTGCAGTGACTTCGCCTGCTCAAAACCTGAGTGTTACGAAGTGTTATTCACAGCGACCTGTGCAAACAGCCTACCAGTCTGTGACAGCAGTGATGGGCAGGTTGGCAGTTCTATTTATGGCTTTACTTGTAGGTAGATTTCCTACAGCTTTTCTCATAACATGTTTCCAAAAATTATAAAGCACTGTACATGATTTGTCCTCCTAATCCACATTCTTTAGAGCTATTGAAATAGCAGGGTTAATTGTTGTTCTTTGGCTATGAAACTGGCAGATAGTCCTTTCTAGTTAATCCAAAATGTTCAGACATTAAAGAAATATTGTTTAAAATTAAAACATTTCCTTTTATTTTTAAAGTATAAACAGCTTTGGGAAAAATATCCAAAATGTTTTATTTAGAAAATAAAAAAAATTAAACTTCTGAACTGTATTTTTCCACAAACTCTTTGTATTCAGTCCAAATGTACTAATAATTTAGATATCGAACTATGGATTTTTAAAGCAAATGTTATAAGGAAAAATGTTGGCAAGCTCTACTTGTCTTATTTTTCTTTGAGCATAGCAGAGAAGATCTGGACAAAAAGTGAGCTAAACTTCTGTTCATGCCAGTACCGTCTGTGCCTCCTGACCTTCTTGGATTGTGCATAGAGATGCCCTCTGCAGCTTAAAATGGAGTTTTGGGAGAACCTTGCAGAGTATGGCTGCTGCTACCTAAATCTGGCTTGAGAGAGCTATCCTTTAAAAATTTCAAGAATGGATTTCTGCTGCAGATCGGTTCCTGTGTTCAGTGTGTGAGGCGGAGGGTGAAACTGATACGTCAACAGGCCCAGCTCCTCAGCTGGGGCTGCTTAAGTTCCACTTTCCGTACTGAAGTTATGCAGTTTCATGCCAGCTCAGGGTTTGATGCACCGTTTATTTTCTGAGAGAGAGGGGCCTTTGGCAACTCAAGAATAACTCACAGCTACGAAATTTGATAGCATCCTTTCAGCGTATTACAAAGGAATCCGTGGTGCCTCTAGGCACGTGATGTGTGGGAGGTTGTTTCATCAATACTACACTGATACTGTGTAGGAGCCTTTGTAAATAAGTCCGTCCTTGTATCTGCAATACCTCTGTGTTAAAGGTAGTCAACAGTTAAAGGCTTTTGACTTCATCTTTTCTGTTCCCTCTATGTGACTTAGAATCTGAGAGGTGTTTGAGCCTTTTTTGAAAAAGTGGGAGATTGTGCAAGTGGGATTTCAGCTGCAGGAGTGTCTCTTTGAAGCAGTTTTCTGCTGGAGTGAGTAATTGCTTTTCACCAAGATAGAGCTGTGAGGCAGGAGAGGGGAGCTGATAGCTGTGACCACTTACAAGGAGCTCCCAGATTTGGATAAATCAATGCAGATTGAAAATGTTGTAATGCACATCCCAATGAGTAATATCCTCTGTGCACAGTGAGAGATACCCCAGAACTTTGCACCACTGTGGTAACATTTGTTGCCCTATGACTTTCTGTAGGGAGGAGTTCAAACAATTTTACTTATTTAAGGAAGCTGGGGATTGGAAAACATCAGCTCTCTGTGCGATTACCTGTTTTGTTTTTAACTGATCCTCCAGAGCATCAGCCCTGAACTGGATTTCCATGGCATTGTGGAATTTACTGGATAGTATAAGGAACTTGGAACAACTTGTGTATCTTGTATTTAAGAGGATCATTGTTTGGTGCCCACCTACAAAGATGCTGCTTTATCACTTAAACTGTTGAGGAGATAAATGTTTCTGCAATGGCAGTGTATGGAGAAAATTTCAGCAGCATTAAACACTTAAGTCCCATGGAGCATCTTTGGGATGTAGGATCATGTCATTAATGTAAAACAGTGAAGTATCTAGAATGTAATTGCAAGTGTCTGTCTGATATATAATGAGGCCAGAAGGGCGAGAGCTTTGTCTGATTCATTGCTTAACTCAAACACTTATCATTTTCTGCATCTTCAATTTAACGCTGATTAGCTCCACAGAGAATAATGTGTATTTTTTTTAATATGATACTATTGTTTTATAGTCTTAAGAGTTGATTCATGGAGACAGACGTTGGAAGCTTTCTGTTCGGTTCTTAAGATTCCCTCCCCACTCCCTGTGGCCTTTCCTTCAGTTTCTTTGGAAGTTTATTCTCTTGGGGAAAGCTTTTTCTGCTTTGAAGATGTCAGGTTCCAGGCACCTGAACTTCTCAAAACCAAATTTGTTTTCTCATTCAAAGCACCTCTTTGGAGCTAGGACCCTTTGTTTTTAAAGGGATATTGCCAATTAAAATTGGCCACCGAGAGTAGATATATCAACTTCAGACCTCTAAATTCTCATGGAAGTATTTCTCAAGAAAATAAATATTCCCTTTAGCATCAAAAAACTTGTGGTGAGGTTGGTAAACAGAAAGCCCTTACTTCCTTACCCTCCTCAAGCCCCCTAAGTTCTGAGGTGCCAGCAAGTGGCTGTACAAAAACGTTTCCTTAAATTAGCTTTTGCTTAATTTCTAATTTTCGTTCCAAAAACTAAATAAGCCATTAAAGGAAACTACACTAGGGCAAAAAGCAGGCTTTTAATTTAATCAACTTAAATCTCTAACATCTGGCTGTGATGGATGATGTCACTAAGCACATTAAGAATATCAGAAATAGACTTTTGTAATCAGTGCCTCCACTGTTTGCCTTTCTGCATTTGCTCACTCATTTTCTTGGCACACAGTGATACAGGAAAATACTTCAAAGGTCAAAGACTTCAAGCCATAAGTTGAACTTTGGTTTGGATGTGGACCATTGGGCCTGGTCGCTAAGTCCTTATCCGGTCAGCTTGCACTGCAGCTGATGTGGAACACATGCAGAGCTGCTCTTAGCATGGGTACCTCAGGGGTGCTCAGGAGTTAGGGATGGGTAGGATCATCACTTAGAACAACAATCTGAAGAAGTTGGGGAGATGGGGACTTCAGCAGTAAGTCAGAGTAGTTTTGTGCTTCTCCTTCTGTGTTCAGAGGCCTGGTTTGATTCCTGGTGGGCCAGGGGTTGGGAGGTAGGCATAACAGCTGGGGCTAGTGCTCCTGTGTAGTCTGAGCTGATGAAGCAAGAACTTTGGAGCACAACTGGACTCATACTGATAAATTCTGCTGCTTGTCACAGGCCTGAACACCTTCCTTTTGAGAATGGCTGGCTTGTGGTGATTCACTTACAGCATCAGTGGGGATAGCACCTGACAGCACTTGTCAAACTGTACCAGCATAGGCACAGCCAGCCGGCTGCCTTACTCATCCAGGTAGGACAGTTTTCCCTTTTCTCTTTTGCTACCAATAGCAAAAGGCTGTTCATGCACGTTTAGCTTGGTCACAGAGAAACAATGTTGCATGTTGCCCTCCCTATGAAAAGTGTTGCCTCATTATGTTTGTGTTTGCCCTGTTAACTGGATACCCAGCCTTAGAATTGCCCAGGTGGGAGAAATAGGTTGGTTGACTACCAATCCTTGTAAGCAGGCTAAAATGAGATCTGAGGGACCCTGTAATCAGTTATTGTCTATAAAACTATTCTTGTTTGCCTTCAGTCAAGTTGTTTCCAGACAAGGTGAACTGTGAGCTCTGAACTGCTCCACTGCTCCATTAAAAGTGGTGGAATCAACCCAGATTGCTTGCAGGATCAGTTTGTTGGGTGGCTCCCCAATCATGTCAGGTGTGCACACTTATAATCTGTTGAAAGAAGGCTGTAGTAGGAATTTTGTCTGTGTAGCTACTCTTTATTGTGGATTTCCTTGTGAAGCACTGTAAGCTTTATTTTCATTTAGCAGCAGTTTCTCTCCTCTGCCTGGAGTAGTGATTGCTCTTTCTGAGGCCCACTGCCCAGTGGAAAGTCCTCCGTCCTCTGCAGGTAACTGGTGTATGCAGAGTTGGATTTGTAGTTGTAAAGTAGCTCTATTCCACCAGCTTCCTTTTCTGTGTTTTTTCTAAAAATGAGCAAATCTAAGTGGGACAGGACAATTGTTCTGTCTCATAGAAATACGGGTTATTTTGTTTTGCTGAGCTTTAATTTTTAGACAAGCCTAGAAAACTCAGGCAATTCTTTCATGAGAATATTTTTGAAGTAGGTGGTTGTCATAATTCACAGCGTCTGCTCTGTGGATCTTTCATACTTCTTTGTCCTTTGAATGTTTTAGTGTGCTGGCGTATCTCTTTCTGCTTTGAATGCACTTGAAATCCTATCTGTGTAGTCACGCTCTTCCCATTTACCAAATGTAGCAAATATCGTTCCACCATTTCCGTTTGCCAAGAGACTCTTTTATATTGCTTACAATAAAACCAGGGCTGCATATAGAAACTTCTCTGTGATGGATAAAACTTAATGATGGAAGAACCAAGGATCACTAGCACCATCTATGAATTGAAAAGCAAAATGTGTATCTTGTTCCTGGCTGTGCAGGATTAGGGCATAAACCTGAATAGCTTGAACGGTGAGAACCACTGCTTTTACAGGTTCCCTGTAATTCAAGAGCACTCGGCCAAGTGGAGTATCCCACCTTTGCTGATTCGTGTCTAAATTCCAAGTAACACAAATTCCCAGCTTCTCCACTCCTTGATTCCATCAGAATTATAAAGAACAAAAATAACAGGCTTCTTTCTGGTCCTCACTGTTCGAGAAAAAAATAATATTGGCCACTTACGGGGGCAACTGAATGAGAGATTGACTTTCATTTATGTCTGAAAAGCACTGATGGTGAGACCTCTGGTCTAAGAGCAGCGAGGGGCCCTGTTAAGTCTTTTTCATTGGAGGATCTAATCCATCGCTCTTAGGAGGTTCACAGAAGACATAATCAGATTGTCTAGTCGGATCCACTTGGTGTCACAGGTCACTGAATTTCATGCAGATTGCTCTGTAATGAGTCTTACCCTGGCATTCTCAAGCATTGACAACATCGAAAGGGTCACAGCACTGTGGCAGTGGAGCCAAGGCCATGGAAAACTTTCCTCTTGAGTGGTTTTAGCTTCTGCATTGTCTTAATTCGTGTCTAAAATTTGACCCCAGTTTCAATGCAGTATTTAAGTGTGTAACTCTATCCATTCCAATAGTTGCTATACTTCTAAATATGTCTTGACACTTGAGTCGTAGTGTGTACAGCTGGATTTCTAGATTCTACAGTGTAACAATTGCATGGGTGTCTTTTGCAACTGCAGAACATGTTGAAGTGAGCTGTAAAATGAAGCGAAGTTGCAAATGGTAATCTGAAGTGAAATTCAAGCAATCTCTCTTTCTTATTCCAAATGTACTTTTCTACCACGTTGCTTAGAAATGTCTCCAGTACTTAGAAATTCGGGATGAAAAGCTTCATTTGTATTTTCTTCTGCAGCTAACACCTTTGTAGGGAAAATAGTCTGAAACGGACTTTCAAGAGGAGAGCAACCTATAATAGCAATGTTAAGAGCTGGATATGATGGAGGACAGAAATTTGGAGCCGAATTTGTAATGTGAGAAGGCAACTTGGCAGCTCTGCGCAGTTTTCAGTTGTTTTAAAGGGGGCGTAATGCCACAGAAGTGAAAGGTATCAGACCTCTCTTAGGCAGGGGAGGGGGACAGATTCTGGGCTCTCTTCCTATGTTGCAAGTCTAATCAAAGCAAATGTGATGAGGAAACTGGAAAATTTAATGCTTCAGAAATTCTCAGAAGTTGAAAAAATAACATCACTGGGTCATGAGTTACAGTATATAATTGTAGTTTATGAATATTTTCTTTTGTGAAAGAAAGGGGTACTGAATGGTGGATATGGAAAGTCTTAATACTTTGGGGAAAGATCCTGCAGTGGCCAAGGAGAATCATCCCCATGAACAAAAGGCTGATCCCTCAAGATATTTCAGTATGGATTCGTTAGATTCATCTGGAAGTGAGATACTCTTGGTCTTCTAAACCTAATTAACTTAATGGCCTTGCACTAGTACAGTTAGATGAAAGCCCAAAAGTGAATGGTTGAGATAGGTTGGACTAATGTAATTTTTGCCTAAGATTGATTTCATGTTGTCTGAATATTCCCCTCATCTGGTTATTTTAACTTGTAGCATGTGGGTTCATTTGATGGGCCCTTTCTCTGGCACTGGGAGAGACTGTGAACAATTGATCCTTATTCTTTTATACTACTTTTGATTTTGTGATCCCTCTAAATAGTTTTTTTTTTCTATTTGGAAATTAATTTCTTTTGTGTTTGTATATGTACTTTTATGCAAATAGAGAACAAATACAGCAGTTGAGTCTGCTTTAAAACATGTAAATTCATTCTCTTTTCCTGTTGGCAACCACTGTGCAGCCTTATTTAAAGCTGCCTCTTGTCACCCTGTCACTGACCGCCTCAGAACATCTACATTCTCATTTGGATGGACTTCAGGTTCAGAGTATTCTGGAATGGCTGAGGTGGCATGTGGTTTGTGTAAGCAAGTGATATATATTTTGGTAGAGGTGCTGGATATCTTATTTTAAAATTTGATATGCCTGGAGATGTCAGTCTACTGGGTCAAAATTTGCCGGCCCTTGGAGTGTTCTGCAAAAGCATGACAATCTATTTATAAGGCTATGTGTCTTTTTTATTAGATTATTTGTTGTTGCCAAGGAGAAGAGCGAGCTCATTTCAGTGCCTATGTGAAGCCCTGGGTCAATACAGCATGAGCTGCGCTTTTGAGCTATACAAAGCTAAAAGCCATCAGAGGAGTGCATGCTGCAGAGCTTGTAATCTGACAGTCTTGGAGCTTTTGTGGTCTTTCTGCTACAACCTAACAGAAAACAAGCTTTTCATCAGGCAGAAGTGCTAAGAATAGCAAACCCCTCACTCAGACTCTGTGACTAGAAGACCAAACTTGTGAAACTGAAACATATGGCAGAAAGCGAGCTGAAGTGCATCAGTCTTAGCTTTGAGTTTGCAAATGAGGGAGAGATTTTTGCCAGCTGGGTGTGGAAAGATGTGAAACCAAAGGCCCTGTAGGTAACTCGAGTTCAGAGGAATGTAGAAAGCTTAGCTCCTTCACCCTGCACAAATACAGGTATACAGTCTTGAGTTATATCAGATTACTGGAGTTAATTTATATTGCTCCATATTGCTCTTAATTGGAGTCAACCGCTCAGTTCAGCTGATAGTCAGTTCTGCAATATTAATTTTTTTGAGTTTTAGGTCCACATGATTCTCAACCTAGTATTTGAAGTAGCGAGAAGACTCAAGACATCTTGAGGCAGCAAAATTAATGGAAAGTTGGTTTTGGTAGGCATGATCCTTGCCAAATAGGAAATGAGGGGGACAAAAGCATTTTTCTGAGTTGAAGAACACTTGATTTTCCTATTCAGAAAAAGTGAGATGAAGTTATTACCCTGATGTGTGGTTAAGTGTCCTAAAATATGTTTATTTGGTAAGGGAATAACACTGGAATAGAAGATATCTGAGATCAACCAAGAATGGCAGTCTAAGTCTTCTCTCCTGAGAAATCTTTTTCCATCCAAATATAGAGAACATTTATTTGTTCTTTTGGACTTTGCTAGTGCCGGATCTCCGTTAATCTTCTCTATATCTATGTAGCATTTAATTGGGTACAACTGGAACATGATGTATTTCCAGTAGGGAAAAATATAAGATTTTAAGGACATCTAATCCCAGACTGGAAAGAGACAGTTTGATATGTCATGTGCACTCTTCTACTGAATTCTGTGATGGTATTGACAACAGGAGGACAGAATGGAAAAATAATCCAGTAAATCTTTACAGGAAGACTAAAAGGACAAGGCTGATTGCAGTGCATGGTTTAAGCTTTACTTCTTGAGTGAGAGAATCAGTGGAAACTTGCAGGAACGGATTTTCCTATGTTATTCTCAAAGTACAAATTGTGGTGCTGGGAGAAGCGGGGAGCCTTTTTTTTATCTGCTGGGACTTTCTCAAACTGGAAGATATTTGCTATGCTGGCAAATCACTGCAAGAGCTATTTCAAGGTTATATCCCACACATCCATTATTCGGTAGACCTGAAGTTCATATCCCAATTTGACATTGAAAATAGAAGGTTTAGCATACAAGTGCAACAAAGTGCTTCAGCACTCTGGTAAGAATATACTGTATTGACTGCTTGTTATTGACCAGTAGGCAAGTAGAGATAACATGTCATACTTTGTCTTTATCTACTATAAAGAGATGACTCTACTCAATGAAGGTAACTATGTAGAGAATGGAAGGTGTATGTATGTTTGTGCTGTGGAAGATCATAGAAGGTTTAGGAATCCCAAGACGCAGGCTACTAGCTAAAGACATCAGATACTAAGAGGAGAAATGAGGAGAGTGTCCAATTTACTGAATAATGTGGTGGGTTTCACAGGGAGGATAATCTGTCACCAGCCCTGGAACCGTGACCAGGACTGCCATGTCCAAGCCCACCATACCAACTTCGTATTCTGGGCTGTATAAAGAGAGAATCTCCATTAAGAGGCATAGCTTATCTTTTCCACACAAATCAGCCCTTCCTGTCGTTTTGCAGACATTTTATCGTTTTTTATAGGTGCAGCTAAGTACAGAAAATAGCTAATAATGCTGAAGAGCAGCCCTGTTATCCAGGACACTTTCTTTTTAAGTATTTTTTCAGTTCCTACTGACTTACCCAGGGAGAGACCTCCCCAGCCACAGGACTTCTGTTTTCCCCAAGCCTGTACTCCCTGCTGGCAGATGACCTGAAATGTTACAGAACGTGGCAGGGATTGTTTGAACAAAATGCTTTTTACAAAAATAGAAGTTTGCTTCTGTTCTAGTAAGTACGTCAAAGCTTCATCAGCAGTGCTGTATTCAACTAATTCATATTAAAATGAATTGTAGTTAGGCTGAGATTTCTTATTGTTACATAGTACTGCAAAAAAATAATTAATAGCCAATTAATATGGCTTAAAAATTTTGACAATATATTAAATGCTGGCAGCTGTAAAATGCAGACTCTAACAACATACGTGAGTTTAAACAAAAAGTAATTTGGACAAGTCCTGTGGTCTTTGTCCTGTGTAAGCTCGGACAAGATGATCCAAAGCAGGGGTCTAGGATTGTCTCTGAACAGAAGGCAAAAAGGCTGGGTCTTGCAGTATTTCTTACATTCCCTGTCAGTATAAGGATAAAAGACTCTATGGGACTGGAAAATGATGTTCCCTGCCTACAGACTAAACGTATCCTCCTCCCTGCCCTGCAGCAAAAATACTGTAACCTAAATCTAGTGTTCTCACCTCTGGAATTAGTGTGCAGTTGACTGTTATTTCTGCCGAGTCTTAACTGCCCCAGTTTTTCTTGCACTGGGGCATTATGGATGTCTCTTGGAGTGAAAGCTGATCATACTTCTTTCTCTGATGAACCGAGGCTTTCAGGTTAACAGGCATACTAAGCTGCTTCACTCTGTTTTGAAATGTGCTTCTCCTTTTCTTCATGTATTTCTAGTGTAGTTTATGTGTTCAGAACTGTCACTTTGTTTCTGTAGTTGGGTAAAACGGCATAGGAAGGCATGCCCTCAAAGTCTATCGCTGCTAAGTTATGCACTTTTTTTTCTATTAGATGATATCTATGTCTCATAACTGTAGTGGACCTGATGATTTCTTGAGCTGAAATGAACCAGCTCTCCGCATTTTAGCTCTGTTTAATCATATTCAGATGTTATTCTGATGCACATGGCTTAATTTAAGATTGTGACATTGAATCTTTGTCCATTTATCCGAATATAATAGTGTTTCTTTCAGATTATCGGGTAATAGTTGTTCAAAATCTGGCCACTAGAGTACACACTCTTCTGTACACTCTGAAATATTGTCCATCTTTTTTCCCCTCTATATAACAAATGGAAGATGTCAAATGTGCACGTGCATCTAGGTTTCCTATTAATTCTTACAGTGTTTCATTTCTTATTTGAAATTATGATTTATGTGATGATTAATGTAATTCTTCCTGAAGTGGTAAAAAAAAAAGTTGATTCTCCCACCCTCTTTTTTCTCATCTGGAGATTCCAGCTTTAAGATGTTCCAAGTCTTTGTTTTGAAGAGGTTGCAGGTCACTCCAGGAAGTGTGTGCAACTGTCTGCTGAAGTGAGTATGACACCCAGGGTGGGAGCATGCCGCTAGTGACCACCTTGGGCTACTTGCGCTACAAACAGGCTACTTGTGCACAACAGTTGCTGCATTGGTGTTTTATGTGTTTGAAAGGTGGAAGAGCTTTGGTTAGTTGAGGTTAACCCCTGTTCTATTATGTTTTTAACTGAGAGATGGTCAAGAGGGACTGCCAGGGTGGGTTATCAAAGCAAACAGTAAGCATGGCTTTAATAAAAGGAAAGAGTTTCACTTTTCTCAGGCAGGATATTTCTTGTCTTGTTGGGAGCACTGTCTAGGAGCTGTATATCAGAAATTCCTGAAGGCAAGCAAAAAGCTAGGACTTCCCATTAGTTTTACATGAACAGAAAATTTTCTATGAGATTTTGCTGACTTTAGGTGATAGTTATTTATCAGCAGCAAAATCTTGTTAGCTGCTGGAAACCTTTGCTTCCCACAGTGACCTGACTGCCCACTCACCATCTGCTAAACATGATGCTGCTTAATTAAAAAAAAAAAATTAATATGATGTTTTATGGAGAAAGTATTTTGGGGTTTATATGTATTTAAGTGTTGATTGCTCAACTGATGGTCCCCAGGTCCTTTTCTGCACGGTGGTCACCTAACCAGCCCATCCCTAACCTGTGGCAGTACGTGGGATTATGTCTTCAGCATTTTGCATTTGACTTGCTGAAGTGCATGATGCGCATCAGCCCTTTTCTCCTGCTTGTCAAAGCTCCACTGAAGAGCAGCTCTGATCTCCAGTCCATCAGCCATCCCTCCAGTTTGGTGTCATCTGCAAACATGCTGACAGTGCACTCTGCCCCACTATCCAGGCTGTTGAAGATATTTGATAGTATCAACCCCAGCCTATCATTGGTTTTGGGACAGAGGGCTATTTGAAGTGCATCAGCACTTCATGAAAATGGTGGAAGGGGTAAGCCTGTACCACCGTGGCAGACTGCAGGTGGTTTGTGCACACAGGAGGGCATGAGCGTGTTGTGATTCCATGTAGCTTAAAAGCTTTTACATACGTTAAGACCTACAGTGTTCCCAATTTATTACCCTTAATGTAGTTTTACATCTTTCTTTCCCTCTTTGCTGGATGTGTTCTCTCTAATGGTCAAGAAGATGCATGCTTCTGGAATTGCTTTAAGAACATTTCCATCAGAGAATATTTTTAAATAGAGAGTGAAGTGTCCTGGGATTACAAAAATGTATATCTCATGAGAAAAAATGTAATATAGCCAAAGTAAGAGGGATTTTTGAGAGTGAAGCCTTGTGACTGTAATAGGAAATGTGCTGTGTGATGGCATGGACATAGTTTTGATGGAAAATTCTAAAGTGAGTTATATGTAATAGCTACTGTACAAAATGTACAAAATGTAATATGTAATAGCTACTGTACAAAACCAATGCAATCATAATTCATTTAATTGAAACTAATAAATCTGTCCAGCTGGAGTGATTTTTTTAAAATTACTGTGGTAGAACGTGAAATCCTGCACTTAGGCTTTACAGTGTACAGAGCTGGTTCCCACCAGTATAGTCTCTCAGTGAATGAATGCATCTATTGGGCACGCATACCGACCCAGGAAAATCTGTTTACGTGAAGCATCTGCTTTCCATTGAAACGCTGGCCTTCCAAGGATCTTTCAAGCTGTCTTGTGAGGCATGAAGAGGTCAAGTGACTTATCCAAGTCTTGCAAAATGCCAGGTGAAATTAGGATCTAATGTGCTTCTGGCTTGATTCAGGTTTTTACTCCAGCCACTAGAACACAAAGCTGCTTAGCCAGGCTGGGAGGGAACCCTGCTGCAGTCGGCTTAGCCCTTACGGATTGCAACTGAAAATGCTGGGGGATTTGCTTGTTTCCCAATGCCACATGAAAGCATAGTTCATTTTGAGAGGGGCAGAAGGATTCTTCTTGTTCTTAACAAACAATCCTCATAAAATGCTAATTAAATGATAAGTAAGTATAATAGGAATATAATAGGAAAATTGTTAATTGCTTAGTTGCATTTCTTATTAGCTATGGAAGTTTTTAATTATAAAGCAGAGTTGTTACAAGAAGTCTGTAACAGCAAGGGGAAAGTGGGTATGGATTTACTGAATTCTCTTTATTGCCTTTCAAATAAAGCAACCTTTCAGGAGTAGGACATGTTGCTTCCTCTCTCAGGGAAGTAGAGGCTTTAGAGGAGTGAGTAGGTCCCCTCCAGGCAAAGGGGCAGTGCCCTGGGCTTAGAGGGATTCCCTAGGCTTCAGCTGCCGTGCTCCGGGTTTATTCAGGGGTTGGATGAGAAGTTTCTATAGAAGAAGAAAAATACTGTCACTGAACAGCTTAGGAATGTAAATCCTCAGTGACAGGCTGAGTGTCAGACTTGGGTTTTCGGCAGGAAAAGGGTGCATTAGCCTTGCTAATATTTTAAGATTAAGGGTGGGGGGAGTAGCCTTATAAAAGAACTACTTTTCCTTGGACTCCTCCATTTTACTACACTGTTCTACTAGGGATATTACCTTAGCTTTCCTCTGGAAATTGGTCAGTGAACCTTGTGAAAGTTTTATGGAGGCTTATTACTGCCTAATTCACCTTTCAAAATGGAAGTGAGATTTTTTTCAGTTGCTTTCCAGAACTTTATCCTTGCTAGCTTCATCTGAGGGCCAAAGCTTAGACGAAATATTATAGCATCTGAAACAGTTAAGCCTTCTTGATTTGTCGTTAAATTGAGGCTTATACTTGATCCTTAAATAGAGAGTGATTTTGCCATATAGGAAAAAGGCTACTTTTGGAATGTTATGCTAAAATACCACACAAAAGTGCTGAAAATCTTCCTTTGTATGATTTCTAATTCAGAAACGTTATCTTCTATCAACATATTATTGAACATGCTGTTAGATGTGTCCAGAGAGTGACTCACATTCAGTGTGGCAATAAAAATACCCATTAAATATCAAAAGGGAAAAAAATCTTTTGAAACAGTTTTAGTAGTCCTGATTTTTTTTGTTCTTTTGTGTAAGTGAAATAGTATCAAGTTTTTTCATTCTCTAGGAAAACATTTTATTATGCTCTAAGACTTATCAAGTTGCTCTTTTACCCACAAAGTAAATTGTTCTGCTGTGCTTCATGACTGAACATTAAGATTAGTAGATCCTGGATTGGCTTCTCTTGGAATGATAACTGATTGGGTTCATATTAATTTCGAAAATGCTGGTAAGGTTCTATGAAAAGTGAGATCTGAAACAAATCTCGTGGGTCTCTGCTTTCAAAAATTAGCAAAAAGCCAAAAATTAATTTCTCTTTCTGTTGTTTTATATTTTTTAAAAATGCTGCTGCACTTTAATACATGTGTAGAATCTCCTAGGTGCTTTTTTAGTGGAATTAATTTTACATCTAACTCCATTATTTTAATGTTATTAAAAACAGGTTTTCCTATCTGAGGAGTTGTATTGACATAGCAAAGTGGTGTGCCCAGGGTGTGAAAGCATCTGCGTGGTTACCAATGTGATACTTTTCACATGCCATTTTCTTTACATCAGGCTAAAAGTCCACGTCTTTTAGCTGTGGCCTTCTGGAGAAGAGTTGTTGCACACTAACCTGGCACCTAGAAGTAAAATTGCAACATCAAACAGTCAGGTTTGACCGTGGCACTTTCCAGGATGCCGATGCAGGGATAACATGCCTGGAGAAGTGGGGCAAAATAAATGATACGCAGTTGCCATCATCACACCTGAATTTTGCATAGCCTTGTTCACTGCTCGCTTGAGGAGACATAATACAGAATTAACCCACTGTTATATGGGTTTATGCAGTGATGTTTTTACAGGAGTACTTCAGCTCAAGTTGTTAAATTTAGCAGGGGCTAATTTGATTATGTGCTGCTTTTCTGCATTTTACGGACAGGGTTAGACAAAAGCCAAAATATTCAAGCTTCCTCTAATTTTGGATGTCCAATTTAAAATTCCAGGTAGTGGTTTTGCAAAATATATATAGTTGTTCTTGGTCACCAAGCAGGGTGGGGGTCAGGGGAAGTGGAAGAAATTAGCCTAGTTTAAAAAGCATGAATTTGTTTCAGCCTTCAACCCAGGTGATCTGTGAGGTCCATGCAAAATAGGAGGGAACAAATGTTCAGTTCGCTATGTGATCTTCTCAGAGCATCCAAGATCAAATAATTCTTTAGTAACAATATTATGCCATTTAAAAACTCAAGGCTTTAACCCTTTGAGTAAGGATGTGGGTTTGTGTTCAATTGCTAAAGTTACGGTTTTACCCTGTGCTGTAGCATTGCCTTGGGCAGTGATGGAACCTGGTAGATCCCAGACAATGTTACCAATATTCTCTAGTGTGGGCGGTTTGGGTTGTTTGTTTTTTTGGTTGTGTTTTTGTTTGGGTTTTGGGAGTTTTTGTTTGGGGTTTTCTCGTGGTTTTTATTCTGGTTCACTTTTCCCTTTTTGTTTTGTAAATACAGTGGAAACTGTCTGACCTAGAGGATTCATTCCAGTTTTTCCTCTTCAAAACCTGTTTTGGTATTTTGGTAACAACAGAAATCAAAATTCCAAGGTAATCTAGGCTACTTGCAAAATTCTGATGTAAATGGGGTGACAGATTATTTCAGGTATTACTTCAGTTGAAATTGCAAAAATGCTTTAATGGGCTAGAAAAACAAAGTAGAGAATTTCCAGTCTCACTAATATAAAATGAAAAGTGTAATTCTATAACTTACTAGGTATAATTCTGGAACCTACTAGCAGCCAACTGTCTTCAAACCATTCTATTTCGAAGGAAGCTCTTTGGCTGGAGTGGCCTATTTTTCTAGTTGGATGACTTTGAATAAATGCTTCTAGTGGCACAGCATTGGAGTGACATCAATATTCCTTTTTATTTTTGCAGCATAAATTTGAAAATAACTCCCTGCTTTTAGTTGTGGGTAAAAAGAAAACAATGTTTCAGCTGTTTCAAATTTCAGAATTATCTGTCTTGCATTTACTCAAAAGTGTCAAATACAAGTATTGAAATGACAAACTGTTTTGCTTCAGATCTTCCATAGATGTCTTGTGTCGGTTCTGTTCTCGGGTACACAGGTGGGATGGTATCAGTGAGACAAAACAGTGATTTCTGCTTGATTCTGACAGTAGGAATGTCAGCTGCGTTGGCTCTGAGCATCTTCTGGGGTAGTTCTTCTGTGGGGTATGTTCTGTTTTGAGATCTAGCACAGTGCAATTCCAGTTTAACTTTCTGATTACTCATCTGTACTACAGAGCTTGTCATTTTATCAAAAATGTGGAGTTTTCCCATTTCTGTTGTTCATAATTACTGCACTTACTCATCGCTAGCTTACGTACAAGATTTAGTGCATATTGAATATGTAACTCATTTATCACAATGTTGTGATGAATTTACCCCATATTCCCCTATTTGTCTGTGAAACATTTCCTACTTCCAGAAATCATTCTGACATTTGAAAATACTCAGATAATTCTGAAAAACTACAAAACTTACAGTCTGTTAGCTAGTATTTCTCAGAGTGCTCACAAATGATGGATAATAGCGACCTTGCTAAATACAGTAGAGTTGATTTGGTGTGTGTAATTGCAGAACTGCCTGTGCATCACTTGTTCTCTTTGACTAATTTTAATAAATATTACACTTGATTCCTGCTCTGTAGTAGCCAGGTGAAATTTTATGTAGCTAGTTAGGAATCTGCTATGTGTATTTCATAAGTGCATTATCAATTTTTAAAGATTTTTTTTTGGGGGGGAAAAGTATTGCTCCTGCACAGGCACTCCATTCCGTATTTGCACTAGTAAATAAGTAGTCTGATTTTTCAAATGTGCTGATCTCATTGCAGGTTTGCTGACATTTTTTCCCTATCTGGAAGGACAGGGTATTTTATGGCTGCTTTACCTTCTTATGATCATTTAGCTTATTTCTGCATCTGGGATGGAGTAATGCCAGGCACAAGTATAAATTGGGAGAGGAGTGGCTGGAGAGCAGCCCTGCAGGAAGGGATCTGGGGGTGCTGGTCAGCAGCAGGTTCAGTAGGAGCCAGCAGTGTGCCCTGGCAGCCCAGAGAGTAAACCTCATCTTGGGGGACATCAAGCACAGCATGACCAGCTGGTCAAAAGAGGTGATTATCCCGCTGTATTCAGCATTGGCGCAGCCTCACCTTGAATACTGCGTGCAGTTCTGGGCCCCACCATTTAAGAAGGATGTAAAGGTCCTTGACTGTGTCCTGAGGAGGGCAACAAAGCTGGTGAAAGGGCTGGGAGGAATGTCCTGTGAGGAGTGGTGGAGGACTTTGGGGTTGTCTAGTTTGGAGAAAAGGAGGCTGGGGAGTAGTGACCTTATTGCTCTCTACAGCTTCATGAGGAGGGGATGTGGAAAGGGAGGTGCTGAGCTCTTCTCCCTGGGATCCAGTGATAGGACACATGGGAATGGTTCAAAGGTGTGCCAGAGGAGGTTCAGACTGGACGTTAGGAAGCATTTCTTTACCAAGAGGATGGTCAAACACTGGAACAGGCTTCCTAGAGAGGTGATCGATGCCCCAAGCCTGTCAGTGTTTAGGAGGCATTTGGACAATGCTCTTAACAACATGCTTTAACTTTTGATCAGCCCTGAGTTGGTCAGGCAGTTGGACTAGATGTCATTGTTGTCAGTCCCTTCCAACTGAAACAGTCTATTCTATTTTAACACTTTAAGTATGTTAGTGTCTATTATTTTAGGCAGCTAGCAGGAGCAAGCAGAATTCCCCAAGAACTGTGTCCTACTTAACTTTCCCAGTGAATCTAAAATATGCTCCTACCTGCAGTATCTCAGGTTAGCCCCATTACTAAACTGAATAGGGATTATTGGGGCATGCAGAGTAATCTGCATGGTATTACAAGTTGTATCTCGTCCTGCATTTGGGACTTGTGCTCTGATTTGAGGACACAAGCTGAAATTAGCTGTAACAGATGACGACCACTGCTGACTCTGGAGTTATTGTGAGACCTTTCGTCAGTATGGGTGGTGGTGTGCATCCACCTCACATGTCCTTTTCCATCAGCTGGAAAGTGAGTATAGTCCTTTGCAACATCCCCATCTTGCTTCCAAGGCAGGCTTTTAGTTTCCCCCTACAAGCAGTGCTCTATGGCATACAGCATTTAGAAATGGCCAATAAGTTTTCAGTGGGTTAAAATCACTGCTCAGAAACTATTTGTGACAATAAGGGTAGGGGGCTGGAGAAGCCTGGGAGCTAAGTGTAGATCTCCCAGCAGTGATCACTGGGAAGGTGGACTGGCTGGCCTGAAATTCCACCCATTCCTCTGCCTAAAAAAGTCAGTATATGATGGTATGTGACAAGTGATGTATTACTGAAAGGAAATGCTCATCCACATCTAGCAAACCTTTGCAAGCTAAAATAAAGCCTTACATACAGAAAGAATTTATAAAATAGGATTCTAAATTAATGTGAGAGTACACCCTTTGAATAAATTTCTGCTCATGCTGTGTACTTAATGCACAATGGCACACCCAGTTTGTCAAGAGACAACTCATTTTGGGCTTTCTTGTTTATAAACATGACTTCCCTTCCAAAGTCATGTTGTAAGACCAGACTTGAACACTATGAATCGAACTGTGAAAGATTCGGGGAAAGAATTTATTAAGGGATAGCTCTCACAACTTTGCATAAAATAGTTTTTCTCTGTTTAGCAATAACTTCGAAGGCCCGTTATTTCAGGACTCTTAAGCAAATCGTGTCTCTAGCAGGAAATTAGTTTTTCTGTGGTGTATTTTTTTTTTCTCACAAGTGACTTATGTTATGAGTGATCTCTGTATGTTACTACTCCAGCAATACTGCCCAATGTCACAGGATGGATGCAGGTGTCCACAGAATTTTTTTTTCACGTATTTCACATCTTTTCATAATGTAATTCTGGACAGACCCTAGATGGTTCAGTGTTTCAGCTGTACCATTTTCCTTGCTGGAAACGATAATGCTGAGCATTCTTCTTTCTGGTGTCCATCCCTTTTACTTTGCTAATGCTGCAGTAGCTAAAAACTAAGGATTTGAACTGCTGGATGGATGACCCTTGTAACTATTTCATTAATCTGCAGGAGGCCTATTTTACTTATAGGCTGCCCTGCCGCTTCCCTATGCCTGTCCTCCTTTAAGCCTGGCATTTAGGTCCAGTTGTTTGAAACAATCTCTGGTTGTAGCTGGTTGGGGTGAAATGGAGCTATCTGTCAATTTGAAAAGGTCACTGGCTGTGTCAGAATGACAGTGAGTCCAAATTAACCATTAATCTCCCAATTCAGAATTGTCATCCTTCTGATTACAGGCAGCCAGCCACACAGGCTAAAAGAGACCTCTTCTCTTACACCCATGACCAAGCAGCTTTTTTATTAGCTGGCAGATAAAATTGGCAATGCGCTCCAACATTAAATATTCATTGACTGCTCTCTAAAAAGAGATGGCTGCTAACAGGTTGAGAATGTATGAGAAAACAACCAAAGAAATTACAATTGATTTTCTTGTCTTATCTGCTAAGGTTTGGGCTATATGATTAGTGTGACTTAGCATATTCCTGTATTGGTTTGAGTCAAAGGGTAATAAATGCAAGAGCTTCCTTGCCTCCTTTTACATTTTTGTGTTAGGTATTGTTGGCCCCCACAGTATGTTAAATGAAGGGTAAATTAGCGTATAGAAAGTGTCATTCTCTATGGAAAGTAAGATGTAATAGCTTTTGCGTTGTCAAAGTAATGGCTCTGGAAGGTGGAAAAGTCCCAGATAAGGAGTTGAGGCCTAAAAGGTGTTTAGTTTTCTTACACAGTATAAAAGCGTGCTGCCGCTGAGGTTTGAGAGTAGGGGAGAGCTGTGTGCCATCGGCTGCTCCGGAGGGGAGGGAGGGCTTTGGCTCTGCTTCTCTGTGTCCGTCACCCGTCACCTGAGTTGCACCTTCACTGTTGGTTCCATTTGAAATATGGTAATTGTAACTTGGGGGCTTTCCTAAGGGGTTGAATGACTCGGGAACAGGGCAGTGCGGGAGCTGGCAGTGCCCCTTTGTGAATGGAAGTTTAAGCATCTATCCTGGTAACGAAAATCCAGACAACTTTTGGAGGCTTTTTGATGTGGTGTCCGTTTATATGGTAAAAGGAATAAGCCAGGGAACCGTAAAGAAAAGAAGTTCAAGGCACATGAAAGGCCAAAGGGCACATCGTCATTTCTTCTTCTGAGGAACAAAGAGTCTGCATGAACACGGATACTGAGGCAAAACTGTTAGGTTGTAAATGACAATGGGTTTGCTAGCCTCACCTCAATCCTTGTTTATGCAAAATGTTGATATAAAGAACTGATTAAAATCTTTTAGTTCTATAAGGTACTTAAAAAAATGCTGCTGTTTGACAAATCCTTTTTTGTGTTTAGTCAGTTATAACTGCCCAAATACTTTGCTGATGGACAATGCCTATTTGTCTAATACTGTCCCTATTATTCACCTGTCTCTAATAGTGATGCAGTTGTGAGTCGGTGCTAAATGAAATGGAAAATAATCATAACATTGTAGCCAGGCCGAAGTGCAAGGAAAGAATGTGACTGTCAATCTTGAAATCTGTTGAATACGATCACATTCAGGAATAATTTTTTTTTCCTTAGGAGTATGGCTTTAGAGCATTTACTGAAGCCAGTGTGCTGAGGTTTTTAGAATGTGCTGATTGTTTATGTGCTTGTGTGTTTCAGTTTGTTGTAGTTCAGACTTCTGAATGTGTCCAGAGCCGAGCAGTGGCTGCAGATGACTCCAGAGTGTTTTACTTCTTGGTGATGGCCATATTGTATTCCTTTGCGGCAGACAACATGGCAGGTGTTTCCTCTGCCCCAGTAAGTATTGTGCACCAGGGACTGGTAAGGTTTGCCATTCGGGTGTATCAAATAAAGGATTAGGTTATTTTGTAACCAGAGAAACACAAGCTGTATAGGTTGACTGCAGCTTTACCAGTTAAACTTTCTTTTCCAGTGAGCATTTGGGTTGTGTGCGGGTGCCAGCTCTGCTTACGTCTCCTATGACTGCTCTTTTATGCAGTTTGGGATTGTGGAAAGCAGAAGGTGAGAGGAAAGCAAGATGTCTGCTATGTCATATATTTTGTGTTTTTCCAGTTTATTTCAGAGATATTTGACTTTCTGGGGGGAGGACGTGTGTTTTATTTTTTTTTTTTACTCTACTTTCCCCCCCCCCTCCTCTGTCTTTTGCAAGTTTAATTGCTCATTAAAAGGCAGAGAACCACACACTGGCACAATGTTCTGAAACACCTAATGACTTTCAGCATTTGATTTATGGACACAGCTTAAGTTACACAGGGGCTTGTGTCAAAACAGGCTAGAGATAAGCTTACATTTATCTATAGAAGTTAAGGGATAATTATGTAAAAGCATTACATTTTAAAGGAAACAAAGACAGACCTGTGGGAAGTGCATTTTCACAGCATGTATTAGCAAAGCCCAATCAACCTCCTTGTGGGAGGACAATTAACAGAATTAAAAGTTGGAATTTTAATTATCATACAAATTAGAGGGAAATTAATCAGCTTGTATTTTATGACTTGACTTGGCTTTGAGCATTGCCGCTTGAATTTTATAGCAAAACTTTGATTAATTGAGACACTGCATGAAAGCATAAAATCCTGGCTTAGGTAGCATTTTAATGCCCTGCTCGTTTTCCATCTGCTACAGCCAATATGGGAAGTGGCAAAAATGAGACGATGCAGAAGCAAAACCTTTGTTTACCCCAGCAGTAGCCTCCAAAACCATACCCGGAGATTTCTCTGCATATGCTAGAAGTTGCTTTTCCTATAGCTCCTATTTTTACCTTCTGATTACACAACATGTTGTTTTATAACTAGTGCCCTGGTATGAGCCAGATTCAAGAGTCAAAGATTTTCACTGACTGACTGGAAGCATCATTTCAATATCAGCCAAAACCCAGCCTTTTTTTTTTTTTTTTTTTTCTGCAGAGCTGAACAAAAACTTTTAAAGGAGCAGCCTAAATAACTTTGAGAGGAAACAGGATAGATGTTGATGCTATGAGGCCTGCATTATGGATCACCGAGAGCGAGTAGCTTCGTGTGAGATGTGAAAGCGTCTACAAGATTGTGTGTGACCTTTGGAATTGCTGCCTTGGACTCAGCAATGCCTTATGTTGGCAGGTATTTTGAACCTTCTTTTGGATTGTGGTAATCAGATCTTGAAAGCATTCAGAGCACTTTGATGTGGTTCTATGGGAATATGTCAAGTTTCAGCTCAGCAGCTGAAAATGTGGGTTTGATAAAATATTTACTCTTTTTGTGGTTGTTTTTCACCCAAATTGAGTATTTTGTGGTTTGGTTCCAGGCACTCATTAGAGATCCAAAAGCTTGAGCGTTCGTTTTCCTGAAATGGGAGATCTAGATTCAGACTCCCTACACAGAAAAAGGTGCTGAATTTGGTCTTTGCGCTTTATCTTTGTTTCTCTTCCTTCCTCTTTCTTCAGTAAATATCTCTTGACTTGGGTCTGATAATCCTGAAGGACAGTCTTGCCATATTTGATACTGAAAATCAAAGAAGGACTAAAGCTAAGCTCAGTCTAGGATAAAATGAAACCAAACACTTTGCACTGCTGAGTTTGGATTATAAAAACAAAATTCAAATAAAGTCTTAGAAAAACCAAACCTGTCCTTCAGTCAGAACATAAGGCACAAACAGATTGCTGAAATAAACTAGACCACAATTTTATAGGGTCTCAAGTTAAAAGAGGGAGCTTAATTACGATGCTGGGTTTAGTTCAGAGCTCAAGTAATGATCTAGGAAGCTGGAGAGAAGTGCTGGAAATGACTGTGCTAATGAGGACCCTAGTAGCAGCTTTCTGTGCTAGTTAATTTGTAATCTATGTGGAGATCTGTTGGCAAGCCTATAAAATGAGGTTTTGCAAAAGTAATCACCACTTCAAAGTCTAGAGATACAGCCTTAGGAAGCAGAGGCATGTTGACTGTTAAATTTCCATTTCAAACATTGTTTGGAAAGTTGATGTTGTTGCTTTCTACCTGCTGAACTGAGGGAAAACATAATGCCCTCCCCATCAAAACAGGTCTGGAGTTCAGCATTTCAAAAGACAGTAAACAGGAGAGTCTTTTTTGGCAACTGTGCCAAATATGCCAGCTAAGGCAATGTTGTCCATTCAGAAACACTAATCTGTTTGTGGATGTTCAGCTTAACAGCAAAAGTTGAGTCCATTTGGCAAAAGGCTAAGGTCAGAGGGAAAAGAATTCCATTCTTGGTAAGTAATTACTATTGGTAATTCATTAAGTACAGAATTCCCAGTCTAGAGTGTCTTTTTTCTAACATCACATGTTATTTGACAGATGCAGCCCACTTTAGAGTTATGCATTTTTAAAGCCGATTGTATAAAGTGCCTGGTCCTGTCTGTTCTTGGAGTATTAGGTTAGGCAGACCCTGATTTCACTCAGGATTTCAGGTCTTTTCTTCCCTGGCTGTCTTAATTGTTACACATACCTGAACTTTAAGGCAATGCTTTCAAGCTTCATGAGTAGCACTATGCAGCTTTGCCATGTCATGGGAACTGAGACCTAGTTTCAAATTGTTAATAAAATGTCTTTTGACCTCCCGAGTGTTTGATGGGACACTCACCTGGAGCAGGCAGTGGGGGGACAGAGGCTACCCTTGAGAACAGAAGCAACCAAAAGCCCTGGCTGGGGAAGAGGTGAAAGCTTGCACAGTGCCTGAGTTGCTCTAAATCCCAAATTAACTCATTTACCATCTCTTCAATAGAAATCCTGTAGAGCTCAGATTGACTTGGGCTACTTATAACTGTTGTGAAAAGGAGACTGTCGCACGTCCAATTCGGACAGCTTCTGAAATGGAGATAGGGTTGAAATGCTCTGCTTTCATCATGTTTAGTTCAGATGCATCAATAGGTGTCTTTTTTCCAGCATACTTTCTAAACAGCAATCACTGTGCATTGTAATAGAACGGTGGAATCAATGGTCAAAAGCATACAAGGAAACTGCACTTAGGGCTGGTAGGTTTTCTTCTCAGCTTGCCCTCGGCTATAGCTATGATGAGGGTCTGTTTCTGCTGTTAGTGATGGAGGTGGTCATAGCTGTAGGTGGTGGCTGGGGTTCTACATTCACTTGGAATAGCATCACTCAGTTAAGGCAAATGGTTTGCTCGCGGGTATGGTGATCCTCGTATTTTGGGAGTGTGTTATGGAGTTATCCCCTCCAGCTGGACTTGCCTCCCCAGGAAGCTCTGTGCACTGGGCTGTGCTAGATGCATGGTACATGCTCCTTGTTTTGTCCATTCCAGCTGACTGGCAGCGCGCAATGTTTTAACTCAGGGAAAAATGCGTTTGAGGAAATCTCTGGGTAGTTTTACCTGTATGAGACCTGTCACAACTTGCTGTTGTGTCAGTGTCTCATTTCGCTGGGATTTGAGCAGGACTGTCAGTAAGTGAAAAATACAGCTGCTGTTAGATTAGGAGCTATTTCATATTTGTCAGATCTCAAGAACTTTGCTTGCAAAGTTATTTAATCTCAAGCAAACCCAAACCATTGCTCTTATGCTTCTATTTGATTATACTACTTCTGTGGAGTATAATAAGCGATATATTCTGCTTCTGGTATCAAATTAGTGGAGGTGCACTGCTGTATAAAACTGCTGCAGAAGAGTAATGTAATCTGTCCTAAAGGTATAGCTGGTTTTGATGTTTTTTTAAAAATATCCAGTTCCCAGTGTACACTGCAACATCTTCCTGGTAATCAAGACCGACCTGAAACTTCTTATATAAACCTTACACAATTACAGAGACAACTTTTTTTTTTTATTTGAAGTCATCTCATGGAGAAAAGCATGGATGAGTGAGCTTGCTAATCAGTTAGAAGAGGTAATTATAAGCTGGTGGTATGAAGATTTTTAATTCTTTGAAAATGTGTGGCCCATTTGTGCAATTTGCAATATTCAAATCCTGAGATCCACGTGCCTTCTACTTGGAAGCTTTCTAGCTATGCTTCTGTACACTTTTTCTATATAGTAATGAGTGGGAAGAATATATCCTCCATTCTTGTCTAATACTTTTGAGTGCCATGGGTTCTGCAGAGTGCTCCATGCTGAGCTCTCAGCCACTCTGATTGAGGTATTCCATGAGCAGATCTCTGGGCGTTAGGCTGCCAGCTCAGGTTGAACAGGAAAGAATTTGGTAATGTTGGGTACTGAAGTGGAAGTAATTTTAACTACTAGACTTCAGCAGCTGAATGGGATATTAATTGTGTGCTTGTGTTCATTCTTGGTGCTATGGATGTGAAAGTGAGTAGGCAGTACCTGTTTTCCCATTCCCTCCCCACCACACACACTATGACCGGAATTCCCATCTCCTTGGGCTGGGAAAGCTTTGAAGTCCTGTGGGCAGTAATATACCCCTCCCATCTGAGCAGCTGTCCTAGACTTGGTGCTGTAGGAGATCTGGCAGCTGTCCCACTGAGGCTATTGTGTCTTCTAAAACAGTAGTCTGCTGCTGTTAGGCTTGTGATTACTTCTGCTTTCTCCCTGTCTTGTTTTTGAATCCCCTTTCCTTAGTCTGGTCATGTTTCTCCTGCAGTATTTAATCATTGGGACCTTCTGTCCCCCTGACTATTACTGCGCAGTGTGGTGTCCAAAGCTTGCTTTTTGAGAGGTGCATTTGGAAGTAACAGAAAAGGCAAAACGAAACCGTGGGTATGTTTTATTCAATGATATTTGAGGGGGTAGTTCTCTGTGCTGTGCCAGTTAGCACATTTATATAGGAACCTGAATCTACTGTGATTTTAATGGAAGAAAAATGTATTGGCTGCAAGGAAATTTCTCAGTCTCATTTAGCCACTGCTATCAGAATCTGTGACTTGGAGCCCTATCCAGGTATCAGTCCATTCCATGTTGTTTTTAAGGAGTTCCTGTATAAGACACAATTGTTCTCTCTTCCAGTTAATCTGGTCTTTCCAGGCCTATGGACGGAATTTATTTGCATCATTTTTTTCTCCAAGCTTGCTCTTTGTCCACCTTTGATGTTCTGCATTTGCAGTGCTTGAGGGCAAGTTGTGCTCAAGAAGATATGTGACTTCCCTTGACCCTGAAGAGGATTCTTGCTTCCCTGGTTGATATTGATAGGATTTATCATAACTTCAGTGTAAATTGGAGTGACACTAATTTGTTTTCAGATACATGCTCCTGTCTTAAAGGTTTAGGTCAGTGTGTGCTGCTTTTGGCACACAACATGACTTTGTAAAGCCAATGCTCATTTCTTATCTTTGTGCATTAGAATTTGATGCTTTCTGAAGTCCTCCAAAGTCAAACAACTTATTAACGTGAGCACAGTTGCTTCAAGTTGCATCTTGGTGCCCAGGGCTGTAAACATGAGAAGCAACTCAATATGATTTGTGATTTCTATTCTGTTCTCAGTATCACTAAATTCACGTGCAGCTGCTGTGATGGAGTCCAACAACTCCCCTTACCGTTGTCTGCATTGCCTAAAGATATATATTTCCTATTCAACGTTTTTCATAGGCATGAAGTTTCCAGTGAGTTGTCTAAGTGCTGAAGAGTAGTCATGTGCATTGCGTATGTATCGCAGCTAGTAGCAGGCACATGTGTGATTTCTGCCACAGTGAAATAATGTGCATCTTCTGTTGTGTTGCCTTTAATGATGAAAGTAAGAGGAGGACTCCACCCTTTGCAACTTTTATTTGAGTTCCAGCAGTTTTTTGTTTGTTTTTTTTTAGTTTGGCTCTGTATCAAACAGAGGACAAGGTGGAAAGGCTTGAATCTCAGTGTGCTGATTATAAGCTGACTTTAGCATTCATTCAAACCTAGTGAGAATGGATATGTAGGCCCAAGAACCCTTTATATAGCCATAACCTGATGCTATTAGCATTTACATGAAAAGTCTAGACAGTAAATTTAGTGTTTTTGTTATAAACAGTGTGTAGAAATCCCAAAGGAGCTTCTGGTAGCTGTGCCAATGAATCTGCTTCTGCCTAAAGTAAAAAAATAGAAGTGGATAGAGAGAGGGTGAGTAACTTCAACCAGAGGAACCAGAAAGAAAGAGGATCCAAGGAAGACATTTAAGTCATAGTTCAAGTCTCTAATCACTAACCTGCAAGGCCTCTCTGAGTTCTCTCAGTGGAATGAGAAAGAATAACTTACTCATTTGTACTTAACAGGATTTGAGATAAAAGTTAAACTATCTTTTTTTTTTTTTTTTTTACTCCAGGGAAAGGTCATACATAGTAATTTATGTCTTTGAAAAAGAAATGTTTGAAAAATATAGCTATGTTAACTGTTAGTTAAATGTTAGCCTGTTAAAATAGGGGAAAAAATAGCCAACCTTTCTATGCAGAGAGAGGAGATATTTGTTATTTCCATGTGTCACTTTCATCTGTAATTTTAAGTAACTTATTATTCCTTCTCTAACACAATCTTGCTTCTTTCCCCCCTTAGACACTAACATGATGCAGATGGTAAAGGATGGAAAACTTTTCTGGATAGACCATCTGGCTCCTTCTTGATCTCCACAAGTTGGTGGCTTCCAAGCAGTCTAACCCAAGAGTAAGCCCTAATTGCCTGTCTGTGAAACCTGCCTTGATCTAGATCATCTGTCTCCTTTTGAATGAGAATTTCATCATCTTGAAAAGCCATGTTCCTGTGGTGAAAATTGAGAGAGAGTTCTGCTTCCAAATTCTATAGAAGGCAAATATTTTGGATACAGGCTTCTGTGCTTCTACAGAGATTTCTGTAATCACTGGATGCTGACTGTTTATGAAGACATCCTAAGACATCCAAACCCCTTAGGTAAGTATCACATTGTATTTTACTGTATGCTTGGTCTCTTCTTTTGAAATTGCATGTACGGGATAGGAGAGCTTACATTCTTGATTAAAAAAAATAGATTTGTGTTAATGTTTTAGTTGTGCTGCTCGCCTATCTAGAAGAAAGATGTACCTCCCCCATTTCCTCTTTTAATGAGGTCATGTAATTCTAACTGGTGAACTATTGAAGAAGAATCCTCAAAATATGTCAGGACAAGGCTGACAACATATGTTGCATTTAGCCAATCACATTTTATGCACTTTGTTGTCCTGCTTTTATTTAAACAATTGTCTTTTTCTCTTTCTTTTCTTCTGTTAATGTTCCAATAATAAAACATTTTGCTGAATAAAATGACAAGGGAAATATATGCTTAAATTCACAAATTAGTGTTCATTCTCCAACTGTGATCTGAGTTATTGCCTAAATAGTGTGGACGAAACACCTATTTCAAAAGCTGGCAGGATTTCTCCTTTATTTTGGGAGTGTGTATTTCAGGTTTTTTAGCAAAAGATTAATATAGTACCTGTCAATAGCCATAAATTGTCTAATGATATGCTTTCCTTCTCTGTATGAGAAACAAAATATTCCATTCTCAACTGCAGATCTTAGGGGTTATGTTTGTATGATAAACAGAACATTAGTGTAATTGTCAGTTTTGCGTGTGCTCCGATGCCATGGAAAATGGCTGTGCTTTCAATATGACTGGGAATTGAAATATTTAACTGAGGAAGCCAAGCGTAGCCTTTTCATTATTATGTTATAAGAGCCAGAGAGAGAAGATTAGCAGCAGTGAGGTTGATGTTTAAATTAGAAGTGTAAGGAACTACATATACTGGGTTGCTCCCCACTTCTGAGCAGCTGGTTCAAGTGCAGAAAGTATCCATTTCCCATATATACTGGCTACACACTTAAAGCTGGGCATCCAAAAGCTCTATTAATTACTTGGCAGAAATTTTTGTCAGGCTTATTGGCAGGAAATTAGTTGGAAAAATCCCTGGGAAACTTGGACAAGCACTGAACTATTGGAAAAAGCAATGTTATTACATGTATCACTCCTGAGTGGCTCCCTCAGCATCAGACTTCACACCATGGGTAACCTAATACTGTCCTGGAAGCAGCAGTCCTTGTAGCACTTGTATTAAATGTAGTCTACAGATGTTTGAGGTTTAGACAGGAAAGCATGACGCAAATCAAATTTCTTGGTGTATTTCAAGGTATGTGGATAAGAACAAGAGTTGAAAACTGATGTCTCCATCTCCTTAGTAGATGTAAAGGAATGTTCCATGGAGTTCCTTACAAAACAAGGAGTAAGAGAAGAGCTGTATGCAAACACACCTACCTCTCTGAATGCTCGCTGCTGTGCAGTGGGTTCCTCTGGGGAAAGCCAGAGTGCACAATGTTCCAGCAGCAGCGCCCTGGATCCTCTCTCCTCAGAAAGCAGAGAGCCAGTGGTGCCTTTTGGAGCTCTTGTGTTAATCCAAAATAAGGCAATAAGATTTTTATCTAAATATCTTCCGGAAGCTCTATGCAGGTCACTAGTGTGTGTGAGCCAATGTCAAGTTCAAGATAGGATGCCTTCAAAGTACAGCTGGCTGAATATGAGCCAGCAGTGTGCCCAGGTGGCCAAGAAGGCCAACAGCATCCTGGCTTGTATCAGAAATAGTGTGGCCAGCAGGACTAGGGAAGTGATTGTCCCCCTGTACTCAGCACTGGTGAGGCTGCACCTCAAATACTGTGTTCAGTTTTGGGCCCCTCACTACAAGAAAGACCTTGAGGTGCTGGAGAGAGTCCAGAGAAGGGCAACGAAGCTGGTGAAGGGGCTGAAGCACAGGTGTTATGAGGAGCAGCTGAGGGAACTGGGGTGTTTTAGTGTGGAGAAAGGAGGCTCAGGGGAGACCTTATCGCTCTCTACAACTACCTGAAAGGAGGGTGTAGCGAGGTGGGGGTCGGTCTCTTCTCCCAAGTAATAAGTGATAGAATGAGAGGAAATGGCCTCAAGTTGTGCCAGGGGAGGTTTAGGTTGGATATCAGGAAAAATTTCTTCACTGGAAGGGTTGTCAGGTGTTGGAACAGGCTGCGCAGGGCAGTGGTGGAGTCACCATCCCTGGAGGTATTTGAAAGACATGTAGATGCGGTGCTGAGGGACATGGGTTAGTGTTAGGTTAATGGTTGCACTTGATGATCTTAAAGGTCCTTTCCAACCTAAATGATTCTATTCTACAGGTGAAGCAAGGTCATTAGTTATCTCAGGGTTCATTATACTCTAACCTGTGAATTTTGCACACTGAAACACTGAAAAAAAATAACTACTTAATGTGGACCTTAAATTCATGCTTTTTAAAGCTGCTCTTATGCAAAGTATTTTTTTCAGAGTGCAACTTGTAGCTGCCACATAGAAGGGAAGGGGAGAAAATACAATGATGAAGTGATCTGATTTCTTTCACAGGAGCACCCAGGGATCAGAGTCCTGACTTTGTTAAACAGTGGTTTCAATTCCACCCCACCCCACTCCCAGCTTACTGCACATCAGGCAATCTTCTCAACTCTCATTTGTCTGTCAGGCGTATCACTTATCTTGGAGCTAGTAGATGGCTTGAGAGCTGTGATTATTTTTTTTGTGCTATAATGCTATTTCTAACACATTGTCTCTGCTCTCAATTTGGAGTCATTTTCCTCCCCCTTCTGTAGGTGCTCTCCGAGTTTGATGGTCAAACTTTTCTAAGAGATGGCTCATCAGTGCTTGTCCCATCTCCTCCCTAAGTGACTGCATCAGATGAGCAGACAAGGGTGGATAATTGACTAGTGGATTCCAGTTAATGAAGGTCAAGGTGGTCTCTGCCTGGCCTACCCCGTGCTTGTCATACAACTCTGTTATTACGGGGTCTATTCAAGCCTATAATCAGCTGAGTTTCACTGAGATGGAACCTTCTGCTTCACTGAGTACGTTTTTTGCTGCAGTGCGGCCAGGCTTTGTCTATCCTTGACAGCACAGAAGAAATGTCCATGCATTTTATATTCTGGATCCATTGTGTTTTTAGTTCTTCTAGATCTCATTTAAGAAACCAGTAACAAAAAAAAAAAAAAAGGGAAAAAAAAAAGAAAAAGAAAAAAAAAAAGGAAAAAACCAACCAAACATAAAGATATTTATGATATGTTAAGTCCAGTATTTCTCAACAGCCAGTGTCCACAGGGAGTATTTCTGGAGAATATGGTTTAATCCTTTGTCTGAAGACAAAGGTCTTTGAAGTCTTATAATGAATTACACCCAAAGATGACCTGTTTCTTAAGCATCTATAACATATATAACTATCAGTTAATAAGTACAGCATTGCTAAGGGCTAGTTTTGTCTTCATTTAAACCTTGATCTAACTAACTATGGAAGTGTAGTGCAGGCAGAAGATGACACAATTTTGTGCTTATGTGTAGGAATATGATGAGTACTTCATAGCAATATTCTGTGAAGGTTGTGTTGGTACTGCTACGGACATGTTATGAAGTTTGCGTAATAAACTTAGTTGTGACTGGGTAGAAACTGGTTTGAAATTGAACTGTACTAGAGAATTTCTTGAGGCCTTGGAAGATCCCATATGTTGTAGTAATGAATTTCATAAGCATAAATTCTTGAAAGTTGCGTTTAATGTCTGTCTGGCCTTAGCCAAATCAAAGTCAAACCTTAGTCTTGCCTGTTTAAGCTAAAAGATCTCTGGGGAAGGGAATATAGACCACTCTCTGCATGTGGTTTTGAGGCTGCTTGAAAATTCTCTTTCATGCAAGTTTTAGCCTGGTCTCAAGTGTCTGCCTTCTGTGACTAGTTCAAAACCAACTTTTCTGTTTTTTTGAGGTTTTATAGTAAAGTTGTAGAAAATCTATTACACTTTAGGTTAGGAAGGCTGTGCCAAGGAACTTAAGATTGTAGTACAAAGGATGAGATGCTTGAAAAGGATAAGAGGCTGGGTCATCACTGGTCTTTCAGACCTTGGCAGTAACAGAGAATTTTCTAGATAAGAATCTTCTGCTGTTTCTTCATACCATGCTATCTGAGGACTACTGAAATAAGTGGATCACGTTAGAAAATTTCTAAATAATAGTTCAAGTGCTAAAATGGCTGGTACACGGTCTATAGGAGTTGATGAGAATTTGGGGTGAGGTTTTATGGGACTTTCTGTGTGACAACTTCTGGTTTAGTCATACTGACTTAGAGAGGGGAATTATTTTCTCTTTATGCAACTTAAAAGTGCAATTATCTTTTTAAAAGATTTTTCTTGAGTCTTGGCACTAATGAGGTTTCTACAAGTTGGAGGTGATCAGTGTGGAGGAAGTACTTAGTGCTGCTCTTGCTGACATTAGCCGCTTTTGTGCAACAGTTCTTGTAATTGGAATTTTGGTCTGTGAATCCAACTTCTGCCCACTGAAAATAGCTATTTCATTTCTTGAAAATAGCTATTTCATAAGCTAGTGGCTTGTGTCGTAGTCTAAAAAGATTAAGAGCTTTTTTGGGAAAGGCATATTCTACATCTGCCCTTCACCCTTCTGTCCCTGGGGCCTGCTATTCTTTGATTTTCCAGCGACAGTGTCTCAAAGGAATGTATGATATTCAGTGCGTTGCTTTGTTCCAAGAATTGTATATTGGAAATTATAAAGAAACACTTCAGTTGAGCACTGGAGATGAGAGGAGTGAGGACGAGAACTAAAAACTATTCTCTGTGCTTGCGTAGAACATTCCTTGCTGCTTTAAAAGTTGTCAGATGGAATAAATTAAATAATGGGGGCTCTAGTGAAAGGCAGCGTAGCTGTCTCCAAATACAAAACTCCTCCTTAATGAGTTCAGAGACTCTGTCAGTGTGGAAATACTTTGTCAATGTGGAATGAGTATTCAGTTGGTTGTGAAAAGATATTGGAGAAGCTGAAATGTTATACCTGTGTGTTTCCTTCTGCTTCATGTGAGAACTCAGGGCTCATACATCCCTTTGGAGTTATTTTAATGTCAAAGGTTTTTGTCATAGAACAACTTAGAACATGCTCAATCTCTGAACAATACATACTGCATCTTCACATGCGGTGTTCTCTGGAGATGCAGTCTATTTTGAGAGGGGAAGAGAAATATATTCCCTGCTTTATGGCTGAAGGAAATAACTGTCTCTCTAGAACAAAACAGTGGTTCAAGGCTGAAATTCCTTGAAGGTGCCTAATACTTTGTTAACCTCCTCTGTTTTGGGGCTGTTAAACTTGAAAACAAGAGGATCATGCTGAAACTAAACCAGGCTCCATGACTGGCTTTTCTTTCCTGAAACTTCTCTCACTGGTTATGTGAGCTGTCCACCATTACGGACTCATTTTTTTATTTAATCAATTGAGTATGAGGTGAAAGTCTTTATTTTCTGTTCTCTTTTAATGAATAAGCTACTTGCATCCTGAACTGAGGTCTGTTGCTATAGAAGATGCTTTCTGAATGTTTTTTCTCCACAGAAAATGGATGCTATGTAAGCAAGTGGCTCTGGGCTGCTCCTTCTTGCTTGCAAACAAGGTACAGATGGAGGATTAAACTGCAGCTTTTCAGAGCCTGTGGTAAATTTTGCACAAAATCTTTTAAATAAATTTAGCAAAGGAAGAACCTGGCTTGTAGACTGAGAAGGATTGTTGGATGCTTTGAACTCTTTGAACTCTTCCATTGTGGAGTCAGGGTAGAGGGAATGGCATTGGTAATTCAGTACATTAAAGTACAGAGCCTTTCCTACACAGACATCGTTCGTGCTCCCTGTGAGAAATTTCTGTATCTCTGCGCTGTCAGTGGATTCACTTATTCGTGCTTTGGGAGGAGCAGAAGGGAGGGAGTTAAAGCAGTTCAGTGTACACAGAAATCAATGGGAAGACTCCCATTAACTTCAATGGATTTTGGCTTTGGAACTTGAACTCTACTATATGGTCTCTTCAATAAAAGACTTTCTGTTTTTCTACTTAAACGAAAGCTCTTGAAGACTGAACTGAACTTCCCCCTAAAGGTGCTTGCATTGTGGATTCATTACAGTTGTGTTAAATCAGCCATTTCTGTGCTTTTAATGCATTAACAGGCTGCCAGTTGAGTAAGATTGTATGTTTGGGTAGAAAAGAAATCCAGAGATATGCTACAGACAGTGCTTGGAATGGTAATGAGAATGGCAGTTCGTTAGGATTAGCAATGCAAAAAAGGTTCCAGTTAATGAACAATGAAAACATTTTGGCAGTTGTGGCATTGATTATTGCAAGGCTGTTCATGCTGCTATAATTTAAGCATCTAACGTGACTGTCCATTATCAACTCAGATTTTGAGAGGTTTATTATTTCATCAAAACATTAATTCTATGCTGAGAGTTGGCATGAAGGACAGGCAAGCGAGTAAGTTACATTATATGTTCTATCTGTATATTGAATAGAGCGAGGCTGTAAATGAAGCCAGGAGCCAAGTTTCTTTAGGCCCAAATTAAAATGCCTGCTATCTTACTCTTATTAGAAGCTCTTGAGAGAGACTGCATGGGCATGACCAGATGACACTATTGGAAATGGTCCTGTTCAGTTTATCAGCAAGCACAGCTCCAACCTGTCAACACCATCCTGAGGTCTGTCTGTAGAAGATGGGCCTTTTATGAGCAACAGCTGTGCTAAAGCAGGCCTCTGAATTTGCTTTTAGATGTAGAACTGTATAGAGGATAAACCCATATAAGGAAAGAGAGTAGCATTGTACTGCTACTGAAGATGCTGAGGTTGGACTTCTCCACTATTCCCACGGAAAACAACGGCTTTGCCCCTGACATCGGTGGAAGCACAGTTAGCACTAAGCTAACCTTCACATGAAAGATTCTCAGGAGAAGAGTAGGAGATGAGAGTAGGGAATAACAAGAGTGATGGGGAGAATAGCTGCTAACTTCTGATGCCTTCTGCACAACAGTGGAAACCTAGGTTCAAGTATGGCTCAATCAAAGGCTTCAGGCTGTTTGCTTTTCTGGGCTTCTTACTACCAGTTGAAAGAACTTGGTTTTAATCTGTTGTGAAACCAAAAATACTTCTGATTTCCCAGTCAGCTCTAGTTAAAGCTGTTTTCTTAGTGTTGGCAGTCTCTAGCGCAGTAAAAATGAGCACAGGTACACAAAAGTATTGCTTTGTTAAGAAAAGTCAGGGTTTGTTCTGTGGGACTGAAAGATCTTGAATTTGGAGTGAAGGTTTCTCTCAACTTCTATTTCCCACTCTGATTGTTTTTTAAATTGATTTACTTCCTTCCATCTGAATTGCACGTCTTCTGTCTGTGCTTTGAACCAACAGTCCCAAATGCCCACCTCCCTTCTGCAGCAGATGATGTGAGCAACCTGGCCCCATTTCCACGATCAGTGAGCAGCAAAAGATGCTGCCAGGTTGTTGGCTGCTGTAGATGCCTTGTGGTGGTTACAATTTAGCTATAGAGAATGATGCTCCCTGACAATTAAGTAGCACAGTTGGTATTAAGCAAATGTGAGTATTATTGTCTAGAAAATGGTGCAGGGATCTAATCAGTGTGATTTTCTTATTGCTGTGAAATTATCTGTGAAAACAGCAGCTCAACCTGATGCTTTGGTAAACTGTGTGCGTTATTTCCACTGGATGGTTAATTCCAGTCAGAGGACCTACTTTCCCTCTGATGTGGAGGGGTTTGCTCCTTCCCTCACCACTTCTCTTGCCATATTAATTACTATGAAAGTGATTTTTTTATAATCACACTTTGAGTTAGAGTTGGTTAAAACTTGAAAACTTGCTTTTATTGGCAGCATTGTCACTAGGCGTCAGTCAGGTTTGAAGTGGCTTGTGATGTTGTTACCGGAAAATAGTAACCAAGAAAACTCTCTAAACCAAGTGATAGTTTAGAAAGCTGACATTGGTTTATTGCAGTGCTGGGTACATGGGGGATCTCTCCTCCTAGCATGCACACCTAGGGACAAAAGCTTGCTCCTTGTATACATCACAAATATGAATATTCATGTAATTCCAAGAAAAGCCCACCTATTCCAAGAAACGTATGCGTATGCTAATACATTATGTAATGCATTACGTAATGTCTTTATGCATGCATACTAAATTGGGGAAGAGGTCTTGAGGGGTCTCTGGGGGTCTCTGGTGGTCGCAATCCCCCTTAATTGTGCTTGTGCGCAAGCGTGGTCAAGACCTTGTTTACAAGTACATGTGTTCTCAAGAAGAAGATATCGTTTTGGACTTATCTCTCCTCTGACACAGGAGTTTATGAATCAAGTTAATTTAGACATCACAAAGTTCTTCTTTACAGTTTTATTTTGTCTTTTGGCCCTTTTATAATTAGCAGAGACCTTTGTTTTTCTAAGACTAAGCGTGAACAGCATGAATCATTGTTTACTAGAACATTGTTATCAGTCCCATAAGCAGACTCTATCTACAAAACATGTAGTTTGCTTCAGAACCTATTGTTACTCTCTATTATTCTAGCTAAAAGGAAAATTACTGACAGGAAAGCTAGTTCTGTGTAAAGGTAACACAGAGCAGGCCTTTTGGAGCCTACTCTGAGGCCTGCTCTTGCTAAACCGTTGCTAAACCTGAGGCCTACTCTAGCTAAACCATTGCTGAACTGAACCGTCTGGTATCAATGTTATGGTCTTAACGAAGAAGTTTGGTCCTGTGCTTGGCTGGGTCCCTTCTCACGCTTTTGATGGGAATTTTGAACACTAAGTTTTTGCTGGATCTTAATCACTCTTGCAAGCTATTGGGCACCAAGAAAAAGATGCTGCCAGACTGACTTCATTAGGGTCTGTGAAAACAACAGTTTTCTAGTAAATACATCCTGAAACTTTTTGACTATTACTATTCAGGCTGGAATTAAACCCTTAGAGTTTCCTTTGGGACAAGGCCTTTGTGCAAAATACTGTACTAATGCAGATAGCTTGTGGTGAGCAGCAGTCTGTAGCAGTAGCTCACAAACACTAAGATGCAACAGCATAAAAAGAGATCTCAGGTCCTCTGACACACTGTTGCCCATCTGCCTGCTACAGAGGCCTCACAAAGGGATTTTTGCCCTGTGCTCCTTCCTTCCCCTCTTCTGTGGACAATTCTCTTGTCACTCGTTGCACACAAACTGGAGAGAGAGTCAATGCCAGGGCCAAGAGATTTGGCTTTAGCTCTGGCTGGAGGAAGACAGGGATTAACAGCAGTACGGACAGGCTGGTTTTGTCCCGTTTCTCCCGTGGCTGGGAGAAGAGGTAGTAGTTGAGATGCAAAGAGAGGGTGAAGGAGTTGACGTGGAACATACAGATTACAGATAGCAAGGAGAACAGGGAGTACCCATATGAAGTAGATTGGAAGCTGTTGGTCTGTAGCCCTGAGGAAGAGATGTGCCAAAAGCTTCCCTCCATTGGAAAAGGCAGGGTGAGTAGCCAGTTTTCCTGCTCGAACTCCCAGTTCAGCACTCAGTCTGCTACACAGTGCTGCTTCCCAGTTGCATGCTGTTATTCTATCATTTTGGCCATCCAGTAGCTGAAACAATACAGTGAGCTTCAAATTGCTGCCAAGCCACCTGAATAATGTATTACACGTAGCCAGTCATGACTCCTGGCCTGGTCAAACCCTGGTTTAACTTCTTTCATTTAATGATCCTGTACAACTAGGAGAGATCTGTGTATGTCATGGCCATAATAGGTATTTTCTCAGCCTGATATGTGCATACTGCACTGTTAGTTCTGTTGATGTATGGGTTTTGCTTACAGCTGCTGTGTATGATACGGCTGTCAGCTTTGTAGAGCAACTTTTGATGTCACATCAATACTGTGTTCAGTGATCAATGCAAAAAGCTCGTACTGTGTGTTTATATAATGAGAGAGACCTGGAGCGGAGCATCTCCAGCTTTTCAGCAAGGGTGCCAAATAGTTTTAGCCCCTGTATTGGAGATTGGGTCAACAGGACTAGAGAGAGAAAGCAGTGGGAATAAGAGCCCTACTATGAAGGTGACAATACAATAGATGGGATTTTTGTGAGTATTTGGGCCTGACTTAACTCTCCACAGACCAGACCTGTTTCTGAACTGATATCCTACCTCTACCCAAGCATCTAGCATCATAACTTCATCTGATCAGTTTTTCTTCTTACTGCTATGTAGCTTTAGAAACAAAGAGTTTGTTAGATATCAGAATAGCAACTGACGTCTAGAAGACTTGTTCCCAGAGATGCTTGTAACGTGTCCTGGAGGGGCAAACCTTTAATGAGCCATTTAACTGAGTTCTTTCAGGGTGGTTCCCAACTTGTGCTCCCCCCAACACACCTTTAGCACTCCCCATTCTGTAGGGAGCAGTATATAATAGTTTTCTTTGACAGACTTCTATATTCATGCTGGATGTGGCAGACTTAGAGCTGCAAGGATGCTATTGTAGTTCATCTATGCTATGGTTATAATTTAAGTCGTTCTATTGGATTTGTGTTTTGCTGCCAAAAGCAAATGCATTTAGATAAAGGATGATCGTTGAGTCAAACAATGGTGTGTAGTAGATATGCCAATTAATACCTAACAGCTATTTTCTTTAATGAAATTAAATGCAGAAACATCTTAGCTATTTGAGTGTGTTTAATCAAGTCACACCTCCATTTCTTTTGCAAATTATGCCAGGGATAATAGTCAAAATACCAAGCAAATTTTCTGCTATGGTATATGCTGAAATTTAATGAAAATATAACAACTGTTCTATTGAAACTAATTTAGAAGCTTATTTCAGACACTTAATTTAATGTGTTAGCAAAATAAATTGTATGTAATTGTAAACGGCAGCCTCACAGTGTGGGTTACTGAATTAACGATGGGATGCAGGAAGATGTAAGAAGTTAAAAGGATAAAAGCCCACTTGAAACCATTTTAATTTAAATGGTTTCTGATAACCACATTGTCTGGTGAGATTCCATTTCCTGAGCCAGTTCTTGTACCTTTTAATTCTTTCCTGTTGTTTTTTCTTTCTATTGTGACAATTACTACAAACTGGCAACCAGTAATCTAGAAGCATGGTAATACAGCTGAAGTAATGCACTAAGTAGATGTTAAATGGGCATTTAACTGCCTGTTTAGGCAATAAACTGCCTTTTGCATTCACTACCTGAATTTCATAGTTATGAACAAATCCTTCAGACGTGTAAGTATGGGGTTACTCTAATGTTTAACTTCACTCTTTGAAGAGGTTAGATGATTCAGAAGTGAATAAAACTGAGAGCTAGGTGAGGTCTCCCAGGCAGGACAAATAGTTTATTCGTCTTTCTTTTTCATTTCTAGGAGAACCCAACTGTCTTACAGCAAAAATCTGCTTAAAATAATAAAATTACTTGTTTGCAAGAAATGAGGGATCTTGAGTAACTTCAGGCTGGGAGAGAATGGACTGGTGCTCGTCTGGGTGATACAGAGCACTGAAGCGGAAGACAGCTTGCTCTTGTCACTGCTGTGGTATTTGCACGGTGTTCTGCAGGTACGTGTGATTTTGCTTTACTTGGAGCCAAACTTGCCCAAAAGTCGTGCACCCACGTCAGCACAATGCTAAGCCCAGGCAGATATATCGAACACTTACTAGTCGAGGCTCTGCGTTGGTTAACTGTGTCTGTAGACCTTATCCTTCAGGCTTGATTCGTGTCCAGCTGACTTAAAACATGGACATAGGGAACAAGTCTGCCTGCGAGTGCTGTGATAGATGTACCCTGGGAGATTTGCTTCACCTTTGGGTGCTGACTTTCTAGATGGCGAGACAGTCATGCTTACCTGTTCTTGGAACAGATCTGGCATTCGTCAGGAAAGCTACACGTTGGAACCCTGTCGCTTTGTTTACAGCGTACCTCCTTTTCTCTGTATTGTCCCTGCATTCAGAAATACATTCACCAACATTCTTGCTGGGTCAGCCAGAGTTTAATATTGCAAAAAGACCAAGTAAGCCAGCGTAGGTGACAATATGTAACTTACCCCACAGTCAGCCACCCTCAGTTCTGTACAGGACAGTAAAAGTGGGCATGACTCTCTTGCCCCTGACATGGCAATGCAGCTCCAGTTACTTTGAATGGATTTCTCTTGTTTATAAATTGATGATCAGGATACATTAATATTTTTATTGTGTTCTAATACAAGACACAGAAGAATTTGAGGGCCACAACTGGCTCTTTATTTCAGAACAGGAGTAAGTAAAGATGGTGCAGTGATTTGCAGCAATTCTTTGAGTTGGTGCCTTCAGGCAAAAGGGCTTGTTTCTTGGAGTAGTTCTCTCAGCTGAGAGATAGCAAAATAGATTAGATGACTGCGACACAAAAGCTAAGCTGGTACTGTGCAAGTGCCAGGCTTTGAGACAGGGCCTACTGCAACTGAGAAAGGAGTAGGTTTAACCATCTTGCAGGTGAGTATTTGGAGTGATCTAGCAGGAAGCAGGCTGCTTCCCAGGGATACTGGGCTGCCGAAGAGCAAAGCTGCTCCAAGCTGTAGTGAGACGCTTCCATGTGGGGAATTTCCCAGACCATTTTTTCTTCCATTCATTAGGAGAGGCTTGCTCAGCCTCTCCTCACAAGCATAGTCAATGCTTCTGAGCAGCTGCAGCTGGCAAGGTTGAACAAGCAGTTTCAGTACAGATGAACAGTTTGGTGCTTTTCATTTAGGTGAGCTGGAGTTTACCAATTCCTAATTGCCTGTCCTGGAACAAGGCAGGTACATTTACCTACATTTACACAAGATTTTTGGCTGAATCTTCTCTGCTGCACCTAATGGTGTGCCTTGGGTGAATGTCTTTCTCACTTCTTGCTAACCTTTCTGACAGGACTGACTTGCACAGCACCACAGGAGTGGCTCCTAAAGGGGCTCTGTGTTGCTGCTGTAGTTCTGGTATAGCTCAGTGGTGTTGCAGGTACCATCACAGCTACATGGGGCTAGAGACTGCTGGTAGGAGATAATAAATAAATAAAACTACCTTAGGAATGATCTGATGCACTTTCAGAACTAGGGCAGAGAGATGGCAGCACCTCGTCTCTCTCAAGATGGATGGTGTTCCCTTCTCAGAGCTGGGAGACAGCCCTACCTCTGCTTTTTTTTTTTTTTTTTAAAAAAAAAGAAAAAAAGAAAAAAAAATTGTTTGCTCTGTGTGTACCTCTCCCTGGAAAGTCCAGTGGTATTTGTCTGAAGTCACCTATGCTGAATATGAGTTTTTGTCCCCATCTTGTGTCTGGACAGTTTAGATGGTGCACAAATGAGTGAAGTTACAGTTAAATCACTTGGTGCCAACCCCAGAGACTCATGATTCTCTAGTAACAACCTATATAAAAGCTCCTATTTATATAGGAGGAGCCCATCCTATATAAATGACTATGTGCCCTGGGCTACAGTCCAGCTCCTGTTAAATTACCCTGTCTCACTGTTGAAACAGAGGTGGCAGCGTAATGTCCTTAATCTGCCTCTGGTGTAGTACGAGATGGGAGGAAACTTCATGGAGGGAAGAAATCCCTTTGAAGTGTTTATTCACACAGGTCCTGCGCAGGGCAAGGAGCAGGTGGGCAGCCTGTTTCCCACAAACAAACAGCAAGCTGCGGAGTCCAGGTCTGATCGCTGCTGTAGACAGCAGAGCAGCTTTTGAGGTGCAAAGGCAACCCAGGTTAGGGACCAGGTCAAGATGTGGCTGGGGCTGCTACGGTGTAGTAGTGTGTTGTCACATAAAAGCAGGCTACCCAGTGGCAGCACCACACCTATTTCATGGTGACAGTACTGCTGCTCTGCAGAAGCTACTGCCACATCTCAGTGAGTTACATTTTCTCCCAGATGGCTCACTAAGTTGTTGTGATATCTTGGGTGATTCCCTTAATATCTGCTGTGACAGAACTACACATCTGCAAACTGTTTGGCAGAAGGTGACATTTGATTCTCTCCCAAAGCTTTGCACAGCATTGACAGGAGCAGAAGATAGGCCCCCCAATTTATTCTTGTCAAAAAAAAAACAACTCTGGAACTCTTGACAGGCATGTTGTGTAAGGAGGCACTGTTTTTAGAATTGCTTTCTAAAATTGTACTCATGCTCAGATTTCCTGAACCAGCATTTAAATGCCTAGTGCTATTCTAGAAAAACCTTATATCAGCATAGCACTTTGCTGACCATTCAGAACACCCTGTACATCATAAGAACACATCATGACTGCTTAAGTCAGAGCACTGCCAGTGGGGATAACAATATGATAACAAGCAATCTAAGCTCAAGGTTACTTGGTTACCTGGGGTATAGGGAGGAAGAGTGATGCCCACAGACACATTTTAGATCATATCCTGCCTTGGAACCTTGATGGTTTTTATAGACTGACAAAGATACACGTTTTTAAAATAGGTGTCGCACAGCAGAAGAAACTTACTCAGTGTCAGATGGGAATTTTGTGGCAGGACTGGAAAAAAACATCTCTTATAGCTCACTGTCTCAGAAACAAGCCTATTCTCTGTATTTTCATAACATCATTTTTTTCAAATGTTGAGTCTCTTACTAATTGTGTAAATAGTTTAGTATAACTGTACAGCAGCATAAAATGCTCTTCACAAATACGTACTCGGTTTAAAAGGATCCAGCTATACTTCCCCCACTTCTGCAGAGTATTGCCATACCCAATTGATTTCACAGGAAATACTAACAGATTAATACTTAATACATGAAAAGTGGCATTAATCTTTGAAATGAATTCAACTTTGATTGTGATCTTAATGTATTTCTAAAAAAATGAATTTGCCAGTGTAAGTGTTCAACAAAACAGCTAATTTAACTTAATCTTGCACTGTCTGTATTAATAAAAAGCAAATTTCAATTTGTAATTAAGTCTCACTGAAAATCTGACTCTTCATTCCAAGAAATGTGACGTGTGGAGACAGAGATAAAGTAACCATTGTCTGGTCAAAATCAAATTGCCCCCTGGAGCAGCCTGCTATTCTTCATCCTTTATACAGAGACCAGGCGCTGAACTTCGTTCTTCAGGGTTGGTGCGCAAAGTTATGCCGTATGAATAATATTCTGTCAGAGAATATATGATAGGAGACAATCCTTACACTGAAAAGATTATTAGAATACAGCATAAAAGGGAACAGACAACAAAGTATAGTCTTTTTAAAGAACCTGGTCCAGGTTAATAACTTGAGTGGTCACTTACACTCTGATTGCTCCAGGAGTTGAGACAGCTCTCGAGCATGTGAGGATTGAGCCTAATTCACGAAGTCATCCTTTAAACGGCAGTGTGCTGTATACCACCAGACAGCATTGCAAACCTCGGAAATAGCACATGGACTTAACACGTGGCTAACATCTCTGTTGTGTTTCTATAATGCATGTGCAGGAACAACAGCAGCGAACACATAATGGGACACAGAGAAATGGACTAGGAAATTCCAAATCTGATACATGCTTTAGAGAGAGAGCGTAAAACCTGCTCACCAGACACTGACTTTCTTACCACACTGTATGAGTAGTAAACCTTGCACTGCTCAATTCTATTATATATGTTATGAGTCCGAACTGAATTGAGATGTACTGGTACTGGCCCAGCAAGAAAATCGTTCATTCATTCTCTCTATTTCTTTGTCATAGTATGTGAAAAGCACTATTCTCAATTGTAACTAATAAAGTACAATGCAATGTGAAAAAATGGGCTGGTAGAAACCACATCAAGTTGCAATTGGAAATGACAGTGCATCAAGCAAAGGCATCTGGTGATGTTGCTAGAGTTCACCTTTGCCCAGTGTGATGTATTTGACTGCAGAGTCAGTCAGGAATTTAGCAAAGCAGCGTATATGACTCCTTTGTGGACTGCAATGAAGCCAGCGATGTTCCTGGAAGCTGAAAAATGAATCCTTATTTTCCATGGTTCCTGTTTTATGGTACTATGGAGTCTTTCCTTCGTCGCGAAGGACTGTTTTATATAGGAGTCCTTTACAGTTCATTAGGTGGTTAAGATGAAATTATGTAATGTCTAATGTTTAAAAACTGCACGAAATTCAGGAGTACTGAGAGCAGGAGGCAGCAGTTTTGGTATAACTCAATCAGGAGCTTTAATTAAATTAGTAAAGACAACATGGTATAGAATTAAACTATGAAACTTATTGCCACAGGGAGCTGTTGAAGCTGGGAGCTCTGGAGATCAGCCATTGATGTGGATTTCAGAATATATTCACTGTTGTGTTGTTAATTTTTTAAAGAGCGCTATTAAGCTACATACCTGGAATTTTAATAGATATATGTGATTCAGTAGACTTATATGGAGAAAGCAAAAGATTCCTCATCTTCCACTTGAAATTTCTTACATTTTCTTCAGAGGATTCCAACAGGGGCCTCTGAGACCTTTATATCTAGTCTAGTTGGACAGTGCTGTATTTAACATTCATGTTATCTTACATACTTGTCCTGGGAAAAGCTCTTGTTTTTCTTGAAAATCTTAAGACTTTTGCCATTTCACCTGATTTTTTTTAATTTTATTGACCACCTGCCAGCCTACTGCAGTTTCACCGGAGTGTCACAAGGTAGTGAACGTGAAGCGTACTTTTTCTAGTATCCATAAGTATCAGTTTTGGGACCCGAGGAGGCTGTGCAAGCCAGCCGTTTGTTCCAGCCTCCTGCTAGATTGAATGGCATAAGTTAATTTTTTCCTTTTTTTCCATTTAGAAATTTTATTGCATGTGAAAGCTGGGAGAAATTTGGATCAGCTTTAGTGATCACTTTAATGGTTTATACTGACAGTCTGTATTTTTTCCAGGAGCAAAATAAGTGTCCCTAAGAGTGATGTTTGTTTGCCAGACTGTGTTGTCACTAGCAGTGGTTAGTGTTTTTGGTTTGGGTTTTGGAAATGGAAAAAAATTAATTCCCTACTACTTACTCCTGTTTTTTGAGGGTATAAGTTTCTGAGAACCCCTAGGTTTAATAGAGGATGCTTGGACAAACACATTTGTAGGGGCCACATGTGAAAACTGTTGCACGAAATCACTAAAAAATACTTAGAAGATATTTTGCTTTATGTTTATGAGGCTGCCTTGACCAGGTGTTGTGGTAGTAGGAATGATGGAGCTTGGATGTTAGGGTAGTGAGAAAAGCCAAATACTGTAGAAAGTTTGAGTTTGGCAGTTGTATTTATTCTGCAGGACAGCTCTAATCCAAACACATTCTGGATGCATCTTAGTGGATCGGGTTTTGTGGGTCATCTTTCAAGACCTTGGCAAGACATTTGCCAAGACATTTTGGGTTCAAAACAATGCAGCAGGGTTTTGAAGAGCTCACTCTGCTTTTACAACTCTCTACAATGTGCTTGCAGTGGAGTATGTCAGATGAAGACATTACACCTTTACTGTGAACAGCCTTGCCATCATTGACCTAGTGGAGATGTGTCAAAGCCTCATAAGTATCTCCAGTTTCTCCTGTATCAGTGTCATCCCCTCATGATTTCTCCTGTACATTCTCTGTAGGAAAATTGATTTCTTGAGACCTCACTCAGTATCTGTGTGGAGTCATTTGACAGGCTCCAGATGTGGTTTGCCCTAAGGCAGCCAACTTGGGTTCTCAGGTGCCTGGCCCTGAACAGTGGAGATTGTGAGCCCAAGACTGGCCTGTATTGCAAACCTGAAATCTCTTCTTCCTAACTCCCTCTTCCAGTCATCTGCCGAGCCTGGGGACCTACCAGCCACACAGTCAGAGGAGGTTCTCCTGGGGGAATAGCTTGCCCAGTTTATATTGTTAAAACTTAATGAGTTCATGCAATTGACTCTGCTGCAATTATTTCTTAGTGATGTATAACAAGTAGCTGTTCTTACAGGCTTATAAAATGTTCCAGAGCTCCATTAATTTGCCCTTCATTAGCTATGTAATTTTGCTAATGACCCAAGATATTTAGAGGCATTGTGTCCTATGAGAATTATGAGTTTGACTGTGAGGCCTTACGGAAGAGTTGCACACACAGCTCCGTCCCATCTTACTACCAGAAATTCGTTCTGCCCTGCTGCATCTAATTGTATTTTTTACTTCTGCACTGAAGTAGAGTCATCTCCTATTGATAAATGAATAATTATTTCATATATGAAATTACACATTTAATGGAAGTTTGAAGTGTTAGAGTGTTAAATGATTAAATTTGTTAATTGTGTAATATTGCTGGGCATAATGATGCATTTAACCATTAACAGTTTTCCACTGCATTGCCTTTTAAATTCTCATGTAGCATATTATAGATTCTTGTTGCCTTTTCATCAAGTGTTAATAATTGTGAAAAATAAAGGTTAGAGTCTGGAAAGGAAAGTATCCCAACTGCAATCACAGGAAGAGAAACGATGTGTGTCACTGGACACCCCAGTTGGTATGGCAGGGTCTGAGAAGTATATGGTATCAGAAATATTTGGAGAAGTAACTCGTTAAGGTTCACTATACAATCTCTCCTTAGCTTTTCCATTTTCACAGTATAAAATAGCAGAAATAACAGAGGAAATTGCAAAGAAGTGGTGTGAGGAACAACAAAGGCTGTAGTTCCTACTTTAGTCTGAACAGCTCTTGGTGTCCATCAGCCCTGGAGCTTCATGTGGGATTTGTCACATTTCCTTCACGTGACACTAGCAGGAGGAGAACCTGCATGAGACCTGGACTCTGCTATACTCTACAGTGTGGAGCCACCTTAATTTGCCTGGAAGCAAAAGGTTTTGTTTCCATAATTAATAGATGAGATGTGGTGCAGAAAACAAGTCCGTGGCCTGTGCTGTTAGGCTGGTGCTTGCAGAGGTATGACCAGGGTGGCTCCAGCTGATTTGGCCACTGCTCCTGCATGGGAATATGGCTGTTTTCTCTGCTTTTCTGGAATAAATGGGAGCAACTGGACCACAATGGCTGCGTAAGTACCAAAATCCATCACAGGGAGCAGCCATGCCTGGGCCCAGCCACTTCTCTGCAAGTGCAGGGGTAGATGTGGCCAGGGAAATTTAGGGAGTGGGCAGCAGAACTGCAGATAAATGCTGAATTTATGTCCCACAGCAATACCTCATTAGTCTGTGCTTTTGATTTTTCACTTCCTTGCAGCTTATACCTGTAAGAAGCTGACTGGCCTCTGTTTTGGGTACGAGATGAAGGTTTCCAGAAGGGTTATCTCTACTGATACTGGAGTAAATCGCCTTTCATAGATCAAGCAGATCAGGCCAACGTCATATCGCTGTTAGACCAAAGTTGAAACAATCCCTAGAAAAGCTTGAAAAGCCTCAGAAACTGACTTAAACATTATCTTTGAAAGGAAAGTCATTTTGCTTCAAGATTATCATTGCGATTTAGATGCTGTACATTGTACTAGGATAAAGAGGGAATTTGGCAGATGAGCTTTTGCCTCTGGAGCCCTCAGATGACTGGAACAAGCTTCCCTTTCAGCTTAAATCAGCAAACAGCATAATCTCCTTTAAGCCTGGGGTTTAAATGGCTGTTTGAAGGAGGATTGTGCAAAATCTATTTCCAGTGATACGGTTACTGGAGCTAAAGAGTATGTGTTGTTTTCATCAGATTTTGGATGGCCCTGTGGTGTGCATTAAATTATTGTCGGAATTCTGCAGTTGATGGTTTTCACTTACTCTTTAGATATATGAACTGGTGGCTCTTCTGTAAAACTGAAGGCAGCTCCTTGGACACATCTTTGAATGCAGTAAACAGAGTAGCTGTCAACATGCTGAATGGTCCCTCATGCTGGCTGTAAGAAAGGTAGTTGTGTTTGTCATGCCCATCAAGAGTCACAGTTAAAGTTTCCTCTTCTGACATGTCTAATACTTGCGGGAGAGTCATTGATCTCACTTAAGTCAACAGCAGCAACCTCCCCTCCATCAACAAATCAGATTAAAACACCACAGACTTGAAAGCCAAGGTGTTGGGGGGAAGAGGAAATGGGATTTGTGTGTTCTGATTTGATGGGGCTAACAGAATTGGCTGACCCACTACATGGCTGTCCTGTTACTGTGACACCCAGAAGGATACTTCTGTTCTCTCTCTTGTTGCCTGTCTTTGTGGCAAATACAAGGCAGCCGTGGTTTTAAACTTGCATAAGTGAAAGCCTGAAGTGTCTTTCAGTTCCTGTAAAAGAGGAAGCACTTAACCAGGAGTTGTCATAAGTGTTATCTATGCTGGTAGCAAACAAGAGGTTGCCCAAGAATTTTTCTTAATTTTCTGCTTTGTTTGAAGAACTACCAGCCAGCTGTGCTGGTGGCTGAGGCTAAGTGTTAATTTTGCACTTGGGTGACTCCAGCGTTTGCTGTCTGGGGGGCTGCAGCAAGCAAAGAGAAATTAATGTTAATGGAGTATGACTGCCTGATAATTTAGAGCAGGCTGCTGTGGTGCTTGCTGAGCCAACAGCTCTCCTGCTTCGGGGATATGCACTGAGTGTCTCTGGGTGGGACAGGGCTGTTCTGTGAGGCATCCCAGTTTGCTTGATGCTAGCTCTAATGTTTGTACCTCAGATGGTTGTAACTGTGTCCTTAGCGGTGTGTCCTGCTTGGAGTATGTGTTCCTGGTGACAGTCGCCTTTCCATTCTGGCTGGTGCACTTTGAAGACCTGGCTTTTATGAAATAAAGGCCAGAGTGTGCTGCACTTCCACCCCTCGGTGTCCCAGTCTGTGGTCCAGCTCAGTGGAAGCTGAGGCCTTTTGCTCTTGAGCCTTCTCCAGGTTTTTTGGGCATATTGTTCCTGAAAAAAACTGCCTATTTGTGGGCTTCAGTGACAGAGTTATCTTGATGAGAGATTAACTATGTGTGAATATTTATTAGGAATACTAGCAAAGAACTTTCCTGCAAAACTGCAGGCACCACTCTCAAATATCTGAGCTAAATTACAGGTTTCTGCAAATAAACGACTACATGTTCTCTGACTCTGCTGGAGCAACTGGCAGTGGTTCTGCCAAGAAATAAACACTGAAAGCACATTTCTTGTTAGATTTCCACATCTTTATTGCTTTTGTTTTCAATGGGAGGGATTACTTGCGGACTGTTCTTCCTTCTTTCCTGCCTTCCTCCACATCACGGTTGAAGGCAAAAGCTGGAACTACCTTTTATAGTTGTCCAAAGGAAGGTGTAGCAATTAATGTTACAATAATGTGATAATATCAATGGGAGAAGGAGGTAGTTTTATTTTAAAACCGATGTTAGTACATTCATACTCTCATAAGTGCCAAGATGTGTGTGTCCGAGTGGGCAGGGCAGCATCCAGGCACTGAGGTGTGTTTCTGAGTGGTGTGGCCAGGATTCCTGGAGACAAAGCAGAGGACAAGGTGTGCTGGCTATCTAGTCCTTGTTATGTATCCTGCATCCTTCCAAGCTTGGTTGAGTATGTGCTGGTTCTGAATGTGCCTGTTCTACCCTTTAGGAGCTCACGGTAATTGTGATCCTTTTGTCTGTTGTGTCTTGCTTCCCCCCATCATTAAGATTTACTTACTTTTCTTGTCTGTGTGTTGTCTTGGCTCTTCCCCTGTTCGTGTCTTCCCACCACCATCTTGTAATGGGTTTAGTCTCTATTTAGTATCCTTTATTTTTCTCATCTGGAAGTCCTTGAGAAGTTGACTTTGTTGGATCATGACCTGCCATCAGCACCTGCCACCCTTTTATTCCTCTTCTGCTGTTCCTTCTGGTGCTTCCACACCCGTGCCTTCCCATTCACTCCGCATTCATACTGCTATCAACATGTCTATTACATATTTCTAAAAGTGACCATATTAATTCATTCTGTACTATTACCCAGCAAGGTACTCTGCTGTGGAGATGACTGCATTCCCTTGCAGTCTGTTGTGAATATGGCAAGTTGCATGAGCATTTACTTTATTTATCATTTCATATTTTAAATATTTAAGTGAATTGCTGGCACTGCACAGATAATATCTGTAGATCTTAACAACTGATCATGTATGGTTATGGTAATCTGGAGAAAATGCAAATGAACTATGAAAACTTCTTTGCCTATAAATAAAACCATTTAGCTTCAAAGCAGTATTGCCATGGAAATTCCTCACTGATAAAATATGTAAGTGAAGCTTTCCTCATTTAGATTTCCTGAACCTTTTTTATTTTAGGTTGACAAGATGCCAGAGGAAAAAAGCTATAAACTCAATATGGCATATTTAAAAGATGGTATTTTATTTCATCTTCCTCATTCCAAATCTTTCCATTTACACTGTACAGCCATGAATTGAAATTTATAACAAATGAGGAAAAAGTATAGGAAACGCTATTGTTGACAAGGACTAGCTAGATCCAGTGCTCGCTGAAAACTTTTGGCTTTGTTTCCAGTTGGCTTCGGTCCTCTATTTGTAATACTCTTCTAATCAATATTTCTCCAATGCATTCAGAAAACTTTCTCTGAACTACACACAAGATGAAGAGCCCCTAAGGGAGGATATCTGAGAGAGAACATACTTAACTGATCCACGAGAGTGGTGCACATTAAATCCCCTCACCAGGAATGCAAGATTCAATGTGTGCCGGTCTTGCTAGTATTTACTTTTTCTTTGGGCTCTGTCGCAGAACTGAGCTCCGTGCTACATCAGTCTCACTAGTGTCGCGCTGGAGGAGCCAGTTAGAAGCTAGCTTAGGTGTTTCTGTACAGTTTTGTCATGTCCTGAGTCTTACATGCATTGTGCCTAGTAATCCTTATCTAGCAGAGTTAGTAATTAGCACCTTATTTTGCTTTTCTGAGACTATAATTCTGCTGCTATTACTGTATGTGTGTGAGAGCAGTTCACTCAACAGTACTGACTTTGTCTAGATTAGGTATGGGTATATTATTTCTGTGGGATTATTCAAAGCAGCTGATAGTGTTTCTTCTGACAAAGTTTATGTTAAATCATGTTGTGCTGGACTGGATATAAAGCTGGCATAAAGTTACTCTTTAATTTATTTTTGGTTTTATGTGAACTGACAGAATGGAACTGTACCAGTTGAGTGCTTTACATCCATGACTCCAGTGCTTCTTGATTTCATAGTAGGTATCTGTAACTGCGTTTACCCTCGCCTAGAATGACAATTTGATATTGCAGTCTCTAAATCCTATCAAACTTTGTGTTCTGAATCAAATCAGAGGTTGCTGGATGAAGCTCTAATCAGGAGTGTGCATGTCCTATCACACTTTTTATCCCATGTCTGTGTGGGAGCTGTTCTCTGTGTGGAAACTTCTTACACAGTTACACAATCTTCAAATAGATCTGGATGTACAACGGTGCGGCGATACGAATGGAAGTCATCTAACAGCTTATTTCAAGGTATGGAGAAAGCTTTGTTCAGTTTCCATTTTTTAGCATACATTAAAAACAATGAGACAAGCCAGCCCATCAGTATTATTGGTGGAAGACTAGTGTCTTTATGAATTAGTGATCAGCGGTTAAGATAACATTTCCCTTTATTGATCATAGACTGCTGCATTCAATTAAAATGAGAAATAATTTCATGGAATTAAACTCAGCTCACTGGGGGTGACCGAGCATGCCATGCACACTGTTAATGTCACCCAAAGGAAAATTTCAAATTGGTACTGCATCCCTTGCAGCATGCCCCCTTCCCACAGCAGGAGCTGGCTGAGAGCCCTCTGCTCCCTCTGGGCGCCCACAGATTGCTCGTCCCAGCAGCCCTGGTTCAGCGTTAGAGGAGTGCACTGTTAGCTGCTGGCATTCTGCACGGGATTTTATCTTCCCATGGTAAGGAGGTGCTGTCTACTTTGAATTAAGTGCATTGCTGACCCATCATGAAGCCCTCTCAAAATCCATGCTGTGAACAGCAAGAGCCCTTGTTTTTTGCATCACTAAAAGTAGGAAAGCAGTGTGTATCCCCGTGGCTCCTTAGAACTGAGGAGCCGATTTGCAGTCAAAAGTGCAAGTTCCCTTGAGAAGTTAATGTCTGACAGTTGAGAGGAGAAAGCTTTGTTGATAAGACAGCAGATTTTAAAAGCGTCGAAGCATTCAAAAAGGATCGTTCAACTTGACACGCAAAGTAGAAAGCAAATGGACTTTGAGCTTCTTTGTGACCCTGGAGTTTTGGTTGCTTTCAGCACAGCCCTTTAGGCTGAATTTGCTTCTCCTCAGCAGATGGTGTCACACGTTCCTTCAGCAAGCCTCGGTCAGAAATATCCCAGCCACCTTGGTTTACTGATGAGCCACAAGGTTATTGCACTCTAACAGTGCTTGATTTCTTTCTCACCTGTAGAAATCAAAGTATTTCCATACCTATCACTTAGCAGTTGCCTCTCAGAACAGTTTGTTTCCTTTTCAGGTGGAAATCTACAGATTTGTCACCCTTTGAGGATCAGGTGAATGATCACCAGCCCTTTGCCGGTAGTACCGACAGCCGTGGCTTCTGTGCTCTGCTGGGCTGTGCAGCGGTAAATTAGACCACGACTGTCTTTTGTGGGGAAATGCCGGTATGACTCCTCTTATGTCCCCAGTTGCTCTGGGGGGAAGTCATGAAAGCCACTTTTTTTTCTTTTTCCTGAGCACATGAATTGCAATAGTGAATTGTCCTCTACCTTTTTTTTTTTTCCTGGGAAAAATGGGCGTATTTCATATATGATAACTTGCACGGCATTTTTGAGTATGATCATGATCGAATCAGGTTCAGTTGTACTGACTGCTGTGTGTACCTGTGAAACGATCCCTGTCCTGGTGGCTGTGAAGGTCAAATAGCATTTGATTCTTTGAATGTGTGGAGAAAAGAGAACATGCAAACAGAAAATGTATTTTCTCCAACCTCTGAAAGAAGTTCTTCTGACGTGGTGTGATACTTATTTTCTGCACAAGCAGGGTGCTTACTGGCATGTTCCTGACTGCACTGTGGGTTTCTTTTTTTGAGGAGGCATTAATCACATTTCATGTTGGTGCAAAGTTCTGTATTTGGTCCTGAACATTGAGCCAGAAGCAGTTCACATGTTACGGTCCTTTGATTTAATGTGTAAAAACCAGCAGAGTGAAGATTGATAGTTTTGCGTGTTTTTAATCATAGAATCACAGTTTCTCTGACTTTGTTTAATCTTCTAAATTTGTGGCTTGACTTTGTGTATATGTTCTTCTCAGGAAACAGGAGCTTTAATGCTTTGGAAGCTTATGTAAATACGGGCTTTACCTTTTAAAAACATGAGTAGTTTGGGGTTGGAGGAAAGATCATTTATATGTACGTAGTAGTTCTGTGTTGGAGGCTAGAGGGCAGGAAAGAAATACAGTGAGAGCTGTAAGCTGAACTAGTTAAAAAATTAAACTGGACGAAGCTTTCCCTATAGATAGAAGAAGCGTTACTTTATCTGCTGAAAATCCCAATGAACATTGATTTTATAATGTATGAACTCTTCTGACAGCTAAAGCTGGCTATAAAACTTTTATGTCGCCATTATTACTGAATCATCTCTTGAAGTGTACATTATATATAGTGATTCTTCTAACCACTAAATTGTATTCAATGAATTTTCTAACAACCAGACTTTCCAAATGAGTTTTCCATTTTTTCTTTTTTCTTTTTTTTTTCCCCCAACCAGCTGCGTTGTGGAAGCTGAAGTGCTTACTACCTGTTGAGTCCTCATTCTGGTGGCAGGAACTTGCTTGAAATAAATTCTTGCCTATGTAGTTTTGCGTGCTTCCCCTACCAGAGGAGTATGGTAAAGACTTAAAAGAGGAGGCTTCCATCTGACACAGCTGTGACCAGCTGTACATCACATCTTTGGATCTTAGGAGTGGCATCCTCAGGAATAACAAATCGCTGAATGAGGAAGCCTGTTGTGGGAACCGAGCAGAAGGATCTGCCGGAAATCCTGAGTGAAGTGGAGGTGTTTGGAGCACTGCTGCACCTTCTGTCTGAAACAATTTGTTTGAAGAACCTCCAAGGTTGGACAGCCCAGCTTCTGCTGTTGCAGACATAGTTTTTCTTTAGGTTTGATTTACTCCAATTTTGAATTAGAGCATTCACCTGCAAGTTTAATGTGTGAATTTTGCATCAGTTAGTTTAATCCATTTTCGTTACTTCTCTATAGACAAATCCACAATTATTTATTGCGACATTTTTTCTGTTGTGCTTGCTTTCTTGATAGCATTTTGTGATACTTTGTCATCAGATACCCAGTCCAGCCTTCAGCTGAAGGAAGCAAAGCAAGATAAGGAAGAGAACTAATTTACCTATTATCCAACAAGAGTCTTCATATTACATATACAGTAGTCTTTAACAGTGTTGATGATTTGAGGCTTTTTTTTGAGGAAAGGTTAGTTTCTTCTTCCTCTAAGATTCGTGGGGTTGCTGAACCTGGATGGACGTAAGGAGGGTTAGAAGAAAAACATGTCACCTACAGTAGTCTCTCAGGAATGTAAGGATGCTTTAGATACTCAACTCCTTTCCTCCAAATCAAGTTAAACTGTGCTGGGAGCTGAGAGTGACAAAACAGAGGGAACTGCACTCGTCAGCCCAGTTAAGCCACCCTCGCCTTCCCGTAGCGACAGCATGTGGGCAATGCGTACAGACATCGTGTGGGACAGTTTTCTTAGTGCTCAGCTTAGAGCAGTGGTATGGAAGAGCAGTGATGTACTCGTGCTAAACCGACCATCCAAGCATTACGGGAATTGGCTTCAGCTTTCTGGAGCTACTCATGCAAAAACTTGTTAAAAACTCAGGAGGGTGAGTGCTATCTGCCTGGTGTTGCATGGCTGCTTCTTTTGTATTTAATCCATGCTGGACCTTCATGGGTTAATCATTTATAAGTGTGAGGTTTCTTGTGACATGCTTGGCCAAATCTGATGTACAGACTTCAATTTGAAGTGAGCAGTGTGTTGAAAAACGAAATGTTTTTGAAAGTTAAATTGCAGTCATTTATATGAAAATGCCTTAGGTAGTTCATTTTTCCCCCCAAATATACTCATTTTATAGCACATTAATAATTCATGTGCATATTGGTTGCAGACATAAAGCGCAAAAATATACATGCTTTATAAAGCGTAGATTTTTATGAAACAAACATGAATTGCTACCGTCTGAATGACAGTAATGCCTGATTAGCTCCCATACTATTTATTTTTTGATGTTTTTTCACAATTATTCATCGACATAAGAAAGAAACAGGATCCTCTTCAGTGGTTTGCAAGAAGTCTCTAGAAACACATCTCCCATAACGTCAGATTTATAGGCACAGCAAGACACATGTGAGGCAGCAAAGTTTAACGGTCTATTTGTTGCATTCATGGCAAGCCACTGCGTTCAGGTTTGCTAGTCCAAATTCAGGAAGAAACGAGTGAATGTATGGGATAAGACAGATAGACGCTTCCTCTGTGCACTAAAATCGGGATCTCCAGGGAGTATGGTGTTTCTTGATTTGTGATGAGTGATTCTATCTCAAGAATGAAGGAGGAGCAAATCCTGTCCCCCAACTCCTGTGGCGGACACTTCTTAAAACAAGAACTAGGCCACTAAGGATCCTTTGGCTCTTTGTTGTAATAAGGTTGCCCTTATGTCAGTGCTGTCTCCTACTAGTACAGGTTTTTTTATTGACTAAACTTCCTTGTGCCATTAAAGGTTAAAATATCCTTGATCTCCTGTCCATAGATGCTTATTGTATATAGTAGTAGTTATGTTCTGCTTACACGTGGCTGAGTTTCTGTGGTGTAAAGTAGACCAGTGTTCCCCATAACATTAATATCTTAAGCAGCAGAGTTGGTGCCCTGCTTACAGAAATGAGAAGACTCCCTTTGACTTTATTTGAAGTTGGGGTAGATCCTGCTCTCCTAGTAGGACTTGGACTGTTAAATGTATTGGATCAGGCTAATACCTTGATGCCCATCACAGCAGAAAGCTGAGGACTGAGGGAAGAAGGCTGCAGGTACATGCGCAGCTCAGGTGTGTTAGTGTAGCTCAGCTTTTGCTGTTCTGGAGCAAGATGCAAGTCACTGCAGGTGGAACGAGGGACAAGAGCTAAGTGAATTTCCATCTGTGTTCAGGGTCCTAATTTATGCATTAAACTCAAGGATATTAATTTTTCAGCAATGCCAGAAGTTAGAGTAACGACTTGTTTGCTTGGTTTCCCTCCGGGTCCCAAGATTAGCCATTAAATATGGCAATGAAAGGCATTCCTGCTCCAGGGCGATGCACTGTGGAAGAAGTGGTTATTTTCTTTTGATGATGTTTGCTGTAGAGGACAATGCAGAAGAAGTTTGGGGTTTTTTTCAGCAGTGTTTTTGAATTATCTATCTTTTCGCTTTTTGGTTGTTGAATCATGTTACCTATTTTGTGGGGCAGATGTGCCTGGTCAGGGGAGCGTGGCCATGTCCTGCGTGGAGCTATTGAAGAGAATGATGTTGCATGTGTGAACATTGGGAGGACGAGACCCCAGAGAAGGATGGGGTGTCTCTTGGCGTGTAAGTGCAGCTGCCTAAATAACTGTTGCTGAAATAGAGCAGCTCAATGAATTGACTTTGAGGGAGTTGCTGGAGACAGAAGTAACATGAAATATGGGAATGACTTTGCATTGCAGGATGATGAGGTCTCTCCAACAAAAATGAGCCAGATGAAAGCTCTTTTGCTGCAGGTGAGGCATGCTGGGAAGAATAACTTTCCCATTGACTACTCTGTGAGAGAAAAATACTTAATTTTTTTAATCCATCAGTGCATTTTTGTCAGCCTTTGGAGACACTAGGTAATCTTATTCAGAGAAATCTCTTGAAGTTATCCGTGTGCTATCAGAAGAAAGCAGGACATGCTTTGCTGAAGGAGCAGTAATGAATGGGCTGGAATAGAGATTGCTGCAGTCCTTGAGTGCCTTTGCCACAGGCCAGAGGCACTAGTAGTTGGGATTTCAGGGGCAGTTGTGCCAGGCTGCTGCTTTTGACAGTGCAACTTCTGGCTTTAAGGTAGTGACTTACCTTACCTGAGAGCATAGCGTGCCATAGACCTGTGTCTTAGAAGCCTGAACATTCAGGATGAAGATGCATGCTTGGGAAGCCACCATCAGAGAAGTGAAGCTCTGTCATGCTCTGGTATCTCCACAGGTTTCTAATCAGTGTAAATGGAATCTGTAAGGATATAGTTAACTTGTTGAGTCACAGTACAAGTCTGAGTAAGGGATGGTCCCTACCTATGTCCTCCTTTCAACTTATTAATTGGCAGATGCAGTGACTTGAGTCAACCTGGATTAGTTCTGCCTTAGTAGAGAAGGTCTATCTTAGAGGTCCTTTCCTCCAGAATTCATTTATTCTCTGGTTTAGACGAAGCCTGGATGTGGGGTGTGATGTACATTATCTTTGCAAGTATTTCTAGGAGGGAAAGATTGAGTTTTAGGGCTGCAAACAGAGAGGTACTAATACGGAATTTTTACTTGCAGCTCTCAAGTATTCTTACCCTTATAGGAAATGGCCACAGGAAGTTTGGGCGAAGGTGGCTATTTCTTATGTAGGTTATTTCACAGATCTGATTTTTAGTTTCTTGTGGTGCCATGGGTTAAATGATACAGGCATTTTAAAAAAAATAGAATAATAATGACAATTGCAATTGTTGGGAGATATAATTTGGAGGAGAGGACTGCAGTTATGTCTTAGAAGAGTAAAAAAAAAAAAAAGTTCTTCCATTCTCTGCTGGGTTTTTGCTCCTGTGGTCTTTTACTGAGGTGAATTTGGTTTTGGATATGCCTTTGAGGAATGTTGCACTGTAAGAGAGTATACTGGGATCACTTAAGGGGTTGATATGGCTTTTTCTGTGGATTATCTGGATGTGGCTGCAATAACAGTGTTTTTTCCCCTGGCAAATCAGTGCTGTGCACTGCCATGAAATGCCTGCACACTTAAACTTTATTGCAAATTTAAATTACTCACATTATTTTGTTGGACAGTAATTCCCTGAAGCATTATAAACCAAATCATTAATTACTGTTTCTAATGTGCCCGATCCATTGGAAAACATTAAACAACACTCACGGTTCCCTTTATTGTTATTGCTCTTTCAGTCCCTGAGGCAGCAGATCAGATGGAAACTCCTGGGCTATCTCATACTGACATTTTGTGCTTCTGACAGAGATGGCTATGGGCTGCAGATGTTCATGGGACCATATGGTATCTGCATATTGTCTTCTGGAATTATTATGAAATATACTGTTTTGGAGGGGAAAGATAATCTGATCTTAAATATTAATCAGTGCAGCTGTAGTTTGAATGACTGTAAAAGTGTCATAATGGAATTCCAGACTTTTCCTGTTTTCATTCACTGATGTATTTTTTCCATACTACTCTCCAAGTAAAAAACCTATTTTTCAAATAACTCTTTGGTAACCCCACATTTTGTCTGAAAACAAGCTGAGATTTCTCTTGATACAAACATCTGAACCTAAGATGCATTGTACAAGCAAAATACAATTCTTATCAAAAGATCTAAACCAGTGGCTTCCCCAGCAAAAAACTGTTGTCTTGTTTTTCTCCAACACTAATAATCACAACTGTAGAGCTGAAAATTCTGTTTTTCTGTCTGAGCTTCAGTAACACTGAGGTATCAATGAAAACCCTAGCACACTGTCACAATTAAGCCTTGGGTGGAAGGTCTTGCTGAATTTGACTCTGTGACCTTCTCCATTTTCTTGCAAGTAAGTATATTTCCAATACCTCAAGAAGGTTTGAACAAAGCTGGGGTCTCTTAGAGTGGCTTTGTAATGCTTGCTTATATGGTGCTTTCTTCCTAAGGCCCCTTGATGTCACATGTGAGCACCTACTCAAGTTCTCCTTTCACGATGTGCACAGTTATATGCTTCATGCATCACTTTATAGTAGCCTCTATTTTATTGGGCAATAGCCAGCTTATAGGTTATGTCTGGTTTGCATCTGAGCCCATTTCTTGTGTCCATGAGGTGGAAGAAGGAGACTGGCAACGGTTGGACTCGATGATCCCAGAGGTCTCTTCCAACCTGGTTGATTCTGTGATTCTGAATATCCAACTTGGACTTAGCACATTCAGTGGAGATTGGCTGTCTAGAGAATTCATTTCTCCTTTGGTTTAGTTTGTAGTGGGCTGCCTGGCCATTTGGCCGTGTTACATGGTACTCTCTTTAAGCTAAGGCTTTTTGCTTAAGAACATGTAAAAAGACTGAGGTGAGGATTTAATGCCTCCAGTGCAGTTGATTGAATTCTCTAAATATTCTTGTTTTTATTTTACGTTTAGTTTGTGGCAGTAATTTATGACTCTGTATGCCTGCTCATAGAGAATTGTCTGCATATTCTGCAGTGCCAATAAAATAAACATTAGCTGTCATGTTGTAATTATGTTACATGACGGCAGAGCATTTGATTGCTGTCTTATACTGAGGGTGGTGAAAGCACTTATGAGGGCCTCATGGCTTCTCATATATGTTTTGTTAGAAGCTGCCCTTAAGTGTATTTTGTTTTTGTTTTAATTGTTTGTTTTTTGTTTTTTGTTTTTTTTTTTAAAGTGAGGATATGGAAATACTCTCAGGACTCTGGGCACACTTTCTGTGAGGTGATTAGGAGAAACTTCAATGCTGTGTCCTCGAAGGACCTCCTGTACTTTCTTAACTCATAAAAGCAAGTGTCAATAACTTGTACGGGAAATTTTTCAGAAAATTATTTGACATATATGGCAATAACCCCAGGTTAAACTGCATGTATTAAGAACAGGAGCAGGGCTAAACCAGGGCAGGGTCTATTAGTGCTTAACACACAGGAGTGTAAGTATGGGGCCACAAGTTTTGCAAGTACTGCTTTAAATCATTTTTTTGCTAAAGTAAAATGAAAAGACTGTGTATCTAAGAATCTAGAAGGTATTCTGAATTACTTCAAAAGCTTTATGGTAGTATAAGCAAATTAACAGAATCAAATTCTTCTCTGAGAGGAGCCCAAGAGAATTCCATGCTCGTCGTTGCAGTGCCATTAATTTTACATTGCCTGCAACTCAAATGCAGTAACACTGACGTAATGGGGTGGAGAGCCTGGCCCGTGGAACACCCTTAGTGTAATGGGGATGGCTTCCCCTCGGTTCTTGATATAATAGATTGCTCAGATTTTATCGGTCTAAAGCTACTGACATTTTGCATGTTTGTTTATTAGACTTGGGCATGTTCATAAGAGTCAGAATTACAGTGCTTGAATGATGAACTTTAGGGATTATGAAACTATATTTCAGGTTTACCAAAACACAAATATATTTATCACATCTTTTCCTAGGAAAATGTAGTTCAATTTAATGGGATTCACCAAAGCTGCTGAATATAGCTCAATAGCTAGCTCAGCATCTAGAGGAATATGAGCCTCTCACTGCAGCTCTCCTTCTTTACACTTTCCCTCCTTGTTATTTATGTTCTTTCATCTTGGCCTTATCCTTTCTTTGTAAATGCTAATAAGGCATTAATTGATGTAGTCTTGTCCAGGCCAAAGTACTGACCTCTGTTTTACTGTTGGTTAGCAGAGATAGGTGTGTATGAAGTGTGTGTGTGAATATGCTGAATATTTTAAGTCTCTTTAATTTCTGCATTGGCTTACATTAACATTTTTATCATGTGGAGAGCTGTGAAACATCAGGTATTAGATTCTGTGTGGTAGTAGGGTTGCAGTGAGACGCTGTCAGAATATTGAATATGTGCAGCCTTCATCACAGGGGGACCCTGGGTTCCTATTTGGGCACCCAAATGTTTGTCTATGAAAAAAGTTAGCAAGCTCTTGGAATCTTCTGATTTGCCTTTTGGAATAATTAAACATATAAAACCTGTGCAAATCCCCTTTCTTACACGAAAATCTATACTTAATTTTAGCAGTGGGAGTGAATTTGGTAGATATATAGGGTTTTCTGATAATGAAAGATTTTAAAACATGACTCAAAAGTGTGATGTAGAATATTGAAATGCTAAATATTTGAAGGATAGACAGAGTCTGAACTCCTTCCCTCTTACAACTCTACTGCTTAAGCTGTAAAGGACCCCCTCTGTGATAAGTAAAACTATTAGAGGGTGAAGTTGGGGGAGGATACCACTGGTTCAAGACAGATATTCTGTGAATAAACACTTCCCCTAAGGACTTTTCACTTCTCTGGGGAATTTTCTAGCAGACTCCAAACTGCTTTGTGGAGAGGAATTTATTGGAAACTCTCAGATGGAGTACTAATTTCAAAGGTGTCACACTGCCACGAGTGCAGGTTTCAGTAATGAAAATCCTGCAGTCCTCGCCCTTGCGGCAGTTCCAGGGAAGACTGGTTGTATCAGCTCGTCTGTTGGACTCTGACGGTTGAGCTGAGTGAGAAACAAAAACCGAGCTCTGATCCGAAAGTGAGTTGTTAGCTGGAATTGCCAGTTTTCAACTAGTGTTCCCACAAGAATATTCTGGAATAAATTAAACTTGAACTTCTGCAATAAATTAAATTTATGCATAAACAAGTCGTATTTGGGGTTGGATGAGGGAGAAGAATAGGGGTTAGAACTGCAATAATTGTTTTTCTTTAATTCTGCAGGCTTGCTTCACTGTTAAGGATTCCTTGGAGGCCAGCACAGAAAAGTGATGTTACATGTACAAGAAAATGTTCTGATGAGTGATGGCAGAGGAGGAGAGGAACATGGACAAGAAAGCAGAGATCGACAGTTGAATCTACTTTTTTAAACCTCGTAAGTTCCCCACAGTGGGATGTCTTCATTAAGCTCTGTCACTGTGATGATGAATGTAGATTCTGCAAAAGCACCTCGGGATTGCTTTTGAAATGGAGAAGCAGAAGGTTGTAGCATGGCAAAGCTGGGTAATGGACTCTGGGTTTTTCTTTTTTTTCTTTTTTCTTTTTTTTTTTTTTTCCTGCCAGTCCCAGGCACTTACTGTAGATTCATATTGCTTAACAGTTCTTCCCTGGCACTCTTGAACTCCCCTCTCAGATATTTTCATTTTACTGAAAATACTTACTAGAAATATCTTCAGGAACTTGGTGGGGTTTGTGTGGTCATCTTTTCGGTACAAATCGGGATGCAATTTTGTAACTTGGGAATTGGATTTTTCTTGGTAAGTCAGTCAAAACTAAATCAAATTGACATTGGTTAGGGCAGCAGTTGCAATGGGAGGACAAAGGCAGGGGTCACAGAGGAAACCAAGCAGTGAATTCTAGTTCAGTAAAGGATTTCCCAGAGACGTGTAGAAATGCTTTGCACCATCCTGAGCTCTTCTGTCTAATTACATTGGACTACATTTGAGGAGTAGATTTGAGTTTACTTTCAACTCACTACAAACTTTGGGGGTGGGAAAGGGAGGGAGTACCAAGATTATGTACTGTTTTGTTATCCCTTTGATTTAAGCATTCCCTGGAGTGCAGTGAGCTAAAGCACAAGAGGGGAGTAAATGAATGCTTCACATTTGCAAATGAAACTCAATGCGAATAACTCAATGTGGGAGCTAAGGCCATCTCCCTGTGTGCTAGAGTACCTCTAATGACAACTTTCTTGTTGTCCCTAGTTACAAGGGTGATCATTAGGAATAAAAATGGCAGTTCAGTTGGATAAGCCCAGTGTAGCTGGGTGATTCATTTAAACTCACAGTGTATTCAGCCCTTCCTGTAGTGTGAGATTGAACAGGCACACAAACACTTGAAGGGAAAACGGGATCCATGACCAACTAGTATGCTTAGGAGCAGAGCTGCTGGTGTTCAAATAGTAAGATCAAGATGATGTTGTGAGAATGATGCAAGGAGTGCCTACCACCCAACATCTCACATGCTGATATAGCTGTAGCTGAAAAAGACTGGATATGAGCCAGTGTTATTACTGGAGAGCTGAGGGACATAAGAAAAACGCCTCCTTCTTTTAGACTGTAACTGGTTGTAGTAATTGACCTAATAATGTCATCCTACAGTTATTTATATGCAGCAGTACTGGGATCGATTTTATTTATTTATGTACTGTAGAGACAAAGATAGGAGAGAAACCATATGCATTTTGATGGATGCCATATGATTCTGGTTCTCATCCTCCAAATTCCTCCCATTCTCCTCATGTTTTATAGAGGCAAAAAACAAGAACAGATGTATCTCTTTTCAGAGTTTTAAATTTTGAGGTTTTAGCCTACTAATGTTCCAACTGCTTCCTACCACGAACTATGGGAGCAGTGCATTTTCTTGACACCATCTCACATGTTGTAAAAAGAGGGAGCAGTTAGGAAAAATTAATAATGGAAAAATATACAGCACAAAGAAAATGTACCTCCCCTCCAAATCCCAAGCCTAGGTCTTTGGGTATGAGTATATCTGAGCGGGGGATGGCTGATGGCTGTGCACGCTGTTAATAAAAGGCACCGCTGTCAAACAGGCATCTATGAGGGAGGGCTATTGACGTGACTTCAGGAAGATGTGCTTAGTATAGGACTTTCCAGAACTGCTTAATCAAAATGTTTATGGCATCATACATTCTGAGTAAGCGTCCTAAATACTTGGTGCTCATTTTTGTATCTCTTATTCTGTAAGAAGGAGTTAGTATAGGGCTACACGTGTGGAAGTTCCAGCCTCTGAGGGAAGAGGGTTAAAATGAAGGAAGTATTAGGTATGGGAACTAACTTTGAGAATTTTGGACTTTCTGCCTGCAGCTCTTTGCAGGATTTGGTTTATTCTCTTATCTTTGTCACCGTATCTGGTGGGGAAGGAATGGCTGAAATGAATGAGACACTAGCATGAGGGTTGCCATCTCATCCTTTCATACCAGGAAGATAGCATTTAGACACTCAAGCCACCTTTTGGTGCAGGCTTCGTTGTACAAGGTACTCTACCAGTGCAGAATACATCACTGACCTCAGTGATTTGACAGTCTGGTCAAAGGGCCTAATCCCAATTTCATCAAACTCTCTTCATCTACTTTGGATCAGACCCTACACAGACAGAGCAGATCTAGCGTAGGTAATTATTTACTGTTTTACCAAATAATTGCTATTAAAAGGTCACAGGAAAAAGCCAGCATTTCAGCTGAGCTGGGCTTTTGAAGCCAGACTTTCTCATTTTGATTTGATCACAGAACTGTTCTCCTCGAGCCACTGTCTGCAACATTGCGTCGTAACAGGAAAATACATCTGCAGGCACTCTGGCACTGTCATTTGTAGATCGGTCCAATAGAAAGGTGATTATGTATCTTTCTCACACACAGTTATCGGCATTTCTGGATGTTCCCATTTTGCACACATTTTGAGTGATCAGAGATGGTATGATATAACTGATCAGTGATAGTTTGCACCCTTCCAAAAATATCTCCAGCTTAGTCATTTTATTATAAATGCTAATAATTATAATTATCTTCTGCACTTAGAAAATGTTTCTAATTGGTAGCAGTAACATGGCAGTGACAGGAATTTTTATAGGTGAGGATCTGCTAAGCCCCTTATGAGTGTTAAAAATATATCTAAAAATAAAACTACTTGATGACCTACTTGCTAATATTTTTTTGAAAAATCATATTAGATGGCTAGCTTTACCAGTAAGTAGGCAAAACTTGATTGCAGATATTTTTGAAATGTCTGATTTATAGATCGGTGAAGGAAAAGGACAGCTTTTAATATTTTTGGAGGAAAAAATCATTTGTCATTGAATACCTTTGTACGTTAGGTATGAGAAATGATGAGAATTGATTTTCTTTAACCATTTTATATATATATATAAATGGTTAAAGAAAATATATTGTATATAATAGTACAATAGATGTATATGATTTATATAATAATATATAGTATGTATGACACGCTGTATATTTTTTATATATAAAAATTAAGATTAAGTGTTTTTTTTCAAAATTGAAATAATCTGTAACCAGAGGAAAGAAAATGGAGCGTTCTGGATGGTTCCAGCTGCTAGGAGCCAGCATGGTGCTCTGGAGTACAGCAGGAGCTTTGGCTGTAGCCAAGAGGACTTTGGCCAGGCACTCTGGGGCTTGTCGCCTGGTCTTGCTTTTCCTTTTTGGCTTGCTATGAAAAGAGCTGTTGCATGATATGCAGAGCTGCAGTGCTTTCACCGCATTCAGGATCCCATCCAGAGCCCAGGGAAATCACTAACAGCAATGGACAAGCTCCTCTGGGACATGAACCACCCCAGCAGTGGACTTCAGTGTTCAGCCTTCCCTCTGGCTGTCTTCCCCATGACGTGAAAGGGAGTTTTGTCCACATTAGGACTGGTGAGCACTGGGGGATTTCTCTCTGTTCCAGCCCAAGAATGTTTTGTGGGGCTGTTGAAATCACTCGCTGTTGGCAGCTTGACGTACATTTTACGTTCTTCCAAAACACTAATCCTGCCCAGGGAAGGGATGAAGGAATATAACGTCTAGGGGAAAGCTGCCAGCACCAATAATTTTTAACTACTCTGCCTTTGGAGTTTCGTCTTAGCTAACTTTTCCTGTCACTGTCTTAGTGCAAAAAAAAAAAAAAAAAAAGCAGGTAACCATTCCTTTGTTGAGACAGAGCCAGAGACACGAGTGAGTAAATACCTAAACCACAGGCAATGGGACTGCCTGAAGTGACCCACTCAGGTACAGCCCGTTCCAGTGTAAAGGGATCAGTGGAAAACAATAACTTGTGTTGCCGCTGGCAAGCCCCTGCGGAAGAGTTACAGAGAAATAGCAGTGCCCACCCAGACCAGTGACTGTGAGAACTTGGGTGGGTTGTAATGTTTTCCTCCTTTTTATTTTAATGCTTTTAAGGTACCAGAAATGGCAAATCAACAGCAGTGCTGTTTATAAGGAGGAGCTGAGTTGGTATAGTGGAAGAGTTTAGTATAGGAAGATTTTTGTTAAGTGGACAGTGTTTGTTTGACTTACGGGGCAGGGACGACTATTGCGCCTCAACATTGTAAGAACATAGAGCTACTTCATGGATTAAAAGGCAGATTCTCAAACGCGTACCCAAATAGTCAGATATTTGACAGCTTGTGTGCAGGAAAGGTGTAGACCACCTAGTATAGATAATTTTCAGAAGACTTAGTTGTTTCAGTAAGGACACTGTGGGTTTGAACATTTGTCTGAGACGTGTTCCTAATCTGTAGCATTTGCTGCAAATCATTTTTTTCAAAATGTTTTAAGAATGTGCTTCTTTGTAAGATCTGTTAGTATACCACCCAGAGATTAATAAGCTTTGCAGAGCTGTAGGGGGGTGGAAGATCTCTAGAATCTGTTTCCATTTGCCAAGCTTTAGATTATGGAAGTTATTGTCAAGGTGGTGAGTTGGGTGAGTGAGTTCATTAAGAGTTGAATTTTCAGTGGAAGTCAAAAGGGGTTTAGGGTTGCAGCAATCTGAAGCTCATTTTTGTAAATTCTACATCGGTAGGTAAAAGTTTTGGAAGCTAATAACTACTGTACACCTGGCTCATTTCTAAAACCTTTTCATGTTAAATGAGATCTGTAAAATTGCCAGTTCAGTAAAATATTTAAGTACATACTGAAGTCAATCCTGTTAAATCCAGCAATTAAACCAATGCCAGTGAGTTTTGAGCATATACCTAAAGCTAAAACATCTGCTTAGCTTCTTTGTGATATAAGCGTTTCATTCTTTTAAATTTTAGTTGGACTCAAGAACAGAGCTGTGGTTCGGATTGTTTTATCTGAACGGGCTTGGTCTTCGCCATGTGCTGTTCTAGAGCCTTAGGAAAACCATCCACCCTCCCAGAAGAGATTGACTATGCTGTGGTGCAAATTCCACGGTGTAGTAGATGCTACATGAAAGTGCTCTACAAGTGAGGAAACCTCATCTATGCTTCTCTGTTTGACATAAATGCTGGAAGTAGAAGGCCACAAAACTGGTTCTGAGAAGAAATGGGAGGGCTTTAGTGATGCGCATAAGCGTACCATGAGCAGGCTTGTTGAAGTTACTGAAATGCCAAGCTGGTAGGCAATAGATTATAATCAATGGAGGCCCATCTGTTTGCCAATAAAATGAATGCCAATAACTTAAATGACATTTAGTAACTTACAAATTCAGCCAGAAATACAACTCCTGTCCATCACAGTGGTACTGGGATTAAAGGGGAGGTTCAGGTTAGACATTAGGAAGCATTTCTTCTCAGAAAGGGTCATTAGACATTGGAATTGGGCTGCCCAGGGAGGTGGTGGAGTCACCATCTCTGGATGTGTTTAAGAAAAGACTGGACATGGCACTTAGTGCCATGGTCTAGTTGACATGGTGGTGTCAGGGCAACGGTTGGACTTGATCCCAGAGGGCTCTTCCAAGCTGATTGATTCTGTAATTCTGTACTCTGGAGTCTTCCTCCAAATGTAGCCAGCTTGGATGAAAGGATCCCTCTCAGCTCTCAGATGGTAGTGCTCCAGGGTACTACCCTTCAAACCCATGTTTTAGTTTGTGTTAAAAAAGTAAGAACACACATAAAAGCTGCTGAAATGCTTGCTTCTCCTGCATTATTTCCTAGGTCTGAGTTTTAAAAATGAGTGTTTCACTTTACCAGTGTTCCCTCAGGTAAATGCTGCTGCCAGCCTTCTCACCTTCTGTGTTCTGGGTGTTGTGTTATGTCCCTGAGCCATTTTTGTTCCGTGGCAGCAAGGCTGCTTCTTCACCCCCCTCATCTGCTTTCAGAGGTTTTGCCTGGTTCTGTGGCAACTGGTGTGAAAACCTCTGATTTTGAATATTTTAATGTGTTACAAAGTACAATAAATGATAGAAATCTCACCTAAAGAGGGGGGAGTGAAGGATGAACCCATAAAGCCAGCCTCTTCATCTTCTAAGCTGATTTTATTACAGCTGTAATAGGAGCAATTTCAGTTAAAAGGCTCTTGTCAGACAACAGTTACTGTGGATTACAGCCGTGTAAGAAATAGTCTTGGTCAAAGACAAATCAGGAATTGCTCTAAAAAGGTGATCATTTGCTCAAAGCTCCCTTCCACTTAAAATGACCAGATTTTAGTCTAATGAGCAATAAAGAGAATTAATTAAGTCACAGGTGGTGCAGCTCTATTAACTGGTGTTCCTGAAAAGAGCAAAAAGCTTTTCTGGAGGATTTGTGGAAATGAATGTCATCGGCCACATTTCAAAATCAGGTACCTTTTAAGGAGCAGATTCTCCCATTACCCTCCAAAACCTGATCTTGGCTGAACTGGCATTTTGGATGAAATGTAGTTGTTCCATAACTTGCAGTCTCTTTGCTGGCAGTCCAACCGGAATGAGTCACTTGCATAAAGCACGCTGGGGATAACGCAGAGCTTAGTGTGCAATGTGAGCTCATCAAACAGACGGTATTGCACAAAATGGGAGCCGTAGGAAGCTTCTGTCGAGTGCGTCCTGCTGCCCTCCGAGTGAAGGGTAGGGAATGTAGTCAGCAGTTTGAATATTGAAATCTCTCAGTAGAGCTGCAGAACTATTAAGCTAGTCCTCTTGAGGAAGTTATGTGCCTCTTTGGCTAGCAGGAGTATTTCAGTGTTGCCCTGTCGTTCTGTTTCTCTTGTTTGACTGTTCTGTCCAGCACAATGTCTGTGTGCCCACAGTCTGTCCTATGTGATACAGAGTGACCACACTTCTGTAATAGAGGAGCTGTGTTTTAAAAACCACAGTATGGCAAGGAAACTCCCTTTTATTCCACCCCTGAATTTTCCCAAACAAGGGACCCATCCCCACTTTCCAGCTTTTTCTGTTTTCAGATCTGCACTCCTCATTTTCTGAAGACTTGCTTTGCTCCTGTATCTCCAGGATTCCCCTGCATCTTTGTACAGCACACTCACAAATCGCTGAGCCTCGGGTCCCCTGTCTCATCTCCTGCTGTGTTTCCTGCTCTCACCCCCATTCATTCATTCTTACCCTGAATTCATTCAGCTCCAAGTACACCAGCATCAGAGTTACCATAGCTTTAGCTGGATATAGTGGTTTCCAGACGTGGCCTGGGAGTCAGATCTGTTCTCTGCACTTGCAGCCACATATTGCACATTTGCAATGCTCCAGTCTCTTCTGCCTGCAGTGATCCCTTACTCTGTCACCCTTGACAGACCATGCCAAGCACTGGGGGCTGTGGAGGAGGGTGCGAGTGGTTTGAGGGTTTAGCTGTTGCTGGGAATGTTGCAGGTACTTGACCAGATTGTGTGCTGGACCTCAGCCTAGCATCGTGTCCCCTCCTCATCACATAGCATGGTAAGCCAGAGCCGTATCAAGGAAGAAGACAGAGTTGTGGAGCATACCGTTGAGCTATACTTACACAGCTTGAAAGCTGCGTGTGTATTATGGATCAGAGGTTGGCCACCAAGTTACAGACATTTTTGTTCTACAGGCCTCCCCAGCTGAGAGATGCTACCGGTGGTGGGATTTTGTTGCTGTTCAAAACCTATACGCTTAGGTCACTTTGATCTGACCACTTGGAGCACTCAAAGTAGTACAGCTTATTGTATTTGTTGCAATTAGTTGCTTTCTTTATTGTCCCTGTTTTGCAAGGAAGAAGAAAATATGGAATGATTTGAGGTCATGGAAGATTTAGCCCTGCTTTCTGTAGCACTCTGAAAATATTTATTTGGATAGCTTAGGCTAGGGATTGCAAAGGAGCTCAAAAGTTGGGCATCTGCTGAAGCATGCACTGAAATGCAATAGGACCTGAGTGCTGAATTCCCAAAGAGGCTCTGAAATTCTGAGCAATGTGAAACTGTTGCATGGTCACCTTTGATATTATCAGAATGATACGAAGAATTGGCTTTAGCTCCAAGTAAACAGCAGCTGAAATTGGTGAGAGATTTAAGTACTGTTGACAACATACTGTCTGTCTTAAGGCACTCCTTAAAAATGGATATAGATAGACTTTGGCCTTGTGGTCACATGGTGGCCATAAGCTTTAGGAAATGATTTCTGAATGTCACATTCAGCAAGTTCCTTTTGCAATGCTGGGGCTCAAATTATCAGTCAGTGATGTAGTCCAATTGCCTGAACAGTTGAAAGTGCTTTAAAATAACTTTAAAAATGTATAAATATAATTTTCTGACATTTGGGCATAAATAAGAGCTCCCTTGCATGACAAGTTTCATTCTGGAGTGAATTTTTACTGCTGAGTTATAAACCCCTGGAGTAGTGGTTTCTAATAAAAATGCTGACAGACCATTAATGATAGCAGCACGAATAGTGCTGCTGTAATAAAGAGAAAAAGGGAATCATCCGACTTGCTGCTTTGATTTTTTTTTATATAGTAGGCCTTTGAGAGAGGATCCAATGCTGATGGTATTCATGGAGCACTGCTAAGAGTTATTAAACTGTTGACAAATATATGGTCTTTTTACAGAATACCAGAAAATGAAATATTTTCATTTGGCAATTCAAGAGTTGCTGATGACAAAGGAGTCAGTGAATATTAAGTCTTTATTTATTATGAACACCACATCTCACAAAAAAGCATAAGAAATATTAGGAAGCATCTGAGTGGAAAAACTTGATTATTTTGTTATTTGGTGCCTGCATTGCACGACATTTTTCATGTTAGTTGTCTGTAGCACTACACACTGCTGGTAGAAACTATTTTTCCTATGTTGAAAAGTCGTTTATAGAGCAAGATACGAATCTTATGGAAATGAGTTGAAATGGCATTCATCAGGCTTAGGCAGATATGTTGAAGCTATTTTGATCCCATTCAGACTTTCTGGGTTTAGTACTGCACAGTATCTGCCAAGATCTGCAAGGCAGCACAGGAGAGGCAAATGCCACCCAGAGTACATGCCGCTTCTGCTGGGGCCGCGTGAAAGCTGCCTTGGTGCTCCTGCTGGCTTTTGGACTGTTGCGTTGTGTTTGCTGGCCACGGGTTAAGGCAAGAGGAGAGTTTTGGATCTGGTACTGCTGGGGGAGTTTGCATATGATTCCCACCTGCACACCTGGGATGCAGAGTGTCCTAGGGGAAAGTCTGGTGAGAAACCACCCTCTCCAAGCTGTGTGCCCAGCATCTCTAGGCACTTTAGCAACTTTCCTTCTTGGGGGTTGGAGGTAGGTAACTGCAGTCACAGTGTCCATAGCAGCTGTAGGTGCCTCCCTCTCTTTTGCAGCGCTGGAGTGACTGCCTTTTCAAAGGGGCAGTAAAGGGGGATGTGATGATGATGATGGAAGAAGTGCTGTGGTTGCACACTTTCAAAGACAAGCAGTTGCCTGGGGTATGGGTGCAAGGAGGTCCCAGTGGTATCTCAAGTGACACACAGGAGCATTAGCAGGCACTGCATGCAGTAGCAGTTGAATCCTGGTGGGAGGCTGCTGGCTGGGTGGCTTTTTGTACCCTTGAAAGTTAGCTACAGCACTCATATGTGATTGTGTGACATGTTTCTTAAAGCCCATCACAAATAGCAAATAGACTGGCTTGGACCTTGCTTGGAAAATTGAGAGAAGGCAGAACAGTGGTTTAGCTGTTGAAATGACATCCTGAAGACAGGCTTGGGAAACAAACCTCTTCCTCTTTCTAGAGGAGGTGTAGCTGTTCAGTGATGCTGTAAATATGCCCAACTTTGTCATAAATTAGGGCATAACATCTTTTTGGGTGCTCATTTTTGCTTCAAAATCAGCCTTACATAACACTTCTACATTTATTTGTTTTTCCAATGTACCATTTGTCGTGGGTACCTGAACAACAGAAATGGTATAACCAGACCCGTTCGTTCTCTCTGCCTAGGCAGGTGTGTGTGTCTGAGCAACATAGCATCTGGATGTCTTACAAGCATTTAAAATGAACATACTTCTGTATGCAGCAGCACTGTCCAAGTAGTGCACTTGGGCAGGTAATGACCTATTGTACTGCTACAGCTTCTAATAAATTCCCAGAATCTGACACTTCCTTGATTTTGGAGGTCCTGCTCCTTATGATAATCCCCTGTCTGTCTTCAGGTTTGCTGTCTGCTGCATAGCAGAAGTACTACAAGTAACCCTGGTGAAAAATCCTGAGCCAAGTGCTCAGTGCTTGTGGAGGTTGGCTGTATGTTGGGTTCCAGCCAGGTCGGTAGCTGAAAGGCATTATTAATGTTCAGAGTAGACAGTTTCCTGCAATGAAAGTAAAGAGCAGGTTTTTTAATGTGCAAAATCAACCTTATTTTAATTACAACAGCTCTGGCTGCCAATGTGGTTTAAATATAATTATTTTTAGTTTAAATAGTCTCTCTGGGTATAGTAGGTCCGTTCCCTTCTCTGTCCTATTCCATCGCATGACTTAGATCTAATATACCACAGAACGTGTGGGAGTGTTGATTACAAACTGAGTGAGCTGTGAGTCAGAGACCACAGTGAGCTGGGAAACATAAGGCCAGAGCTGAGCCTAGATACTGGCGGAGGGGGGCACACGCAGTCTAGGCCTGAAGTACAGAGGAGCAGTGCATCCTAATATACAAGAGCGGAGACTAATGGAGTTTAAACCTTTTTGTGCATTATAGACATCTGAATTTAAGGTCTGCTGTTGAACTCAATTTATTTATCAATTTATTTGATGTATTAGCTCTGAGCTCTGAGTAATTTCCTAGGGAAGAGACAAAATAAGGCTTTGAAAATCAAGGCTAAATATTTGACAAAGGTTCTGGGACTTACTTCCTACTACTCTGTAAAGTGTCCCCCTTTTCCAGTATCTTCAGGCCCATTACATGTTTACATAAACTGTAGTGGTTTGGGTGGTTTTTTTATGTTGGATTTTTTTCATGTAGCCCATGCTCATTTGGCAGTTAGCAACTCTGCTAATAACTCTACCAGTGGGTCTGGTATTAGTACTGTGTCTATAAAGGTAATATGATTATCTTGTTTCCTCTTTGTCTTCTCTAAGTACTGCCAAAACACATTTCTGTTGAAATGCCCTGAGCTTTATTTCCTCTCTCTGGCATGATTCTCAAATGTCCACATGTGGCAGCACAATGGGGAGACTGAGATGTAACATCCATTTCTTGGCAGCTCAGAGGCAGGAAGCTCATTTGATCCATCATCGCCCTGTAACAAAGACATAAAGCCAGTGTAAAAAGAACTGGTCGGGAACGTTTGCTCAAAGAATGAAAAGGGTAAATATAGAGGAAAAAGAAAAACCTGGTAAGAAGTAGCTTGGAATATCTGAGCCCACATCTGAGGACAGGGCTGTATTTCCTATCCCTGTCTCAGCAGCAGAATGTTCTGCAGATGTGTTACACCGAGGACTGTCCCACAGGAGCGTGGGGCATTCTGGACAGTATCACATGCTTGTAACAAGCCTTGCAGACAGTTCAGTCTGAGTCTTCAGCCTTGAAGTCCTTATCTTGTGTGAAGGAGGAAGACTTAAGGGGTATCTTAGCGTCCCATCTAGGTGGCCTGCACAAGTGCTGATGCCTGACATCCTGAAGTAGACAATTTGGGATAATCTACCTTAGCAAACTGCCCCTCCTACATCACGTATTTGCAACCTGATGGAAATCTTGATGCAGGAATGTTTCCCCTTCAAAAGTTCATTAGTGGTAGAACTTTATGTAGAAACTTGCACTTCTTCAACTCATACCAAGTTCCAGAGGTAAGGTACTCCGTCTTATGCCTAGCTTGTGCTCAAATAAATGACAAGAAAAGCTGCTTCTCAGCATTTTTTTTTGTAGGAGTATGATAGGAACCTGGCCCAGCGAAGTAGAACCACCAGAAACTGGGACATAGCAAAGTTAAAGACATTCTTTACGTCTCATTATGCGTGTGCCTTGCAATGGAGCCTGTAATTGCATGAGCGCACACGGTCAATTCCTAGTGCAGTAAGTTGATGCAATTTAACACAAACACTTAACCGTAGCTTTAGTCCTGACATCTTGCACTTCTGTTGCTTTAATTGCAGCCATTACAGAGGTGATAAGGGGAAAAAAAAATCATCATTTTTTTCATGAGAAGGCAACATCAAATGCATATTTGGTGCACTCTGCTCTAATTCTTGTTTCTGAAAACACTCCTGTGTGTGGATCTGTCCTATTCTGTTGCAGGACTTAGATCTAACATACCACCAAACTTCATACCAGGCCACCCTCTGAGGTAATGATATGCATAGTATTTCAAGTTGAGAACACACAAATGACCTCCAAAAAGTAAGAAACTAATTAAAACCAAAAGTTAGATGCTCACCATGTGTTTGCAATTGAGACTGCAAATGGGGAAGAGTACTTCAGGGTCAAATTCTGGTCAGTTGTACAGAATTTGACTGTGTGAAAGCAGCAGCTGTGTAAGAGGGAGGGGAATTGCCCCTTGGTGGCTTAGAGAGGTAATGTGGTAAATGTGGGGTAATTGACAGGCCAGTTTCTGGTTTTTTTTTCCTGTTTAATCCTGCAGCTCTTTACTCATGTGAATAGTAGAAGGAGACGGTATGTTGTAAATCAGACATCTTGAAAACTGATTTTTTTAGGCATGCCATGAATGGCATGATCATGACCTTGAACCAGTCAGCTAAGTGCAGTTCCCTGAGTTGGTCCTTGCTTCCCTAATTCCTAATAAAGGGCAGAAGGGAACTATGTCCATTCCTGGCCACTGTGGTGGAGATTGCCTGATGTCCAACATGCAATTTAGATCCCTCCAGTTCTAGCAGTATCTGGGTATCCAAGGAGTATTTCCAGCAGTTTCCAAGTATTCAACGGTATCCGTCTTTCTAGAAGATGGCATTTACGGAAGGTGGCAACTTCAGCTCTGGATTTTTCTGCCAGTCTGATTTCTCATAGGCAGCTTATGCCAAGGTTAAAGTCATCTTATCTGGCTTTCAGCCGGCATGGAGGTTGTAACCTGCACTCACATAGTGAATTTTACTACACTGAATTTCATCTGCTGTTTTATAGCCCAGTCAGTGCTATTCCGCAGTTGTTCACAATGATCCCTTACTTACCACCTGGAGCAACCTAGTATCAGCAAACTATGTTGTTCATGTTCTTTTCCAGAACCTTTATGAAAATTTTGCAGGACCCAGATACCAGTATGAATCCTTTGGGAGACTCCTAGAGACCTCCCTGCTACAAGAAGTGACCAGTTCCTACTCAGTTTTCTGTCTTGTGATCAATTATTTCTCCATGTGAGACCCTTGCTTCTGATTATGACTGCTTAGTTTCCTTAAAAGCTACTGCTGGGGGACTTTGAACTCTTCCAGGAAGTCCAAGCGTGCCATAGGAACATTTCCCATGTCTTCCTGACTTTTTCAGGGAATTTCAGTAGGTCTGTGAAGGTTGACTTCCCTTTATGAAGCTGTGTTTGTTTTTTCTCAAAATGTTACATTTGTTCATATATCACAAACTGATTTCTTTACAGTAGCTTCTATTTATTTGCATTGGAGAGTCATTGGACTTACTAGTCCGTAGTTCCCCTGGTTCTTCCAGGTATCATATTGCCACCTCCAGCACCAGGGTGATTTTAATCAAGAGGCCGCATATCACAGCTGAGAGTCCGAGCTATTTCATCCTTTAGTTCTTTCAGAACTCCTGCCTAATATCCTCTGGTCTGATGACTTGTTGGTTTTCACTTTGTCTGCTTTTATAACATCTTTTATTCACAATTCAACCTCAGAAAGATCCTGAGACACTCTAGAAAATGGTGTTCTGGCCTAGGAACTTCTGGTGTTCAGCTGTTCTGTCTTACATATTCTATAGACAGGTAAGCAATAGTGACCCTGGTCAGTGCTTGCAGGTTTAATATTGGATGCTTCTGCAGTTCCCTGGGGAGCTGTATGTGATGTAATGGAACTGACAATCGTTTGAGTAAGCTGCTCCTTTCTGACCTAGATTTGGACCAAGTCCTCTATATATGCTGCATTATATAAATGAAGCACGCGCACATCTCTGCAGGTGTAAGAGGGGCAAGCATAAAACCTTGTGTGAACAGATGCTCAGAATATACAATTCAGCCTTTGATAACCTTCTATTTCTATTAACCTATGGCAACTGAGACCACATTTTAGTAAAACTTGGCCATAATTTTAAGTGACTCAAAAAAACCCAAGATTAAATCACTTCATGGACCAGGTAGAGACTTGATTTACAGCTCTGGTACTTTCATAACAGAATATTCCATTGGGGCAAAAAAGATATTGTGTCTCTTTGAATCTTTCATGTGTGAATAGTGTTTAAATAATTGATAAAGCCTGTCCCTTATTGTTGACTTATTATTTTTTCCGTGGTTTTGTACCTTACGTTGAAGGAAGTGACATTAATCAGAAGTTTGAAGTTTAAGTCATCATCTCTTCCTAAAGGCTCAGGGGAAATGAAAACAGACTGATCATTTCCTAGCAGAAGAGGAAGAATTCCCTGAACACTGTGACATGACAAATTACTGGATCCTGGCCATATGGGGAAGGAGAACATTCCTGGACAGGGATCACCAGTGCATGAAAGAGAAGGATGACATATTCCTGCTTTATAATTATCCAAAAAGGCACATGTGGAGGCACAATTATTTCATGTTCATAGAAATTTGCACAGGAGAAACTGTATCCTGGAGGGTCTTTTATCAGTACCAAAGGAAGAAGGAAATACGATGGAGATTTACGTGTAGTCTAATAAGAGGGGAAAAAAAAGGTATTAAATCAACACATGAAGCAGATGTGTTGAATTTAAGCCAGTAAAACAAGCACCTTTTAGAGGGCTGTCAGTAGGCACTCTTTGCTGGACGTGGAGCCCTTCCTGCCTGTTATACTCCACCTACTGTGATGAGGGTTCCCCTCATTCCCCAACTCTGTACTGTGGTAGGATGACACCAGGGAGTTGTATGGTTAGAGTATGAAGAGATATGACCAAAGTTTGTGCCATGAAAACTCCTTAACAGCAGATTGGGGGGTTTCGCTATGGTTTGCTGTGTTAGGAAGCGATTTAGCTGTCACAGGTACGAAGAACAGCTTTGTTGGGATGCTTGCAGTGCAGGAGGTGAGGAGTGCTGTGTCAGCAGAGCTGGTGTTTGGAGACTGAATGCTCCTTATACTGGTCTGTGTAGAGAATAGTAGTTTAAAAAACAAAACTCTACAAAGGTGCTCAAGAGGAGTATGGGATCCCTTCCCGTAGTTCATCCATGAGTACTTCTATCAGCACTTCACAGGGGGGAAATAAATCACCTTGACAAGAAGTAAATAGCCCTGTAATAAAACCCCTGCTTATGGGGTAGCCAGGAGCTTTGTTGGCTTTGCTGACCTATTTCGACTCAAGAGTTACTCAGTTGTTCAGAACAGTCTAGAGGAAGCAAAATTTGGATCAAGTGTTGACTAAATGAATTTGCTTTGGCCTTAGTTACAGACTTTGAAAGGGGGCAGGCTGTGTGACCTCTGAATATTTGTGTTCCCATTTTGTAAAGCAGCTGTGAAAGTGCTCGTATATGTTTAGGCCTTATCTTGTCTGAAAACAAAAAGGTATGAGTTAGTGTAGTGAGGGCATGCTGACCCACAGGACCTCTTGTCTGTGTTGTGTTGTATCTGGGAAGAGATGTTGGTCTAGTATTTTTCCTATAGTGAGAGATCAGGCTGTTTACTGTTTAAAAAACACAGAGCAATACTGTAGCCACGCGTCTACTGAATCCTCAGGTGCCACTTTTGGACGGGCATTCGGTAGCTCTGGAGAAGGGGGATATGGTGTGAGGTATTGCAGTGTTTCCTCCAGGTGTTGGTCAAGCCAGTAAAAAAGAAAATGGATGTTGAAGCTGTGCCTGACCAAAATCACTCTGGTGCAGCTGTTCCTATCAGAATTCTGTGTCACAGTTTTGGATGATTGCATGCACACAGGAGCCAAATTACTGTTTGCAACTTCTGTACAACTATTGAGATCCAAGAGTAATCTCCTCCAGTTCTAGACATTTCTGGGCCCTTCATGCTGAATTGTCAATCCTGTGTTCTGCACACCTTGAAGAAGTTTATTTCTTTACTCCATGTGAATTCTGTTTTCTTTGGGCTGTTGTGTGCAGTATTCTTAGGTGTTTGTGGCAGTGGAGAGGGAAACATATAATATCATACTGAAGACTGGGAGTAATGATGTTCTTGCAAAAGTTAGCCCAAATTATCTTGCAGAACCCATCTTTCTGACTGCCATGTTGAGGGATGTCCCAGCGTATGGACAGTGAAAGTTTGCTGATTACATTTTAAGCAGAATTACTTAAAAATATAGAGTAAAGTAATATCACACTTCTGAATTGGCTATGAAAATGTCTTTGATTAAAGATACTGGGTTTGCCCTTGGGAAGACCTATATATACTTCTTGTATTTGTTTTTCATCTCCTGTATATGATCTTTCTGCAAGGTTGGGCTTTGTGGCTGTGATACAGACACATTTTTGAAACAGTGCACAACAAGGTCCAGCTACACAACTGTCTCCATTTGCATAGACATGCACCATATCTGCACGCTTTTGTTGCCAAAATGCAAAAAGATACGGACACCTACTTTTCCCGTACTGTTTGTCTTGTCCTTCTCTGTTCCTTTCAGATCAAATGTCTTTCCATATGTGTAAACCTGAAAACAGTGTGGACTGGGATTTGGTTAGATCTTCTAGGTATAGTGGAATCCAAATACTACTGTAGTTGGTGGAGCATTTGTTAAAGGGTATCTAGAAGATCTTGTCCTTCATGTGAAAGAAGGGATTTGGGTTATGCTTAATCCAAGTGATCTTTGTTCTCAGATTCTCATTCTATCATGTTTTCACAGGACTCCACTGACTTTCTTATTTGTGTTCGAGTTGTTTGGGATCCATGTATATTAATGGCTCTGTTTTTCTTCAGTATATTAAATCTGTAATTCCTGCTTGTATCAGTCTGCTGGGCACTCATCAACCTCATGAACAGACAGTCCCAGAAGCGTGCTGTATTGGATGCAGTTCTTTTTGTTTGACACTTGCTCTCATCAGCATTTAAAAATCTGATATGATGGTAACTAAACCCTGGATACTCTCCAGCTTTTTTTGGTGGCTTAATCAGACTTCGTACTTTTTATGAAACTCAGTATTGACTATCAACAACCATGCTGATTGCTCGCAAGCTGTAAAGACATGGGCAAGGCATTCTCACCTTCAGGCATTTTCTGTGTTCCTTTATATTCATGAAGAAATAGCATATCTTCATCCTTTGTGTGTTAAGTTTTTCTTTGGGTATCGTACTGATGCACACTGAGCAGAACAGAAAAACTCGGGGGACTCCGTTATCTAAACATCTCAAATGAGGCAATTTGAAGCTGTGTGATTCTGGAGTTACAGTGCAAATTCTCCCTGGATGCCTACGGATAGCCTTTCTGCCCAGCAGGGAATTTGATTCTATCTGGAATGGTTTTATTCATATGTTTAATGATGTTGGACAGTTTGAATACATGTGCTTTTCAGTCCTACTAATAAATCTTTTTCCTTTGCTAACTTTCATTTGGACACAAGCAACAGAGGGCAGAAAGCAAAGATGGCAAGATTTGTCTTCTCTGAAAATCTGGTGGTGTTCTGGGCCAGATTCAGCCTTGCCGTAAGCGCATGTAACTTCCTCAGACATCTCTGAATTTGGAGGCTAATTATATGTGATATGAATTGTGCTGGGGATTGATATACTGCCTCCTACCCTTCTTTCAGTGCTTTGTGAGAACGATCTTTCCTTTGAAAGTCATATAATTAGCCAAAATAGCAACCAGCAAGTTGGCACTGTGAACGCAGAGCTTGACAGTGCAAGTAAGCAATTAGGGGTTAGCTGCATTGCAGATGAATCAGCCTTTTCTCGCTGTGCACGATTTTTGCCGAGTGACGTGCTGCTTTTGGGTGGGGATGAGTGAAGGGGCCTGATACTTTTATCTTTGAGGACTTCATTAATGTTTGTCTTGAGTTGAGTAAGGATCACAAAATCTACCCTAGGGTTACCTAGGGCAACTAGGTAAGGAAAGTAAAAAGCACCGGGATTACTGAGAATCTTGCTCTAAACAGACCACCACCCTCAGAAACTTCTGCCATAGCGGCACAGTTGGTAGGCTTTGAACCAAAGCAGGATTAACAACGCTGTGGTTTTCCCTGGGATCACTTTCTGTCAATCCTGTATCTGCAGTTCTCTTAAGTTGTTTTTCTTTTTGTGATACACAGATACATGCATTCAGTTCTCTCCTTTCACACAGTAACATTCATAGTGTTTCAGATCTTTTGCTAAATGGACTGTCTCTCCCGTGTTCCCCTCCATCCATCAGTGTAGTGTATCAGTTTTGTATAGTGTAGCTTCTTCCTCTCAAAGTTTAGGAAAACTCGAGGAGAACCTTTTTTTTTTAATTGGGGAAGGCTTTGGAAAAAAGAAGACTTCTCACAGTTATATCCCCATCCTCTTTATTTTGTTAATATCTACACTGCATGATTTTTAAAGAAAGGCTTTTGGCTCTGGATCTTCAAATATTTTTGTTTCTTTTAACAAAAAGTGGGAGGCAGGTTCTGCTCCCAGTTTGTCCTTTTCCACAGACATTCCAGTCCAATTGAGTTTAGAGGGCTCAGTCGCACGCATGACTCTCTACCTGAAGGGAGCATGAAGTTAGGAGTATACCTCAGCCTGAGGAGAAGCACGTATGTTGTCTGGCTCTGTTTTCTAACTGACTATATTTTCACTATTAATATGCTACTTCAGGATGTGATGTCTCCCAGCTCAGTGGGACTTTGTGTTTTTAATGAAGATAATGAATTATATTACTTGGTTAACTGAAGCAGGGAATCTTATATTTCAGCTGCTCCCAAGGTAGCTGGAGTAGCTATTGGGCAGTGAGGGTGGCAGCAGGAAGCATGATTTCTGCTCCAGGGCAGCTGGCCTTTCACCACCCGCTGGCTCCATGGACAGGGCTGGGGATGACAGGACTGTCCCTGCTGTGTAGGGTCACCTCTACAGTAAGTAGGGGATCCTCCCACCACCCACGGGTCACAGGCAATGAACTGCCACCAGTCCTGAGCTCAGAGGTAAAGCACAGGGCTAAGCTACAAAGAATTAAGATTAACATGTGGCAAGATTTTTTGCCACTGATCTACACTGTGATGCTGTGCAAAACGCTGCTTTTAGTCTCTAGTTCCCCTTTTTTTTCTTCTCGTCCCCTGAAGAACTGGAGCAATGTGCCTTCAGTCAATGCATGCTGACAAAAGAAGGCAAGGCTTACTATAGCAAAATCCTGCAGTCATCTCTCTGCTAGTGTCATGGTACTTACTTTGTTATAAATAAGATTAAAAGAAGTGGTTGTCCTGAACAATTTAAATCCTGAGCAAATCAGCCAGCCAGACTTTATACACATATATATGTTACAAATGCAGGACCAGAACACATATCAATCCATTAACAGCAAAAGAGGATGAAACCTCCTGTATTTGAAAATCAGGTCCTCTTATACCTAGCTGCTGCTAGAAAAGCATTGTCCCTTCAATCCTGATTCAAATAATGTTTTCTAGTACAAGATATCATCTCCTTGCTGAGGCAATAATTATTATTGTGGCCTCTCTTGACCCAAGAAGCTAATAAAAAAAGTCTGGGGAGGGAGGTTTTCTGTCAGTTCTTCCACTTAAGATGAGAAATTGGTAAGTTAAGGGTGACTTTAATGCAGTCCTGTGTATTTATAAAGAATTTACAAAGGCCTGTGTCCCTGAACACAGCAGGACTCAAGAAAGCTCACTTAAAAGCTGTCATCTTTGGCTTTTCTTGTGGCCATGTTGTTAATGCTTGCTCGGTGTCCACGGCTCTCTCCTGGCTTTTCAGTGCACAATTTTACTTTTCTTTTTTGATCATTTCCACTGATCAATGAATGCCTGGTACCCTGGATGTGCAGCCTGACATCCTTGGAACCTCTCCATGGAACAATTAGTTCTCTTTGTTAGGGGAGTGTAACTGTTCCCTTGCTTTTTATTGCCTCTCTTCCTTCTAGGCTATTGCATGCATCAGTAGGGTTTATATCAACCCAGAAGAGAAGTGGTTTTGCCCTGCATTAGTGCCTGAACCCCAGAGGTGCCCCAGGACTTTGCTGTTAGGTATTTAACATGCAGGGCAATGGAGACCTCACCCTGAAATTATGTGTAGACATCGAGGGCAAGGAGATCATGTGAGGGTATAAAGGAGACTGGCTAGCTTTTTGGGGAAGGTGCTTCCCTTTGTAAGTGGCAACCTGGCAGAAAGCTAGAAATGTTTTATCTGAAAATGTGAAAGAGGCAGAGCTGGCAGTTCTGAGTTAAAGCTTTTCCTCCCAGACTGGCAGATACCTCCCTCCAAGTCAAGGAATCACAATGTCCAAATTGTGAGCCTGGTGATAGGGAAGGATTTGTGGCTGGTGGGAGAAGGAGTTTCTGGTTGTGTGGCTGTTGGGCTTGAACTGGCCATGGGCCACCTCAGGAAGCCACGTAAACAAGATTGGCTGTGGAAGGAGACCAGTTAGTGACTCAGAGTGTTGAAGCATGAGTCAACTTGTGACAAGTTCACTTATGTTTAAGTCTAAGTTCCCCATCTTTTCTTCTGAAGCACTGAGCATCTTTTCTTAATACTAAGAGTAGTTCTGGGTACAGAACGCTTCTGAAGATCATGCCCATAATATCTGTATTTGAGTGCGCTCAAATGGAGCTATGCTCTACAAGACACTTCAGCGAATGAAGTTCATGATACTGAGTAGCTAATAGATACAAGAATGTTGCTGTGGGCCTGATCTTTACATCAGAGGTGGGCTCAAACTCACACTGTAGTATCTGTGTCTTCACCCTGCACGTGAAGAACTTCTGTCGTTGGCACTTCAGATTCCTGCAAGGTCTGGAGTGCCGTTAATTCTTCAGGAAAGCTCTGTCTGTGACTGTCTTTCACAAAACTTGGGTGAGAAATTAAGAGCATCTTTTGAAATTTCTCATACGTACCCACCCTTTTCTAAGGGGCTCCTGTATTGCACTTGACTTTGCCACAGACAGTGGGGTCATATCCTATTGCTTTGCTCAGGAGAAGCACCAGTGTGTTGGATCAGGGCTGAATTTACTGATGGAAGAACCAAGCGTGCAAGTATCTCCTCCAGCCACATGGCAATGCCTGGGATGTGACACGTGACAGGAATACCGGGGCACTGCGTCATAGACCACACAATTCAGATCTGATGTGAGGATGTTGCGTTCGGTCGGTGGAGTTAAGCATGCGAGCTTTTTATTCTGGTAATTCAGAGCTCTGAGCATGAATGGTGGCTCCGGACACTCCTTGGTATTTCCGTATATTGACTCTACTTAAATATCTCTGACTGGAGATAAAAAGAAAACTCCGTATGTTGTACTAAAGCCTTATACTCCTGTCGTTTCTGTTTAGTTTCAGGCACGTTGCTGAGCACAGGATACATCCCAGATCTGAGATAAAAAAGAACAGTTTTCCTCTGCTAATGCAATAAGTTATTTTAGTGTAAAGTACAAGCCAGGAATTGGTGCCTGTTTCCTGTTTGAAGCTAAACAAGGTCAGTTCAGCTAAATTACACTGTGAGCCAGCTCCTGAAAAGTTAAGAAAATCAGAAAATCTGCAGATTCTATTAATGTGAGCTGCTGTAGATGCTTCTGGAATACAGAATCAGCAGGAACAAAAAAGTATTTTGGGGAATAGCTATGCTGGTTCAGTGCAAAATCATAAACAGAGAAGAGCAAGCAAAGATTATTCAGATAATGGTCTCAACTGAGAATAGCTCATCGGGCCAATTAGCTGTTATGATGTAGCTGCCTTATGACTAATTTGAGCAGTCTGTGGTGGGTGATGATCATCTTATGGCACTTGCATGAGCAGAGCAAGCGAAGACGTGGGCTGCAGATTTGTAGAGGAGAAACATCTAGTAGGGAAACTCGACTACAGCAGAAAACTTTCCAAATCAGGATGGCAGCAGAGACTTTTCTGGGTCTCATTTTCACAAAGGCTTGAGGTTGACGAGCCGTGGTCTAAGGGAGGCATTTGAGGTGGGTTTGGAGGTCACTGAGGGGGGTGCAGCGGCTGCTTCCTGGGTAGGGCCTTTCAGAAGAGCAGGAAGAGGTGGGAGGTGGGAACCCAGTGACTTCCCCAGTGACTCTATGGGAGATTTCTTCCCTTCCCTGGTGGAAGCAGTGGAGGATGGAGGGGCTGTATCAGCTACCTCTGGTTTAGCTGGGGTTTGAGACACTGAAGAGTGTAAACAGCATCCTATAGCCAAATCCCTATAAATAAAGCCCTGGTTGAGTGAAGTCTTATCAGGCGCTGATCTAGGTTTGAATGGGGCTGGAGCAGGAACCTGTTTCAATTAATTTGCTGAATTACGGCCCTTGGAGGTTAATTTGAGTTTCAGAAAGGTTGCTAATGAGTTTTGGGTGGAGAAACTCCTTCCCTGAAAGGATTGCTGGTGATGGGAGAACAGCAGAGACTGTGAGGTCTAAATGCACTGCGAAGTGGGAGGAAACAGGAGAAAACATGAGCCCCTGAAATCAAAGGTATGAAAGGAAGCTTTTCAGTGAAATAGGTTGGAGAGGAAGCCTCGCCTTTAAAGGGGCTTGCTAACACTGGGTGGGACGTTGGCGCATTGGTCCTGGTGGTATGTGGTGTGTTATTCTAGACTTCCCAACAGTGCCTAACTGCAGTTTGTAAAATCTCTTTTAGTCTTTCCTTTTCCTACAAGACTTGTCATTTTCTTTATAGACATTGTAGGCTGCAATTTAAGGGATTGACAGTAGGAGGATGAGTGTAATGATAATGGACACAATTAAGGAAAAGATGATCACATAAAAGATTAAGAGGAGAGTATTATGAAAGATGGCTGAAAACAGTGAGGCATTTCCCATAGCTCATGCTTATTTCCTTGTTTAATGTGTTGCTGCTTCATGAATGACAGAGATGGGCAAAGTCTTACTACTCATAACCGGGAAAGAGAGGTTAATAAGGAAGACATATGGCTCAGTGCATGTGCATCTAATTAAGAAAGGTGACTGCAATGTATGTTTTGGACAGAGAAAGTGAAATATTGGAAGCAGTATTACTGCACAGTGAATGGGTAATTATAGCAATGAAAAGTTAGAGAATCCTGTTCAGGAAACAGTGAGGAAAACATGCTTTTAACCAGAGACTTTTGGTATGTCCATGCGGGCAGATTGACTTTGATCATCTCCTGAGTTCAATGATAAAGGCATAGCCAGGGAACACTGAGCTGTCACTCCTGTAATGGCCAAAAGGTGGCTGCCGTACTGCTCTGGATTACTGGGTGTGTTGTCTAGCAACATTTTAAGAGGAAACTTGGTTTCTTCTAGAATGGAAATGTAGCAAAGCAACACATTAGTAGTTAGAGGGCTTTCTGGAGACAAAGGTCTGAAAATGATGCGAGCATCCTTGGTAAAAAAAATACAGGTGGCAGCCCGCAAAGGGCGAAGGCCACCTCAGGTGGTGGTTTCCTAACTGCTGCTTCTGTTAGTGCGTAATTTTGTACATGGATAGATTGAAATTGTTTGAAATAGCCTGAGTAGCCTTCACGGTGGGGAAAGGAAAGGACTCTTTCATATTTAAGCCTGGACGCTACTTGGTATCCTGTCAGCTTCCAGACAGATAAACTGGAAAACAGATAATCTTTATCTGTTCGTTGTTTAAATTGCCTAATGCTGTATTTTCATTTTTGTATTTTAACTTCCTCTTACTATAAAGAAATTTTAATTTAGCATTAACAGATTATTTAAAGATTGGTTTTATGTTCATATCATTGGTGCTTTAAAATTATTTCAGAGCTAAAAACTTTTAAAAAAATGTCTGCAGTTCCAGCTGAACCATGTAAGGTAAGTTACAATCTCTTAACTAGAAAACAGAAAGAAATCATGACGTTGGTTAACACTTTCTGTGCTGGACGGTGTCTGCACTCTTCCCTGGCACCTCTGTGTGCTCTTTGCCTTTTTATAGCACTTGTGTCTGTGTGGAACGTCAGGCTGAGGGGAGGCTCTGTATTTCCCCCACGACAAGAGCTGCTTCTGCCAATGCCTGTTGCATCGAGTCTTTGGCCTGAAATAGTTTATTTCTATGTCAGTTGTTCACAGTGTCAACCTGTGAAAAGGCAATAGGCTAAGCTGACCATTAATATTTCCATGAACTATTTGCATGTATGTGTATTGATATTTCACTGGCATGTGCACCTTTGGCGCTACTGCTAATGTTATCCTGGCAAGAGTAGAAGGAAAAAAGCAAGGGCAGGAGAACACAGTCATATGAAGGACTATTCCTTTATCTTATTCATGAAAACATAAAATTTTAGATCTGTTGCCCATGGAACTGCAAGTATACCTGTGGAGTCTGTTCTTGTCCTGTCCCTCTTTTGGTCCATAACATTTTACTCACTATTCTAGACCACACATACCTGCAAGAGCCATTCAGCTAAAATATTCCCCTGTGATTTGCTTGTCTCCTGAGGCATATCAAGAACCCTGGAGTCTTGCCCAAGAAAGTAAGCCTCATGTGTGAATCTGGAGTGAGAGCAGTGAATACAGGTTTTTCTGCAAAGAGTTTGTCCCCTCTCTCTGTGCCCTTCACACATGCAGATTTCATCTCCTCCCCACCACTGAGACAGACTAAAGACTTTGTAACCTCTGCAATGAAAAAGGATGTTAGAATGTTCTGTGGAGGAGCTAAGCTAAATCATTTGTCATGCGGTAGTCTCCATCTCAGATAAATTTTGGAAGTATAGTCGTCTTCAAAGTCAGGATTATTCAATTGCATTCCTGTCACAGTGAAAAGGATACAAAGGAAGTGGGTGTTTGTAACAGCCTATGAATGAGGGAACACTTGGGATGCTTTGACCATAGGTGAGTTCTTTTATTGTCTGTTCTTCTGGAGACTGGGCTCCTCAAGAGGAGCCTCTGAATGATCCTGAATGAGCAAGGGGGACTAAGGGGCTCCAGGGGTGTAACATTTCTGCTCAAGTTTAAGGTATATTTTTACCTGAACAGAGTGAAAGAACAACAGAGGCTTTGGGGTTTTCTCAAAGGCAAGTGCACTACGCAAAAAGCGCTGTGGATGCATGAAGGGGGTTGGAGTACTTGAATGAGAGATCTGAATGGAAGCAGATAGAAGGGCAAGCCAGCACTTAACCTGAGGGAGCTGCATCTGTATGCTGCTCAGAGCACTGGGGCAGGCTGAGCTGGCGTAGGTGAACCCCCCTTCAGCTCAGCCGTGCAGTGTTTGAATAATAGACACAGAAAAGCAGAGATCCAGGTAGAACATGGGGATTTAAAAGTTTCTGAAGGGTTGACCTGAAGGTCAGGTTCTGTTCACTCTCTGTGCCAAGGAGCCCTGTAAGGATGGAGGGCTGGTTTGAATTGCTGGGGTCACTCTGGTTCTGCGCAGACACCACCAGGCTGTGCTGACCTTGCTCATCCTTGGGCAGTCTGTCCCGGGGGGCTCAGGCTGAAGGAACTAAAGCAAACAGAGCTTTTGCCCCTAAAGCAAACAGATCTTCTGAAGATGCTCTAAACTCTTGCATTTGCTGAACAAATGTGGTGTTAGCCTGCTCTGCCCCGCCGCTTCGCTTGTGAGAGCAGGGCAACTTAAAAGCATGGGCTGTACCTGAGGGGCTCAGGGCCGTGTTATCTGATGATATTCCATTTGAGATTTGCCTCTGAGGGACAGTTCCTTCAAGAATGTCTCCTGGTGGCTTTGTGCCCATGTTCTTCTTATACACATGCAGTTCTACACCTAGAAAGCACAAACAACTGAATAATATGTTTTTCAGTTCTTTAGGGGCAGAAGTGTTTTCCTACATAGGTTTCAGGTAAATTACTGTTTTCTGTAAATTAATATTTTTCTACAGATGTGGGTTTAAATTGTTTTCCTCGTGGATTATGAATCTTGTGAATTGTTTCAGTGATGCTTTTAGGAGAATAAATAGATAAAAAGAGAAATAAGAATTGTTCATGCCAAGACTTGATAGATGTTTTCTTGTTTCTGGGAACAAGTGGGCAGCTGGTTGATGGGGTTTTTTTAACTTTTTTCAGTGCTGCTGAGAGGTAGTCTGGCGCATACTGCAGAGCTGAAATTTAGTTGCTGTGTGCGGAGCTTAAATACAAATACTGTAATTAAAAATTATGACTAACCTGTAATGCTGGAGAACTGTAACTGAGCCATATATTGTTGCTGAGGTGTGGTACCTCAGTGCAGTTCTTTCCCTGCACTAGTGTTTCAGTAGTGAGACTGCAGACTGTCCAAGGAAATTCGCCTGAGTCTTGCTGCTACCTTCTAAAGATTGCTAACAACTACACCTTGTGCTGCTTGAGGTACCTGTGGGCTGGCTACAGAGGACCGTGTGGTTCCCATTGCTGTCTCCCCAGCTGTTATAAAATGTGTTAGAAATACGACCTTTTAAAAGTACAGAGATGTTGGCAGAAAGTTCTCTCTCTTTCCTCTAAAAATGCGCTCTCACTTGTAGCACACAATCACTTCGGGTCTGTCAGTTTACGAGCCCATTTTTAGAAACACCTTACGGGCACCACCCTGAGCGTGTTACGTGTTCAGCCCCTGACAAGCCAAGCCCTGCTGTCAATGTCTGCACTGGGTATGTCCAAAATCCCATTCAGAAACCAAAGGCCTTTCTGTTCATCTTTTGCGTGTGCAGTGGCTGTGGTTACTCGAGAGGTGCGGTAGGATGGGAATTAATCCTACAGAAATTGGAAAGAGGGTGGTTCCCTTGACCAGGTGTAGGAAGCGACCAGGAACCTTACTGTGAATATACGATCTGCAGTATACTGAAGTGCAGCAATGTTGTTGTCTTCAGTTTGCAGATGCAGCACTTAGGTCCAAAAGCTTCTCTGGAGTGTCACAGAATTTAGTAATGTAACATCAAATGAGGGTTTGCTCTTTAATATTATTTCAGTAGTTTTTTTGCAAGTACTTTAGCTCAACAGGCCTCTTCTGCATCAGCTGAAATGCTGTTAAATGTTTTTGCTTTTTAGGAAATTTTCAGCACAGCAGCTGGAATGGAGCTGACTAATAACTAACTTCAGTAGAAGGGGCCTGAAACCTTCCACATGATCACAGGGATAGGCAGAGCAGCAGCTGATCTGATGAGGTGATTAAGAATCAAGCATCCATGACAAATAGCCCTTCAGAGGACGTTAGCTTTTGTGGGAGCAACTTGAGCTGACCCTGAGGTAGGATAATTATGCTGAAATGACATGAATTGCCCAGCGCACTTACATATATTTTAGTTTCTTGCCCTTCTGATTGTAATTAAGTGCCTCTACCAGATCAAAAGCTGTTTTAACTCATTTGGAAATAAAATTACGGTGCCTACTGTGCTGTGTAAAGTTTAGGAAAATCTTAATGAAACAAATTCTGTCAAGGGAGGCTGCTTTACTGTCCCAAGGTACTTATTTTAAATGAAATGGGTATGGATTTGTAACTTAAATTTGTTACATGTGTTCTGTGGAATCTCTTTGTGGGTAGCCATTGATTCAAATAGCACTGAGTATTAAAGTGCTGGGAGTTTGGGTTTTCTCATTGGACACCTCTCTCCTTATACAGATCCCTGCCACCAGGACTCACCTCAACAGTCTTTTATTTTCATTTAAGTTCTAAAGCATTAAACCTTGTTTCATTGGAGTGTACCTACTCATTCTGGGTTTGTCAGTGGAGTTACAGAACTGCAGGACTGGGCTGTTTATCTTGCAGAATTCTGCATTCAGACCCAGTAAAACTGCTCACAAGCTTTAGTTTTGCACAATGCTTTTTGTCTTCCTCATATAGACTCTCTTTTGGGGCTCTGAATTCTAGTAGAGAGCTCAAATGCAAACTGACTATATTAACAAGTGAAAACTAATTTTTTTTCTGTAATAGGTATAAAATCATATGAACTAAAAATTAGGTATTATTTCCCTCAAGCAAATTTAGTATGAAGCATGTGTTTTTCTTATATTTCAGACCAAACTTGAAGCTTTGTTCTGATTCATTGAAAGCTTTGTGGATTTCAGTCAGAGCTGTATTCTAGGATTTGCTGGGTTGGTGTATTAACTCAGCTCTTCTCTCTCTACTGGTTATGTTTAGATATTACCCTTGAAATCAAGGGCAGGATTATAAAAGGTCAATATATGGAATGAAACTTTTGATTTATGAAAATCCAGAGAGGGAGAGCTGTATTTGTAGCTGTCATGTTTTCTTTAAACAAAAATAGCAGCCTTCTTTTAATGAAAACTGTGTAAGATAAAGATTTTGCTGAATAAGTTAAAATTGAATTTAATGCTATCATTGTATTGCTTTAAAATTTGTGAAAGTCAGCACCAGAAAAATGGATTCTTAAGTTAAATCAGAACTAAATGTTCCCAGCTCCAGAATTGTAGTTCTGCTTTTTAGACTAGAACAACCTATAAAGCATGGATGTGGACTGAGATCAGGAATTTAAAACTCTGGCGTTTTGGTCCTCTTCCCTACCTTTCTTAAGTGAGTTGTGTCCCAAAGCTTTGTGTTTATTTACTTGTATTTACTCGTACTCCATGGGTATACTGCATTGCCATTGGAGGGCTGGGGTGAGCTCCTGCTGTCATTGCTCTTCTCTTTTAATCACTTTTCACTAATGATGGTTTTTCCAAAAGGTACTTTGTTGTTCAGTACTAGACTTAGTTAAGACCTTGCTAACAATGACCGCTTGCTTCATTGTCATATTTTGCAGTATGCAGTGAATGTTCTTGATTACTTCCTAACCATGTTCACCTGTTAAAGGCTTGCATTAAATGCCACGAGGAAATCTTGCCCTGGTTGTGACTAACAATGGCTGCCAGCTCGCAAACAGGACACGTTTAACAAGTGGTCCGTGCTGTTCCTGGTAAGGACGTACACTGTTCATGGCACGGTGGAGACAAAAGATCAGTTTCGAATGGTTCTGATCATTCAAAATCTTAATTGCATTTGTGGGAACGCGGAGTGTTTTCTTCAGCTGGTCTGTGATTGCACGGGACTGAGAGAATGAAGAGCTTTCTTGGTTAGCCAGCTCAGCTCAGTGTGAATTTGTTTGGTGTGGTTCATCTGTGGTGCAGTACCCCACAACTGCGGGCAGTGCCCCAGCAGATTTTGTGCAGATATCTTTGTGGCTTTCTGGAGCTGCTTAGATTTGGGGGGGTTTCGTGCCTTCAGGCAGAGAAGAAATAACACATGGAAGTAATCTCTAAGGACACTGTTGACTGTCAAAATGAGTGTTTCCACATGAGTAAGTATCAATGAGCCTTTTGCCTGGTGCTGATATTGGGAATACTCATATCTCCACAGTGGGCTGAGTACTGAGCAGGGTGCTGCTTTGCTTATGAAGCAGAGCTAAACTGTTCACCCTTTGGATAAGGAAAGTGAGCACGTTCCCTGACCCTTTTCTGTCTCAAAAAATAAGATTTTAAGTTTAGAAAAACTGTCTTTTGGCCATAACTTATTCTTCATACTCATTAACTTCTGCAGCCCTTCTTCATTCTTTACACATGTTCACGAAGACATAGGCAAGTATAGTCACCAGGACCTCTGGGAGGCTACAGTAGACTGTAAGGAGAATGGAAACAATCAAGGTTTATCTTGCACCAAAGGAAATTCCTTTCTGGCTTTAGAGATACAACCTCTGGCTAATTTGCAGACATGCTATCTATTTTTCACTCCATTGTGCTTAGAAAGCTAGTCCAGACAGATAAGAAGAGTTGACAGACAAAAAGTAAAACAAGATTATATAGGTCAAAGGGGTGGTGGATGGTGTGTGACTGTGTTCACATGGAATTGTTGTCTTCTCTCTCAATGCTCTTCCTTTCCCACACTGTGTCATTATATTGTTTCAGAAAGAACATTTTCCTGTTTAAAACCTCAGGTGGGTTCAGGAAAAGGGAGTGAAAAGTCTTTTTCAGACGTGTCCAGTAACCAGAATTACTGAGTACATTTCATAGTCTCTGAACATCAGGGATCTGTTTTCTTAAGATACAACCCTTGGTTGTATCTTGGATCTTGGAGCTGCAGATTCCCTATATTCTGGGAATGCCTTAACTTCATGGCCAAAAATCCTTCCTGACCACTTGTCATAGACTCTTCCCTGCTCCTTCAGCCTTGGATTCTGTCTGTGGTGAGCAGCTGCCTTTGTCTTGTTGTCCTCCCTCATCGCGCTGTCCCTACGGATTGTACAACTTTGAGGCAACACACTTGGGAGGGAATGGGAGAAACCAGGAAAGCGTTGGGGAGAGAGTTGAGAAGATAGAAAGTTGGTGAGGAAGCTCTCAAAGAGACGTAACAGGTCTCTGGAAGAAGAGAACTGAGACAGTTCCTTTAGAAAATAAAAAGTTGGTATTTGAAAGTCATAAATCAACAGTGACATTAAATCCTTTGTGTATTTGACTTGCATAAAATTCCACAGATTCAGAGGCAGAAGATTCAGCATTTGACAGTATCTCACAGATTTCTGTCTGTCACATGTTACCTGTTCTCAAGAGCAGAAAGATGTTACAAATTCTAATGGCACAGCAGATTATCCAAGAAAATAATATCAGACCTAAAACTCCCTTACATCACTTCTCTCTTCTCTCTACCCTTGCCCTGAGGAATGTATTGTAGGTTAGATGTTCATGTTTAATTTCTACCCGAAGAGGCTTTGGAAAACTGGTAGAATTAGTGCATTTTGATTCTAGTAGGTGGGGGCATCTTGAACTGCTTGGCACTGTTGGCTTCACTTTCAGCTCTGACGGAGGGGGGAGGTGGAATTAACATTAAACTGTTTTAAATTGTGGCACTTGACTAACTACAATTATAGCAAAATGCTTTCTAAAGTATCTGATTATATCTTACAGTCAGAAGTTCTAAATAAAACGGATAAACATATATTATGAAGGAAAACAAGAGCGAGTGTTAAGTACAGAAAACAAGAGAGGTTTCTGAGTATAATTATTAAAGCTTGCATGAGGTGTTAGCGTTTTGTTGATTCTTTGGTGTTATACCTTTTGAAAAGGAGGCTGAACTGTAGCCTTTGTAACCGAAACACTTATCAACCGAATGCATTAAGTATGAAACAGATCACTTAAATTGCATTTACGTGGTTAATCTGTCTACCACATTGAGGTTTTCCCTACTCGGTCAGTGGAAGATTAGAGCCTTTTTTTTGTAATTGCTTTGTTAAACCACTTCACTGAAATTTGCATTTAAATAAGGGCAAATTGAGCACTGAACTGAATTTCCATGAAAATGTGATAGATGCAAACTTATACAATGTATATAAGCAGAGATAGCAGCAGCATATGTACGCTTTGTGTTGAGCGTGAAAGCAGCCGGGATACAGTTGCTATCTAGGACAGGGACAGCATTTATGTGTGTTTGCATGGCTTGTGGGACAGTGAATTCTGATTTACCTGGCATCTCTGAATACAACTATTAGCACAAAATATTAATACATATGGAGGGCTCTTTTTGGCCTGCTAAAGTGTTCATATATGTACAGCCTCAATTTGGGATTTGACTTACTCCTTTGAGATACAATGATGAATAAAAAATGAGAGAGAAAGGGGGTTTAGCATATGGGATTCCTTCAGTATGCTGCATTTTGTCAACCTTCCAGATAACAACATTTGAGTGAGAAGGTGATCTGTACCTTGGGGTTATCTGGCCAACCTTTAAGAGAGGGTGAGTGCTTAACACACTGTGTGAGCAAGGCTTGGCAGAATTTCTCCCAAATTCCACGCACGCTCACTCCATTGGCTTTTAAAAGAAACGTGTGAGCCCACTGTATGGATGCAAAGCCTGAACTCTTCTGCAGGTCACCTTCGCTTTTATTTTGAGGGAAGCCCAGGTCAGCATCAATGTGTTTACCCTGATTTCAGGATAAGGGCAGAGGGACCTACTAGTGTCTTCCAGGAGGACTGTTCGCCCCAGGAAATGGGTGTTCAGTTCCCATGCTGGGCTCCAGGTCTAGTTCTTTGAACTTTGTAAAAGGCACAGCCTTGTAGTGCGATTTGGGATAGTCAAAAGGCATAACCCCTTAAGAAAGGGGTTTTTATCCCTGTCCCTTCCCAGATACTGGGAAGATATCCCTCTGTTAAGGTGTGGAGGAAGGGGAACATGGTACAAAGGAAGGTGTGAAAGCAAGTCAGGTAATGTGATGACAAAAGTCAGAGAGGAGTGGGTGTAAGCACATTGTATGGGAGGAGGAGGAAAAGGAGAAAGGACATGAGGGCTGGGGGTGGGGAAGAGACTCCTGACAGAATGCCTGCATTGGCCAGAAATTATATTTTTAAATGTCTGAGCATTTGAAGTCCAGCCATCACTAGCTTGTAACTGAAGAGATTGTAGTTAGACTGGATCTGACTACATTAGCATATCACTGTCTTAATTTGGATTATTGTTAAGATGCACCCTTAAAACGTGTGTATTCTGTCTGTGTGTGGGCATATCTGGCATGGTGTATGTGTCAGTATGGTTTTGTGTGGCTCTATACAGATAGGTATATAGGCATACGCATACATATTAAGAGCATTTTGGTTGGGTTATTTTGCCATTTATTCTTACAAACAAGATGTTGCAAGGATACAAAGCAAATGTGTATGGGTGTGATCACTCACTCTTGATGCTTGGGTTAAGCTCTGTACCTGCAGAAATGACAACAGAAAGCCCTTCCTGGTGTAATTGGATAGGAAAGCTCAAAATGGAAACATGGTTTTTATGATGCAATGCTGGAGGCAAAGAAAAATAAGAAATCCACCACATGGCAGTACCCATCTCCCACACCTCTGGGATATTTTTTCCCCTAGTTTCCATCATGGCTGGTGTTCCAAGGCCACGGGACGTCCCTTTATAGTGTTTGCTGGTTTCTGGTTTAGGGCAATATCTCAGCTTGAAGCAATTGACGAGTTGGCTAGATTCAAAGTTGTGGGTATACAAAGGTCACCTAGGCTGGTTTTTAAAAAGAGGAATGTATTATTTGTTACTCTTACATTCATTAAAAAACTTAATGTGTGTTGCTAATGAAGAATCAAGACAAGGAAATGTATAACTGCAAACACCAGAAGTGTTTTCTGTTGAAGCTCACAAGTGGTCACCTGGATATTTATGAAATGATGGTGAGGTTAACTTATCTGTTTCCTTTTTGTTTTATGACTATCCTAGTAGTTTATCCTAATATGTAGGACAATCCATACAACTACTTTGGAATAATTAGATGCAGCTCTACTGACTTAAAGAGTAATTACTGCTATGGGGATTCACTGGAACCTCTCTAAAGAACACCAGTAAAATGGCTCTTCAAACGCTGAACTCCAGGACTCCTGACCTAAAAGAACCGGGGGTGAGGGCGGAGGGCTAATCTCGCAGTTCACGTTGCAAAATGAGAGAAATGCTCCGTATCCTTATAGGTTTAATTTATTAAAGTTTGTTACATTTCTAGGCTACGTTTATAAATTTGAATGAACAGTTCTTTTTTATAATGGAGAGGAGAATTTGCCGTGTGTGCTTTTAGAGCCTAACCAGTTCATTAAAAATTCTTTAAACAGAAGCTGTTTTCTACCTCGGGATGCGAAGCCGGCTGTTGTCTGGTTGAGGCTCTCAAGCTTTTAGCCAGCATCTGTCCTGATAAGAGAGATTTTTATTTTTGCTTTTCAAACACTATTGGTCATGCAGTGCTGTCAATGTAAATGAGACTTTCAGGAGCAGATAAAGCAGCTATTTCAGACCCACTGGTCACTACGGATGAGAAGCCAGGTTTATGGCATTTCTGTTTGCTGTCGAGACTTCCTATTCCCAGGGCAGTGTCCTCTGGGCCATGGTGCTGGGAGATGTGGAGCAGAACCCTCTGGGGCCACTCTCAGCTGCCTCTGCCCTTCAGACAAATGGACAACAGACTCATTCTTCTCCCAAAACAGAGGTTTTTAGAAGCAGCAGAGTAAGATTTCAAGAAATCGCCGCTGTAGTGCAGCACCTCTTCTCATGAAAAGTCTGCATTCAAATTGCAAACTCCGTGCAGACACTCAGGTTTTGCTCAGAGGAGATAGTAGCCCTGGACCTGGATGTTGCATCCCACCAATGTGTGAATAGCTATTTTGGATTGACCTATATTCCATCTTATTTAGCTGGTTTTCACTAGGTTTCAGTAAAGAGCTAAACTTGTTTTTACTGTTACGGTACAGCTCACTTTTTTTTAATGTAACTTCCTTTAGTTAATGTTTTCCTGCTGGCTTGCTTATGTATCATCCCTGTGCATTGCAGTTGCTGAACATCTGTCCCTTCACTTTTGAGTCTGCTGCTCTATACATTTATGAAAGGAAGCAGCAGTATGACTCTTCATAGAGATGAAGAACATGGGACAGCTGTGTGGGGTCACACCACAGGGCTGTGGAGCATGGTACTTTGTCTAGTAGTGGCTTTCTGCAGGAGGAAGGAGCCAGGGTTTGCGTCAGGAGCCAGGCTACAAGGAAACGTAGGTCTTTCCAATGACCTCCAGTTTAAGGACCTTGACGTAGAGATGGCATTGAACTCGTGACAGCATTCCCTAGTGAATCTGTTTCTGTTAGTCTATTTGGAAATCTCTTTGTTGACCCGTATATGCTCTTGGCCTCCAAACATCCTTTGGCAATTAACTCCCCGGTGTAATGCTGTGTTAATTGAAAAAACCATGCCTGAGGGGAAGGAGCGTCAAGAGTTGAGATTGGTGAAAAGCCTGAATAATACGAGTATCGGCTGAATGAAGCCTTTGTAGGTCTGCTTAGTATTAGACTCCAAATTCAATCACAATTCTGCTCTCACTCTGATTTTCATGCTAGTCTGGCATTGTCATTTTTAGGTGAGATCAAAATTAGGCCAAAGTACTTCTAAGGGAAGGCAATATCTGATGTTTCCGATTAAAAAAGATAAATCGGCTCTTAATGAGAAATAACCCAATGCTTGAGAGAAGGATTCTTGCAAAATTTAAGGAACATCTGAAATCTATGAAAATAACCAAGCTCGTGTTCTTTCCCTTTCTTATAGGTACCCATATGCTTAATTAGAAATAATGCTGAAGTCTTGGAGTGCTGCAGTTGTGATAAGAGTTGAGGTATTAGGCTTTGATATAGTTAGTTTGAAGAAATTCAATTAATAATTAAGGTGTTTGCTGATATCAGTCATGAAGCACATTCAGAGGCAATTATTGCATTCTACATATCTGATTTAGACAAGAACACTTGTATGTCTTGCTTTAATCCCTTGTTCCATAGACAAAGGATGCAGAGTGTCTGACCAGAGAGGGAGGGCTGGGAGAGACAAGAAATGCCAGCCAAACCTTAAGCCAATTTAAACAAGGTACCTGGTCACCCTGTTGGCATTGCTGTTTCATACCAGAACTGTGTATTTCTTGCAAGGTTGTTTGAGTCTCTTTTCCCCCTGTGTGAATGCATTGCAGTAAGAAGCTTTAGACTGTCTGTAGATTTCATTCCTTTGAAAGGGAAGGTCTTTTAAAACGAGCTAGAGCTGTCCTCAGCGGGTGTAAAACAGCAGAGTACCACTGGAATCAGTGGAGCCAAGCCACTTGCTTTCTCCTCAGTCTGAGAGCGAGCGTTTTGTAACTGCTGCCTTGCTGCTGTATCTCGCCCCCAGCCCCACGCACATGCATTGCCTTCCCCTCTTTTCATCCATCCACCTGCCTTCCCTTCCCCTGGTCCCCGCTCCCTAACTTCAAACCCAGGCTGTGCTTCCTTTGTTCAAACTGAAAACATGCGCTCAGGTATTAAGATACATCTCTAAAGGTTGCGTCAGCCAAGCGAAGGTTAGTGTCCTGCTGATGCAAGGGATGTAGTTGCTGCTGTTGTTAGGATCACTTACCTGGGTAAGGGGGACAGTGGCTGTTCATCTCTCTGCTGTTTTCACTGTTTCTGTCCCACAGTGTTACTGGGCAAGATTTTTTTTTTTTTGTAATATGGCAGTGTATGAAACGGAGCTGGATATTTGGAACAGATTTCCGTAGGCACGCAGCAATGAGCCACCCCCACAATGGGTACCCACAGGCTTCAGGTGGGTTGGGAAATACAGCAAAGTTAATGCCAAAGTGAGAGCCCCAGTAATTGCGTTTCCTAAAGTGTATGTTGCATGTACATCCTGCTACTATATCTTATAACTGCTGGCTAATGAGTCTCTTGACCTCCTGCTGTCATGCTAATGCAACTGCTCACTTGGAACCTTCAGGAGCCAATAAATCACTCCTTTTCTTAATACCCTTTTACAGATTGCTGCTATCTCTGTAACGGAGACTACCTAGCTCATTAATTTGTAATTGTGCTGAAATATTGGAGCCTTGAAAGTGTCATGTGAACTAAAATGCAAATCCAGTAGACGTACTGCTGCCAAAAGGCTATATAAAGTCAGTTAAGCTATACATCACTGTAGATTAAGAAATGATTTTATGCTTCGGACTCTGGTATTACTTGGATCCTTCCTTATATACAAGTTGGAGTAATGTAAGGGTAAGTGTAATGAAGATGTGGTATCACATATGTCAAGTACATAAACGCACACACAAAATACAAAACCTACAGTACGGGAAGTTTCTCATGGCAATAAATGGAAGAAATGCTGCTTCCTCTCCTAGAGTTTGACATACGTGAATATCGTCCCAGGTGAACTTTTCTCAGGAATTCTTGTTTTTCAGTAAAATGTGGATTGTAAAACAAAAAGACAGTGCAGGGACTCTCACAAGCATAGGTAACATTTGACAGCTTTTCAGTTGAATTAAACATTTATAGACGTACGTAAGGACCTGAACTTGTAATGCTGTGTTGCCTTAAGAAATCCTTTTGCAAGAATTCTCCGTGAAACCCATGTAATTTGTTTTATGGGTAAAACAAGTAATTTGGAGAATGTGACATATAACAGGGTGAATCATATAAGCAAGGAAGTCCAGTTTTCATTGTGTTTTTGGGACTGACATAATTTTGTCGTACCAAGCACTAATAGGTGATATCTTTGTTCAGTGCATGTTTCTAGATAGCACTTTTCAAAGGAAGCGAACGCTCCTTTTTCTGCAGGGAGAAATGCAAAGGGAGGGAGGCAAAGGAGCTCGCCCAAGCCAGTGTGGGAGACCAACTGCAAAGCAGGATCACTGCCAGGGTCTCCAGAGCCCTTGTACTGTCTAGTTCACATGAATTCTGGTGGGTTTCAAGCTGGTTGGTTGGGGTTTTTTTTAACAGTAAACCCTTCATCCAGCAACAAACATTTTGTGAATAATTTAGTAGGTTACCATTGCATAAAAACCCCAGCATTGGAGCTGTTTGACTATTAATCACTTACCATTTTGGTTCAGTTTTTATCACTGAGATTTGTTTGTGGGAGCAGAAAAGAACTGAAGATTTTATACTTTTTTACTGGCATTAAACTGCTTGTGTGTCTATATATAATTTAGAGTTTTGATTTTATCAATGCATGAGTTTGGGCTGCCAGAAGAGCCAGAGCATGAATTATCAGAACAAATAAAGGAGGATGATCTACCCATGTCTGAACATTTTTTGTTCAGTTCCTCTCTCAAGGGTGTAGGAGTAGTGTGCTTTCATATCTTGTGTGCTTTGTTGGACATGGAGAAGCCCGTCAGCTGTTCCACGATGTTTTTAACAAGTCTGAAAGTACTCTGAGACAACACTTAAAAATCTTGTAAGGTATTTTACTTTTTGTCTAATTTCAATCTCTTTGTTTAATGAAAAGTAAATAAATCTTATGCTTGTGAGAGAAAACATCCCTTTACTTTTTTTGCGTTGCTCTTGAATTGCAAAGCCCCAGAAGTGAAGGATAAAAGGAACGCACAGAGTTAATGGTGGGAAAGTGTGCAGTGCCATCTACAGCGGTGCCCAGTGTGACCATGTGCTGAGCTTTCAAAGGAAAAGAAAATAAATCAAAGCCTACTCCAGTTCCAGTCTGATCCAGTATCCTTGAAGCAAAGTCTCCCACTGACAGGAAAGAAAATTGAGATAGACCCTTAGGCACATCAGATGTGACTGCAGTCACATCATCTCAGGCATGAGAGAGAACCAGTTTAATGGCACATCTAATTTTCTCTCCATTTCAAAATATGTTTCTTTTTAATTCTGTTAGTACTGATTAAAGGCAATCCAACAGGCAAATATCCTTCTGTAGCAAATGGCTGATTAAATGTTGTTATGAATTTATGCTCAGATGATGGTACATATCACTGTGTGTCAGTTGCTTGCTTCTGTTTGAAATTACATTAAATCATAGTGGTATTTACTACTGGATATAAAATGAAATTTATTGTCCCAGCATTACTTTTAAGCAGAGTAAAAATGAATCCCAGATACAACATTCTCCGTAACTTAGTTATTTTTTGCCCCACTAACTGATTATTATTAAATGTCTGGACATGTTGTTTTTTTATTTCACTGAATTGTCATTCTTCCTCCTTCCTGGGATACATCCACTTACACTGGTTTTTAATTGCTCACAGCACTGTGTCTTTCATACAGGAGATACAGAGCTGGCTAATGCTGGCCTTGCTGATGGCTGGCTTTGTTTTTTTTTTTCCACAACAACTTTTATACCTTCCTGTCTGTCCTCTTTCGTCTTGATGTCTGTGGGGGCAAGACTGAGGCTCTGAGGAATAATAGGAAGCAAACTGTTCTGAAATATCTTTGATTTTTCTACATGAAATGTTGAGTGAGTTTGAGTACTTAGTAAATGCTATAGTACTTAGTTAATAGACAGATTAGCCCAAATGGGCTACTTATTTACATAGATTTCAACTGACCCCCTGCCTTGGAATCCTAACAGGAATGTCTTCCTCTTAAAACAAAGCAAAACCACTTCCCATTTACAGGATCTGCACTAGTGCTCAAGAACAGCGTTTGATTATTCAAACCAGCAAGAATTTGTTGTTTTGAATTTCAGTTTTACCTGCCTGCGTATGGAGACTAGTGAAAGTCTGGAAATGAGATATTGCAGAGGGTCTGGCATATGCAAATTAATTTTAATGTATTGTGGCCTTAATGGATTTTCTGATAGATGATATTCTGTTATTTAAAGTAACTCTGTGCATGGCTAGGAAAGTGTACAGGGGTATGGAGAGGGAAGGGACTGCTGAAGGATAGGGGCAGATTTAATTCCCAGGCAAATTATTTTATACCAGCTGACTCTCCTGTTGAGCTCTTCTAAATGGGCTACATCAAATCACACATTTCATATGGTTAAATTGAAAATTGCTTCTGAGGCCCCCAAAAATTCATAAGCTTCCTCTGAGTATTCAGTTAATTTCATATATCATAATCTGGATGGGAGCAGGGGGAGGAGTAGAGAAGAGTACCTCTTTCTGTTAAGTGTAATTCTTAAGATCTAGCAAGTTCAGACAAACCAGCTGGATGACAAGCACTGATCGATAATTTTGTCTCCATTCATTGTTTGTAATGGTATAGTCCTGTGGCTGCAAGCTGGCAGCTGCCTTTCATCTCACCGAGTGCTCTGCCTTCATGAAGTTGTTAACAGCATCCCTGCCTTCGACAGTTGTATCTACACAAGTTTATTGAACTTCAGTCACACACAATGAAGACACACTTGTGTCACTGCTTGACCTCAGTTGTGTTGTCCACCAGGCTGAGTAAAATCTCTGGCTGCTAGTCTTTTATTGCTGTACAAGAATAGAATAAGGAAGAAGTATTTCTTTATGGTCTGAAGATCAGCTGAAGTCTGATTTAAAGGTTGTCAGTTTGATTTCAGGCTGGTGATAATACTTTTAATGTAAGATCTTGCTCTGCACGGCTGCTTTTTTTGTTGAACTATGTTCAAATATTTGCCTGAATCTGAAAAATAACTGTTTTCACCAGCTTTCCTCTAAGTGGTGCAGAAATCATTAACCACAGAGGCCCCGATTTAATGAAGTATTTTAATTCTAGTGGAACTTCAATGTATGACAAAATGCTTTGCTGAATTAGGGTCTCCAGTCTCAGTTTTACAAAAGGTAAGGTGCTAGAGGACCTAGAGCAATGGAGAAGGTGGACCTGTCTTACTGAATTTTCTTCATTAAAACAAGTCTATTTGGCAGTTCTGCAAAATAAATGATACTGCTGCTTAAATGATACAGACTTCTTTACAGAGAGGTTGATGGCATTGAACAACGTGCATTGGAGAAGCGATTCATCTTTTTTTGAGTACAGTGGGTACATAAAGTTTTCAGTGCTGCCTGAAATCTGTCTATTTCTTCAGGTGACCTTTGTCAGTGTTGAAGTAAGAAGCAAATTTGGTTACCAGTGTTAAAATTAGTGTACAGTTAGGGTAGAGTGTTACCTCTTTGAAACTTTTTTGGAAGAAACTTCTTCAAGAAGCTACAGATTAAATTTAAGCAGAGGTTTAATGGGCATTTTAGTAAAATTAGGTGACTTTTCAAGCCATTTTTAAAGGCAGTTGCAGTTCCATCTATGGAGCAGGTGAAACAATAATAAATGTCTGTTTGATCTGTATCCATAGAATTGGAATAAATACAGAGTAAAAGAAAATGCCAGTATTATTGCTGATTCTTGACTTTGCCAACTATATTCTTTGAGCACTGGATGTTCTTTTCAGGTGCTCTGATTTTGCCCCTCTTTACCCAAGAGGAAAAGTCCCGTCTTGCGCACAGAATTAAGGAGCACTCTTCTGTAAGTGATCCTACTGCAGCTCCAGTATGAAGGAATAATCTTCAAGTAGAATAAGGAGTGTAGAAGCAGCTTCAAACTGAGGCCAAACAGTCTGTTCCTAAGTTTTCACGTCCTACTGGAGGGCAAGCAGTACGTAGAGAAAAGCTTTGTCCCTTTTCTGCCCTCGCACTGTACGTGAGGACTTCGCACAATAACAACCAGCAAGTGCAGAACTCTGACACTGATTTTCTCTGCTGCTTCTGTGCACAGTCCTAGTATTCCTTGAAGATTCTTAGTAATGTAATATAATAATAAAAGTACACTTGCCCCCTGCTTTCTGCCCCAAACTCTTTTCAGAGGCAGTGGGAGGGGATACCTTTTAGCCAAAAATGCTTAGCACTCTTTGTGTCCTGTACCCTAAAAGGCTTAGGAGAGGCAATGCCTACCTGCCTCCTGCTCTGTGTCAGGCGATGAAATACTCTGTTGTGTGCTCTGCAGGGACCATGGCATTAATACCAGTATTTTACTGAGCGAGAGGAATATTGCAGGCTTTCAGCTTCTGTGGGTGCAGCTTCAAAGCTGTGCAGGGTGCGGGTAATGCTCAGTGACGCTCTCTGCACTTGGTCATTAGGTGACTGCAGTAAAACAAGGCTGTTCAGAAATGTAAAATAAGCAACACGCGCCCCTGAGGACGGGCCAGGAGGAGCAGAGGTACAGTGGAAATGCAGACTAGAGGGAGAGGTTAGTTTTTACTGCCAGTGAAATGCCGTGGTGAGCTTTAACTGAAGGATTGCTGAGAAAGTAAAAGCAGAACCTTTTGCACGGTGGGAGAGACCAGGGCTGAAGCAAGATAAGGGCAGGCATGTGTATGCAGAGGGAAGTGTAATTCGGGGCTCTGCGGGGAAAAAGGGGTGGAGGGCAGGGAGGAGGGGGAGACCTTGCTGAGGAACAGCAACTGAGCTCTGCTACATGTGCTGCGAGGAAAAGGGAAAAGGACAAGCAGTGTGAAGGGAGATGCCACAGCTCCAGAGGCCTGGTGTGTTGTGACACCTCATGTCCCTAAGATGCAAGAGCAAGGGGACTTCTGAAAAAATTAATTAGTACAGCACTTTTTTGTTAGAGATGCACAATGTAAAAACGCTTAATAGTCTATTGGAGACTATAGTTAGAAAGAGATTTTTTTTTTTTTTACCTGCTTGCCAGAGGGACAGGATTAAGATGCAGCAGGATGACCTGCCTCAGTTGCTCCTCTTTAGGCTCCTCCAACTACAGCCAAGTTGCTTTTCCCAATTATGGACAAATTTTCATTTTTGATTTTTGCATAATACTTGCATGCTCTTTCTTGACATGGTTATGTTTAAATATTTCTGGATTAGGGGAGGGGGAGACTGAGTTTAAAGAAATTAATTAAATTTTTTTCCCTAGTAGCTACTTCTCTTGGTCTAGGAAGAGCTTGACTATTTCTTCCTGTCACAGTGAGGAACATGCTCTTGTTTGCACCTCTGCTTCTTGTTAGAGCAATTTGGAACAGGAAGCTAAAATGATATTTTTTCCTAAGGGTATTAGTGATCATGACAAAAATACAGGGGTGGCAGATGTAGAAAAAGAGAGAGGAGTAGCCGTGTGGGGAGGAAGGCAAGAAGCTGCCAAGGCTCTTAAGAGCTGTGGCCCAACCTTAACCTTATACAGTGTATTTCTTTGGAAAACCCATGAGGTGGGTTGTTTAACACCAGTGTGTAACCCAGGAGGTATTGTAAAGAAGTATCTTCTGAGGGATCTTGTAAAATAGAGTGCCCTGTGGTTGCCTTACTTGTGGGTGCTGAACACTCGGTTCTTTTTTTGGGGTGTTATGACTGAAGCTTGCAAAGGGCACAAGGAAGGGCCTTTCATTTCCTGCAACAAGGGGGTCCTAGAGGGAATGGTCTGTTGAAAAGATGTAGATGATAAACCATGATAAGCGTGAAGGCTTTTTTTTTGACTCTGTAGTGGTAAGTATGGATGAGGTACCGCAGCACTACAAAAAATTGTTCTGCTGCACAGAAATAACAACAAGTTCTGTGGGGAGACTGAAGCACCATTTCCCTGGATTCTAGAAAAATGTCTAAATATCACAGAAAATGAGTCGTAGAGTATTTGACAAATCATGCAGATAAATTTTAAAGTGGAATTCTTTCCTAAGTGAAGAATTTCATTGTTGATCAGTGAGATTTACAGACACGATATTTTAATTTTCAGAAAATCTCTCTATGGAACATGGTTATCTCAGTATATCTTTGTGCCCCCAGATGAGGCTTAACTTTATCTTATCCTTGATACCAATTAATGAATCATTCGCTGTCCTGCAGTGGCTCACTAAAAATTGGTAGCTGCACAAGCACAGCTCACAGGACAATCTGTTCCCTTGAAAGTCAGATAATAACACCTTCAGTAATAGATGATAACAGTTTCGCAGCACCTGTCTGTGCAATATGCAGTTTGTTAGATGTAACTGAATAGTGGTACTTAAATTTTTGCACCTCTGTTGGTTAAGGAAAAAAAGAAGTCCAAATGGGATGAAATGAAAAATAACGAGGTTTGAGCCCAAAGGACAAAATCCTTATGCTCATACAATAGGTCTGCAAATTATTGTCTTGCTGGGGGTTTTCATAAAAATGGTGTTTTTTGGTCTACTGTAGATTTTAATTGCTCTGAAAACAAATGTGTTGTGCCAGCTTGTAGACAGAGTATTTCATCAAAGTGCAAGCAAGCCCTATAGCACAGCATATAGATAGTCATTACCTTTTGAGGCTCAGAGCCACCTGTGACCACCTGCTTTCTCTCAGCAATGTGCCACAGTACCTCAGGCTGCTAATTTTGTTTTCAAAATAATCTGCAATTTCTGTTTTGTTAGGCTTTTCTCCTAATTTTGTTAACACAGTGCAGTTAAGGGGAAGAAACAGGATATGATTTATTAATAATGCCAGATATGTAGTGATCTGTAAACAGGATTGATTGCATATTTAACTAATGCAAATCTCTGTAGTTAAATTCCTCCCTACCAAATACCTCTGACTTTTTTATCTCTGCTTAATACATTAACAAGACTTTTTTTTTTTTTATGAACTGTGTAGGCAGTTATCCTATGAGCTAGTGTATTTCTTGCCTGGGTAGCAATCCCACTGCAAAAATACATTGTGTGAGGCTGAGCACCACGAGTACATTGTGGGACTCTCACCCTTAGAGTTGCACACAAGCGTGATCTTTTGTCTGCCTGTGCAAGAGAGGGAAGCTTTCTCTTTGGTAGGCCGGCAGATCCTGAACATGTTTCACCTACTGCGAGATGAAAACTCCTATTAACTGTTGGTGCTCCTTCAGCACTAAATGTCCTGGCTACAGAAATGTCTTTGAGTGTTAAATTAGCTGTAGCTAATGACAGATAATTCTCATGAGTTTAGCAGAGCAGTTTGAAATACAAATTTTTTTTTCAGTCCCACCAGGGTAGCTTAAGGTGCTGGAGTTATGGCCAGCCAACTAGTTAGGTTTGAAGAAATCTTTCAAATAGACAAAAGGGACTTTCAAATGGCAGAAAAGTGATATGTACCTTCATTCTTGCTTCACAGATGGAGAAGACGCTGCAGCTTTTGCAGACCACTGTGCTGGTGGGGAGATGAGACTGGTGCCCCAAAGATCCTGCTTGTTGTTTACATCCATGCTTCCCCGTCGCGGTGCCATGGTGTGTGAAGTCCTGCTGCAGACAAGTCCTTGTTTTGTCAAGCAGAGATGGGAAGGATGCTTAAACTCGTTGAAACAGAGAGCTTGTTTTTTGCCAGAATACTGCCTTGCATAACCCAGATCCTGCATTTTGCCAGAGTTTTCTCCATAAGTGAATGCTATTGTGTCTGGATCTCCCACTGGTGGGTGCGCAGCTGCTAGGATTGAGCTCTTGTGACTGTTTATCCCTGGAGCACAACCCAGACTGGAGACCCTGCGTGGCACCTCCTCCTCTGGCGCCATCTTTCCGTTCAGCACATTGACTGACGGATCCCGGAATGCTCTGATCCACCAGCCTCTACTCCCTCCATCACCTTCCTTGCTGGCTTTTTTTTTTTCTTTTTCTCACGGACTGGGTACAGACATAACTGTCAGGGCTGTGACTGTGCTACCAGGCCTCGGCTGCCCTGACCAGCCTCACCTGGGGCCCCTACAAGGCCCCAGGTTTCTGCATGTCCAGGTGTGTGTAGGGGTGAGGGGAGGAGAGGCAGCTGCCCTGCCCTGGGGGCACTAACAGGCGGTGATTACCCTGAGCAGCCTCACCTGGGGCCTCCTTCCGCCCCCAGCACCTCAGGTGTGTGTGTCTCTCCTGCCCCAGCCGTGGTGGGGTGTGCTGGTTTCCAGTCCCCTCTGCCCCTGGCTCCCGGGTGGATGTTGGGCCTGTGCTGTAGCCATCTCTGGCCCTTTTCGCTCCTGAGTGGACTCTCTGGATGGACCCTAGGCCTGGTTCATTGCTCGCCATGTCCAGGACTGTTGATGGATGCTTGGACACTGGGCTCAGACGCTGAGGGACGCTGCCCTGTTGGTGAGGGCTCTGCCTGCGCTGGGCTCACCCCCGGCTCCCGAATTGCCTCCCCTGAGGGAGCAGCCATCCCTCGCTGCTCTCGGACAGTAACGCAGTGTTTCCCAGTAGCGACTGCACGGTCTGCTAAGCCAGCAGAGGAGGAGGCCTCATTCTTCTTGACTGGGAGCAAGGCCTGGGAGGCTGGTAAGTAGACTGCTTTATTGATAGTATATGTGTAGCTCTTCTCTCCCAGGACTGAGTTGTCTGAAGGCGGCAGGGCCGAGAGGTGCTGCGGTGCAGGTGTCACCAGGCAGCGTCTGCCCTGGGTTTGTTCCTCATTGTCCATCTGCAAAGTGCCCGACCAAGAGGGCTGGCAGACCCCCTTCAGCACAGGATGGGCCACACTGCCCCTGATCAGGGCGTGCTGGTGCTTGTGTTCCTGTGTTTGATGCCTCCTCCCATCTTTCAATACAGGGTGTGAGGTTTTCTTCAGAAGCTGAATAGTTGTTAATCTTTAGCAGGTTTGCCCCTAGTTGTTAGGAGAGGCTGTTTCTTCTTGGCGAAATGGTGCTGCATTTATTGTTACTATCTGGGTTTCACAGAAGTGTGAAACACTCATGAAAAGAAAAGAGGCTATTGAGTGATGAGTGTGTCCTTTTCCTTTGCTTTATTTTCCTTTCTCTATGTGTCTACCATCTTCATCTTTAGAAAATTGCCTACTTATCTCCCAAACATAGTTGTATTCTCTGCTTAATGTCCCTCTTCAGGAACTTATTCTGTATGGAAATTACCCTGTACAGGAAATAATTTACCTTTAACTGTCATCCTTTGCAATTCTCTTATTTTTAGATTGTTTTCTTGTGGGCTTTTTTTTTTTTTGCCAGCTCTTAGAACAATGAGGCTGGAGACTGCTGGCATCCAATAGCTTTGACAAACTGTGTGTTGGTCTCATGTGCTCCAAACCATCTGCTTCCTGGGCTGGCTAATTCTGGCCAGTGTTACTTCCAGCTGTGGAGGAGCTGCAGCCCCAGATTCTGCTGGGGAAATCAAGGGCACAAGGACAAACCCCAGCAGGGAGTTAAATTAATGTGAAATACAACAGTACCCATTTGAAGACCCTACCAAAACGGTCAGCCTGCTGTGAAGTGTTGGTTGGAGTGGCTCAGACTGGAGTTCAGGACTTTGTGACTGTAGTTATTTTTTCCCTGTGACTGATTTATTTTTTTAGTGCTGATTAGAAGAATAGGTTGGTTTATCATGTTAAAATTCAAAGGCATTGGAGGCATTGGACGCTAAAATCCTCCTATTTCGAAAGCATTCCTATTACGGAGAGCAGACCCTCAGCTGTCTGTTAAGGGGTTGTATATCTCTTCTTAGGAAGCTTTTATTGGAGAGAGACTCTCTGTAAACAGCAGTCCTGAGTGAGCTAGGTTTGCTGGGGCTGAGATGGAGAGATGAGGGCTGAAGCCTCTGTAGTCAGCATGAAAGCCTGAGTTTCTTTGTGTCACACTGAAACACATAACCAGAGGTATTCAGAGCTCGTGCACTGCAAGCTCACTCTCTTATTTGCTTTGTGATACCTTATATGTGTCCTCGTGCCTGAAAAAAATCAGGGGAGCAGTTCTAGGACCTTTACTACCTATCACAGCAAAAACACATTTTCCCAGAGATATTGCCCTGCTTTGAATGAAATGCAGAGGAAAGCTCAGTCAAGCAGAGACAGAGATTTGGGAGGAAATGCGGTAATAGTAAAAACTTACGTAATCTTACGCTATATCAGATATGTACAGAGTCAGTAGTTAAGGAGCCAGCTATTCATAATTTTGTTGCGCTTTTTATGATCTTCTATTCCCCAAACTTACCGTCAGCTACTGCTTTGAGGGTAAGACTGCAGCTTGTGGGCTCTGTAACACTTGAAACTGCAACATATGACTGCTTTCTAAATATGAATGCTTTTCCTAATACGCCTTGAGTTCGTGTTTCATCATTTCTATAACATGGGTGCTGAGTTAGGAGAAAAAAATCAATTTTTGATTCCCAGTTTGATTTTTCTTAGCCCTTCTTCACTGAGTTACTCTGTTTCCCTTCCTAGTTCAGCTTCCAGGTGTGAGTGTTAAAGACCTGTGTAAATCAGGTGCAAGAATCTGGATTTTGGCATCTTTTCCAAAACGTTTGAGATCATTTTCTCTTCTGAGCATATCAGAAATGTGAGGCAGCAGGGGTTTTTTTTGAAGCTGATGACAGCTAATTCAAAGCAATAAAATCATGAAGGAGCGTGGGCCTGGATTGAGAGGCTAATGATCAGGGACCAGGAGCTCAGTAGGATCTGGGTACAGTCTCAGTGTCTTGAGCTAGGTGTTGAGATGGAGGGAGCCAAAGATAGTTCTTGGCAATTATGCCTGAGTGGCAGAGAAGTAAACTGGCAGATGCGTCTCTTGGGTTCCAGTCACCTGACATTTCACACGAGAATGCTCTTTTTACAAATCTGCATTGGATGTGAGTGTGCTCCCATAGGGCTAGGGAGGAGGAGAGGAGATGCAGCAAATTGTGTAGGTGCTAACTGAAAGAAAAATTGTCTTGGCAGTCTCCCTCTGCAGTTGGCAAAGGCTGCGTGCCTCTCTCCAGGCACGCAGGCAGGGACGCAGGTACTGCTCCCTTCTTGTTTAGAGCTATGCCAAATAGAGCATGTTTGAGTTTGCTTTCCAAAATCTGCAAAAAACCTAGATGAAACAATGGGATACCTTCAATCAGGGAAGGAAAATAAATATAACTTACATCTACAGTAGTTCAGGTATGGGTAGGGATTCTGTGAGGAAGGCAGAATGAGAATTGATGGCTTTAGTCAAGAAAATGTAGATGAAGTCTTTAAATCAAACTCTGAATCTGTTTTGTCAGGCTGCTCCAACAGCAAGGCAGTAATGCACTGCATTGTGCAACTGAAAGGTTACTGCTGCTGTTACACTTTGATACCAGAAGAGTTGACAGTGCTGAGTGCAATCGTTAAAGGATTTACCTACACTCTGCCATCAGTTAGACTCAGAAAAGATTTGCACAGTACAGCACTGAGTGAAACTTCCACACTGGTGTAAAGACAGAAAATCTGGGAGTCTGTTTATTTAATATACACTTTTTTTTTATCCAGCTAGGATGTAGTCCTGATGATGGGTGTAACTGAATTCCTTCTGTTTCCTGCAGAAAACACTCTTTAAGACACCCACATAAGGAGATAAAGGACAGTAAGTCCTAATGCAGAAAGGTGAGACAGGATGGAGAGAAAAAAGATCACAATCGCTGTCAGCTCCTAAAGGGTACGAAAGGCACATCCAAACCCAGCACATACTCAGCAGGCTTTGGAGGACACAGGAGGCAGGACAAGGACTTGATGGCCTGGTCCTCTGTGTTGTCTCCAGCATGTGGTTAAACATGTCTTGGTGCCTGGGTGCTGGCCGCCCCACTTGGACAAGTGAATCTTAGTGCTTGTGACAAAGTGACTGAACTAGGATTTGTTTTAAAATAAAATCAATTCTAAATTATAAATCAATTATAAGCCAATTATTTTAAAACAAAATAAGCTCGTGCACTGAGCTTTGCTACAATATTATGACATTTTTTCCTGAGGAAAAGCTTGTTGACAACAGAGAAAAGCTTGTTAAGGAGAAGACTTTTCTCAAATTAGGGGAAGGTGCTAATACTCCGTTGTCTTGTCTGGCTGGTTTGTGGTGTTTGAATGTATAAACACCCTGAGCAGTGCGATAATGAACTCTGCCTAGCACAGGGGAGTCGCTGGCTGACACCATTAGCATTAGGGATGTCGCAGAGGGCCAGTAATAGGCAGAAGATAACGACCATTTTCACTAGGCATAATATAGATAAATTACATGATGAGTATATATTTGAATAAGTTTGTACTTGGTCCTTCTTCAACTCCAGAAACAAGACAGCAGCAAGGTAGTGTTGAATTCTGTTTGTCTTTCTGTAAGGGTACGATGCCAAGGGCACTGTCAAAGTGCACGACCAGAGCTGGCTCAGCTCTTTGCTGTGAACAATTTAGGAAATAGCCCTGGGGTTAAATACACCTCCCAGACCTCCTGCAGCTTACCTTTTTAACAGCTCAGGCTCTTACCCAAGAACAAGTGGGAAGGTATGGAAGCCCATATTATTTTTTTTCTCCTCTTCGTTTCTACTGAGCCAAGGTCAGGTAAATAACTGCCACCAATAAAGTGAGAGAATATTGTTCACTGCTGGCAGTCACTGGCACCCTACTCAAACACTGTGTAAATGTCAGGCTTTATCGTAATGGAAAGTCAAAATTGGCTGCAGCAACTGAGTTATCTGTAGGTAATCTCTGCTCTCGGGTCTCTGCATATCTGAATTGTGAAAAGGAAAGTTAAAATAAATGGAGGATTTGGCAATTTCTGTGCTCTGCTGTCAGCAGTTGGCCTATGTGTTTTCTTAATGTAGTGACATATTTTTTAGATATTTTTAAGCAAAATGCAAGGAAGTGTTAATTACAGTGTTTTGATCTTGTTGCTGCTGTTTGCATTGAATGAAAGAATGGTCCCGGGGTCTTGTCTGTCACTTCTGGCCTCTGTCCAGTGTCTCTTTGTTTTCCCTTTTTATCCTTTTTTTTTTTTCCCCTCAAATGTTTTGGACATTCAGAAGCAGGGTAACGCCACAGCAGGGTAACTAGAGGCTGTAATCTGCGTTCATTCCTGTGACAAGCTGAAATGCCCAAATAAAAAGCATAGTTGCCTTTGGGGAGGAGGGGGAGGCTTGAAGAAAAGGACGATCACCAAAAACTTGAATTGCTGCTTGGAGAAGCGTGTCTTTGTTTTGGCTGCTTAGGAAGTTCAGGCAGTTATGGTTGAAATTGGATGTCTTACCTGGGTGAGATGAATCTAGTCATCCTTGCCTTTGTGAGGGCAGAGGACCCGTTTGTCATTTGCCTCAAAAGATCCTGAACTTTGTACAATCTCATTGAAAGTAAGAAAGAAGATGCACGTATGGGCCCTAAACCATTAGGAACAAAACTGTACAAAAACTTGAATTATACTTTTTCAGTCTCCTATTTCTGGATCATACTCAGTTTTTCACTCATGCATTTTTCAGCATGTCTCCTCAGTGAGAATCTTCTGATTTTTTTTTTTTTGTTTCCCCCTCTAAATCTTTATCCCAGATTGTTTAAAAAAAAAAGCCTCCTCTGTGATGAAAATAAAGTTCCTTCTTCAGTCGAGGCTGGGCTTTCATAAACATGACTGAGCTGTTTTAGATCAAAACTTTCAGCAAAAGTACTTACCTTTGGGAAGGCCAACCTCGGAAACTTTCTGTGCGGTATGAAGTCTGGGAATATGCATTAATGGAACTTGGTGTTCACAGGGAAAACACTCATGAAAGAGTAACTCAGCCGATGTGGGGATATGCTGCTTTAACAGGTTTTTGTTTGAAAAATGTGAAGCTGTCAAAGTTGGAGTCCTCTACTTGAATGTACGTGACTTCTGGAAGAATACAGGCATATTTCTCCTGAAATGCTCTGCCTCCTCCTAGGTGAAAAGGACTTGGACTCGGAGCCTCTGAGTCCCTACTGCACAGGCTGCCTTGAAGGGGGGGACCTCGGGGCACCTCCTCTGTAGCAGCAGCTTGGGAAGGCAGGAGGGCCGGCCCAGGGGAGGGCTTGCCTGCTCAGCATGAGGCTGGTCCTGGCCCTGCTGCAGAGGGTCAAGTCCTGCTGGAGCCCTCGGGGCTGCCACGCTCTGTGCTGTTGCACTGAGGGCCTCCAGCACTGAAATGCTGGATCTTCTCATGCTGTTCCATCCATTGAGTTTTCAGTGTCTGACCAGGATCTCCAGACCTGGCGTACCAGTGCTTACTTTCTGCAAAATTATCAGAACACACTAATGGAAACTCTTCAGTGTCCTTTTCTTTTGTATGAATGAATTATCAGCATTTCCCGTAGTAAAGGCTTTCAAACCAGTCTGCTTCCCCATGGTTGTTGCTGTCCCTCTTGGCCATGAGTAGGCACAATGCTGCTGGGCTCCTGGCAGAGCTGCAGCACGGGCCCCCGAGGGAAGCTAAACCCTTGGCTTTGGACCCTGCGAGCTGCAAGCGCTCTGGGCATATGCAGTAGTGTTCTGCTGAAGCCAAAGCTGTTGTGTTGATGTCTACCTTAGGTGAGGATTTAGTCTTTTGTACCTAACAGTGGGGTGTGTTTTCTGGTGTACACAGTCAAGTAAACTGGTGGGAGAGAAAAGCAAGCAGGACTGGAGTGTGGTTGTTTTCTTGGGTTTCTGTTTCTTTTTTAATCTTGCTGATTGCTTTTGGGTGCCTTTCTATTCCTACTTGAGGCATTTAACACAGTCCTAGTGTAACAGCCTCATGTGAAGGGGTTGTAATTTAGGGAGCAGGTCAGACTGCTGAATTTCTTTCTATCAGTTGTTTTTTAGGAGCAACATCCCAGCTCTGAACTAGAGCGCAGACACAAGCAGGCATGGTTCAGTTGGCAACTCAGCATCATTAGCTATAAAGTATAACACTGGGCTTTGTGTGACAGTTTTAATCAACTTCTCCCTCAAGGTCACCCTTGGCTTCTGAGTTATGGGAGTCCCAAAACCTGTTGTGATTTATTTTGATGAAGGTAAGTCAGTCCATGTTTTCTGGCAGTTTGGCTGTTCTGTGATCTGTAACTACATTGCTTCTAGTACTAAAAATACGCTCTGGACAAATACGTGTGGATGGACAGCTCAAATAATAGCAATCCATCTTAGCAAATGGTGTTAGTTCTTTTATTGCTTCTTTCAGCTGACTTGTCCCTTCATAATAGGAGAGGCTCATTACTCCCATAGGAGGTTCAGAAAAACCATTTTTGTCAGAAAAACTGTTAGCTTTTTGGTTTGACACTTAGATGGTTTGGGAAGTGACAAAGGGATTTGTAAAGATTCTTGGGCAGCTCCCTTCAGAGTGAGGAGGGGGAGCTGGGTGCCCGACAGTGCTCCAGCCGCTCAGCCTAATGGCTACAAAATTCAAAACCATTTATATCTGCTCTCTTCCCGTGTGCTCCCGTTTCCGGATGCACATGCAGCTGGGATCGGGAGAATGCCTCCCAAGGTCAGCGTGTCTGCCTTAGGAATGGTATACGGCTTGTGTGAGAAGCATTACCAAGTGGCTGCTGCTAAAATAACTCGGTGGATATGGTGGTGAAAATCTATGGAGTGTTATATGTAGGTTATAAGTGTGGTATAAGGGTGAAACTCAAGTTTATCCTGCTGCAGTTTTGATGTAGCTGAATATCAGGGTTGTGCCTGTATAGATACCCAGCACACTTAATGAGCAGTTCCCTGGGTGATTCAGGAACTCTGGTCCTCTGTGGAGAGGACCTGTCTGACTGCCTGAAGACAGGGTGGTTGACTGAACCCCTAGCCAGCCTCGTAAAGCAACAGATGGGAGCTCTGCAGACAGTATTTTTGGACAGTCCCAGAGACTCTCCAAGGTGGCTCCTGCTGTGCACAGAATAACTGGTAGATCCTGCTTGTATGTTGGGATGTGCTGGTTAACTTCCTGGGCAGAGAAGCCAGGAGCTTCTGGGCATTCTCTCTTTGGCATCTGCTGTAGACAAAGGTGTTGACCAAACTGTACGGAGGTAACTTTAAATATTCAGACAAAACTGCTTAGCAGGAGTGGTCTTGTAGAGGAGTCTTTGTTCATGGTTAAGATAGTTAAGAGATGGTTTGTACATAATTTAAGGTAATTAATGGATATGGATCATGCCTGTGCTGGAGTAGTCACGTAGGTGTGCTAGTGGGATGTAAGGATTCTCCAGAATGGTTTGGGGACTCTCATCCAGCTGAAGGCACCTTGGCAAGGACACTTGCAGTGGAGACACCCATCACTAGATGGATAGGAACTGACCATCCTGTTCAAGAGGTCTGATTCTATAAATAAACATTACCCAATGCAAACGATACCAATAAATTATGTCTTTTTAGCACGTGCTCTTGTCTGTGTCTCCACAACAGCATCCATTCAGCATGAGGGGGATGCTTCCATTGAGTTGCTGCTAGTATCTACCCTTTATTGACGGTTCTTCAATGAGCTGGAAGAAAATCTTGTAATGTTAGTAATTGTGAAAAGTGATAAGTGTCAGGTTTTCCAAAACCCAAGTCCATGCTGGCTGGTACAGCCTTCTGGCAGTGATTATTTTCCAGCCCAATAGTAGTGTGGGGACAGGGAGCTGCCAGAGGCAGAATGCCTGGCACAGATGCAAGTGCTGCTATGGCTACATCTGCCCGTACATCTAAAAAAGACACAAGCCCTTCAAAACTACCTAGGTGACTAGGTCATTGTTAAATTACAGCTTAAAAAAGACTTTGAATATAGGTTCTCTGCACTGCTATTCCTTAGAAAAAGCCCTTCATAGAAACCTTGGCTTTACTTATAAAACTATTCCAGCTAATGATATCTGGCTGATCAGATGATGTTTCAGGATTTGAATGAAGTCAACAGCTTGTCTGTCACTATCAGAAGATGTGTGCAGGCTATTTGCTGCAAGAAGGTGAGATTGAAAGAAAAAATCATCACCATTGAGGTGATGCAGGAAGACTGCTGTCTTTCTCCCATTACGTGTGTTCACTAAGCTAAAAAGATGTGTTGTTGCTTTCAGTTCTAATATTCAGTATTTTCAATGCTTCCGACAGCGAGCGGCCAGACAAATTACTGCTTTATTGAAAGTAGGCAAAAGCCCACTTCAGATAAAGTGCAACTTAAAAAGATTGCTTCTACCTTAGCATTGGCCAGCGTGTCTCCCACACTTCACCAAAATGCTTCACATTAGAAGATTAAAACTTAAGCAGAGTGTGACCTTTTACAGAAGTGTTTCTGCTTATTGCTCCCACTGAGCTTGTCAGTCCTATAGCTTTTCTGTTGATTGCTATAGCTGCTCTGAAATGGGTCTTCTGAGGCTCTGCTGCTTTGCTGTTCTGCCTGGACCCTTCCATTGAAGGTATTTCATCTCTTTTTCTGGACTCCTACACATAAATAAAGAAGGAGTAGAATTCATACTTTTAAGTACCAGGCATGGGCCAAAACAACAGGCTTGCTTTTACATGCAAAAATTGCGCCTTTATCAGGGATAGGAAAAGACTTTTAAGGTTTTCCAGACTGGTTCACAGACTACAGCACTGGGAAACCTTCGCTGCTACTTCTGTGAAGTGTATTGGAAAGAGCAACCTCGCTTCATTGCTACGTGTCTGGACTGAAATATCCAGAGAATACCTGTGCAGACTCTCAAGACGGTGGTCTTTGCACTTTTCTGGGTGCTCCTTACTGCTCCTTACAGTCTGACCGAGTCACTTTCTCGATAGACAGTGGCTCCTCTGTGGAGCTTGGCTGTCCCTGCCAGCACGGTGGGTATTTGGTATTCTCATCGGAGAGTCGGTGTGTGTTGTAAATAGCGGGGAGTTCCTGAGTCCTGAGGCTGTTTCCAGGCTTTTACCCCTGGGGCGGACAGCTGATGCAGTGTACTGCAGGGTGCTTCAGAGTTGGCGTCTGCTTCTTTGCAGCAGAGGTAGCTCTTAATTCAGCCTGCTGTTCTCATACAGACATTGATATATTAAATGCATATGTATGTATACAGAAGTCTCTTGGCAACCCAAAAACTAATGCTTCTAACGCTTCTCTTCATGAACAGACTTTCTCTAAGCAATATTTTATTGTCCAACTTTTAATAAAGTCTTGTGAAGCAACAGTAAAGCTGAATATGAAGGTATTACCTTTCACCAGGATATCAAATGTGTAAGAGGCAAATTACAGCTACTCTAGTACTTCAGTTTGACAGTTAAGCTATACTGTAACAATACATGCATGTGGACCATTCACTTACGGTATTGCAGCTGTAAATTAAGTTACATTAACTCTTCAAGCATCCAGTGGGAGATTTTTCCCATCTCATCTGTCCTGAATATGCAGAGGAGTTTGGTCCAAGTAATTTCTCCAGCACAAGAATTATGAAGCATCCTACTACTGCTTTTTAAATAGTCAGATTTCACTAGAGATTAGAGCTTCGGGATGCAGTGTCTTGAAGAATCCCTCTGGCAATATCTGAAAAGAAGCATCAGTGTCATGTTCTTTCTATTTTTAATGCACTTCACTATGGAAACAGATCTATGTTTCTCTGCTGTATGTGTGTCTGTCCACCTCCCTAGTAATTTTGAACTGTTGGATGATATAACTCAAATGTGATGGAAGTAAAGGTCTTAAAAGATAATTATCTTCCTGCAAGTTGTTGTGAAAGTTACTGTCTGGATAGAGAGAGGGGATTCTACTTTATGCCTTTATAAACGTAGTCTGCAGCATGTTTAACCTTTATTAGATATAATGAATTTACAATGAGGGGAATTTACCTTTTGTAGTCTAAATGCGGGTAAGACTGCGGCTGGAGCAAGTTGGACCTGTTTCCATCCTTTCTGACACTTGCTGAACTCCATGCTTACGCTGAAGGAACTTGGACCCGGGCAGAAAGAGCACAGTGACTTTGCTTTTTGTCAGGGTAATAGATGTTGATTGAGTTTTGGGTTTAAGTGGTGGTTTTTAATCGAAGCAGTCATACCTAACTACTCGTGCTCCACACAGCGTGACCTCAGTATGACAGCCCATGCGGGCTGGTTAGGTCTGCTGGTCGGTGTGTGTGGAGTGCTGTGGGGCAGTTAGGACAACTTTGTTTCTTTTGTTGCTCTGTTTAGGGGTGTAAGCTTGTGTACCTGTGCAGTGTTGTTGGACTGTGTGGGGTATGCCTATGCCCGTATCCGTTTGTATTCCCTGATGCACCTGATGCCCACTGCTTTGTTTCAGACCTTGTCTGAGGCAGAAGGGACTGCTAAATTGGTGCTTTTTACAGTCAAGGTCCTTGTTCCACCCACACTTCTGACCTTATTCAGTGGCTTAAGAGAGTGGATTTCCTGCCTAGTTTCTCCTCCAGACTGTGTCTACATCTAATTGTAAACTATGGGGTGACTTCAAGAATGTCTAATGTTATCATTTTGATTAGCTTTTAACTATTTATTAGCATAACTGCTGTTTTTAATGCTGTTAATCCTATTTTTAAAATATCATGCAGCCCCAGGGTTGCAACAAAGATAGTCTTAATGTGTCTGTTTTTACAAGTGTCTCCTGGATTCATGTTTTCTCTTAATGGTTTGCCTATCTTTTGTACATACGTAAGAGAAAACGTAACGGGAGGCACATAAAACAGTCCAGTGCTCCTATTCACCTTGTCTTACAGCACAAGACTAAAGGAATGCTCGCTGACAAGAAGAAACATGCTCGGAAAGAGTTTGGGAAACAGTTACCATGACAGATAAACAGCGTGAAGCAGTTGCTGTCATGGGAAATCATTAAGGCAAACAGTGCAGCAGGACTCAATGTCTTAGATACCAACAGCAGCAGAATAATGTACCATTTGTAGCTGCAGCAGGCAAATCCAATGGTACTGCTCAAAGAATACCAACAGCAGAACTGGCAAAACTGTTTTGAAGGACATCCTTGAGTAGTTTAGGATGGTCAATTTAGGTTTTGTACTGGCAACTGATAATTGACAAGGAATAAAAAGTAAAAATTATGTTTCCCATGAGAAGCTGAAAATACCCCTATTCCCCACTTGTTCCAGCTACTTTTCCCCCCCTGTTTCCCATTTCCAGCTCCAGGTACTTGCTGTGCTAGACTCTGCCATCCCAGGAGTTTGATGGACAAGAACTGGAAGGAATGAGACACTTTTTTGGGGGAGAAGGGGAAGGGACAATGGAAAGAAAGTACAGTCAACTAACAGGCAGCATTTCTGCCACCTCTTTCTCTGACAAACACTTCCCCAGTTCCTGATGGACTGTCTGCCTCAAGTAGAGAAATACTTGATAACAAGTTTAAAGAAGATGAGTAGCAAAGGGCCATTTGGCTTTGAAAATTATTAATTGCTGTGCTCCTTCTGCTGGGTTTTTGTGTTTGTGCTTGTAAGCAATGCTGCAGAGCTGTGCTGAGCCATGTGGAAAGGGGAGAACAGTCTATTCCAGCAATGCTTTAGTAGGTGGGTACTTTTCACAAAGGTAATATTTAGCTTTGATGTAACAGGGGCAGTATTTTACCAGTATGGTGTAAGTATCCTTCAGGTTGATACCACCTTCTCTTGGAGCGTTAGCTTGAAGTCTTAATGTCTGCTCTTTCACCATAAGGCAGGCTTTCTCAAACTATCATGTGATTCTGGGTGGGCTGGCTGACAAATTTTATTTGCTTTTTCTTTACTCTGAAAATAACTCTCAGTAGCTTTTGAGAGGAGGGGGTAGGGAGGAAGAGAGATGGTTCTCTGCTGGTCTTCTCCAGTGCTATTTAAAACATTAAATTGCTCTCTGGTGTAAGCAGAACTGGATCTAATGTCTGAAGACATAGCAGAGATGGCTGAGGATGTGAGAGGATTAATTATCCTGTAACACGTAAGACTTACATACTTAACCTTTTGCCCTTAGTGCTATCAGTTACCCTGAAGAATAGTATCTCTGAAGTTCTTGTATACGCTTTGCTGTAGAAAAATGAAACAGCAGTGCATATTTAAACATGACATAGCAAGAGAGGAAAGTAAGTTGTCTTTTGATTGAAGATGAAGCTTCTAAACAAACAAACAGAAAATCGGGTCAGCTATTTCTAAATACAAAATGTTTGGGAAAAGGGGAAGAAAGGCATTAGGCTCTTGTTTGAATACAGCTACTCAAGGTAATGCTCCCTGCAGTGTCACCAGAGGGTTTCTGAAGACACTAGACTTTCAAAGGGCCTCTGCATCTATGCATCTCCCCAAAGTCTGCCTTTCAGAAATTAGGACAAAGAAGTGTTGCAGATTCCTTGCATGTAGAAAGTATTTTTTTTTAATCCTCCTGCCTTATAAAACACTCTGTCTGGGACTATAAGTGGTGTATTTTGCCTCTTCTGGTGGGATCTTCATAGTGGTCACTGGAAGCTGTTTGTGTACCTGTGTCACCTGTCCCTGACTTTTTTCTCAGGTGTGTTTCTTACAACCTTGGAAGTCATGCTTAGGGCGGAGCACAGAACTTAATAGGTTTCCTGCTTTGTGTTGCAATATTTCTAGAGTAAACATAATGTGAATGCTTAGGAAATCAGGTAAATGAATTTGTTTTAAAATTTCAGTGGGGACCCAGGCCTTGATCTTGCAATGAAGTTCACCCCTGCAGAGTTCACGGCAGCATCAGGATCTGTGCTTTTATAAAATCTGCTTTGTCATTGTTGGGAAGATGTCTTCAAAAAATCTCTACATAGATTGGATAGCTCTTTAAAATAATTGGTTGAATATTAATTTCTGTGGCTCAGTGCAATTATATTAATTATGGGGAACTCATTAGGCACTAATGTAAATATTAGAACCTCTTCTATAACATTCACTGTAATTTAATGCAAATTCACAGAATGATTATTAAACTGTTAATAGCCAGCGCTGCAATTCATTCAAGTATGTAATACTCACGCAATCAGTAAAGCATTTCAGTTGGTGAGCAACATGCATATTACAGTCCACATACATGCTTTTGAACATATAGTCATGAGCTGTCTGCAGGCTTCTCATCACAAGTTAGAGAAGGCTCAGAGTAAACTGTCAGAGATTTCGTGGGGTATTAGCTAACCTGGCCTCTCTGCATCTCATAGCCACAGTAAATGTGTGGTTCTGTGGCTAAACTACTGCATAACTTTGTATCCCATGTAATCTGTTTGGAAGTTGAGATAATTATATCTCCTTACATAATTTTAAAACTTACCATGCTAACAAAGGCAGTTTCCCAGTCTTGTGTTTATTGTGTATCCATGCACTTTAGATTTCCTTGGCACAGGGGTTGCTAATAGTGGGGTTGTTTCTGTTCACATACACAGCTTGTAGTCATCCGATAATGCCAGTGCAAAAGGGGATGACCTAGTTGTTTTTCATGAAATATTCACATCTGTTATTTTGTTAATCAAGGGAGCAAAAAGGTAGAAATGAAGTCAGCTTGAAATAACTGGGTGAGGGCAAATGAATTCCAGGCTTTGGAAAATGCTGTCTTTTAATACAAAGCTTTCTATTCTGAAGTGACAGAAACACAACCCTAAATAAGTGCTGACATGAGATCTGGCTAGAATTTAGGGGCCTAAAATTGCTGTCCTGGAGAAGTCTATGTAGCTGCTGTCAAACCTCTGGAAGGGATTTAAAAAATAAAAATCTTAGGTACCTGGAACTGTGCTGATCCCCAGCCTTGGCAGGCCTGGAGGGCTGCACCCGTGTCTGCTCGGGGTGTGGAAGCTGGGTGCTTGTCCCTGTTAGTGCCCCAAGGAGCTCAGTGGGGTGGAGGGAGGCCACTCACTGCCTTCTTGTGACTTCAGCTTCTACAACTTGCTGAACCATATATTTTTTTTTTTATATATTTGGCTGAGGGAAGCAGAGGGACCTGAACTCAGCCACCTCACCTACCTGAGAGTGTGAATTCGTATCCCCTGTTGTCCAGTGTGGTGCTGAAGCCACTGGGTTCCTGGCAGTTTGGGCTGGAGGCATGCCCTACCCATGCCCTACCCGCCCTTATGGAGGGATTTGAGGATTAGTGGTCCAGATGTACGAAAGGAGTGAGGGCAAATGCCTGACAGGTTAGAAACATGGGTTCCAGACATCAGAATAATATCTGTACTCTCTGAAATGACTTTGGGTTCAAATTCCTGCCTGCCTCCCCATCCCTGCAGACCCAGGGAGTTCTGAACCTCGACTCCCATCCCGGAGGAGCGCGGTGTTGCACACGAGGAGAGGAGCCTCCTTGGCAGCCGCTGTTTTGAAAGGAGTGAGGAAAGGGCCTCCTTTCCTATCTTCTGGAGAGAGCTGGGCTATGGGTTCACAATGCAAAGAGGTTTTGTTTCCTTCCTGAATGTGGGTGGTGGGAGAATAAGCTTTGAGTTTCATACTGACCCTTAGCATTTTCCTTTCCAGTGAGCTGAAGACATTGAATAGCAGATACGCCAATGCCAGGCAGTACTGCACTTTAATGTCTTGAGCTGGACTGGGGGCAGCCTGCATGCTCTCTCTGCCCAGGCAGCGTGTCAGGAGTGTAGGTATGTCTCTCAGGATCATGACGCTTTCTTTTCTGTGGTGAGATGCCTCAAAGCTATGTGAGGCACAGCCTAACTCCTAGAGACTTTGACTGAAAATTTTTCTACTTTAATGGGCTATATTGCCTTCAGCACTAACTTTTCTCCTTGTTAAAAAGTCAATGGCAGTAGCAGCCTTGCTGGTTTAATAAACATAGAATTAAAAGGACAGCATTTGTAGACCAGTGTTTTAATCTCATTTCATTCAATGATCAGGTTGGAGTAACTACACAGCAGCTGTCACAGTGCCATGTGGTGGCTCTCAAGTCACGGCAGCGTTAGCCATGGCTGGAGCTGTTCCTTGCAACGTCACAGTGTTAAATGTCTAGTTTGGTTTTTATTATGGATACCAGAGGAGGCACGTGGATTCTGTATGGGTAAATATGGCCTAAAAACATAGATCTTGACAAAAGGACGTTGCTGAAGTCCCACACGTTCGGAGTATGTGGGGTAGAGCAGTGCAGAGCTCCAGGGTTGTATGTGCATAAATATTTAACCTGCATAAATATTTGAGTACTAGAAGACAGATGTTTTCTCATTCCTGTAATATGTTTAAAGACTCTTACTTACCATACCAAATCTTCTATTAAAGATTATTTTATGCTTGCTTCTAATCTCCTTACATGTATGTAGAGTCAGGAGAGATCAGTGAAGTCACTGATTGGAAGAACAGCCGTCTGAACAGCATGGGGAGTTTAAAATATATTGAGGGCTTAGCAGTGTGAACTTTCATTTTGATTTATTCGGTTTCAGCAAACAGAGAAGGTGGATATCACAGCAGTGAATGAGCAGGTAAAAAGACAATCCACGTTCAGCCAGGGAAGCTTTGAAACACAGCAAAAGACAGAATCTCTTTCTGTTACGACCTTTTGCATAGAATGCAGTACTGATGAACAGTTGCTGGAGCTGATGGCCATAGAAATGCCACTGGAATTCCCACATGGGAATTTCTGAGTGGGCAAAGTATCCCACTTGTCCTTCCCTCCCCCGGCTGGTATTTAGCACACTGAACACTGGTATGTTGCTTTTCATTATTGATGTATGAGTGGCATTAAGTGTAAGGGCACACAGATTTAGAGCTCTGTTGTATTGTAATAACAGCTGATGATTCAGTGTGGAGCTCTTGTTTTGGTCTCTGCACTATCTAGAAAATCCAGTTGCCTCAGTGTTAGGTGATCCCTCTGGCTAAGTATGTTGTCAGCAATTACGGTTGTGTACAACAAGCCTTGGCATCAACAGCTTAGCACTGGCTTCACCGATTAGAAGCAGAACTTTTGCCTGACCATTTGTAAAGCAGTTTGCTCACAGCTTCCAGGACAGAACCCTTTCCAGAGAAGAGCTTTCTGTGCCTTCCATTTGCTTTGTCCTCTGGTTGGTAACATGAAATAAAGATGACCTGGAAAATCCAAAGCTTAAGTGTTTGCAACTGCTGGTTATTATTTCTAAGTAATGTAAATTATTTTTGAAAAAATCCATTTGGAATTTATATTGGGAAAGACCAAATTAGAAGATTGCAGGAAGCAGTTTGGCATAGTAGGTAGCAAGGTGCTGACCCGGCTGTCTCAACAGATGTGTGCTCTGTGGCTAACTGGGGCTAACAGGCACGACTGGCCAAGTCACTGTTATTTCCTCCGTACCTATTCCTGCACTCCCCATATTGTCTGAGTAGTGCTCTCCTGACAATAGAGGGTTTTTTTTCAGTCTCTTCCTTATTTTGTGTGTCCTAATATTGTAGTGAGCATATTGAACTGCATCCTCATAATGAACTGCATCCTCACAGGTGCATGTCCCCCCACCTCTGATCATTGCAGTGGAGTGTGTCTATTTACAGCCACTCGGAAGGTACCCCTGTCTGGCAGAACTTGGAGGCGTAGCAAATGTAGTCTGTATTTTCTCCACAGAAACGGTACCTATTTTGTTTATTTCCACTGAGCTTTCTGCTTCATATCTGGCATGAAAGTGAAATAGCAAGTGATGAAAATAGTGATGAAAATGATGATGAGGATTTATGCGTATAATAATCATCTGCAGATATTAAAGCTTTGCAGTACCCTTTTTGCAGAGATACTCATACGAGTCAGTGAGATCTGATGACATGCTCAAGGTCACGTAGCTAGTTTGTGGCAGAAACAGAAATAGAAATTGCATTTTAAGAGTCAGTACAGTATCACATTCATGGGCTTCCATTTGTACAGACACTGGTTGTTACAAACACTATTATCCTGTATGATGTGGCAAGGCCACAGGCTATGAAGAAAGAGGGAGGCACACCCAGAAGTAAGCTTAGCAGTGCATACTGGGTTTCAAAATTTGCTGTTGCATCTTCAAAATTGCCATGACTCTTAGTTCGAGTAAAATTAACGTCATACAAAATTTACAGAAACAGTGGTTAAACGTTCTTTGATTCTTTATGTTTTGGTGAAAAACACAGCAAATGCTTACCCCAGGCACCCTTGATATAACCACCCTCACTAACTGGTGATGGGGAGGACGCACATGCAGAGCGAGCTGAGCCTACTTTGATCATAGGAGTCAGGAAGCTATGTTTGTCCTGTATAGTTAGGGGAGCCACTGTCTGTGGTACCAGCATTTGGAGCTGCCCTGTTGCTACGTGAAAACTCTTCTCGCTTTTGGCCCTATCATAGTGGCATAAGTTCTACTTTTCTAAGCAAAAAAGATACCCTTGACTTAGTGCCAAATAGCGCACAAAGCTGGTTCGAATGTCAGTCCAAGAGCAGAAATAGTATGATTAGTTCCAGGATCTGTGCAGGAGAAACAGAAGCCAAATAATCTATCGCAGCCGTGCTTCACTTCAAGAGGTATGTGGAAATGGGGAAATAGCTCATGCCACCTTGTTAAAAAGGCAGCTGAAAGTTACAGATGGCATGGATGCGATACTGGAGGCAGAGAACAAATGTTTCCCACCTATTGAGAAACACTTCAGAAAGGGCAGAAAGGAAGCATCATCGCTTAATAGCAGCATGATGGTTACTGTTGAAAGCAAGAGAGAGTCCTCTAAAAGCTTAAAGCTTTATCTAAATGAGGAAAATATAAAGGATTATAAAACCTGACAGGCTAAATGTAGAAATGCAATAAGGCAAACTGAAAAAGGAGTTAGAGGACCATTTGGAAAAGGCATCAAAACTAGTAAGAAATACATCTTCAAAACCATCAGCATCAGGGAGCCTGCCAGAAAAATCTCTAGGGCTAGTAGGTACTCAGAAATGACAAATGAGTTCTTTGCATCTGTTGCTCATTGTGAAGAAATGGTAGTTCCCTGGGCTGGAACACTCCTTAAAGAAGAATTCATCAGAAAATCTCTTTCAAATTGAAGAGTTGGTAGGGGAATTTACGAATCAAAGAGAAGAAGTTGCCAAGTAATTTGTTATTAACCGAAGCTTTCTGTAGGAATTCAAGAATGAGACAGCAAGACTAACTGTGGTGTTGTATAAAAGCACTCTGGTACTTGAGGACTGAAAGATGACAAATGTGATACAACTTTCTAAAAAGGTGATACGGGAAACCACAAGCCGATGAGCTTGAGATATGTACAAGAAAAAATTGCCAGTCGATTGTATATTGAGAATGGAATTACTGGATAGAGGGATAAACTTCTTGCAGAGTCAAGAGTCAGCCTGGCTTTTGTAAGGAGAAGTCAGACTGTGCAAAATGTTGGAGCTTTTCTAATGAGTTAGCAAACATATCTCTTCTGGGACCCATGGTGGGCAGCATATGCATGAAGCATGCAGTAGTAGCTGAATACTTGATGTCATTCATTGCTCTTCTGAATAACTTTGAATTATTAATGATGACTGAAGAATTTTGTAAGAACCTAGTGAAACTGAGTGACGACTGGGCAGTGAAATACAGAAGAAATGTGGTGTAGGTGAACAAAGTGATGTATATGGGGGAGAAGGGAATCTGAATGAGAGAATTGGATGGGCTCTGAGCTGGATCTTGAGAAGGATCTTGGATTATGATAGAAACACCATCTCAGTGTTCAGGAGTGGTCCAGCAGGTATGTCAAATACTAGAGTTGTTAGGACAATAATAGAGAGCAAAATTGAAGCAGCATTAAATGCTTTATATGCTAATACTAACGCACACAACTGCTGCATCCTGAATACTGTTTCTTTACTGTCCCAAATATGCTAAAACCGCATGAAGTGGTGAGAAGGCGGCAAGGCTGATTAAAAACTTGGAATGGGCTCTGTGAAAGAAGTAACGAGGCTAGGGCTCTTCAGCTAGGGCTCTTCAGCACAGAAAGGCGACTACTGAGAAAAGTGGTGATGGGGGCTGTAAAGTCGTGTGGCATGGAGAGGGCGGGTCTCTGATTGAGAACAAGAGCTGGGGAACATTAAATTAAGCTGGCAGGAAACTGGTTCAGGGTAAGTGTTGCTATTTGCGTGACCCATTCTTTTGTTCTTTCCTAGGTACCTGCTTTTGGCCGCTCTTAGAGGCAGCATAGTGGGCTGTGTGGGCCTTTGCATCTCGTGCTATAGCTGTCTTATGTTTGGCTTGAGGTCATTTGGGACACCACTGCTGCAACTGTTAACAGCAGAACTGGCCTCCCATCGGTATGTCAGCTTGTCGTCTTTAGTGCTAATTCAGGGTCAGAAATCAAGCAGTCACAAGTTAACAGCTGCTTATCCTGACCAAGCAACTTGTGTTAAGATTCCTGCAGTAAATTTGTTTTGTCATGAATTCAGAGCTGCTCCATGTGTGTGGAACAGTGGGGACAGTCTGAACAGCATCTCCACAGGCACATGTGAATCACTGGACACCAGCCCCGCCAAGGCGGAGATCCAGGCTGCTTCTGCAGTCTCGCTGGGGCACAGTGATACAGAGGCAGGAAATTGTAGCCCTAGGCAATGAAATGGGAATGTTGTGTTTGGGTTTGCAGGGAGTTGTGTTTTGGTTTCAGCAGTATTTTGAAAATCAAAATGTTGTGCGTAATTCTAAAAGACTGCAGAAGCCAAAAGATAAAAGCGAGAGTGTCCTGTATGTTTTAAAACAACTGCAGCTAAAGGTGGGTAACTGCTAGCCTTTATCAAAAGCTGTGCTTTTGCATGCAAAGCAACAAAGGACTAAACGACAAAGTACATACTAACCCTTTGTATGCAACTGTAGAGGGGAAGAAAAATCTCAGGAAGTATTGAAATTTTTCTTTGAAGAGTCTTTTCGTGTTACTTTCAGACATGAAAAGTAAGAGTGTGGTACAGGTACAGACCAGACAGGTTAAGGGCATAGTTGAGAGTACGTGTCCGCACATGGAAGTTGCTGGGAATGGTGTGTTTATCTGAAGGGAGTGGTGTTCCTTATAAAGAATGATGCAGTGGAAAAAGTTTTGTGGAATCAGTAAGTTTTATTTATCCTGAAAAACCTCAGAAGTTTTGCATTACTGAGTGCCTGGCTTTCACTGTTTGCTTATGCGGATACGGAGAGTTTTGGTTTTAGGATAGGTAGGTGTACCTTTGGACTTTCACCTTGATATCCTTCAGTACCTTGCTGGTGTTCCCTTAAAGATCATAGAATCATAGAATGGTTTGGGTTGGAAGGGACCTTAAAGATCATCTAGTTCCAACCCCCCTGCCACAGGCAGGGACACCTTTCCTCTAGACCAGGTTGCTCAAAGCCTCGTCCAACCTGGCCTTAAACACTGACAGGGAGGGCGCAGCCACAACTTCTCTGGGCAGCCTCTTCCAGTGTCTCACCACCCTCACAGTCAAGAATTTCTTCCTAATATCTAATCCAAACCACCCTCTTTCAGTTTAAAACCATTCCCCCTCGTCCTGTCACTTCTTGTCCTTGTAAAAAGCCCCTCCTGCTTTCCTGTAGGCCCCCTTCAGATACTGGAAGGCTGCTATGAGGTCTTCCCGGAGCCTTCTCTACTCCAGGCTGAAGAGCCCCAACTCTCTCAGCCTGCCTTCATAGGAGAGGTGCTCCAGCCCTCTGATCATCTTTGTGGCCCTCCTCTGGACTTGCTCCAGCAGCTCCATGTCCTTCTTATGTTGGGGGCCCCAGAGCTGAACGCAGTACTCCAGGTGGGGTCTTATGAGAGCGGAGTAAAGGGGCAGTATCACCTCCCTTGACCTGCTGGCCATGCTTCTTTTGATGCAGCCCAGGCTGCGGTTGGCCTTCTGGGCTGCAAGCACGCACTGCCAGCTCGTGTTGAGCTTCTCGTCAACCATCACCCCCAAGTCCTTCTCCTCAGGGCTGCTCTCAACCCATTCTCTGCCCAGCCTGTATTTGTGCTTGGGAGTTTACCCCTCTGCCATACATGCATAGTAGGAGGAAAGACACTGAGTGTAAATGAAAGAAGCCCAAATAGCAATTACACTATCCCACAGATTGTTCAGAGCATGTGAGTAAGTCCCCTAAAACAGGGGAAGAATGAACAACCTTGCTGTCAATGTATAAAGTCTTTCAAACTGAAGTCTTAAGGCCAAGTGTCTCTACCCATCTGCTCTCTAAAGAATAAGAATCTACTTTACCTAGATTGGGATTACTGAATTCAGAAGATTAGTGTGCTGCTGTGTGTCTGATCTCTAGAACTATGGGGACATCTGGAAAGGTACTTCTGCATATCCTTGAGTTGTCATTTTATGTTAGTTCCAGTAGGTGAGAGTCCCTGATCTAAGAGAGCATCAGAATCATTTAGGCTGGAAAAGACCTTTAAGATCATCGAGTCCAACCATTAACCCAGCACTGCCAAGCCCACCACTAACCCATGTCCCTAAGCACCACATCTACAGTCTTTTAAATACCTCCAGGGATGGTGAATCCACCACTTCCCCGGGCAGCCTGTTCCAGTGCTTGATAACCCTTTCGGTGGAGAAATTTTTCCTGATATCCAATCTAAACCTCCCCTGGCACAACTTGAGGCCATTTCCTCTTGTCCTGTCATTTGTTACCTGGGAGAAGAGACTGACTCCACCTCACTACAACCTTCTTTCAGGTAGTTGTAGAGGGTGATAAGGTCTCCTCCGCAGCCTCCTTTTCTCCAGGCTAAACAACCCCAGTTCCCTCAGCTGCTCCTCATCAGACTTGTTCTCCAGCCCCTTCACCAGCTTTGTTGTCCTTCTCTGGACTCTCTCCAGCACCTCAATGTCTGTCTTGTAGTGAGGGGCCCAAAACTGAACACAGTATTTGAGGTGCAGCCTCACCAGCGGTAAGGAAACCTGCAGTTTTGTTGAGAGAAGAGGTGGCTCCTTACTGCTGACACTAAAAACTCCTTTTATTGTTCTTGGCAGGAGGCATCTAGTCACCCCATAGCACCTTGCTGTACCCGAACTTATTTCTGAACTCATTTCCTTCAGAGTAACAGCTCCTGGGACCCTGTGTGTGTCACAAATTCAGCCAGTGTAGGAGGAATTCTGCAAGTATTTTCAACAGAAGATACTGTCTTTATATTGAGATTCAACATGAACAAGTGTGGGATTTAGCATCAAAAGACCCTGTTCAGTCATCACTATAGTAAGTGTCATTCAAGAACCCATTGGTCCTATATGAGTGATTTAGGCTTTAAGGCCCAGGATGTGGAGAGTTGGTTAGTCCTGGCTAAACTCTCATGAACAGAAAGTGAGAATTGTTAAACTTTGAGCTTTAAGATCAATACTAAAAAAACCCCACAATAATTCTTCTTTATTTAAAAAGAAAATTGGCATTTTATCATAATGGTGGTTTTGATGTACTTCTCTGCTATGAACCTAGAAGTGTAGATGAAGAGTGCAGATCCCTACCAAAGGTCGTGACTTCTCTTGCTACATTAGAGATGAGATCTGAGCTGAGGTCTATTTACGGCAATTCTCCTGTTACTATGCCATCTATTTCAGATGAAGAAATGTTAAAAATATAATAAATTGCCTATCAGGAATAGTTGCATGCTTTTTCTGAGTTCCTGTTGATTAAAAAAGGGCTTCTTTCCAATGCAGTGTGATTTTTTTTTTTTTCTTAATTTCTCTTCCACATCATAGAACTTTTAAAAAATCTTTAATAGCCTTGAAAATGCTTATTCATATCACTGCACAGTATATTTCTTAAATCTGCAGTGTAATCTCATGACAGTAATTTCCAAAGGCAATGGACAAAAGTGGATTCAATTTTAGCACATACAAATTTCGTTAGATAGCTGAATTTGCAAGCAGGAAACAAATACGGAGATACAGGTATTAAAAGCTAAATCAGTGCAAATTATTATTTTCTAATTGTTTTTCTGATTGAGAAGTTTAATGTTAGTTTCCCTAGATAATGTAGAAGCTGTTTGGGAGTTATAGGAACAAGGGTGAGCAAGTTGCAGTATCCATACACCTTGAAGTATCTGAAAGAACGTTTTAGTTAACCGTGAACTAGATTATTTTAGTGAAATGTTAATATATATTTTTATGTATGGCATTAAATGGATCAGGTAGTTGACATTACAAGGTAAATTTTTGGTACTTTGTTTCAAAGTACCATGTCCTGTTGGGAAAATTAAAAGATTTGCACGAAGTTCTGGAGAAAATAAGCCTAACCATTGTTCCTTGAGTGATAAAAAACTTCCTTTCAGTGGAAATAAGAAATTACCCTTTTCCCTCCAATGCTTCAGAAAAAGTTGTCTGCTTTTTGGACTGAGCTTCCTGAGGAAAAGATTTAGCCAGTTTTTGCTAGCTGTAAGTGGAAATGAAAATAAGAAACACTAGAAATGTTGATTATTAGACCTAGAAAGATCAGATTCAGTAAAACATGAACTGAATGCTAAAACACTGGCATAGAGCGTACATGGCATGAATCACCCCAATTAAATGGAGGAATTACTTAGCTGTATGAAAAAATTATGCCCTGACATTAAAAGCTACTAGTTTGTTTCACTTTTTTCTGGCACTTTATTATTCCTGAAGCTTTAAAGAACTCCAGCCTTGTAGCTCCCATGATGAGTGTTCTAATTATGAACATTAAGAATGTCTTCTGATTGTTTTGAGTTAGCTAATAACTTCATATGCTGAATAAATCAAGCAGTTCCCAATCCAAATGTAGTGTCTGGCTTTGGAAATATTGCGTGCTCCCTCTCTGCTGTGTGAAATAGGTCTGAACAGCTGGAACAAATGTTCTTGTCACTAAATTATAAATTACAGCTGTCGAGAATAAAACATTTAGTTCCAGCACTCAAGAAATAGATTTTTAAGAAGTCTTCCCATTTATCAGTTTAGCCATTGATTATGTGTGTAAGGTCATTGAATCAGAGCGGTAATGAATGGAATTCTTGATTGCTCAAATACCAGACTAAATGTACCCATAGCCTTACATCCCGGAACTTGATAATACTTAAAAGTGTCTCAAAGCATTTAAGGAACTAATGCTGTATGTAACCACTTCTGCACTGCCTTTCTGATCACCAGTAACGTGTTTGCTGAATAGAAGAGTACCATGCATTTGCTTCCATGAGCTCCTTGCTTGTCAGGTTTTCAGTGTGGCAAGTATTGCATAGTAGCAGTTTAACTTCCCAAAGCTTGTGGTTGCCTTGATGTGGCTTATGGAGTGGTGGGAGATCAGGACTAGGGTCAGATGGAGCTTCCTAGCATTAACCATTTAAATGACAGCCTTGTTTTCTTGGGTGTGAGAGGCAGGAGGAGGAAGGTTGTTTTACGTGTTCAAAATAGGTATGATCTACCATCGCAGTCTGCTGCTGTTCCTCAGGCTTGTCTTCAGATGAAACCTGAAATAAGCATAGAAATTTGACTATTGTTTTTAATATTGGTCCCGCTACCTAGTATTTGAACAGTTTTATTTTCCATGTATGCTGATGGCTTTGGTCTTCACCAGTGTACTGGGGACTACTGGCTTCAACCTTTTCAAGTTTTGTACCATTGTTTTCACAAATCTCTCCTAATTACGGTTGTTTTGAGCAGAAGGTTAAGGAATACCTGCAGGTGCTTGTGACACTGCTGTGCTTGCATACTGTTTCTGTGTTCAAGATTTCTGTTTGCGAAATCATCAATTCAGCATCTTTTAGATGCCATTTCAATGAAAATAGCTAAGATGTGTAAGCAAGTGTCACAGATCCTTTTGAAGTGATGTACGGTTGGGAGGAACTACAAGGGAGGAAAAAAATACGTTCTTGTGCTTGCAGAAATACCTGAAGACCATTTTTCTTGGGGTTGACACCTACTGGTTCTGATGCCTTTTATCATGCTTCCTCCAAAGTTAAAGTTTTCTTTCTGGGTATTTCATGAAAGTCTGCGTTGGGAAGGTTTTTCCTGTCTGAACACTTTACAGGCTTTCTTTCTCTACCTGACTAGCAGTCTTTATAAAACTCGTGGGAAACAAATTATCTTTGATTCCTATGATACTGTTCAAGTTAAGTCTTGAAAAACTGTGGGTAGGCTCGAGCGGGACAGGGGGCACAGTCTTTGAATCAGTTTCTTTAAACAGCAAACCAAAGCTAAATAACAGCTGTAATGATTTTATCCACGACCTGAAGTTGACTATTGTTCTCTTTCCAAATGCCCTTCCCCGGCCTGTTAATCGTCCATAACTGCAGAATTTGCATTGACAAGGCAAAACCTACTTCTACAGAAGAGATGTAGGTTTAACAGATGTAAATATTTGAGGACATCATTCTTTCTGAAATTTGTTTTAGGTTCTGTTTCGTTATAGTATGAAATCTGAGAGATGTTTATCTCAGCTGACTTTTCCATCTTTAAGTATCAATAAAACAAACTTTAAAAAAAATCTGCCATGACAAACTAATAAAAGCCAGTAATTACAGTTAGACTAATGGGTAGAAATAGGCACTTTTCAGCTGAACAGTAGTTGGTGAAGAAAAGAGGAAGCACTTATGCATCAGGTGTGAGTTGGTAGCTCAGCGATTTATGAAATGAACTAATCCTCTTTCTGCCTGAGGAATATCAATGAGCTACTTAGTTCCCTTCACCTCTTCAAATGTGTTCGGTAAATATCTTTCTGTACGCTGCTGGCAAACTCTGAATTCAGTCCCGTAGTGGGGAATCCAGAAGCTGTGGTACGGTGGGTTTTTCTGCCTGTTGGAAAAGCACGCAAATACTCTGCACAGATTAGTTTCACTTGGAAATTCACTTTGAGAAAATGGTTCTGGGGTAAACTAGGTCATTCGAATTGCAGAAAACAAGAGAAGTGTGCTGACCAAATGGGCAAAGTGAATTTGTTAGGAAATTGAGTCTGGACAGAGGCATCTCCCTGTCCAGATGGTCTCTCAGCTCAATCATTCAGCTTGAATAACAAATACTGTTTTTGTTTCCCTGGTATGCACCACGCATGCTTTGCTTTTGGGGACATAAATTATGTGTCAAAACTAGAGCGATTGCGAAGTTAGTATAGCTTGCAAATTAAAGACTAGATCTGATCCCTAGTAGGCATCTATTTCTTCTGGATTTACTTAATATTGGCTTTTGGTTGTATTACTCTACCTCTTGCTCTGGTCAGTCAGAGCCACTCGTGTTTGCTATGTATCGTGTTCATTAAGGGGTTAGATGCAGCATTTACAATGCTCTGAAATTATCTCAAAGGCCTTTATATAAAATATTTATTTGCAATAAAATTATCACTATATGGGCTATAAAGAATCCTGTCTTCCAGTTTCATGTTGTGCAAAATCACATTTTAAAATCTACATTTTGGGTACTCCTCACTGGACTGATGTGCATATATATGTATATATATATATATATATATGCACTTGTTTCCAGTGCAGCTACAGTTTTATTCTGTGGTCTGAAAACAGTATCTTGTAGCCAACAATAAAAGAGGAAAAAACCCCAGCAAACTGGGTGGTGCTGAATGGCTCACTGTAAGCCCTCTCCTCCTTGTGGTCTCTTAAGGTTCAGAAAACAGAAGACAAAAAGATGAATTTTTAATGCGCAGAGGCCAAATGTCAGTATATATTTATCTTATTTGCTACTTAACTGGTAGAAATGGGAAAAGATGCTTTTTAGATTTAAAATAATTTGGGATCTCCACTCTGCTTAGTCTTTGCTGTTCTAATGAGATTGCCCATGACAGTGGCGAAGGCAGCTGTGGGTCCGGATGGGAGCCTGGGCACGCCTGGGAACAGCTCTCCCTTTCTTCTAGTCCCAAACAGAGGGAAACTATTGAGAGAGACCTGAGCGTTGGTTTCAGAAGTAACTTACAGATGTGCCTAAATTAAATAGTCTACTTAAATCTCTGTGCTTGTTTCTCATTCTGTGTCACCTGTCTTCAAAATCTGAAATTTGTGTGTTTAAAGTAAATTATATGTGAACAGTGAATTTCTTACACTTAATCATTTCAGAACCATGAAGAATAAAATGAGGATACAGATAGCTGTACACAGAAACGTTGGACTTTTAGTATCATTGGATTTGTGCTTATGCTCCCTGTACAGTAAGAAACTCTTTTACAAATACATGTTTGTAGAAATACGTGATTTCCTGAATCAGTTTCAATTCTCCTTTCTGACTGTGGAATCCAATGAGGATGGTTGTCCCAAACAGCTACATGCTAAGCACAAACATATCAATCTTTTAAGCTGTAATGCCATTTATTTTCTTGTAGTATGCTTCCTGAACTGTGATGAGTATACTCACTGCGTACTTGCTATACTCCTGTACCCTGCTTAAAGGGGAAACTATCCTATGTCTATAAAACAGAAGAGGGGGGGGGGTTTTTGCTGCTATTGCGTTTTAACACACTAAGAATTTCACATTTTTCTTCTTCATATTTTCTTTTGAAGTCAATTATTTTAAATTAGCTCATGAAGTGTTTTGAAGAATAAATGATTTCCTTTTTCCTTTGAACTAAAGGAAAAGTACTTAAGTAGTGCTGAACTGAACAAACACCCATTACTTTTAGGTACCACAGACCTATTTCCCTATAATTTTTTTATAGGTCAGTCAAGCTGAAAATTACCCAGGAAAGCCCTCAGGTAGGCCTTCTGCTAATTGTCTGACATGGCTGCCTGCTTTTAAACCAAGAACTAACAGTTGAAGACCTGTACTGTAGTGATGAAGAAAAATTAAAAGAAAAGAGATTAAAATAGTTCAATATGAAAAGAACTGTTTCATTGCTGTTCTGAATATGGTCCTGCCCTGAAGGCAGATTGTGGTAAAGGCTGAAAATGTTAACTGAAGAGAAAATTAAAATAACCAAATATATCTAGTTTGCTGAAATGGCAGAATATGCTTAGCATATGGGTGTAATAGTAGATAGCTGTCTGCCTGTGAATTTTTGTGGGAATTTTCCTCTGTGCAAGACACTAGGTTCAAGTTGTTTGGACATGGTCAAAGACAAATAAATGATATAGTATGGTCCTCTAGACTATTACCTCACATTTTCCTTCCTTCTGTCTGTCCATCTTCACAATCTGTGACTTGGAAGACCTAAAGCATATTTTGTAGCTAGATTAACAGCTGGGAATACTGTGTGTGGTGCATACAACTTATATTGGTTGGTTTTTTTTTCCTAGTGAAGAGACATTATCAGCTGTTGTGCCCACAGTGTGTTCCCACCCATTAATCATTCTTATGTCCTCTTCTGCAGACATATCATTGGAAGGTATCAATTTTACTGGAATATAATCTGGAAAATTTTCCTGCTTCATTTAAGAAGCAGAAATGTTTGTTTCACAAGTAATTTAAACTCTCTTTAGTAACACTATTTTACCTTCAGGTATCACAGTTACAATATGCCTGAATGCTTTAAATGGGGAAAAAGTAGCAGCTGAAAAAACAGGAGACTTTTCCTGTGCAAGATTGCTCTCTGTTCTAGCATGATAAAAAGGAATTATTTGAATGTTAATTGGCTTAATGATGTAACTTCACAAACATGAGTTTCAGTCTTTTATCTTCTACAGTGTCCTAAATTGACAACTATGTCTATGCAGCAGAAAGGCTTGAAAAAGGTTCAGTCTGTACATATTACTTAGAAACACTTGAAATGGGACGAGGTACTAGTGAATTGAGCCTCGGTTGTTTACCTTCTCATTCAGAAATGTGTTAGGACCAGTGGCAGTAAGTTTGTGGTACAAGGTGTTACACGCAGTAGTATAGTGGACACACATCCCAGTGCAAAGCCTGTGACTTTAGGCCACTATAAACATAGCACCCTGGGCATACATGCTGTGCATTTGGGAAGCTGCTGTTCTTTAACACTAAGATCCCTGTTAAGGTTTACATTAGGGTGCAAGTTGCAGGAAGCAGAGCTGGAACGGGTAGAAACCACTTTCTGGGGTGCTTTGTCTTGTTGAAAGTGGAGTTCAGTCGCTGCTGGTTTAACCTCATCTATCCCATTGCTCATCTTCCACCCCACTCCCCACCACGTCACCCTGCCCCATGTCAAAGGGAGCAAAGGCAGTAGCAGTACAAGCAGTAGTACATTGGGATTAATTTTCGTGCCTCTGGAGTTATGGGGACTCTTTTGTTGTTTTAGTTTGGCTTTTTTTGTATTGCATGCTTGTTTGACGCTCTTTTAAGCTCTTAACTGTTAACTTCATGTAAATCTGTCTCTCCAGAGTTGCTCTGGGTCTGGTCTTGCAAGGTGCTGAGCACTAACCTTAGAAAAGCAATGTAAGCAGTTGACCAGCTGTGGCTGCAGATGTGACTCAGATGCTGAAGCATTTACTACTTTAGAGCCTTTTATTGCTCAAAGATGTGTCTCTAAGGTGGTCTTGGTTTTAATTCCATTTAACATATCCTCCTTTAATCTGGGTTTGTTTGTGTCTTCAGAAGAGTGTCAGATAGCTGGCTATCATTATAGATTCACTGACTTCCCATCAATGGTGTGTAGTGTGTGTCAAGGAAAAATGTTAGTTATAAGGTAAGACATGGTTGTAGTTGAGCTTGAGGTTCTCTCTTTTGTCCTTTCTGATGAATTGGTCTATACAGTGGGAATTTTGTACTGGTTTAAACCTATGCATGTGTATTGAATAAATGCATGTAAACCTTAGTCCATTTTAGATTTAGTGGGCTTTCTAATCCACTGGCACAGCGATCTATTCCATCCCACTAGCTGTATTAGCTTTTAAATGAGCAGGTCTGATCATTAGCATAAGACTTTCTACTTGTGCGCCAACACAAATTTGAAGACTTTTTTATTTCTTACGGGAATGGTACTGACTGTTAACTCTGTTTCCGTATAATGGTGTTTCCTGTTACATAGGATAACTATTTTTTCTTGTTATAGATACCTGTCCTAAGACTTTTTTTGAGATTTGCACTTGAGAAGCTCTGCCAGGACAAAATAAGATATTTCTACAGTTTGCATGTCTGATAGATTCTTTTTTTGGAGCAGTTTAATATATTGGTGGGATTTGAAGGTGTGCTGAATCTAATCTTCCAGGAGATGAGGGAAATATTCATTAGAATGCATTGTCTCTTGCTGAGTTTGACCTTCGCTACCCTGCTGGAGTGCACTGCAATTTTTTAGCTGCTTTCATTCTGCTTTTCTTCCTTGGATGATAATAAAAGTGAAGCAGTTTGCATGTCCAGCCTTAGTTCTCTGCAGTCTTGATGCTTTCCTGCCATTCAGGCTGCTGCTGAGGTCAGTGTCCCTGTGCCTGTGTATTCAAACAGGAGTTCTGCTTTCTGTATTGCCCTCACGCGTAGGAGCTTGTGCTGTGTAGTGGTTTGCATTGTAATTCTACCCTGATTTTTAGAGCTTAAAAGGCTGACAGTTCCTGCAGTCTGTGCTTTCTGCAGAAGTAGAGACTCTCTTTTAACCATCTTTGCTATCAGAAACTCTGTTGAGTCCTGTTGAAGAATATTTAATATTAGCACTGGAACAGCAGCAGTTTTAAAACTAATAACGAAGTACAGTGCTGGCACTGGCCTGATCAGCTCACCTACGTATGGCTAGGAGACCGGGGAGGGAGAGCTGCTTTCCTCTTTTCCAACTCTTAGAGTTAGTGGAAGGAAATGGTGCCTGAAGTCTCTGCTGGCTACTGCATTGCAATAGTAAGAAGTGTGACTGAAGAAACGTGCTTGCCACAGTAATGAAAGAGAAAGGATACTGGTTAGTTGTTCTATCCAACACGGAAAAGAGCCAGTTGATTTGCCTGTAACTACTGTTTTATGAATGTGAAAGTTTCACTGGATTCCAAGAGTATCCAAAACAACGCAAGTAAGTTTGGATTTTCAGAACAATTGCATGGGATAGTAATCCCTCCCTCCTCCCGCAATTAACTTCTTAATAGATTGTGAGGTTTTTCCAGTATTAGCTCAAACTGAGAAATTCTAGCACAATGTCACTAACATGCTTATTTCACACGGCAGCTGGAGGAAGTGATTGTTGGTACCATTCATCCTGTGCTCAGGTAAGTCTTCCAAAGCCTGAATGCTATCGATTTCGCTTGGTTTACTTGGCTAACAGAGCAGGTCCAAGACCGACCCTTTCACATGTGCAAACACGCAGTTATGAGTAAGCTGGGTGCTGTTCAGGTGGCAAGCCTGTGTCTGGATCAGTTACATCATAGGGTGCAATATCTCTGCAATTAGGATAACACACAGCTTTACAGTCACACCCCCAATGCTAAAAGTCTCACAACTGGGTTACCAGTTGTGTATCCCGGTAACTGTTTTCTGGCTTTCCGAATACTTTGGAAGATTGCTGCGACCGTCCCAAGAAATGTGGTGCGGTAGCTCCTACCGTGGACAACTGGAAGGCAGGTCCAAGTTCGCACATTACACTTCAAAATTTGATGCGGTTTTATCACTACGGTTATATATTCTGTGAAGTGAGCATTCCTGAGCTTTGTGGATTGTCTTTGTAAGTCTGAGCTTGGGTCTAAGCTCAACACATCTTTGAGAGAGATGACGCAATGGAGCATTTTAGTCCATTGGGTGGGCACTGGGTCTTTTTTCTTCTGCTTGTGAACCTTCAGAAGTGTTGCTTATCACTGATTGATAGATGAGGCTCTGAAACGGCTATAATTAAGATACTATTCCCACTGCCATAATTCCATGATAAAGCAATTTTATTAACCAGGATTATTTATTAGTCACAGCAATCAAAGCTACATTTCAATTAGTCACAGGAGGGCCTGACAGGACATGGATGTTAACATGAAGAATCCAATGTGTTAATTTGTAAACCTGTCATATTTGTCACGGTGGCAGTAAATGGTCCTAAACTGCTTTTTCAATAGGTTCATTAGTGATAACCTTTTGGAGTGATACATCTGGCACAATTTTTACAATATTTCTTTATTTTTTTTAAGCACATCAATGACGATTTGAATTACCTTTTGGTAATGGTATGTTTCTGTAATTCTTGCTTGTATTCCTGGAATCTGTTTGAAACTTACCTTCCATTTTGAGCAGAAATAACATTACTGCAAATGCTGGTTTATTTTGTTTCATCGTACTGCACAGACCTCTTCCAGAATGCTGTAGAAGGTGCTAAATTGAAGCATTAGTTACTCCACTGATTATGCTCCCCTTTAGCAATTTTAGCACAATTTGTTCAGGTTTGGGGCTTTTTAGTGTTTTAGTCTAGATTTTTTGACCATTTGACTTTAATAATGATTAAAAACCCAAATTCTGATGTGCTTACAGGTAAAAATTGCAGCTATGGCAACGCAATTACATTGACACAAGTAATGCCATTTGTAATTATATAGATCCCTCGTATGGTTACATTTATGTGACTGTACCCGTACTAGAGGAAGGAGATGTATCTGTATGGTTGGCATGAGTAGTTTTTTTGTAGGAGGCATTGCTCTAAACTTCTGTGTATATAATTACATACTATATTTTATACAAATATAAAACGCATACTTAGAGAGGTGGAAGTAACACAGGAATACTGGGATAGGAGGGAAAGTTTAGGTAAATCTCATTTCATAGCTATAGTAGGTCTAGCCTGAAGTCTAGTCCCTGTGCTTGAAAGTCTGGCCTTGAGCTCTCTTTAGAAGGTGATTCTTAATTTCCCAAAGGCTCTGTAAAGACATAGTAACACAAAGAAATGGGATATAGAACAAAAGCAACTATTGATTTAACTGTACATTTACTGAAAGTAGCATATGGAATTTTAACTCCTGACTTGTTCTCTCCAAGGAGCGATCAAGGTGTAAGAGCATCAAGAGGTGTTTTTGCAGATAGTTTCTCCATTCCTAAAAATTGTCTGTCTCTCCCCTGAACTGTTCATCTAGTTTCTCTGAGAAGCTTAGCCATGAATGTGTATACTCAGGCCTGACTGTAGGTGTATGTATGTGCACACGTAATAGTACCAAATGGTACCTTTTTTGTCCAAGCTGCTTTACTTGGTATAGGAAAAATTTTCTTTCCAGCTTTTCATTATGAAGAAAAATCTGCCATATGTGAAGCATACACAAATTAAGCTCAGAGAAGAAAGCATCTTTAACACACAGTTAAGAGTGCTAAAAGTAGGGGATTTTGCATTATCCTATTGTCAACATATTTTAACACTATAGCAAGGGGCTGAAGTCTAGAGAGCTGCTGTAGATGACAGGACACTTGTCTGACAGATCCATGAATTCCTACCTTGTCTTTATATATAAAGTCCATGTCTGTAACACGTCTGGCTCACAGTATGGCCAGGAATTCAGGTTTATCAATGGTAATTTTGTAGGAGGTATGCTGACCCGTTTCTATCATTTTCTTTGCTAAAACAGCAACTCAGAAGAGCAAAATTTGAGCTGTTCACTGTTTTTCAGCTTGCTTTAGTTCAGTAATATAGAATGCTAGATAAATGTCCCTCGTTCAAAGTGTAGAAAATAAGTATCCCCTTGAGGCAGTTGAACTGGGGAGCTACTGAAATGAAGTTAATCCTTCGGAACAAATGCATGGTATTATCAGGGAAAGATTCCCGTTCATTTCCCATGTCTCTTGCTTGGTAGGAATATCCAGTAATCCAGTAAGGATTTTAAGCTTCTTGGCCTAGCTTGAAGTAAATTGTAGCTCCAGCATTTTGCAAGACTGCACAGTGATTGGTGAGATTGAATTAGGAATATCATAGATGTGTTGTGCTTGGTGTTGCTCTGAACTCTAATACTCTCTTAAGGGATGTGTTTCGAAGATTTGCTTTGCTAAGGTACATTTATACCGGTAACACCTCCTCAAAGGAAAGCACACTTAAGGCCTAAATGCAAGATGGATACAGGATGATGTGCCTTGGAAGAAAGAAGAGGACCAGAAAGCACGGTGGGATTATCAAGAGCAGAATCAGGTGTGAATCACTATTAAGAGCACAGATGTTACTCTTTGGAAAAAAATGATCTGTGTCTGCATCAGGGGAACAAGTGACCTGCTCAAGTCATGCCACAGATGTGTAGCTAGAGATGTGCAGTCCCTCGAGATTTACATTGCCATGTGCTTTGAGCTCTCTGTGTGTGACTCTTGCCCTCCAGAGAAGCAGAAGGGAAGATATGCCCGAAACAGCTCAATTCTTACTCTGTTCTCTGAACTACCTGTTATTCTCATCATGCGTTGAGGGTCTCTCCCATGTGGAACAGAATAAAATAAAACAAAGCTGTTCCTTGGTCACACCTGATTTTTCTCTATGTAGGCTGTTCGTGATGCAGTGGCCTCATCACATGTGCACAGACCCCAGTCACTCTTCAGTCACTGGAGTCTGTTCTCATGAGATCCCATCTTGCTTTTGGTTCTCAGTTCCCCACAGCAGCAAAGGCAGGTCTGAGCTCTAGAGCAGGCTCCTTGGGGGAGATACTTAGTTGGTGTTTTTACTAAGCGCCCTTATTGTTAATTTGGGCTTATCTATTTGAAAGTATATATGCAGCATCTGGTAAGAACTTTTAAAACAGAAACTGTTCAGCCGAATACGCAGATCTAGTACTTGTAGCTCTGCTGATACAGATGGCATGTCTGTTATGCTTGTGGATTCAAAGATACTAAGCAGAGTATCTGTATATACAGTACATCTATTTGTCTTGGCAGAGGGGAGAGTTGTTGCAAAAGTAGTTGTGTGACGTTTGTAATCAGATGAGGCAATGAATTGTAGTACAGCATATTGAGCATTGCATTTAGGGAAGCTAGAGTTCAAAGTTTCTGGACTCTTAGCTGTGGCACAGCTGTGCTATCAGGGATTTTGTTTTGCCATTAATATACCACTCTGCGATACTTGCTCAGCTTTCTGAAGTGACAGTTCTGCTGTTGGATCAAGGCTGCGTCTGAGAGGCCAGAGTCTGGTGGCTGTTCAGATAGGCTGACTTTTTAAGAAGGCCATCGTTCATTGTTTCAGTGTCTGGTTCTGTTATATGAAGATGGATTTTGCAGTGCAAGCTGTACGTAACCCCCTTGGACTTGCTATTCTGGAGCATCCAGAACAGACACAGGCAAAGCAGGTGAGCCCAAAAGTAGATAGCAATTGTAAAATCATACCACAGCTCACAGAATTGTTCCCTTTCAGATCAGCCTAGAGAGAAGATGGCTTTCTTGTCAGATCAGAGGGCTTTGTCTAAATTGACTAAATCCTTATTTAAATAAATGATTGGCATACACCATTATCTTCCATTTTCAAGAACTGACAGGTAGAGAATTAAATGCATTATGAGTCTTTCCAAATGCATCTCAAAGATGTGAATCCATTTGAGGTTTGTAACTGAAACTTATTCGTGTTAAAATCTACAATGTGTGGTAAATAAACTTGTCTTTCAAATAGTTACAAGTCACTTACTATTGTTTATGTAATTCCCGTAATATGGTTTACTCCTGATTGGATTACTTCAGTTGCTATTAAAGCATGAATTTTACCATACTGTATACTCCAGTGACTCCAGACAAGTTATATTTCAGTTTCTATCAGTACTCGGTTACAACCAAGATCAGATTCCCTTCCTGTCGAGCATTTGTACACTCATGAAGGAAAGAGAGAGCTCTTCGGAGGTAGGAGTTTCAAAATGGGAGAGAGTAAAGGGTGAGGAGGTTAAGCGTCCTACAGGCAGGCAGCAGCTCAGCAGCGGGGCATGCAGTTGAACACAGGCAGAGTGATTTCCAGTCCTGAGGGCTCTCTAGCATCACGTTATTTGTGAATGTCTGTGCTTTTAACACTTCTGGATTTGGAACGTATGGAGAAGTAAATGTAGTCAAGTCAAGGCTTATTTCTGATTCTTAATAAATTAATTTTCTGCCTAAATAGGGCAAATTGTTCTGGGATGGAACGGCCTGGATAAATTCCTGTCGGAAGGCTCTTCTAGTCTGTGGAGTGAGCTGGCAGTCCAGTTATGTTTTCTAGCAGAGGTAGATTGTATTTGGATTTCATACTATCAAATTCAGCTGGAAATGAAAAAGGCATGGGGAAGGGCTGTACCTTCCGTGCTACCTAGTTGCCTCAGACCTTAGCTTAAGGAGATAGGTATCAGCAAGGCTACAAGACGGTGCCATTTATCAAGGTATGGGTTTTTTCCAGGCTGGGGAAAGTTTCCAACTTGATGCTTTTGAAGAACTCTAAAATTTTACCTTGAATCCCTAAGTAATGCTATTTATTGCAATGAATTTGTATCCGTTATATTTTCTGTGTGTAACACTTGTGTACATGTTAAGTTGATAGAGGGCTGTATGAAGTCTTAAATGCTGATAGTTATGAGCATGGTTGTTAGAAAAGTCTGGATTTATTTGCTTTTTGTTTAAGCCTTGTATACAGTGGCAGAACAATCAACAGAGTTCTTAACAAAATGTTTAAGAAACTTAAACATACTTCGCCTTTTCTGTAATAATAGAAATGTGTTGATAAGGTCTTGCTTCCCCTGTCAGTATATTTCTCTGCAACATGGGGAATTCGTCCCTGGTTTAGCTTTGTTAACAAATACACAGAATCTATGAGAAGTCAGATATTCATGCTCCTGTCTTGACATTGCTTTCCTCAACTTTTACAGTGAAAATGTCACTCATTTATTTGTGCAACAAAGTTGTATCTTTTGAAGCACTTCCTAAACTGTGGTTGACTTTCAAGTGCTGGAAGTGAATGTTGCTGTTGCAGATGTCTGTCAGTCCTCCCCTACCAGTCCCAACGCTTTTTTGGCAAACTCTAGGAGAACTAATGAGCTGCAAATGCAGAAATAGGAGTATGCTTGTAAACTGTAGAAATTTGATCATGCTTTGTGCTTATGTGAGTTTCTTTAAAGATGGGTGGCAATAGATTGCCCATGTTCTTTGGTAGGGATGTAGAATATTTTAAAGTCCATGATGCAAATCTGTTTTTGGGGTTTTTTTTCCATTTGTGTCTCTGAGGGAAGTGTTCAGGTAAGTATACAATACAGAAAGCAGAAGATACCCAAACTCTTGTTGACATAAAGAGGATGGAAAGTACATCATGCTCTTTTTTACATAAACACCTCCTGTTTTTCAGGGGATATTGTGATCTGTGGGCTAGAACAGAGGAATCCTCAGTAAGCCGGGCATATGCTTGTTAGTGATAAGCAATGCCAGAGAAGGTGCTGCTGTGAAATGTGATAGCGTTTGCCTAATTTAAGACAACAATAAACTGACTTAAAAAGCACAGTGGAGGAAGGCTAGGCTGTTTAATTTGTTTGCAAGATATTTTTGTGAATTATGCTGGTTACTTTTATTATTTTATTAAGAGGAGCAGGACACTGCAAAAGCTCTTTTTCTAGGGTTTAGTTTATGTCCCTAACAGAATTCAGTGTTGAGTTGTTAGTAGACCCTTTTCAGGAGACTCACGTGACTGTGACCTGTGGTGGTTTCTCTCAGCCTTTGTACTCCAGCTATACTTTCTGTAGTGTATGGAAACATACCCCCCTTCCCACATGTGGGGCCCTGCCCCTGCTCTGCTTGGCTGAGGCTTTGGGCTGTTGTTGAGCTGTCTGGAAGCAGCCGTGACCAGCATGGGGCTGTTCTGGTGGTCCCCACACTGGCCCCGGCAGCCTCCTGCTCTCCAAGCACTGCTGGTTATGCACGATACAGGAGCTTTCAGATGGGGAGCATTTCTCTTCTCTCTGTGAGAGGCTCTACAGTCGGCTTGACCTAAATACAGGCCTAGTAGTGAAGTTTATTTAAAATTGTCCAATATTTAAAGATTTGTACATCATGAACCATCAAGGGCTGAAATTTTTCTGTCCGGATGCCACCCTCAGTCCAACCTCTGATGGATTCTGGTAAAGCCCGGGCTAGCGGGAGGTTGTCATCCCGGCAGAGCATGGCGCTCCCTTCATGGCACCCATTGGGGAAGCAGCTGGTGGAGGAAAATGGGATATGGCTGTTGTGGGAGGAATGTGGTGGAAAGGCTGCTCGTGGCCATCCCCAAAAACATGGCTGCAGCAGCATCCCTGGACAGTCTGGGTGGCCCACATCCTTAGGTTTGCTCCTTTTGTAGCTGAATTTTCCAAACGTTTTGGTTGCTCCAGGCACTTAATATTGTTCCATAGATATGCAGCACCAGTGAAATTATATGTGGTAGTTTGTCAAATTAAAAACAACTGCCCTGTGCACCCATTAATGCTATTGATTTTTAAAAGAGAATTACTTGTGGTGGTTAACCTTGGGCATGCCTGACTGAATACCATTTCATACCATTATGCTCGTATTTCCTTGAACATTTGTGGGTTGTAATGAGCTTGAGGCACTAGGGTTTCATGTGGCTGGAGAAGTTACTAATGGCATAACTTGGAGCCTGTAGCTTTTTTCCTCTCTTAAAGGAGGCAGATGGAGTCAGACCCTGTCCTTTAACGATTTAGCTTTGTTTTGAAGTAAACCTCTAACTTTTTTTCCCCAGTGATGATCAGGAGAGTAGACGTGCTGCATCCAGTGTGAATATTGACAAAAAATGAGTGATTGTAGTTGGCAGAGGGTCTTGTGGTGACTTGAAGGGTTGAGTCTGTGCTTAGCAGATGGACAAGGAGGCAGGGTGGTTAGAGGATGTTGAATAAACTCTGTGTGCCAGTGCTAGCTAAAAATCACCAGAGCTAGAAAACGAAAGGCCTAGAGGCCAAGCACTGTCACTGAGGTCTGGCATCTCTATTGCAGAAGGTGGTGTGTTTCAATAAACTACTGACATTTTCCCCAGTGGGAGGCAGGAGGAAGGTGATATTAGCGCTTTTGGACTGTGACTAGTTTCTGAAACGCACGTAATTATGTGCAACATTGACATGGGAACATTTGGTTCATACAAGTTTTGCAAAGACAGGAAAAGTGAATGCTTAGCAAAGAATCAGCTCAATTAGTTTTTCCTTTGTGTTTTTGAGGTGGGTTGGTTTTTTTTTTTTCATAAGACGTAGCTGTTCCTGCTGGAAAACCTGTTGTTTTTGTTTCAAATGGAAACAGGAGTTGGAAGTCGGAGGAGGAAGAGAACAGCAGGAATTGAAAGCAAATTGGTAAATTCAGCCTGCTGTTGTGACATGTGTTTATGGTGTGAGTTGGACCTACAGAGCCTGATTAGCACATTCCCAGCAGAGTGAGCTGTTTGCACAACGGGAGGAATGGCAGAATTAAAGTTAGCTTGCTGTGTATACGGCATGTCGAAAAAACACGAGCGGAGGCAATCATCAAGCTGTTTTTAGTGAATCTGGTAGCGGTCACTCTTTTGCAGGGAGATCAAAAGCAGAAGCTAAGGGCTGTTGTGGTTTTAAGGCTTTTCAAGAAGCATTGAATTGAAGTTTGATTCAACAGGAAGAAAAAACAGTTCCAAATCACCCTTGTTCTGATGCTCTGTATTTCAGCTACTGGTTAAAAACAAATTGGATAAGAAATATTAAAGCTGGAAATTAGGTTTCTAATTACTGGAGGAGTGAGGGTATTGAATACCCTTTCTTTAAGGACAACACTAACTTATAAAGTGAAGAGTTGATGAAAAAAGGATTTAGATGTATTTTTCATGGTAGAAGTTGGACGAGATGCCTTGGAGAATCCTCTTCTAGCACTTTCCCATTTTTGGATGTGATAAGTTTGAGGAGGACCAGAAGTTGAAGAATAGAAGGGTTATCTGAAAATAACCCACGTTCACATGTCAGGAACACCAGGCTGTGGCTGCTCTCTAAATAGTTGCTTTACTAAAGATCCATTTTAGCTTAATGAAGTCACTTGTTACTCAGCACGTGGTATGTGGAGAACACTAAGCTCTGTAAATTAAGTAATGATTGATCTGAGCTCTGTGTTAATATCTTTGTACTATTGTCACTCCTTCTACCGGTGTCCTGAACACAATGAAGATCCTATTTTAGGACCTGCTCTTGGCAATTATTCAAAGCAAATGGCTGGAACTTTTTTTTTTTAAAGTGTTTCAAGCTCTTTAAAACCATGTCTGTCATGGTAAGAAACCATACTTCTGTTCCTTTAGGCAGTAAGCATTTATTAAAGTGAACTAGTCTGACGCATTAGTGCAGGTAATAAGCTATACGGTCCCTGAAGGTTATAGTGTAATACATAGTGGTATTATGCATAAATGGTAACCAGAGAAGCTGTGCAGTAGCTTTTTTAGAAAGGAAGACTAAATTGTTACTATGATAAATGGTAACACCAGCAGTGACAAATTTTACTTGTGGCAAAATGCTAGGAAAATTGATGACTAACTAGGAGAAGCTCATGTGACAGTTGTTGTCCAGGTTTATCTGGCAGCTTGATCTGGAGTGTATCATGTTATGATGAGCGACTGGGAATTGAGTAAAATTTTCCTGTATAATGAGAATGTGATTTAGCTGCATTTGGTTTGACAGAGATGGAGCAGTGTGAATCACAGCAGAGGCAAGGGCTGTAGAGGCAGCACTGCTGAACAGCCCAAAGCAGGCTCAGTGTGATACTGTGAAAACTGGGACCATAACTCGCAACTTGGACAACGCTTCATCACTTTACTTTGGCAAGCCATGGACGGGCTGCGTTGCAGAACTAAGTGCTTTATCCAGTGCATTACAAAATCCAGATGTACTGCATCAGGAACCTTCTTTGTTACACCTTCTGTTTTTTAAGAAGTTTCACTTTATTTCAAGGAACAAGCTCTATTTATTAGATTATTCAAATAGGAGAGTCATTCTGTGCTTACCATAGGGCTTTCATCATGGGGGTTGGTTTGGTGCCTCCTGCCTACCTTGTGAACACCATCATATTCCTCTATCAAATGATCAAACAGAAGGTCTTTGGGTAAAAGCCCGAGCAGCTGGGAGTGCACCACAGCAGTCTGTTACAGGGTGCCGTATTTCACTGTTAGCTTTTGGAGTTGTCTCTACCACCTTCTATTTATCAGCTGGTAAAACTGTTGCTTTTTATCACTGTTGTCGTGAGCTCTGAAGTACGAATGCGTTCCTGTAGTGCAAAAGGACAACAGGTTCTCTTTGGCTCTAAGTACTACTGTAGTGATTGTTAATGATGATCAGTTATTGAGTGACCTAGTTCAGTGCAACTCTGGATATTTTCTCTAGTCTTTTACCTATAGATCTCTTTGCTTAATTCTGTGCTTTATTATTACATCTAAATATTAGAAATGCATTGGGCCACCTTTTTATTTAGTTTTATTTTGTATTATATGATGATCACGATCTCAAATACTATATCCTTAAGTACATGCCCGAAGCTAAATTTCTACCAAATAATGAATCATACACTGGGTTCTGCAGAGCAATAACGCTCGTGCTCAAAATCAAGAACTCGCGTGGCATATCTCAAATGCTTTGAGCAGCAAAGCAGAGCACCAACCTTTAAGTTCTGCTTGTAAGATTTATTTCTTTTTATGCCATGATCAGTCTAATTAAATTATTTTTCCATTGTGTCACCAGATGAAGGCAATGAACAGTGCCGGTAGTGTTGATATTGCATTACATAAGGAGAAACAGTTGCAAAGATATATTTTTCATGTGTGATTGATATTAACAAGACTGTCAGCCCTCTTTTGTTTAGGGTTTTGTTGTTGTTTATGAGCAGAAGGAGGAAGGTTTCGTTGTCAGTAGTCTTATGTACCTGATGGCCTAATGCATGGAGCAGTGACTAGTGCAATAATCTGTGTTTTGCTTGTAGTTTGCCTCCAGGAAGCTTTGGACCATCTTCAGCTGCTGCTTAGGACTGTTCAGCATGTGATACTCCAAACGCTTTTGGAGGGTGGATTCTCCATTGCCTAGGACTTTGTTCAAGTTGATTTCCTGGCCCCCGCCCCAGCTAATTGAATGTGCTACCCTTATAGGGCAGTAATGCGCTAGATCCTCTTGGCTAGTGGTGTCTTGCATGCTTTAGAAATCACTGGGTTAAAATTAAGCCTACTGAATTCCATAGCATTGTTTCTGTCCTTAGTACAGGATTAATATTTGGATTCCTGCTTCAGTTTGAGTTTAGCGCTTTCTTAAGATACTTTAACACTTGCTTACAGTTAAGCATTTCTGTAAACAGTTCCAGCAAATCCGTTAATCATTTCCAAAGTACAAGAGAGTAATGCAGCTAAACTGAACTCTCCTTTCCATCTTCTGTACAGATTCAGCTTCCTGGGGTTTTTTGTAACTTGACATTGAAAGAAAGTGAAGGCAACTAGAGAGCTGTGCTCTGGGAACACCTCGTCGCTCCTCTCAGAAGGTGCCTGTCTTGTCTGAGGTAAGTGATGTAATAACAAGAGAAAACATGGGCTCGTGTTATAGCAACAAGATGTAGTTGCTTATGTGTTTAAATACATTCTTGATAGTATTATTGCACAGTAGGTTTACCTTTCCAATTCTTCTGCCTCGTACTCCTCTCTGCGGTGTATACTTGATGTTGGGAAGAATCAGGTATATCAGACTATTGGTAAGCAAAAATAGTATAGAGAAGATGGTATTTCTTTTCTGCCAGCCCCTCCACAAAACCAGAAGTGATCCTGGAAAAGAAATTTTCTCAAAAGATGAGACCAGCCTTTGAAAGGGAGACCATGACACAGGTGAAATGGGGGCAAGCTCATCCAGCTGCAGAGACAGGGCCAGAATTTGGGTCCAAATTTTATAATGATGTAGAGAAATAATAATAAATAAATAAATAATGTAAAGGTAGTTTGGCTATGCACCAAATTAATCAAGGAGGGTGTCTCTTTCCAGCCTGTGTTTGAATGAACATTCTTAGACTCAGTAAAATCCTCTACAAGAAGAGTATTAAAGTAAATTATTTACATCTTTAAGTCAGTTATTTACCTGAATATGGAGACACTATCAATCCTCAGAGGTAACTGTTGTACTGAGAGCAGGGGTGGAGGAGAGGAGGATAGAGGTGGCTTCCTTTTTCCTTAACCCATACCTGCTGGCGTCACCAAACCAAAGGCGCAGTGCAGAGATGATTTAGGATCATTCAATGTTACTCTTGCAGCGATGCTAGAAGGATAATAGTTGAGCTCCCTCTTGCCAGAGCACATTTGCCATTGCACGTAGTTGGTACCAGAACTGCTTGTGGATGACAGCCAGTAGACTTGAGGATTTTTTTTATCTGGAGGTTTAAATTCTTCCGTGTTGGGGTTATGCAGTAAGTGCCAGTGTGAGTTTCACCTTGTTTGCCTTGCTGTTTGAAATATTAGGTCAAGCTGTGTGCAGTAAAATAGGTAAATGTGAAGCATAACCCCCGCCACAAACCCTTAGAGTACTTAAACTTATGAAGGATTTAATTTGTATTATTAATAGAGGGCTCATTTCAGTCCAAGTCATAAGTACTAGAACTTATTACATACTTTTGTACATGTCATACCCCTTCAGGAAGACACAAGTCTGGTCGCTACCTTATTCTTGAGGCTAGTAAAGAGGTATAAAGATGAAACAGATAAGAATACTGTTGCACAGATAGTTATTAGTATCCTAGTTGTAAATGATTGTCACCAAAGTTTAAGAAATGTTTTGGATATCTAATAATTTATTGCATTAGATTTAAACATGATAATTAGTTTAAGCTTCAATATGATAGGTAAGCCTTAAGTACGTTTACCTGAAGTGCTTCTTTCAAGGCTTGTTTCTTACCAGTGATCTGTCTTTTTATTTGTGTCTGTTTTCAAGCAACTCCAGATTATTTTTTTTAAGTGGGAACAAGATAGAGGAAAGAGAAAAATTATTCCTACTCCAGGCTGTTGCAGTTGAAATACATCTTTATTTCTTTAGTGAAGCAACTTTATGCAAATAAAAACTACCAGCAATATAGTACCCAAAATAAAACAGCAAGCACTAAGTCAACTAGGAAAGTTGTAAAACAGTGTTCCTTTGCTGAATGTTAAATACTCAAATAAACGTTGTAAAAACTTCAGGAAGACTTTATGGGGCCATAGACACACAGTGTAAAATCATTCAAGGTCTGCTATCAAACTACACCAAATTGTTCAACATATTCTTATCAGTCCAAGTTGAAAGTGAGTATCTTACGGGAGGGGAGTACTTAAGCTAGCGCATATGTGTAATTCATCTCTCAAACTGCGTGTATCCTGCTGCTTTCCCTATTACACCTTTGCATGCAGAATCAAGATGATGATTAAGTGCACAGAACGTTGATGACATAAATAAAATGTGTGCAAATATACATCAGTATCTGGATGAAGGAGACTGACTGTTTCCCCTAAGCGTGCTGTCACTGCCCTGGGTGGATGCTGTGTGTGCATTGCTAAGTGCCACAAGGAGAGCGAAGGAAGCGCTGTAATAGGACTGCATGGGCAAAAAATTGCAAGACTGCTTGCAAAAATATGGAAGAAAAAAGCAGAATAATAGCAGAAAAAAAAAGGATTAACATCAATCTAGAGATTTTTCCCTAGATTAGTTTGTTTCTTTCTGTAGTTGAAATTTATTTAATGGAAAAGACGCTTTTGAGAAAGACTTCAGTGGAAGCATTAGTTGAATTTGAAATGTTTTAAAGAGCTGGCCTTATTCTCTAATGGCCTAGTATTCTGTGGCATTGTATTTCTGTTGCTGGAAGTAGACTTGTCTAGTAATGAATAGCAGGGAATGATTTGTTGTCTGATGGTCAACATGGCTATGGTGAACCTAACTCCCAAAGCTTATGTTCCTCATGAAGAAATTGTTTGAAAATGTACTGACAGAGAGAAGAACCTTTATGTGTTCAGATATGTTTTGACCTTCTCACTGAGTAATGCTTTATTCTGCAAATAGTCTCATTGAAATCAATGCGACTTTTACAGAAAAAAAAAGTGGGAGTCATAATGGCAGAACCAGATTGGCAGACTCTGAAGTAGATGAACAAGGTACTAGAAATGACAAATACCTGTTAAATGGTCTCAAGATCAAATTTGCTAATCAACCACATAGTTTATCAGCTGGAGTAGCTGAGATATTTCCATCTGTATCTCTGCTTGTGTATGCACCCTGTTTCTGCTGTCAGCTCTCTACTCATCTCACCTTAGGCGGGCATGACTAGGAGAGAAGACCATCTAGGAGGTGACTTTTAGCGCCTTGATGTTTTTTACCACAAAAGCGGATGGCATATGTGGGTAGCCTGCGCTTACTGAATAAGGTTACCTATAAAGTTAATCTGGATCCAAATACAGAAGACGTGGATTTTATAAGCAGCATACTGTGGGAGCTTGAATTTAAGCTGAGATACTAAACTTTCCAAAACTTCAGGAATTTTTGGTAAACCATCAGCTCAGGGTAGAAAATGTTCCAGAGAGAAATTGTACAGGTGTGATTCAACAACAGTTATTGCAGTAACAGTTATTTAATCGGCTATTTCTATAATCGAGTAATTGTTCTAATAGTTCTGTTAAGAGTTTGGTTTAGCTTTAAATAAACTGAAAAGAGGAAGGATGGAAATCCTTAAGTGTAATAAATATTTTATTTTAAGAAATAAATTCGCACCTAGTATCTGTTGTCCAGGACCTGAGTTACAGGCTGAAACCTAATTTGTCTGCTGTTTTTTGGTTTTGGCTTACACAAAGGTTTCTGTTGACAGAGCATAAATGATGTTGTGGAAAACACGTGCACTTGGGACTTGCAAGATCTGTGCTTAGTTCTTAGCTCAGCGCCAGTATTCCTTGGAATCTCTTAATTTGGATGTGTTACCCATCTGTTCTGCATTTCTAGGTGGCAAGTTTTTGTGACCATGTTTGCATACAGACAAATACAGGGGATCCCAAGTGTTACTCAGAGCCTCTTGTTGCTGTTGAAATGTGTATGCCAGTGAAATGAATTCCTGGTTTATGTCTTTAAGTGATTAGATCTTAATTATATGCAAGTGTGTATTTTTCATTTGCAAGGAATGGAGGGGAACATTTACAAATGTGTTCCTCCTGTACAGAAAACTGATTAAATAAGCATGAGGGGAATAATTTAAGAAGGATAGGAAGTTGTAAGCTTACGGAGGACTTCTTGTAGGAAGGAGCAGAGCAGCACAGTTTTGAGTCACCCACTTCAGCTGTTTATGCCCTTGTGACTTTGCAGTTTAATTTTCCAGCCACAATGGCCTGGTCAGACATGCCCAGGCCTCTTCCTGAGTACAGCATGATGTGCAGTGTTGGAGAAGGTTGAGTTGGAATGGAAGTGGTTAGTTACGTATTAAAAGTAATTATTGCTCGTGATGAGGAGTCCCAAAGAGTTTATTCTGACAGTTGAAAAGGTTGTAGCTACACTTCCCTGGGTTCATTAGAGAAAGATGCATTTTTGCCTGATGTAAATTGATAAAGCTCTAGTTACAGCTACCCTCTCAGATAAGCTGAATATTCAAACTTGAAAATCTCAAGTGTCATTGAATTAAAACCACGGACTGTTACTTTAGTTGCTAGAGGGAAGGGAAAAAAAAATCCCAGAAATTTTGTCTTGATCTCCTGCTGTATTGCTGGATTGACCCCTCCCCGATCCCTGCCTTTTGTAAGCTGCCTTGGCTTCTAGAGTTGTGCTCTGTCATGTAGAAGTACAGCTAACCTTTGATCTCATGTGGTATGTGAACTGCTGGCTTTAAATGAAGTTTTTCCTGGAACAGACATCCTATGCTACACAATTTTACTTAAATCCAGTTTATTTGAAGACAGATGGTGTTTTAAATTTACTAAATAGATAGTAGTGCTGTGTGGTATGTGCAATTTTTGGCAAACTGCCTTTCTGGTCTGTCTTAAAAAGCTGTTTAAAGTGTATATTCATCAGTTTTGTGTGCCCTGCCTCCTCTCATGCCTGCGAAGGTGTGGTTTGCATTTTTCTTGGGTGATGGGGAATAGTGGCTACTAAAATTACTGGCCATACTTCACATAAAGATGCTATTAGAAATCCAGCCAAAAATGTGTAGACTACAAAAAATACAAGGAAGAACAGCTTCCATCTGCTTTTATTTAGATTTCAGAAGCTCTTGGTAGCAGAGACACCTTTCCTGTGTGTGCTGTTCCTTGTTTCCCTTAGCCTAGTTACAGAGAATAGCAATTTTATGCTAAAATAACTAAAGCCTCTAAGCTCAGTTGTGTCCATTGCTTTCTGACTTGTGTACAAAACCCTGTCTGTAGGTTTAGATTGCAGTTCCCTAGTACGAATTGTAATTCTTAGGAATGGGATTTTTAGGTGCTATTATGGAGAAGTTCACTATGGCCTGGACCACAGCAGAGAGCGAATGTTGTTATGGACTATGAATGGGACAGAGAGGGGCCAGCACTGAGAGTTTCGTAACCTTCCTTACTGTGGATAACTTCTGTTCATTGGAAGTGGTGGAAATTGGGTGAAATACTCAAGGATCCTATTTTTTTATCTCAAATACAAGATGAGTCAAAATGTGCCCTTCAAAATAACCATGAAATGGATTGATTTGAGCTAAAAGCTAAAGGCAAAACTTTGTCTGCAATTGTTTAAGAATGGCAAAGAATTAGTCACAGGGACAAATCGATAGTTTTTCTTCAGCGTCTAGCAACACAAATGATGTAATGGAAAGCAATTTTGGTAAACAACATTTGTCTCTGTTTCTCCATTTTCTGTGCTTAATGATTATTATTCATGACAATTAAATATTCATTAACTTATTTGAAAATGCATTTGATATTGTAAGTGCACTAACATGTATTAAAATTTTTTTTAAATAATTTTTCTTTAAGTGAAAGGGGCGGTGGTCTGAATATACTTCAAACAGATGACAGGCCACTTACAGTAAACTTGCTTCATATGTTTTTCATCCCAGGATCTCACGGTTAATGTACTAAACCTTGTAGCTAATATGCCTGCCCTCAAGGTGTTACCAGAAAATAGTAACCAAGAAAACTCTCTAAACTAAATGATAGTTTGGAAAGCCGACATTGGTTTATTGCAGCGCTGGGTACATGGGGATCTCTCCTCCGAGCATGCACGCCTAGGGACAAAAGCACACCCATTATATACATTACAGAAAAATGAATATTCATACAATTGCTGAGAAAAGCCCGCCTATTCCAAGAAACCTTATGCATATGCTAATATATTATGTAATTGTCTTTGTGCATGGGTACTAAATTGGGGAAGGGGTCTCAGGTGGTCTTAATCCCCCCATAGTGATACTGTCTACTGTATGACCCCACTTCTGTGCAGGCGTGGTTGGGGCCTTTCTGCTGACACATGCAGGTGGCTCCAAGGAGAAGATCCTGTTCTGATTCTTATAGGATTTATCTTTTCTCCTGGCGTCAGAGCTTGTGAATCAAGTCAATTTAGACACTACAAAGGTGCTGTTCAGAGTTTTGTTTATCTCTGGCCCTTCTTTGTAATTAGTGAGGAATTTAAGAGACCTTGGATTCTCTAAGACTAAGCGCAAGCAAGAATCAGTGACTACTATAACTCTAAGTGTTATCAGTCCCAGAAGCAGACCCTGTCTACAAAACACGTAGTTAGCTTCAGAACGTGCTGTTATTTTAGCTGAAAGAAAAATTACTGACCGGAAAGTTGATCCTGTCTAAAGGTTACACAGAGTAGGCCTTTTAGGGCCTACTTTGAGGCCTACTTTTACTAAACTGTCTGGTATCAAAGGAGCTTTGAAAATGATTCATTTTGAAATATAGGTTTCTCTCTGTGAATGTGGTATTAAAAAGGGGGTGTATTTTTTTCAAAATTTCTTAGCCTCTGTGTGGGGAGTACAGTTTAGTGAGTACCAGGTACTTTGAAAATAGTAGCCCACTGCATACTGAGTCAGTTAAATATATTTATATTTGCATTTTAATATTTGCTGTCGTATTCAAAAATACTAACTAGCTTATTCTGTGTCGGTGGAGCCAAGTGCTGGCTGCTGTTCAGTACACTCCTTCTGAATTGGTATTTGTGAATATATTTGTGGATATGTTTGATTGTATTAAGTAGAGCATGTTGGATGGCCATATCCTGGTGGATGTCTGTGGATATCAACATGATTTTAATATCTTAGGTCTTCCCTAAGCCTAGACTGGTTGCCATAATGTTGACTCATCGATGCATATACGTCTAAGTGAGATGCTTCACTAATACAACCTCATTTTACACTAGAGCTTTGTATATGTGGGATTATGTCACCAGAGCACCCATACCATCACTGCAATACTAGAAGTCAAAAAAAAAGAGAAACAGGTAAAATGGAGTGAAGGGAAGGCGGAGGACGAGACAGTATCTGGTGTGTAATGGGCACTTCCCATAACTTCCGAAATAACTAAGGCAGCCGTATCTGCCTTGGTCTTCCTATTAAGGATGACCCTAGGCAAAAGAAAAGCCTAGGGTTTTTACTAGAAAAGGCAAAGAAAATAGTTGTTATCTGCATATACTGTGCCAGAGTCCGAAAGGCTGTAAGGTTGCTAGCTTGGGATTGCCAGGCAAGGGGTTGGATTGTGTAGGACAAGGAATGCTGCTGACAGAAGCCATAATTGCAACCTCTACCCTCTCCCTGTGCCTCCGTCCCCCTTCATGAGGAGAAGCTGTGAGCCCAGACCTTTCCACCCTCCTGCTCTCCACCTCCCAGCTGCTTGTCCTGCTTCAGGAACAGCTTGACTCTTGCCAGACCTCAGCCCCTCATTTCTTTTGCCTGCTATGAGGGAAACATTTACCAATGGAGATAAGTTTGTGTTTTTCTTTTTGTCTTGGTGTTTTGCACAGATAACGCCACAGTATCACAGAATCACAGAATCACAGAATGTTAGGGATTGGAAGGGACCTCGAAAGATCATCTAGTCCAATCCCCCTGCCGGGGCAGGATTGCCTAGACCATATCACACAGGAACGCGTCCAGGCGGGTTTTGAATGTCTCCAGAGAAGGAGACTCCACAACCTCTCTGGGCAGCCTGTTCCAGTGTTCAGTCACCCTCACCGTAAAGAAGTTTTTCCTCATATTTATGTGGAACCTCCTGTGTTCAGTTTTGGGTCCTTCACCCCAGGAAAGACATTGAGGTGCTGGAGCGAGTCCAGAGAAGGACAATGAAGCTGGTGAAGGGTCTGGAGCACAAGTGTGATAAGGAGCGGCTGAGGGAACTGGGGTCGTTTAGCCTGGAGAAAAGGAGGCTGAGGGGAGACCTTCATCGCTCTCTACAGCGACCTGAAAGAAGGGTGTAGCGAGGTGGGTGTTGGTCTCTTCTCCCAGGTTATAGGATAAGAAAAAATGACCTCAAGTTGCACCAGGGGAGGTTTAGATTGGATTTCAGGAAAAATTTCTTCACCGAAAGGGTTATCAAGCACTGGAACAGGCTGCCCAGGGAAGTGGTTGAGTCCCCATCCCTGGAAGTATTTAAAAGACTGTAGATGTGGTGCTGAGGGACATGGGTTAGTGGTGGCCTTGGCAGTGCTGGGTTAATGGTTGGGCTTGATGATCTTAAAGGTCTTTTCCAACCTAAATGATTCTATGCTTCTGTGATGCTTTCATACTTCTCTGTTTATTTGAAGCACTCATTTTTGACAAGTTTCCTGACCAGCTCCTTAGTTACAGTATGTGGAATTCCATCTGTCCCCCAAGCATGACAATTTGCTTACCTGCAGCTCTTCAGTCTCTGTTATGGGCCTTTTTTATTTTTTTAAGATTAGAGTCAGCAGTTGCTGGTCAGTCTCTCATATTCAGCATGTCTAGAGTTGCTCTAGGGTCTGTTTTACTTGCATCTTTAGCAATGTAATTATACTTCACTGTATTATTTTCTGTCATTCTTTCCCTTTATATAGAATTAAAATATCTAGATATTTTATGGTGCTTTATCTCAAAGTGGTTTACAAAAAAAGGTTAATATTCTCACCCCTTTTTGCAAATGAAATACTTAAGGGGAACAGGGACATGTAAGGCAGATCTTTCAAGATCATCCAGTAATGAGGAATAAAACTAAGAATTAGTGTGGTGCTGCAGTCACTGAATATTGCTGTCTCCTTGATATTAATGTCCAGAAATAGCTAGATCAATACTGATTTGGAAATATTGTTATTTTCATTTTAATCTTTTCATATATTTTTCTTTGGAAGTTTGTTCTATGAAAGCCAGGAAGTTGACTCAGCTCAGTTATTTTTCTAATGTCGCTCAATTTCTCCTAGTTAAGCTGTTTTTATGTAATCAGGTTTATGTTTCAGTATAAGAATTGCAGAAAAAACACTACATCTTAAATTCAAGATTCAAATGGTGGATTGTGAATCCAGTCACATCAGTGGCAAAATTCCCAGTTACTCCAAACTTCTTTTGTAAAAATGTCTGACAACAAAAGATTACTAAACATTATGTTTCTTTCTTTGAGAACATTTTTTGATTAGGCATTAGGAAAAAAAGTAGTTTTGATTGGGTGGAATGAAACACTATTGAATCTGAATCAAACTATTTCAACTTGTTCTAAGCTAGGCATAGTTTGTCATTATCTAAGATGATTGTAAATGGCTTCCTCGGAGAGGGATTTAATTGGGGCAGATGGATTAGACAAGGCTGTCCAGTCTCTGACTTGCTGTATCAAAATACTACTGTCTCAAAGTCAGTGAAGATGGAGGAATGTATCAGTGATGAGGGAAAAAAGTTCAATAAACTGATCGGGGGTTTATTTGGGGGTTTTCTGGTGTTTGTTTTATTTTTTTTAACAAGCACCTCTCACTCAAAATTCTGACTTTGAAGTTATGTATTAAAGCACAGCACCGTGTCTGGTTTTAGAAGATTGTCTAACTGGGATGAATAGGAAAATTCTTGTGAGATAAGCAACGTCTGAGTTGTGTATCTACCTCTACAAATTGCCCTTCCAGATTATGAAGAACAAAAATAGGTCATTTTCAGGTCTGTTTTCCAAAGTACACAAGCATGTCCTCAATCATTTAGAGATTTAGGGGCTTTGGGGATTCGCTCCGTCTCTAGCACTGTCTTGCTGAGAATTCTCCCCCATTGACGGACCCTTCCAAGACGTGTCATTGAGCCCTCTTCTTGTGGTTTTTTCAGTCTGGGAGAGGAAACTAAAATGGAGGACTTGCTTGTTTGTCTCACTACCACTACTTGTCCACCAACACTGTATCTTTTGGAAATGCCCCAATATCAGCAAACACTGATCTTATATTTATCCTTTGCCATGGATAAATTTCATCTTAATTTCTTATTTTCAGCTCTGAGCACTACAGTTCATCCATTTGAACTGGGTGAAAAACTGCTTGTCCCATGAATCATGGGCTAATTAAGAGGTTGTTGTAGCTTGACTTCAGTAGTGGTGGTCTCCAGCTGGATAAGAGCCTGAGTGGATCTTGTTCATATTTGTCCACAAGTCTGTTCAGGCATAGTGTGGTGGGTAATTGCAGGTATCCTGCCTGTTAACTGTAGCTGCTGGGGGCACTAATCGATTTGGATGAACTGGATTTTTTTAATGCACATATATTGAGGATATATGTCTTGAATGAGTGGAGTGTGGAGAGTGCATTACCTATTCTAAGAAATAAATATTGCTGATTCATTTTATTTGTAAAATTAATATCCTTGAGAATATTCAAGAACATGTAAGCAGGATGGTGAGAAGTAAACACTCATTTTGAATGCCATAAGGCAAGTATTAGAGGTAGTGGTTCTTTCATAAGATGCTAGGGTAGATTTTAGATTTTCAAATATTCCTATATTCAACATCCAGACCAAATATACTCATTTTTAACTTTGACATTTGCCCTTCTGTGATTACTAATACAACAACTGTGTTGTTTTGTCATCATGCATCATGTATCATTTGGACACAAAACAGGCTTCCAAATCCTCTTTCCTGCGAGGGAATTGACCTTCTCATTAGTTGGAAATAACACTGTGATAGGTAATCAATATTTAGTTGAAATACCAGCATCTCATCTTAGGCATTACTCATCCTTATTTCTGCAAAGTGTTTGGACTAAAAGCAAAATGTTTAGACTCAGCTGTGTATGGCAACCCTGCCCTTATACATACAAATCGTGTATACAAGTGCTATTTTGAATGCACAAATGGCAGATTTGCATCTCTGAAGCTTGCTGTGTGTCAGTCTGACCTTACACTCAAGACCCTGTATCAGAACATAAAGCAGTTGCCCTGAGTGCTGCCAGGTTTCCCTGCTGACAGAAACTTAGTTACAATTGCTGCTGGGGCCTTTCTGAAAGAATTCAAAGGCTATTTTTTTTTTTTAAGCTGCTGTAGAGACTTGGTAGAAAATTACGTTTTTGCCTCGCACTTTTAAAAATGTGTCAGGTAAAATTGATGCGAGTATCGATTAGCATTTGGGATTGTGAAGTCAGTTTAGTTCTGGCATTTTAAAAGAAAACGCACCTTCACCTACCCATTTTCTGTAAAGTCAAAGGAAGAACCAAGCAACTATCTGAAGATGGGGCTTCAGCTTCAGAAGTGTGACCTCATACGCCCTGGCTCAGCTCAGGTCTGCTTGAGCTGTAATCAGACTAAGGGTTTTGTGAGTATGAAAGCCTCTTTGTCACTTAGCTCTAATGGGCTGTGTAAATTCTATGCCAACATACGTATGTTTCCAGTCAAACTGAAGACCCTTACAACATTGCTTACACTCTCTGGAGAGTGGATTCCCTTTAGATTTATTTGCTATTGCCTCTAGCTTTACACCTCTTTGCAATTTTTTTTTAAGTTTAATAGAGACACAAACAAATACTACAGTTATTGCAGGAGGACTCTAAAGCAGCGTTTCTTCTATCCTCTCTGCAGAAACAAATGGGTCAAGATAGCTGCTGAAATGTGTCTCCTTTTACCCCACCATGGTTCAGGTATCTTCTCTATTCACAGCTCAATACTGAGAGCAGCAGCATCAAATCTGTGTCTAGGTCTGCTTATGAAAAGTTAATCAGAGCAGCCTGTGTAATTAACAGCTGCAGTTAACTGAGGTGGATCGCTTGAAACAAAAAACACTTCAGTCTTGCTTAGCTTAGGGTTGTTGTATGTGTATCAGGAATGCTATAGGTCGTAGCATCAAAGTTAATCTTTTGCTTCTGCATGGCCCTTTTCATTTCCATGGCAGAGAAAAAGTATATGTAGACTTGAACCTTATTCTGGTACCAGTGAAGAAGACATTTGCAGACAGAAACCCAAACCCTGCCATTGGTGTTATTTGTACGGATGGCTGTTCTGTCATGGGAAATTGTGATTGCTGCAGTTCTCGTGGTGTTCAGGGCTACCTCCTCAACCTGTCTAGTGGCAGGATTGGACCTCAATATAACACAAAGGCAGAAGAATCCAGGCCTTAATGCGTCACATACTTAAGATGCTTTTGTTCTGGCAATGCCAGTATTAGGTAGAGGAAGAAAAAGTAATGATCATGTGTTTTTTATCAAGAAAAACGCGGAGGTCAGGTTAAAAATAAGTTTTTGAGAATAGTCTGTACTGGAATAGTTAAGCATCAAATAGTTGTACAGGTTAGTAACCTGGATTTCTCTGGCAGAACTGAGAGAAGCTATTCCAGCACGGATCTCTTGCAGCCCAGACCCTGGCTGCTTTGTCAGTCAGTGGTACCCTGGCAGAGCAAGCCCAGCCGGGCACTAATGGAGAGGACAACGAGGATGAAGCAGCAGGCATGTTTTATGCCTGTTCTGACCAAATATAAAATTACCTAACAAATAAGTGTAAGATTATTTTAGAGTAAGGATCAATCTATGTATCTTAAGGTTAGTGTTAGTTAAAAGACAGGTTATTTTTCTCTCTTATAATTCACCTTTGATTCTCTACATGCAGTGAAAGGTACCTAAGCATGTGGGAAAAATACATAACTGATAGTATTTGATTCAGATGATAAACCATAAACTGCACGTAAGGGCTATTGCATCTGCTAACTTTAGATTTTCTTCAAATGCTGTGAGAATTGATCAAATTAAAGAAGACATTATGCTTCATTTTGTTTGCTCTTCTGACACAGAATTTCAAATAGTTTGAAGGGATAAGAAACCCTAAAAAAGCACACACACCCCTAAGGAGCTGCAGACTGCATTTTTGTTCCTCAGTAGTGGGTTTATGTGTTCTAAAATGGAGTTTGGACACTTTTTCAGGCCTGTCTTTTGCACAGTGCGATAGCGTCAACATTGTAGTGAGTGATACCTGGTTCCCTAATGCAGTACTGGTTCCAGATGCGGTGCTTTTTCTGTTCTGCAGTTGTTTCAGTCGAGAAGCACACGTTATTGTAAAAAGGCTTTCCGGGAATCGCTGCTTTTGTTTGTTCATCCACCAGTGGAAGCCTGCGATAAGGCTGAGTTTATACAACAGTAATACAGGATTTATGATACATAGAAAGAAGAATGTCTTATTAAGGCCAATAGCAGCAGAACTAGAGTGATTAGTATTCTCAAAACAGTTTTGAGTTTTGAAGTGTAAATGATTACTGAAGTAATGCAAAGATTGGCAAAAACCCTTTAAAAGTTTGAGGCTTAGCATAAGTTAAGATGCGGCTTTTATCCGAATAAAGTTGGAAGTTACACAAATTTAATTCTGCAAGATGCTGATGATTTTGCCAAACCTCTCTTAAAGTCAAGTTAAAAAAAAAAAAATCCCTTGCCTGTCTCTTCAATGCTTTATTGCTCTTGTGGGTGATGGACATGCAGCTGCTTTGTGGGAATACTGGCAGTACTGTAATGGATTTGATCAGTGACTTGGCTAAACTAGTCTCTTCTCTCCAGTCAGGAATCAAGATGTAGACCTCCTGACTTCACTAGATTGCCAAGGAACAGATAAACCAGGGTTGTTTTTTAAGGGGAATCCTTTCCCAGTGTGCGTTGCTGCAGCTTTACTCTGCGGAATGAGGCGGAGGCCCACACCTCTATGGGGCAGGGCTCTTGGCATACATGGCTGGCTCTGCTCCCCATCTGCTTCTTCAGAGCTTTGCAACTTTACCTGCATTTCATCCTATGGTGGTAATACTATTTTATTCTTCTGTTAGAAGGATTTTTGACTTACGCTATTGTTGCTTTTTTCATTTAAATTGGAGAATTTTGTTTTCAGGAAGCTATTGCAAACGAAATAGTTCTACCAACAACTTGTACTTAGTTCCCCTTCTTAGCCTCTAGCTTACTCTAGGGAGGCTGTTAATGCCGAGGCTAGGTTGATGTGCAAAGGTGCTCTTTCGAGAGGCAATATTTTCCCTCCAATACTATTACGAATGATCTGGTTCTATCATCTTTTATCTTCACACTCACTTGTCCCCCTTTACATATGCCTTTGGCAGTTATCTATTTGTTTAATTGTTGTGAGGGTTTTTTTGGAAGATGTGGTCATATTCTGTTTTTCTGGGGATTTTTTACCTTTCAGACATGGGTATCTGTCTAACTGAATTTTGGATGTGAAAAGAAATCTGAAGAGAAACTATCAATGTATAGGAAAATTTTGGCAACATTTTTTTAATAGTCCAAATTTTAATGGCTCATTAATGATTGTGAGATATCTGCTCGTCAGTGATCAATTCTGCCTGTGTATTTTTATTCTTAAATAAAAGTAGATACTGTAAGAGTGGATGGCTGCTTTCAAATTTATCATAGGTGGCATTTTCTTTTTAGATTAAACTTGCTCAATTAGTCTATCAGCATTTTTATAGAGCAGAGAAATATGCACATTTTTCTCAATGCCCAGAAGAGCAAAGGAAGCGTAATGTAAAACATTAGTCTACATTGGTGATGGATGATGTTGCTTCTTGTGGTGTCTTATTCTCACCATTTGAGTGCAGATTTTGCAGAAACTGAATATGACCCCTATTTTGCCAGAAATACTAAGCTTCTCTTTCTTTTGAACATCTTTTTCTAGTAGTGAGGAGAGGGAGAACGCTCAAGCTGCAGTATAAACCTCACTGAAAGCTTCTTAACAAAGTGTAGGTGTCAGATTAAAAAAACTTAAGTATAAATTTGTGCGTTATAAAGGTGTTGCATGCTGTTGTCGTAGGTTGAATATAATGGATTTTTTTGTTACTCTGCCTCACAAGTGTTAATTGACTAATGTAATAACTTCACTCTCAAGACATCTTGGCTATGGGGTATAAAAATACTTATTTACAGTATTCTGATAATTTCTAGACAACTGTTTCATATGGGTTCATAATGGAAAGCGATTCATCAATAATTCGGGAACAATGCTTAGTTGGTATGGTAATGCAAGGACAGATATGGAAAGAATATTATTAGTAAGAAAATCTTGGAATACAAGTGTAATCATGTGTATTCTAAAAAGCAGCCAGCACTCAGTTTGGTATGCAGTGGATGTCACCTTTGCAAATGAAACACTGGAAGCTTCTTTAGCAGTGGATGTAAAAATGTGAAGATCAGTTGTGCAGAAAAAGGAAATTAAAAAGTAGCTTTTATACATAGGTGTGATTAAAACTGCAGAATAGTTTTTAATCCTTTTGGGACAGGTATTCTGATGCATCATTTACTGGCGATAGACTTTGCCCTTAGGATTCATTCCAGGCTTCAAGGAATTATAGTTCATACAGTAAATTATTTTTTGTTGAAACTTAGACAAGCGGCATGAAGACGAGCCCTCTTGGGATCAGAGTGGCTGGGGATGGGGAGGAGAAGAAAAGAATGGCTTTCATTTGCAGCTAACATTGTAGTGCCATAAAGGGCCCTAAGTACAGCACACTGAAATAAATTTCCAGGGAATTTGCAATGAGGTATAGTGCAGCAAAGAGAAGCTACAATACAAGCAGAATAGAGTACTTCATCTTATTGCTTCAGGTGTGACCCAGCAGAAGATATTCCAGCACTTGTACTGGATGCTTGCTGCATGGCAAGTAATTACTTGGAAGGTTGCTCCAGTTAAACCATTAGCTGAGCTTTAAATGGTAGAATAGCTTATGTTGGGGTGCCATGAGCTTACTCTCCCACACTCTGTAATCCCATGTCCTACAGCAGGTCCTTTCTGGGGAAGACTGACTTGAAGTTGCAACCATTTTGAATTTCTAAATTGTTTCATATGAGCATCCCTTCTTCAGCACCAAGACTCTGGAAGAGTAAAGCAGCCCTGTGACATGCTTAACAGCTGCCTTTGTGGAGTTCTAGGTTGAACTATGGTATAGAATCGTGCCTTGTTACTGCAGGTTAAAGGTGGTCTTAGATACATCTACACAAGCGTCCTCCTCCTTAGCACAGTTGTGTTTTCACATGGAGACAAATGGTCTTTAAGAAGCTCGCAGACTGACTGCCTTCTCATTGGGCAGTAGTGATAAAGGGAATTAGATCTCTGGTAACTTAGTTTGTAACCCAGTATTACCTGTAAGTACATAGGACAGTGGAGCATTAATTTCAGTACTTGTATTCATGATAAGATGGAAGAAGAGAGCTTTCTGACTCAGGTGTCAGGCATGCTAGAAGTGGGAGGCAGGAAAAAAGCATTAGAGCACAGCTATTGCTCAGAAACTGTTTTCTGACTGGGATTGTTAACATCACAGGGATTAGGTCGTTGGCTATTTTTAGATGCCTGTAACTTTTACAGGCAATTTGAAGCAGCAGATATCACCTAGGGCGTGTTTTTGTGCTGCCAGAACAGCACCTTGAGATAAGCAGGACTTCTCTCTGTTTGGAATCCTTAATTTCCTTCAGGACAGAGACTGCATAAATTCAGACTTGTACGTTACTACCTCTGTCAAACAGCTTGTGAAACGCTCTCTGAGAAGGAGAGCCAGCTGGGCATTCGTTGAGTAGTAAGAAGGGAAGAATTGGCATCAACTGTAGCAGCAGCAAGGAGGCACATTTCGCAGATGTTCGTTTCCTTTGTCTCTCCTGCAGGGCTGACATGAAAAGAAATAAAGATTAGAACCACCAGAGGAATACACATTTTTAATTAAAACAAAGATGCAGGGTGTGTTAGGAAATACTTTTAATTTAAAATTAAAGGGGAAAAGGATCAAGTTAATTGATCAGCTCTGGCTTCCTGATGCCACTCTGATCTCCTAAAACGATGACGAAGTTGGTTTCAATAGCTAGTAGCAGGACCTGGACCCCTCCTTAGATGCTGTCATTCTCAAGATGTATAAACATGTGCTAGTTGTGGGCAAGAGAAATTCAGAGAATAAAATTGCTTCAGATACTCTGCCCTGCTCTCTGAGCAAGGTAATACAAACAAATCACAGAAACAGCACTCCTCGGGTTTATACTGTCATGAATGGAAGAAGAGTTTGGTCCCTGTTGTATAGTAAGAAAAATCACTTTAGTGACAACTGCATTTGTCGTGTTTATTGGCACTGCAGATGCCACCTAGCTGCAAGCGAGCCAACTGGCATTTGCAACTTATTGTTGAATTTGTGGATATCTTACCTGTGACACAGAGTTATTTGTAAATAAATCAGGGTTTGACTAACAGTCAAGTTGGGATTAGAGTCTCCAAAGTGCTTCTTTTAATTTTGGCCACACGTGCTTTATTTTGAACCAATTTGAATTATCAGAGCAGCACAAAGTAATTGAATCGTATCAGGAGAAATACTATTTTGATAGAAACTGGTCTTGTGCTGTAGCAATCCAGCATTAAAGAATTCATCTGGCTTTGATAGCTATGTGACTTGGTCAGAATAGTTTATTCAGGCACCAGAATGAATCTGGCTTGATTTTCAAATGTTATGTGGAGTTTACTTTTAGAAAACACAGCTGATTACTTGTGAGATAAGCTGAAACCACTAGAGCTCTTACTGCATTTTTTCTGAAGTCGCTGCAGTTCAAATTAGATCACTTAAGCCAGAAGCATATTGCTTTCTTTTCCTTAGACTCTGTCCTGGTTTGGCTCAAACCAGGCCAAATAGCCTTAGAGAACCCAAGGTCACTGCTTACGAGTAAAGAGCCGAAGGGGGTTGTACCTGCAGGGAGGAGTGGACGGGGCAGGTGACCCAGGATTGACCAGCAAGGTATTCCATCCCATACATGTCATTCTCACTTTCCTGTTTATCACTAACCCACTGCCTCCTGGAGGTGGGGCCCAGGAGGGAGGGGCCCTCCTGTCTCCCACTGATTGGTACCAGCTTTGCCAAATCTCCAGTTAAAAGCCTGCAGGTGTGATGGCAGTGGAGCTTTTGCATTTTGCCCTCTGCCCGTGCTGGGGGGAGCTACTGCCTTTTCCCCTCTGCCTGTACTGGGGGGAGCAATTCTGCCTGAGGAGGATTTCCAAGCTCTTGATCTTGGTTTTGTACATATTTGTATATATTTGGTTATTTCTATTATTATTGTTATTATATTCTTTTTCATTATTATAGTTTATTAAAACTGTTTTAACTTTCCAACCCATAAGTCTCTCTCCCTTTTCCCTTTCCCTTTCCCTTAGGTGGGGGGGAGAGGGTTAACAGAGAGCATCTGCCACCTGGTTAATAGCTGGCCCAGCTTTAAACTGTGACAGACTCTTAAGTGTGTAGTCTGAAATGGAGTTTAAAAACTTGTCATCCAGGTGTTCTAGCGAAGTGGAGAGGTGAATCCGGATCCTGCAAGCCTTGGTATGGTGTCACAACCAACAGACTCCTTTTACCAGAATATGCACTTCCAGAAGCAGAAGTAATGCTTCGCTTTGCCTGAGTATCTGTGGGAACAGCACAAAGCCAAAGGTCAGAGGTTTTTTAAACATTAAAGGGCAAGAGATATACTGTTTTACAGAACTTCACTGAAAATTCATCATCTGATTTGCTGAAGTTCCTTTGAAAAGAATAGCCAGATTATTAGATTTCATTTTTCTAACATTTTATATTGTCATCCTTTCATTTCTGGTTTTTTTTTTTCTTTTGGCAAGGCTGTGTGGTTTTCCCTTAAAAAAAAAAAACAAAACAAACAAACAAAACAAAACCAAAAAAAAACAAAACAAAAAACCAAACAAACCCCAAAAGACAAAAAAGCCAAGAAAGCCTGCAACAACAAAAAGCCACTGAATTGGAAATACTGGAAAGTAATTGCAGGAGTTACGGGATTTGTTTTCCTGAACATGAGTTGCTTTATAACCTCTCCAACAGAACTTTAGAGTTAAATACACTTGAATATCACTTGGCACTTGTTGTTATATTAATGATAATTGATTCTCAAATACACACAAATCTATACTATGGTGCAAGCTCTGTGACATCCCAAAATGCTTTGCTTGAATTGCAATACCTGAAGTACTCCAGGGTTTAAATCAAAATGTAATTATTTTGTTCCTCATAAATCAGCATCCCTGAAGATAATACCAGCTTGTAAAAGAAGCCAATGGCTGTGCAGTCATTCATCTTCTGAAGAGCCAGAGTGTTTGTAATAGTGGTATGAGCAGTTAGTGACTCCTTGGACTTGGAGGCGACTAGTTTTGTGCAGAGCAATGGTGTACTTTTAATGTAGTGACAGTACGTACCCTGAAAGTTGGGCAGACCTCTGAAGTGTACAACAGCTGGTTGTAAAAGATTAAGTACTTCATCTCTCTGCAGATGTAGCTGCCTTCCTCCTTCACCTGTAAAACACAAAAAGCCATTTTCTATTTCTGCGGTGGGAGCACGGCTGTGAAATGCCCAGATACTGCACTGAGAGCCTGGGGAGTGTATAAAATACAATACTTTGGGGTTTCCATTCTCATGCTCAATGTACCATGTTCAGTTCTCCTGGTGTTGGTAGGGGTCAATTGTGTTTGTGTTACACAACGCTGGCATATACAGGAAGTAATTAATTGGGGTTTTAAAGGCATCTCAATATATTGAGTAAAATAATCTCTGTTCTTCAGGTCATTGATGCCCTAGTAGTGTACAGATTTCAAAACCTGATCTGTTGGGTAAAGCAAAGAGTCTTTTCTAAACCCTCTTGTGTTTGTTTGGTGTTGTGAGGGTCACTTCAGTGAGCTGTCATTGGCAATCAAAACTGAGTGTAACTCGGTGTGAATGCTCTTTTAAATTGCAGTACAAGTTTGCCTGGGATGCACACACATTAATCATGTTCCATACCAGAAATATTAAGTCTATTTGATTTTTTTAAGGTAACAAATTCTTAAGGCAGACCCCGTGAAGGTTGTTCTAAAGCTTCATGCTTTGAAATGTGTGCCATGTCATAATTAGCTTTGTGCATGCCCACGTAGCATATGCTTTTAATTAGTGGAATCCATATGGATTTTTACATACACTCAAGCTAACAAGAGACACATGGACTTGAGGAGGGTGAATTGTTAGGCTTGGGTTGCAGGAAAGGCTAAGCCCAAAGGTACAACAAATCAAGACTTGTTTAACGTGATTACCATGTGACCTGGCTTTAGCTAACAATTCTGGTTCTAAGCAAACATGAAATGCATTTTTTGAGTCCGAATGGAAACCAGTGACACAAGAATTCTTGTGCAGTGAGGTAACTGGGATTGTTTCTGCTGCTCCGTTCCTATGCTTTTGCTTTTTTCCTAAGATTGTCGTAAATAAAAAAATTACCTGCAGGCTCTAAGCATCTCTCTCAGGGAAGTACATACATCTGCAAAAGTAAGTTCCTATTGCCACGATACCCTCTGGCTGAACCGTGTTTCTTCATAGTTGTGGGCTTGGAATCGTGTTCTGACCCTGGCAAAATAGTGGGTTCTGTGAGCCTGGACTTCACCCTGTAATTCCTGGAGCATTTTGGCCGATGGTCTCCAATGAAACTAGTGCTAGAAGCATCTTATCAAAACGCAGTTATTGCCAGCTCAGCAGAAGCAGATCTTTAGTGGATCAGGTTGCATCTGGGTGTGCTTGTGGACTGAAAAATAAATTCTCTATGGAAATAACTTTCATCAGACTTGAACTTTAAATTTTCATATGTGATTCTGGCTTTGAATTCAACAGGGAGGAGGACATGAGTGAAAAGCTGGTGCTGTAGTTGCATTGCTCTGTCTCAGGCCCTGTGTCCATGCCATCAGTCTGGGGTGACTTCCTAGTTTTTCATTCCTCCGTTTCCTCTGGCTGCGGAGTGACTCCTGATCACAGAGCAGGTGTCCCTGAAGGCTGCTGATGTTACTTCAGAAGCTGTGGCCCCTCCTCTCACTGACCACATCCTTTTGTTACTTTTAAACTAAGACTTTTGCCAGCTGCTCTTAAGCAGCTGGAATGTATTGCTTTCCGTAGCCTTTGGTACCGAGTAGCGAGGCCCTGACAGAAACGCAGCAGTGCTGGTGACATTTAGTCAGGTCCTGTCTGGGATGAGACACAACTGCCATCCCTTCAGCCATCTGCTTTATGGGTTTTGTAGGAAATACCACGTCCGCAAATGAACATTATCAAGGATGCAAAGAGCAATACTTGCAAGAGCTGAAGTGTGCTTCCTACCTTCATCTGGTTGCCTCTTCTGCCTATAAATGTTACTCCTATCCAGAGGACTGCTGGTTCTGCTTCATTTAAGCCTCGCTGTGAGATGTCTGGCATTATGCTTTATTTATTGCATGCTATTCACACCTTGTTCTGAGTAAAGAAGTATTGATTTCCTTATGGGCTTTTCTGTGGTACTCATCATTTTGAGATGAGTGTTTCACGAATGCTAATTGATCCTCAGCTTGTCCATTAGGTGACAGGTTGGTGGGGATTCTCATTCTCCAGATGAAGGGCTGAGACTCAGATTAAGCCTAAAAAAAGGCAGCTCGGTTCTGTTTGCCTAATTTGATGCGACACTGCCCTGGCTTCTCACAGCACTCCAGATTGTGTAACAGTTCAGATGGTGACAGCCTGCAGTCCTGCGACCCCAGCTGCAGCTGTGAGCACTTAGGGCTCCTGCCTTTCCAACCCTGGGGTCACCGAATACCCAAAAATGAGAGCAGCGTGATCAGTGGCCCCCGTGGGAAATTTGGTTAAAACTGTGCATTTGGTCTGTAGGAACTCATACAGAGTGACGATAATAATCGGTGTTCTCTGGGACAGCAGGGTCTGCCTTAGCCATGAGAAAGTCCTTTCATTGCTCCCCACTCTTTGCAGCTCTGGTTAACCCCTCATGTCCCACAGCCAAGTCTCCTGCCATGTGGTATGGACCTGTCCCATAGGTCCTAACAACCTTCCCTCTCCCACTGGTAGCAACCATGTTTCTTTCCCGAATTTCCTGATTAACATAATTAGCTTAAACTGTGAGCAATTGTCCTCCTCATTAGAACTTGTGAAGTTTCTACAAAGCAATGCATTCTTTCTGTACTTTTAGAGGTAACGATATTAAAGCCTAAAGTGTAAGGCCATGTACTGGGCCTTGGGTAAGGATGGGAATACAAATCTGGTTTCTGAATCCAAGTTGAGTGTTGTCTACATCGTGTGTATCATTGCTGTCACCTAGAATTACTGCAATGTGATAGTGATCCAGCATCAGCTACTGCTGAAATATGCTGCAAATCCATACAAAATACCTGATATCAGGAGCAAGGTAGTTGTTATCAATGTGCTCTTTTTTTTTTTTCTTCTGGTGAACAGGTAATGAAAATGAGGCTGTAAATAAGGTATTCCCTATAAGAAGGAAGCCAGTGCAGCCCTTACAGATAAACAAGCAAACCTTATACAGAACAGCTATTTTTGCAGGGAGTTGCCACATTCACCCCTTGTAGTGGGATATTGTGGAGCAGCACAGAAAGGTGCTGCGTGTCTTTGTTTAAAAATGCCCCCCCTTGCTTTGGCAAAGGAGCAGGTTTGCAGGTCTCATCCCCCTGGCCATTTGTGCTCATCGTGACACTACTGTGCAGTTTGCTGCAAATGGCAAGCGGTGCTGAAAATAGCAGGGGCTGCTGTGATTAAGGATATTAAGGTGCATTGGTGGCAGGGCAGTGTGAAGAGGCTTGCTGCTTCCCTTGCTTGTTATAACTAGCTTTTGCTGAAGGCTGTTTATTCCTGTATTTCTTGAGCATTTCCTTCAAGATTAATTGGGAAGCATCATCTGAGACTTAGATTTATTATGCCTGTTCAGATGAAAACAAAACAAAAATTTCTTGGATTTACAGAGTTCTCTCTTTTCCTCCTAACTAGCAAGCCCTAGGTCTGGCGTCTTTTGATATGAATAAAGGGTAAATAAAGAAGCCTTTATTTAGCAACTGCAGTTTGCAGCATTTCTGACATTAAAAATGGGTAGTTGTTACCAATGGAGGTTGCTTTCTTGCTTTCCAAAAAAAAATGGACCGTGCTCTGCATGTGTGTCACAGTAGGAAAGAGGTCAGCTCTACTGGTAGCTTTTAATTGCTACAGCATACCATAATGCCCTTCCTTTTCCTTCCTCACATGTGCTTTTTTTCATCCGTGCAGCAATTGTGGACAGAAGAGTGAGTATAGCAAAGGAAAAATAAATGAGAGACTTTTTGTGCAGCCTGTTACTTCTCTGATATTTTGGGACAAGGATATCTGCTGCTTTATTTGGGAGAACTATAAATCTGCTGAAAGACCGGGGCGAAAGTGGCACACTTGCATTTGTGGAAAGAGAACTGTCTTCCTTCTGGCCAGCCCCGATCTGCAGCAGGGTAGGAGTTGTCCCTGGGGCCTGTGGGGTCCCTGGGCCAGCTCTGTTGTCTCTTGCTGGGCAGTGTGACCTGAGTGACGGGAGGAGGTGGGTGGGTGCAGCGCTGCCAGGCTTCTCACGGAGGCTGCAGCTGTGTCACTTGGTGGACTGAGTTGAGGGCAGCTTGAGGGAGTGATCGTGGGTTTGATTTGTTTTTTCTTAAGAGTTCAGGGGGAAGCAAATGTCTTTGTCTCTAGAACAGCATACGAGTTCTTCCCACCTTCATGGGGCACTGGTTAGTGCTGTCCATGTAACTGGTGTGAAACCTTTTACTCAGAGAGACCCAGAAAACATTTTTCAAAACACGTTTCATATTGAAACCTTGCCCTCACCAAAGAGGCACTGGTGGTGGGTGGGAGCTGGTCCAGTTACAGCACAGAGCTGATATTATTCAGGTGTGAGGCTTTGGGTGAAGAGAAACTTTTCCTTGCTGTGACTGTACAATTCTGCATCTAGCTGTAGGTACCTGATGAGAGTTCTTTGTACTGTTGCAGCATATATAACTTGGTTTCTTAGAGCATCTGCAGCATATTAAGTTCCTTGACATTATGGAGAAGAATCCCAATGCTTTCCCACAGCATCATACTCTGGTTTGTGTTTAGTTTTCCCATAACATTGCCTGTCTTTCCATGTAAATACCAAGAAAAGGGGGTGGGAAAAGGTTGGGATTTTCCAGATGAGTTATTAGGGGAGAGCTTAAGAAGCGATATTCTCTTGAAGCCACAAGGGACGGTTCAGCATGAGGTCACTGTGAGCTCTATAGCACTCAGTAACATAAAACTGTGGGACCCAACTGTGTGTAAGCTTTGCCGTTGAGGCTGATTACCCCCGGGCCAGCTCTGCGCTGGGGTCCGGGGCGCGCTGTGAGTGCGCCGACACGGTCTGTGTGCGTCGGCGCAGTAACGCTGGGCTCGGGCGCTCGGCCTGCCCTGGCAGTTGGGGCCAGTCTGTGCCGAGTGGGACACCCTGCCCTCCCCCTCACCACTCCGTTTATTGCTCTGCTTCTCTTGATTTGGTGCAGCGTGTTTAAGTTTCATCAGACTAACAGCAGCGTTACAGCGTGTAGGTTTTTTGGGCTTGTTCTTTTTTATTTTCATGAGAGCAGTTTGTGTAAGAAGCTTTGAGATGTCTTTGCAGAAGACCTATCATATTAGGATTGGATGAGGAGCTGTTTGGTTTTTTTTTCCCCTTGCTTTCCAGGCACTTTGCAGCCTTTTTTCTCCATATAATTCAGCCCCAGGCACAGCATGTGAGCAGTTTTCATCTGTAGACTTGTTAGCTTTGCTTCTCCAGCTTTCAATCTCCGCTTTTTTTTTCCTGTGACCTGCTGTTCTGTTTGGCAGCTGTGGGTCAACATTTTGAGGCTGGTTCCAGTCACCTGGGCCGTACAAGTGCTCGTCAGTGAACGCCTGTTTTGAGTGTATTTCCTTGTGGCTCTCAGGCTGGTGAACTGCCGCTGCTGCCAGTTTATAGCCCCCCCTGGGTGTGAGATGCGTGTTGTGCCAAGCACTGCATGAGTACAGAGCAACAGAAAGAGTAAGAATTTTTCCACAGTATTGAAAATCATGAATTTGATTCTAGTAACTCTTCTTTTTCAAAAGTTAAAAAAAGCAGAGTGTATTTAAAGGCTTACAGGGTTTATGTCATTTTCTGTCCTGTTGTAAGGACAAAGTGGGGAAGTAGAACACTGAAAGAGTGTTAAGAGGGAAAAGGAAGAGCGAACCTTTTCTCCGTGTAGTCTTTTTCAGCTGTCTGTATTTCCAACATATCCAATATGTATCTTTTTTTAGAGGTAATTTTTTCTGAAGCCTAGGAAGAAAAGCTTCCCCCATCCTTTCCATTGAGATGACATCCCAGTGTGGAACTACTATTTGAAAGCACTGTTCTCCCATTAACAGCCAGTAGTGAAATGCAGAACAAGGCTGTAGACAAACTCAATTCACTTTGCTCTTTTTTTCCAGGGGCCGATACTTAAGCCATCAGTGGCAGGAAGAGAGCTGCCATATTGCCTTCTCTTCATTTTGTCACTCAGGTTAGGGTTTACCCTGTGTAACTTTACCAGTCTAAACTTAGGTTTTTAGCCCTGGTGCCAAGGAAGAAGAGGGAATATTTAAAAGCTGATTTTTCCTCTCCTGAAACAGATAAACAGATATTTGGATGAGTTGAAATCACCCTTAGAAAAAACCTTGTCTTTCCCCACTGACTGTAGAGGAAACAGTAGAAGGAATAGCTTTGGCTGTCTTCCAAAAACTTCTGTCTTGCCTAATTTCAGTTACTTTTCTCACATTTAGTAACTCTTCCAGGTTGTTGTCAATGAGAGGAAAAAGAAATACCTTTTCACGGTCTTCTCTGGATGAGGTTTCTTCCTGGTTTTGTACTCGAGTAAAAGTACTGCTGCTGGTTTCATCATGTTTCTCCTCCACGCAAAGCTCAACACATGCATTTCTGAGTTAACAGGTTTTTTTCAGGTTCCATTTTAGATAAGTAAGAAACAAACAGAGAATTTCAAAGCACAAAAAAAAAAAAAAAGGATTTAGGCAAGCTTTTCTCCCTGTTCTCCTACATACTTTGCAAAACTTCTCCAGCTTTGGAAACATTAGGGACAAAAGAAGAATGAAATGCCACCAACTTACTGAAGTCGGCAAAGTTTTGAAAATGGAAAAGTTGAGACAGAAGGAGGAGAACGGGAAGGAGGATGTGAAAGAAACACAGTTTGTGCAGAATTTTTATTGTACTGAGACAAAGAAGGAGAAAATGCAGGAGGAAATGTGTCAAAACTCTAATTCTTAGTTTTTAAAAAACAAGTGGAAATGTCAGTCTTTTTACAAAAAAAATCATATTAGAAGAAAAAGTCAATAAAATTTTATTTTTTTTACCTAGTTGTGACTGCTGTCGTGTTAACAACATAACGTGGCAGTGGCTATATTTGTATGCTGCTGAAGGTAAGGTATATGTATTTTTAACGATTTGGGCACCTTCTGCTACTGCATCCCAAGTCTGTTACTGAGCACGTTGGGTTTAGAACACAGTGACTTAGCAAAACAAAGAAGAAATCCATCCTTTTATGCAGCCCAGTGGGGAACGCTGCCATACTCAATATTATTCATCTCTCTTGTGAGTTTTTCTGTGTGTTGGATACCTTGACAAACACTGTCCTAGTCTGGAGGGAACTAACAGCATCAACACTTCAACAAAAGTAATTTCTAATTCAGTCTAACTGGCATACTGGGCAGAAATCACTTGAATAATTGAGTAAATCAGAATGCTGGCACTGCAGCTGTCTGGCTGAATCCCGTGATGATAACATTTAACCAACCTGTTTGAAGAATGCCCCTGGTATGGGTAACTGTATTCACGGGAATTTGTACATCGAGCAATGTAGTTCAAGGGTAAAGAACACTTTAATCCTGCTGTTAGGGTAACAGTGCTGGGCTTCTGCTTTCCCAAGTACGGGTTTGGAATTTGCATCTTGTAGAGCCTGGATGGACCACCATGTCCTACCACTGTCTTCTCTTGCCCTGTCCAGCTATCTTTGCCCTCTGCTCCACTGTCTTACCTGAAAGACTGCAAACACTGCAAGAATGCTTTGTGTATTAAGACACCTTTCAAAAATCAAATATTTAATTTACTGTGGGACCACAGTAAAGAGAGAGGGTAAAATAATGCAGATAAATAGACGCTGTTTTGCGTAAAGGCACCTTTTCTCTGTCACTTTAAGGGAGGTCTCCTTGGCCCGTGGACCCACTAGCGTTTTGCCTCTAAGATGTACTGTATTTCTGCAACATTTCCCCCTCTAACAGTCTCATCTGACTCTGTGTGTGTATTATTGTATCTCTTCTCTTAGGTCTCAGGCTGCTCTATCTCCACTTTCCTTTTTTTCTTTGAGTTCCTGAACACAGAATTCTGCATTTTTCAAATTAAAGATTATATTAATTCAGTAGCTAAAACATAAGAACAATTATTATAGTTGCATATGCCATCTTGTTTTAGTTTTGATAGAAGAGAACAATGGTAAACAACAGGATCTGTAAAATTAAATATATAGCCAATATTTTTCAGGATAATGAGACTCTGACTCAGCATGCTAATTTTAATGGGCTATTCTGAATAACTTAAAGTCATTATATATCTAGAGACATATATCTGTCTAAGTTCAGGTTTTTGAATATAAACTTGGGTGAATTTTTGAAAAATTTTGGCCAGTGTGAACAAGATCCGGTTGTAATGCAAGACAACTGCAAGTTATAAACGTGTACATTGCACCTACTGCATGAATCACTCTGGAAAACTGTGTAATGCTATTGCTAATCAATTGTATTACTGTCATCATTGTGTTCTCTGAATTTTTTTATTACTTCATATTTCTCCATGGTCAGAATAAAAATGTATTAATTTAACAAATAACATGTTCTTTCAGGGTAGCAGGTAGAGTGTACTAGTCTATAATGTTCTGCTGCAATTGAGGATTACTATTCAATTGTTTTTCTTCTAAAGAGGACAAAAATATCAGCAATGTCAATTTTGATTTTCTTTGAATGAGTCCTGTTTAAAATGTGACTCGTCATTGAAACAGAAGGAGCTTCCTCAATTCAGAGTCCCTAAAGAGTGTCACAGGGGATACAGAACAAGAATGTTTTTGAAATCTTGAAAATTCTTCTGAAAGGACTTGTTTTTCTTGCATTCTATAAGTATGCAAGAGAAGTAGGAGCTTTGTATCTGATAAACCGTGTTTTGTGATAATGATATTGCAGCAAAGCAGAATCTCTACTATAGGAAATAATGTTGTTGATGATCTGCCTCTAGACCAAGTGTCATCATGCCTTTGCTGAAAATACCACTTTTTGCAAATATTCCCCAAGCATTTTTGGTGGACTTGGCAGTGCCAGGTTAACGGCCGGACTTGATGACCTTAAAGGTCTCTTCCGACCAAAACAATTCTATGGTTTGTACCAAACACAAACCGAAACCTTTACCAAGTGCTGTAAGAATTTCTGTTTTCTTTGAACAGCACAAGGAACTACTCTGATTCTTTTTGACATCTACTTGTACTTATATTGATTGGATTTTTATAAGCCTTCCCTATAATTAGAAATTCTTTCTGTGTGTAGAGGACATAACCGTGTGCACATTTTAATCCTTCAGTGGATGCTGTGTCTGGCAAAAATCTTGGAAGATTTTCTGAAGTGTGTATCTAAAGCATTAGAGAACTGTCCTTTCCAGAGCATGTCTCAAACATTTCTAGGTCTGGGGAGCTTAGACTTGAATTGTTTTTTCATTTTATTGAGTAAAGGTTCTGTGCCCTTCTGTCTTTTGGGCCTATAACCATATATTTCTAGTAGAAAGATAACTGTGGGTGTTATTTATGTCAGATTGTATTCAGTGGCCAACTCCCAGTAGGTTGTGCTGAAACAATGTTATCCCTCACACAAGAACTTCAGGAGTTCCCTGGCTAGCTTGGCTTCAGGATTGAAAGAGGCTGCCCTTGTTAGGGGCTGGTGTGAAAAGATAACTGATGGTCCTTGGGGTCATGTTTTGTGGCAGTTTGTAAATATCCGGCAAGAATATCACAACACTTATGCTTCTGCCTCAATCTTCAGGAGAAAGGATTAATTCAGTCAAAAAAACTCCATATGTTCAAACTCAACCCTAAAAGAATGATCCTATTTTATGGGGAAATTTACGCTGTTGTACAGTGAAGTAGCTTATTGTCAAAGCCATTGGACAGGCATGGCAGAGATCTCGGTTATTTTCTCTGCTAGATTGCAAGTTTTTAAAATTATGTTGAGGGAGACCACCTCCATTTCCACCCCTAAAATGGGCAACACTTGTTTTCTGTCATTGCCTGCTGGTTTCAAGACAAGGTTTTCAGAAGTATGGTTTGGGCGATTCCTGTACCTACTACCATGTCAATGGCAGGTTTCTCTTTAATAAGTGATAGAGGAGATAGGTTAGTGCTAAATGCTCTTGAGAAAAACCCCAAAATACTACAGCGAGGAGAGAAATTCCTGTGCTTGCAAACATTTAGTGTTTAATAAAATAAAAATAAGGATCACATTAGCCACCTGTGTTTTAATCTTTCTTCCCCTTCTTGCATTTAACTTTTTAAAAATGAGTTACATACTTAGGCAAATTCCTTTTTCAACCTTTGTAAGCAACTGGATGGACTGAGAGCCAACTGTTTGGTGTTGCAGAGTGAAATGATCAGTTCAACAGTGATGTTTAAAATGAGAAGTACTACTATGGTAGCTTGAAGTTCAGCTGCTGCAGAAGAAGAGGGGAATGGTTGGTTCCTGTCTGTTTTCTTCCCCTCTGCTGCTTCCCGTTCCCTCACTGGCACACGCAGAATCAAGTTGTGCAGCAACCTAATTTTATATCAGATCTTTCATTCCACTCCTTGCCATTATTTAGGATCTGGTTGCAGCTGCATTGTGTATGCTTAACAAATAAAAGCTTTCAGAGAACATCATTCAATTCCCACCTCCTGCTAAGGGTTTTGGAAGTGTAATACATCACAGAATCAAAATGACTTTCACTAAAAGTTCATGCTGTTTAAATCACACCAAATGTTATATTGAGCTGTAGCATACATAATTCATGTATCATTAACAGCTTCTACAAGTCTTTGGCTGCGTGGCATACCAATGAATCAGAATGTGTGGGTATTTTTTGATACCTGCCTTTACTTAAATTGTATTTAGAAGCAGCAGCATGTAATTGTACTAACGTGGAAAATCTAACAGGCATGTAATGAATTATGGTTTGTGATTGACATGGTAAAGTAGTAGGTCTCTTTCCTGATGTTGAGTAAGCAAGCTATTTTAAACAGGAACGACTCAACAGATTTTTCTGCTACTGTTAGTATTATTAACAAAAATCCATTTTCATTGTTTATGATGTGAGAATTCTCCTGCAGTCACTTAATTCATTACATGGCTGATGAATCAACAGTGTCCTTCAGTAAGACAGACATATCTGTGTGGTCAGTTTGAATCTATTTCACAAGGTGCTATCTTGGACAAGTGAACATGGTCAGGAAGATGGCCACGGGATTACTGATGTGTTAGCCTCTTACTTATGTCCCTAAGAGACGTTTGGCTTCTAATAGCACTCACAGCTCTGTGATTGCATATGTCTGTCATTCCCACCGTTATCCTCCTTCTGTCACACAAGTGTCAAAGGCTTTGATTCAGGAGATCTGTTAGTGCCAACTGAAGCACTCTGAAGCTGCTGAAATCCCCATGTCAGGTTTAGGAGCACGCTGCAGCACCTGACTGAATCAGAACCTTAGCTCTACCTGCCTGTAGGGATTGTAATTCCGTTTAAGCATCTGAAGGCAGTGAAGTATCCTGTATTGTCCAATACGGGAGGATGTTAATCTGATTGCAATAACGGTGCTGGAGAACCTATGAACAGTAGAACTACCTTGTGATCCGGGCTTGCCAACAAAACAAAACTGTCAGAATCATGGAAGACCGTACCTTGCAATCAGTGATCTCATGCTGGGTGAACTTGATGACTAGGAAATGGAGGTGGCCAGGGTCTTGCAAAATATACATTTTTCTGAAGCTGAATTACAGATGTTGATTGTAGCTTCTGACTGATTGACAAACAATTAGGTTAGAGGTTTTCTACAAGAGGTTTCGTATTCAGTATTCTAATAAGCGCTTTCTGTCCTTAGCCATTAATATACTAATTTAAGCAAAACTTCAATTCAAATATGTATTTAAAGTAGATTTGGGCCCCAGGTGCTGTTTTGTATACTTGTATTTAACAGTCTTTAATAATAAATTACAACTTACAAAACTGATTACCAGGAGACAATTTTTTTCCAAAATGATGACATCAGCCTTCCAATTCTGTGGGAAACAGCCCCAAATGGATGACTTCTCAAAATTAAGTGATCTGCACTTTGCAATTAATACTGTTTTAACCTATCCTGTACCTGATATAGTATTAGTATTATGTTAGGAAGTTGTATTAATGTGTTGTTTCATTGTGATTGTTGCCAAAAGTCGAAGCATGGTGTTCACTTTCAGGAAAGTAATGTCATCTGTCTACTCTAGCTGACCTTTTTTTTGATTTTTAGGACATCTGAGAACCAAATAATTGGTAAGATTCCTCCAAAAAGTGCAGCTTCTAAGAGAGGATATGTGTGAGAAGGATATGCAGATCTTCCTGCCTTTCTGATTTCCCAGTATGGTAGCTATGAAGCAAGCAGCCCTGATCTCAGCATTAGCTCCCTGGTTATCCTGTTTTGGTGGCATTGGGTTTGTTGCCTTGGTTTTCCTCCTAGACTTTCTGCAGTCCATTTGCTTACCTTTGTGACAGAACTTGACTGAGAATTAGCACGTATCTAACTATAGCCACAGCACATGGAGATTTGGGGGGGCTGCGTTGTCTCGCAGGATACTCTGGGTGTTGATGATCCACCACCTTGTGATGAGGGTAATGTCTGAGGCAAAGTTGCACAGAACCGTAATGAATGTTTTCCTGAGTGGTGGAAGTTGGTGAGTTAGGAAAGCTTAGTCTAGCTCACACAAAACAAATGTCATGCCTGGTGTGTGCAAACCAGCAATTACATACCTGGGTGATCCTCTGGCCATAGGGCGTAAGGTGACTGTGCAGTAAAACCCCAGATGGTTCTGGTATTAAACCCCTAAATGATATACTTTTGTGAAATGGCCACACCTAGAAGAATAATAAACTTTAAAATGTTAGTACCTTCTAATTCAGCAAATGCTCATGACGCTTTATTTTTGCCTAAATCGTCATGCTTTCAAAGAGCAACTGAAGGAGCATCATTTTGAGTCTGGGCAGAACAGAGCAGCTGTACTCTGTCCTTTCACTAGAGGGTCTTTGCTCCTGCTTTCCACTGAACTGTGGTTGATTGAGCTAGAGCAAATTATACTCATCCTAGCAGGAAATCTGGGAAAAAAAAATACTTATTAAAAATTGTTTTAATTAAACATCAGGACTTACCAGGTATTTTTACAATAACATGAAAAAATGGAGAACGTTCTTGTGAAAAATGGTACAGTTTTACTACCACTAACAATTAATGTGACAAACAGTTTATAACCAGGAAAAATAAAGCTGTAAAATAAGGGCTAGTAGGATACCAGGAGGTGAAACTGGGAGAAATGTATGACTTGTGCCTAAAAGCAGTGTGTTCAGAGTTGTTGGCATTTCTAGCGTGACTTCTGTGTTACTCTGCAAATAAGTAGCCCTCTTGGGTACTGAACTGTTTATTCAAATTCTGAGGTTCTGACTTTTCTCCGTATGACTCAAACTGTATTTAAGTCAAGTCTACGTAAAGCTGCACTGAGGTGTAACTGATCTTCCTGTCTGTAAAAGCAGATCTACTCGACTCCACCGCTGGGCTCTGGAGAGCCAGAGAACACGTACCGCACCGGCCAGTGAGCTGCTGTGCTAATGCAGAGGGCAGCACCGCCGGCACAACAGCGGGCCAGTGGCTAAGGGGTTAGCACGAGGCAGAGCCTGCATCTGAAAACGCTATTATCCTCTCCCTAGTAAGCTTTGCTTTACCTCCACCTGTTTGACTTCCAGTTATTTACGCTGTAAGCAAACAGATGACATGGTAATGAGTTCTTTGGTTGGTTACTGCTGAGATGTGTGATTACCAGTTGAGACGCATCATCGCAGAATTTAAATGAATCCTTAGCTGTAGGAAAGTACAGTCTGCATCTGCATACAGGTGTGCACAAATACAAAAGGGTTTTTAAGTGCTTTGAAGCACGGCTCCTGAAGATGTGGCACTGTCAGCCACAGACTGCAGCATCACCTGGTTTAGCTGGGCATGAATTAACATGGTATATCCCTAGTGTAAAATGTCCTTAGTATTTGGAAGAAATAAAATTTACTAATAATCACTACCAAATTCTCTGAAGTTTTTGCATAGAATATCTGTTTTTTCTTGCCGGGAGCTAGGAGTGCCTGTGTTTTAAAGATGGAGAGATGCTGACTAGAGGTTTGCACTGCAGGATTAGCTACAAGAATACATTTGTGTGCTGAGGTGGTTCCTGCCCTGAGGACCTATATTTTAACGGGGGAGGTGAGGAGGAGGAAAGGAGGCATTTTTGTTTATTGCATAGTTTGTGTCTTCATCAGCTTTGGATTTGGTTGCATGAGTGACAATAGAACTAGGGTTTTGTGTGTTTTGGAAAGGTCAGCCGTCCTCTTCCAGCCCTGATATCTGGGCAAGCTTGCTTGCGTGCTTGATCACAGCATTATTTTCAGCTCGGTTTCTCTTTCTGTTGTTGTTTGAGGAAACTTGCTCCAGCTGCAAACAAACCTTAATGGTGAGAGAAATTGAGACATTTTCACCTAGCAGGCAAGTCCTCTCTGACTTTTTCCACAATATCTGCCTCTGTGTGTGTGCACGTGTGTGTGTGTTGTGTTTGGGGAAGGGTGTGTGTCAAGAAATCAAAAGTTTGCCAGGAAAGTAATGCAGGTGTCTGGGAAGTGAATGTAAGTGTCCTGATGGCAGGCTTGTCTTTCCTCACATACCTGTTGTAGTCATTTGGGATTTTTAGACCATAGTTTTAAAAACACTGGTACTGTGAACCCCACTAATGAGAATTTCTCGTTTTCAACAAGAAATACTAATCTCTCAGTCTCAGGCAGAAGAGAATCAGAGGTAGACATGACTTTATTGTGAAGGGGCTCAGCCTCTAAAGCCATTTGAGGTTGGATCCAGTGCTGTTGTCAAGTGCTGTAGTAGGCTGACCCTAGTCTTAAATGCATGGCTTTGGGCTAGATGTGTGTTGTTATTAGTGTATGTTATTAATAAAATACATTATTCATGAGGGATGGTGCGCTCCTGCCCATTAGCACAGCATGCGCTTGGCACCAAGTGATGTGGCCCCGAAGCCACTCAGCTCCTCTCCCGCCCATGTGGGATGGTGGGCGCTGCTGTAGCAGAGCTGGTGAAGCAGCTGCCTCGGGGCGTCTGGGGCGAGGGCAGCTGGCTGGTGGGAGCGGGACCCCCGGAGGGAGCGCTGGTGTCCCTGCTCACTCAGACTGCTGATGGAGCTTTTATAGTGCTCGTTACTGTGGTCGGTGCTTCGAGGCGTGCTTGTAGACAGACTTTCCCCAAAGTTCGCCACCCTCAATCTCACTGTCTCACTCGGTGCACTAGGCAATGATCAAGGAAAGGCAGGATAATGTAACAGGGGAAGGAATAGAAAAGCTTTGTGAGCTGGGTTGGACCACTGCTGCTGGCTGGTTTGAGCCAGTAGCCAGGCCTACCCACGTATCCCCTAGGGAAGGATGAGGGTGTCTGTTCACTGAAGGTTTGTGCTTCACAGTTACACTCTGCCCCCGTGCGCCTCTTCTCTGGTGTCGTTCCTCATGCCAAGAAAATGCCTCTCCCCTGACTCTGAGCTGGTACCGTTGTATCAGTGGTGGTTGATGGGATTTGGAGTTGTTGAGAACAACTGCTACTGGGTTTTCTGTACGGGGGAAGCAGAGGTGACGATCTGACCTGCAGACTGTGCTGGTAGTTCCCCAAAACACGAGCCTGCTGCCAGTTTGATGAGAGAATGTTTGGGAATTCAGTGGGGCAGGAGGTTAAAGCAGACAACCAAGGAATGGCTTTGGAAGCGTAACTCTACCCTGAGATGTTAAGTACGGGCATGGTTGCGATCTGAGAAATTCATGAATGTCACCAGTACAGCCTGCTGAAGTGATAGGTATAAAATGAAGGATTTAAAGGTGGCAATCATAATGGTTAACAGCGCTATGAAAAAGCTTAAACATGTTCATAAATTTCAATAACTGCTGAGCAATATACTGGATTCATCTAGGAGAGATTTAATTTGAAAAATGCTAAATAGGAGATACAAAGACTGGAAACAGACATTTCTCCTGAAGATGGAGTCTTTTGGTGAGAAATTTACATTGTACTTCAGCTGAAGTGATATTAAATGCAAGTACAATGTGGTAGAAAGGGAGTTATAAAATAAATTATAGAGAGTTTTTAAATTTGCACATTAAGGAAAAAAGCTTTATTTTGTAGTCTCGCTTCAGATGGTATTTGTGTCTAGATCTACAAATGACCATGCATGCTGAACGAAATGAGATAAAAAATTTTGGTGTCAATTATATAGATATTTAATAGAAAATAAAAATGATTGAAGTCTTATCACAGGGAAGTATAAGCATATATACTTGTGTGCAAGTATCCAGAATATATACATCATTTAAATAGATGCATATTATTTAAATACAAATACCTTAGATTAATTTTAAATTTTCTGTGTTTAAAATTAATTGTATTCTGAGGCAGAACCTTTCATTGCAGATAGTTTTGGCAAGATGCATCAGTGCACTAAGATTTTTGAAATGGTTAATACCTTCTTTGTGTTGCTAATTGCAGCTGTGCAGTCTGCAAATGAAGGATATCCAGCATCTTATTTCCAATTTCAGTCATTTTATTCCTGTTGATAAATAGCCCTTATCTTCCTCCCACACACCAGATAGATTTTACACTATTTTATAAATGAGAATTTTCCATTGTGCTGCAGCATATTGTTAGCAAGCTTGAGCTTTATTAAAAAGAAATAGAAACATAGAATTTGGAAACTTTCTCCTTGTTCAAGTGACTTATTTTTGGACGTACTGATGCTGCTTGCTGTAATGATTAAATTGATGAAGATTGTGTAGTCTGAAGTGGCAGTACTAGCCATTACCATGCTCTGTTCTGATCTAAACCCTGCTGCACACTTATCTCAGCCAGAACACCAGCCCGCTTCAGATGGGCCTGGAAATGATCACAGCTCCAGCTGCACTGCGGTGCTTCTGAACTGGGGGCCTGGATTTAAGAAAGACTGAGCACCAACTGCCCCAGCTCAAATTGCTGCTTGGCAGGTACGTCGAAGCCCTGGTGTCCTGATTTCTTGTGTTATGATCACAGTGAGATGGTGAATACTTATGAGCAATGTATTGATCTGGGTCGCTGCCTGTGATGAAGGATTGATGTTCTGCTGTATGTATTTAGCCCCCTCCAAGAAGCAGCACAGCCCTATAGATTGGTGTGTTGCTTATGGGAATGCCACCTCAGAAGCGTTTTGGGAGCTGAATCCATCTTTTGAATCATACAGGAGCTGACTTATAAGATTTGGGGGAACATCTGAGTAGGCATCCCTGTAAAAAGCAGTAGGTTTGGAACAACTAGTGGGTTTGAAACACCAAGGACCTTTCTTTAAAGCAAAAAGTTTGTGTTTTCATCTTCTGTCTCCCTGTAGTAGGGAAAGGTACACAGCTATTTTCTGAATTTGGGCTAAATTTCACTACCTGTCCTTGCTGGTTTTATGCGTTGCCCTGATTCCCAGGCAGTATTTGTTAAAAAAGAACACAAAAATATACACAAAAATGTACACTTTTAGCAGAGAGTGGAAACCAGAATGTTACAAGGAAGGCACTATTGGGACCAGCATAGGGAGCGAAGGGAATTTCCCTTTATGTGGTCACCAAAAGCTATTCCTAAATACTGAAAGTCATGAGGTCCCCTCACCTGAAACAGAATGTGTTCTCCATGTTTGATTATTGAAGGAAGGTGATAACAAAAACATGTGTTAAGAGAGTTTGGAAAGAGGAAATGCACCTGCTGGCAGAAGAGTGATTAACCTAGTAAGGAACTCAATACCAATGTTTAATTCTCAAGATATGTTACGTTTTTGCCATAGCACTTTATATTCTGAATGGCTTTACTGGTGCAGTTCCATTTGCTTCACAAACCACTCAAAATAGAAGGAGATTTCTAGAGAGTGGGAATAATGATTTCCAATAACAGAATGAAATATTTTAGCTGACAAGTTCAGTGGCATGGCTCTGTGAATCCTCCTACATTCCCTGCCAAATACCACATCAATTTTGTTTGACTTCATGCAAATCTGGATGGAGAGGAGGGGCCCTTATCTCTCTGAATGCTTACATACACTCTATATATGTGCATAAATATTCCCAAACACGTTTGTGCTGGTGTCTTAGCAAAGTGTATAGAATTTCACATTGATTTGTGAACTCTATAAAACACTAATGGAGCTGCTGCTTTAGCTTTCAGTCAATTGGGAAAGACACAACGATGGGAAGCTGCAGGCAAATTCTCCCTGTGCTGGTCCCAGTAGTGCCTTCCGTGTAACTCTAGCTGTTCTGGTTTCCACTGTCCTCAGATTCATTTCTCTCGTTTGGGAAGGCACGCATATTCATTCATGATACAACTCGGAAATGAGTTCTATCTCCCTACATCTGATACACTTTATTTATTTCTAAGCACAGCTCTCTAAAAGGGAAAACAAGCCACACAATTCCATGCATAATGTGTACACCTACAGTGCTGTGAAATGCTTCATCAGGAAGAGATGGGGAACATCACTGTTCTCTGCTTTTTATTGTGAAATGAATTGTACTGCTTTCGACAGCCTACGCATGCAGATTTGTGATCTCTGTGCCCTGCTGAAAATGATTCTGCATTACATATGTTTTATGTGTGCTTGTGGGTACATCAGTGATACCTTACACTGCTATTTAGGGCACGGCCTCAGGACACCTCGATATTTGGAATTGAGTTCTATTATAATAAGGTCATCTGCTTCAAAAGAGCTTTTCATTGCCGTGTACTTTTTACAAGCTATTTTGGTATGTCATTAGTCCAGTCACTGCTGGAGCAGTTGTTTTTGTGGTTAAATGATGTTATTTCACAGCACAGTTGCCCAGTTATCACATGAAGTAGCTAAAGGATAAAATTAAACAAGCAGAAACCTCGCTGGAATGTCAGTAGTGATCAGAATTACTGACCTTGACCTCATTTGTGAGAAGCCATGAGATCTCTAATGGCCGATTGTATCTTCCTCACTCGGTATCAAATTATTTAAAAAAAAAAAAAACAAACCAACCCAACACCCTACGTATGCAGCAACATGATTCCCTCACATGCTGCACGAAGGTATTTGTGCCGTAGTGAATTCAGAGTACGTGCTACTAATTAAAACATCATCTGCTTCTCTGAACATGCAGAAGGCTGCTTTTCTCTCCAGAAGCAGCAGGAGACAGTAAGATGATTTGTTGGGTTTTGGGGTTTCTTCTGAGAACAGAAAACAGGCTGAAGCCATGCAGCACTGCACACGGACCAGTGCAGGGGCTGTAGTTACCGAGGACGGTGTACTCATAGCTGGGCTGAGTGTAGGGCTCTGCACAGCAACTGTCTGGCTTTAGGTGTTTGGCCTGGTGCTGTCAACAGAGGTCATGGATAATGGTATCAGCTACTGAATCTGGTCTGACTTCTTCCCAAGAGGCCTTAATGCTAAGGATGTACTCACTGGACTTGTGGTTTCCAAAGCTAGAGACAGGCTTTTGACGTTGTTTCAGTAACTGCTAGAAGGAGTGTTTTCTGTTGGCTTAAACCAAAGTATCCACGTCCAGGGCACTGTTAAAATAAAGGGGTTTAGACTGGGTGAAATCCAGGCTCCTTTTCTGCGTACAGATGGAAGTCTATGTGTTGGGATATTTCCTTGCTATCCCCTGTGAGCTGGTGGAGAGGAAGGGTGGTACACAGATGAAAAGGACAGTCTAACTGTTGGGTCTGACTTCTCCCCTAGCTGCACTTTATTGTCTTTTTTTTTCCTCTAATCACTTTTGTTCATTTTGATCATTTGTTTTCCCCTGGTCATAGTCCCCTGTGGGAACCTTTATCAGCTGAGTGAACTGCTGCACACATTTCATTAATGCATAAATGAGCAGGCTGAGAGCATCACATTGATCAGCAGATGCCTCGTTATCTGTGGTACACTTGCTGTGATGCCCTGGGGGACAGGGGGACTTTATACTGTGAGTATATACACTGTTTTTTCCCTTCCTTTCTTTTCTTATTCTATGTGCACAAATAATTATATAAATGTGTCATTATAATTTAATGTTTTCATACTATAATCTTTCTTCTCCCTTATGCCCAGTAGAATAATATGTTTCAGATTCTCAAACTCACCTTTGAGGCTATGTGAAGGCTTCTGATTTTTTTCTGTCCTCTTACTCTTTGCACAAGCAAGCCTGATGCTAGTAATGATGGGATTTGCACAGTCAACCTGGAGAACCTGGCACTGCATTTGATATGCTGGGGGTTTAGAGGCACAGTCCAGAGTCTTAAGAAGCCATCTGGACATTCATTGCTTCCAGGTAAAGATTTAACAAAAAAAACACCTCTCTCTCTTTCCAATCCCTTGTCATTGTTGCAAGACCCAAATACTTGCTGGGAAAGAAATACCAAACCTGAAATTCCATTGATCATTGAAACCAGGAAAAATACCCTTTTCAAAGTGACAGGTGGGCGTGTAAAAAGCACCAGTTCTGAAGTCATTTCTTGGTTTAGTCTCCATCACCCTTTCCCAAAGCTACAGTGGCTTTGAATGTTCTTGACAAATCTTTTTGAACATCTTGAATCTTCACTGATAAAACTTTAGGCATTAAAAGCCTCCATCTTTCTTTGCTGCTCTCTGTTTTCCTGACACACTCATCTGCTGTGGGCTTGCTGGTGCCTGTGTGGGATTAGCCTGATGGGATCTTTGCAACTGATAAAACTTACTTCAACTACACTTCCCTGGAGGCATAACCTGATGTAAAACAGAGTGAGTGCAGAAGTGGACCCCACTTCTTATCCCTCTCTGTGAACAGGGAAATCCTCATAACGGTGCCTGTTAGCCCTGCCACTGTGATGCGGAAGGGCTGGATCTCCCATGTGCAGCTCTGCTTTTTCACAGTACTGTAAGCCATGTAAAAATCACACTAATTGCATTTGGTTCATGTCTTCAAGCTTTTCTGATTTGCAGGAGCTGGGGGCTGTAATGTTAAAAACGCCAGCATGTGACTCCAGTGCTTGGTATTTGGTTCCCTCTTAATTTGCTAGTCTTGATTTGCCTTACTCTGTGTTTAGTCATGTTAGAGATGTACTCAAAACCTTGACTTGTGCCTTTTGATTAAGCTAACTTAAAATCCTCTTTTATAGCATAGATAATAATGGTAGCAATGACTATGAGAATTCGTTGCATTCAGTTGCTTTTAGCAACTTTTTAACAAAGTAGTAAAGTTAATGTGTAGCAAATGGATTTACAATACAAGTGGAGAAAGCTAATATCCAAGCCCTATACCCAGCTTCCCAAAATTCAACTTGAAACCTTCAGCTTCAAAATATTATATTTAGAAAATCAGCTTTCTTTCCAAATTACTGCTTTACTGGATTGTGGAGTGATCCATTAGTGGGAAGTCAGCATTGGTTCCACGCGTACATTGCAGAATACATGGTACATTTCAGTGCAATGCGCACTTTTGCCTTACAGCTCTGGTTTGCAGTCCAGAGTATTACAAATAAGAACTTCCGATATGTCAGGTGTACAAGACATATAGTATTTCTTTCCTCTTTTTTTTTTCTTTTTGTTTCAGCCTCTGTTCCTCTCTAGTAAAGAGCAAGGGGACAATCCACAGTGCCAGACTATGGCACAGGTGTGGGCACAGTATTTGTTTATGACATTCTTGTAAAATCTCTTGGTATGTACACATCAACTTACTAGGAGCTGTCAAAAAAGGTTTCCAAGTCTAGTAATTGTATAGCTTTCACAATGTACATTGATTTGTTTTGATTTTAAGTTCACTGAGAGGTGAATTTTTCAGTGGGCCTGCTGGTGAACGGCCTTTTCAGCTTGTATCATTCATCAATTTACACATCACTAAAATATGTCTGTCTTTGACTGGGTTGTACAAACAGAAAATAGTAAGTTGAAAGTTTGCCTTGTGAACCAGAATTAAAGTTAGCAAAATATATACACTGAAACGTCATGCTTTGCTGTTAAGTCAAGGTATAAAGTGAAAGGTTAATAGAGTATGTTCATAAGTTATATTTAAAGATCATGTTTACCTAAGACTGCAGTTAGGGAGTATAAAAACGTAGAGCACAGTTCTTTCCTCAGAAGCCTCCAGCCTGAATGGACAAAGCAAGTGAGAGGAATGAGGAGAAACAGAGCTCAGAGAGCTTTCATCTGGCTGCTGATTGCAGTAAGAATGGGGCCAGTGCTCTGGAAGACTGTCCTTGGGCTCCACAGGAGCGCAGTTTCAGCTGGCAGAGACATGAGAGGTAAAAAAGTCCGTAACACACTGGGGATCACATTTATCCCTGTGGGGTCCAAATTCTTGAATTTAGAAAAACCTTCTAATAACTGATGATTTTTTTACATGACCTATACGGTTGTTCTCATGGGTTATCATGTAAATCTTTGCTACGAATCCATCAGGTTAGATTCATTATTTTTATAGATTCTTATGTAGCATTCTCTGCAGGGTGTGTGTGCGAAACTTCAGTAGCTTCACATTAAGGTGACTTTTTTTTAAGGGACACAGAAAAACTAGCTTTAGAACTGGAAATTAAACCCAGACCGATGCCTAGTCCAGAGCTTTACCAATTAGACCACTATCACAAATACTTTTCAATTAATGCTGTAATCTGCTGTATCTTTTAAGTTTTCATTTCCTGTAGAGTTATGTTTCCACAAAATTTGCCCTGGATACTTGTGTAGTTGAGTTCTAGTTGCTGCAGCTGTCTGATTTCAGAGTGATGGTGATGAACTTGCTTTTGCAGCTGATGTTTCCATGTGGGGGCTCCTGGAGATAGCCTAGGGGTATTCCTGGCTGAAATGAAACCAAATGCACAGCATTGGGTGCTTCATTGCTATTTTAATATTTCTTCTGCTGAAATTTTCAAATACACTGCAAACAGGAGGGAAAGATTTTGGGGATATATGTAGGTATACCTCACTGTTCCAACAGATCTATGCATTGCATGGGGCAGCACAGAGTTTTTAAAATGTCATCTATGTGATAAGCTCCGTTTTCAATATTTAATCTTTTCCTCTATGCTGAGTGTCACAGAAGCTGTAAAAACCTGTGATGAGAGCAGTGGACAATACAGAAGGGGCTATAACCCACAACAGTGGGGTTACAAGCTGCTAGCCAAGGTTGTGGGTCAGGATGCAATAAAGCCCTATTTTCTACACCAGATTCAATGATCTGCTCTGCATTGGACTGTCCGTATAAAGTAGATGGTAAATACAAATTCTGATCATGTCTCATGGGTCTGATTACAAGGACCCAGTTTGTGAGCCAGAACATGAATTTATTGCATGCTAACTCTACACTGACACATTTAAAAAGGCCTAAGAGTGACTTTGTGCTAGGTTGCTTATTCCATTCTGAAAATAGAGCAAGGTATCTAGTATGTCGGTATCTCAACACTTCAAGCTGCTGGTTTTTTAGAGTTAACTTTAATGATCTGGCATTGGCACTGAAAGCAGCTGAACCATGGCAGCCCATGGCTTTCTGTGAACTTGCCTGTTTTGCCAAGAAGCAGCACGCAAGCCTGGAATCTGCTCTCTGCTCATGGGCAGCACGGGTGTCCGATGCTGCGTAGTAATGAAGGAGGAGCTCCCAAGGCTGGGTCTGGTCCACACTGACTTAGCAGCTGGGCAATCCTGAGCTGTTCTTCAGCCTGCTAGTTTGAAGGTAAACTTCTAAAGGAGCAGCAGCCACCGCTCTCCATGTGGGATGTTCATGCCAGGCGACTGCTGTCCAGAGTGGCACTTGGCACTACACGTGCTCATTTTCTTGTAGGGTTGGCTATCGATCATGTCACTGTGCTGTGAAGGATGCAAGCCTGTAAAGAAGCCAAATGTTTTAGATTCTTAACTTTTTAATGAGACAGTGGTAAAGAAGCCAGTGTCTCAAGTATTTTGTGTTCAGAAATTTAGCTGCAGATTAATAGTGACAGTACTGTGTAAAATATCTCTTAGGGATTTCCTTCCAGTTCACCTTTTTCCTCTAGTCTGACATTGATGACACTTGTAAAGCATTTTGTAATAATGGTCTTTCAAAACTTTCGTTAATAACATCATTGAGAGAAACCATTTGTCAGAATAGAAAATGTACTGTGTTTCAGGCTTGCAAAAACTTCCTGATTTCACCACAGAAGGATGTTGGGAAAGGGGAACTTTCAGTTTGATATTCTGCTAAGAGCCTGTATTCTCAGGGGCATAGTGTTGACAAAAGCTAGAAGCTGCTTTTGGTTTGATTTGAAACAGCCACTGGAAATAGAGGATAATATGGTAACGTTTGAGAAAGAAAGGGCAAGATCTCAAGAGCTTACATCTTGAGCTTTGGAAAGTTCTTCCCCAGCCCATAGTTATTAATGTTTTCTCAGATGGTCTCTTGACTGATTTGCAGAAACATAATTCCAAAATGAGCTGGAGAAAAGTCTTGATGTTCAAGCAAAAATTGGTTTCATGTGTTTGCTGTTTTCAAGCAATCCTTCCTACCCTTCTCAGGTAGAGCCTTTGCATTCCTGAATCACAATTAATAGGAAAAAAAATTAAAAGAAAGCGTTCACTTAAATATACCAACAGCTGACCTACGTTAACTTGTGTTTCTTCATTGGTAAGGAACGACTTAATTAGCTATTCCTTGCTTGTGAATTGTCTGCTACTTCAGAGATGAACTATCCACTCTACGTTATCTTCCCTCACATCATACAAACTGTAGGCTGTATCTGGATATCCGTTCCATGTGTAACGTGCACAGTATAACTTTGGTTGAAGAGTAAATGGGGAAACTTACAGCTAGTGTTTTAGTATGCTTGACAAAGCAGCAGGACACTCTAATTAAAATAACACAGTGCAGCACGGAGTGGGACAGGTTTCCATAATGAACAGCTTAAAATGCTGCTGATAAGTGCTCATCTATCACTGTTACAGCATACCAAACAACTGGTTACAAAAACAAGCACTTGTTTAGCAGCAGGTGCTGTGCCGGTGACAACTGAAGAAAACTTGTGATCTTGTGATTTTTACCCTTGAAAGCTTCCTTCTTAGACACTGTAAACCTGCCTCGTTTCTATGCTTTTCTCTTCTAATTCAGCCATAAGCATTTAATGCCTTTTACACAACTACATGCCTCTAAATAAAGCAGGCCTGCTTCTGCCCTGGAAATCTATATATGGATCCTCCCTGTGTCACACTGAGCTTGCAGTCAATCACCCAGTCATCCGCTTCACACTCCTCAGAGACTTCTCTGTCAGTCACAGCCAGCAATGAGTGGATGCCTTATATGATGAGATACTTTTTGTTTTGAAGGAGAGTATGAGAGGCAGCTATAGACCTCTGATGGACTTGTGGATGTGGAGAGAGCCTTGTGGAGTATTCCTAAATTCCCAGCCCTCTGTAGATATGCTTTAGTAAAAGTGTGTGCTCAGCCTTAAATTATTGTTAAGCACTCAGCTTAGCTTGGCATAAATGATTATATAATCAGTATTTAAAGATACTGCACCATTCAACATAACTGATTTTGGAGCCTATGTCAAGTTTTTTAAGGTGTAAGGGAATTTAAGTCTGCTTTCAAAGTGTCTAATTAATTGGGAATTTCAGTGCTGAGTGCAATAATGGCTCAACACCTTTGAGAAAATGGCCTAAAGCTTTACACTTCTTAATTTCTTACTATGAACCATAATCAGGGAATATGCCATACAGGCACACAGAAAAAGGGCTGAGCCTTTTACTGCTGAAAGAAATGTCCCATTTCTATGGCACATCTGTTGTGCTGGTCAGTCCATAACTGAAAAGCAAGAAATCATTTCATTTTTTTGCAGGCAGAAAACTGACTCCACAGACACTGTGTAGTTTTAGATCTTGAGGTTGTAAATTCTCAGTTGCTGTTTTGAGGATTCACAATTCAAACCCAGTTCCAGGCTACACTTAAAGTGAGGAAAAAAGTCTGTATTTTCCCTTCTTCCAAAAGATCTGAATGTAGATAGACTCATACACGCATACATATGTACATAGATTTACATGTGGGGAAGAAAGAAACTTTCTATGCTATAGCAAACTGATGTGGAAAGGAATAAGTATAAACTAACTGAATCAAAGAATTCCAACCATTAGTTTCTGGTAGCAAATGTGACTATACTTTAAGTACTACTTCAGTAGTGAAGAGCTGCTAAAGTAAATGTATCAGTCTGTCAGTGAGAATTACACATTGTATCCTTTCCACATCAATCCTGCCACCTTTCCTCTCTTTGTCTCTTTCTCACTTCTGTCAGTGACTCTTGCTGTTCAGTTCCAGGACTGATTCACAGAGAGATCAGTAGCCACGCTAAAGGACACAAATAGATCATTTCAGGTGATGGTGACATTAAAAAACAAGCAAACAATCAAGCTTGCAAACAATCAAGCTTACAAACAAACCTGGGTATGAATCCACAGCACTAGCAGAAAACTTATGGAAAGGAATTTTGAAAACGAAATAAACCGCTCTTCTGAAGAGCAGTGCAAGAGTGGCATTAAGTGTGCATGGCCAATGCATTATTGCCTGTTCTTGTCTCTACTTGCATTGAAGCAGAGGTAGTTTGGCCAACAGCTGCTGCATTCCTGTGATTCTGGAAACATGTTTAGTTCTCCATGTTGGTCAGTAAAAACCAAAATCTTAACTTTCTTTGTAATTACAGGCATCAGCTTTGTGGTCGTAACTATAATGTCCTGTAATAGAAATAGGACTCTTTAATCCAGTTCCGTTAAATAGCAGGGTATTACAACAAGTGTTACTCTGACAATAGACTTAGGTGTGCATGCTAGAGAAGTTTTGTGACAGGATATATCTGTGTACTTTTAGTTTATATAATATTAGATGCTGCTGTCACAGAATCACAGAATGGTTTGGGTTGGAAGGGACCTTAAAGACCGTCTAGTTCCTGCCACGGGCAGGGACACCTTCCACCAGACCATGTTGCTCCAAGCCCCATCCAACCTGGCCTTGAACACTGCCAGGGAGGGGGCAGCCACAGCTTCTCTGGGCAACCTGGGCCAGGGTCTCACCACCCTCACAGGAAAGAATTTCTTCCTAATATCTATTCTAAATCTACATCTAAATCTCCCCCTGCCTTTTACCATCCCCTCATTTCCTTAATTTTACACACAACCCCTTTCCACACACCTCCAAGGCCACCTCTCTCACACAGACACCTCACATTCCATCATGCCTCCTCTCCTTCACCTTTCCCTCCCCACCACTAACACCCATTCCCCTTACTGCCCCCTCACAAGCACAAGCCCAGTCCCACACCCCCACCCTTCCCCTCACTACCTTTTCTCCTCCTCCCCACCTTTCTCCACCCAGCTCACACACCTCTCACCCCCTTTCCCCCTACCACAAAATGGCACCTCCCACCCTCCCTTTTCCCACCCTCCCTTTTCCCTCCCGCCTTTTCCCTCCCGCCTTTTCCCGCCCCCCTCCTCACGTGAGGGCACTGTGCACGCGCTGCCGGTGGGCGGGAAAGGCTGGGCCACGAGAGGACGCCTGAGGTGATGGTGAGGGACCCCCCATTCCCCCCCCTCCCCATTCCCCCCCCCCAATCTCCTCAGGGTCGTGCTGATGCACTGGTAGTGGCAGTGGGAGGGAGGCAGGGGCCCTGGGCAGGCGGGAGGAGGCAGGGGCTGGAGCAGCTTGGAGAGGAGGCAGTCTGAGGCAGCAGTAAGGCTGTGGTCCTGTATGTTATAAACATAAAATATGCCTGTTTGGAGGACAAATCTGGTGCAAATGAGCCTCTCAGTAGCTCTTGAAAGGCTCACTTGTCCTGGACATGAACTCGAGCTTAAAATTCCTTGGAGTGTGGTAGCTTTGTGAGGTAGCTGCCATTTTATTGAGGCGGAGTGTTACTCCGTGCAGCTCACAGGGACAAAGTCTGTAAGAGGCTCATGCTGAGCTCTTGGAAGCATTTGAAAACGTAATGAAAAATTATATGAGAGCATTTGAAAACTGTGCTGTGTGCTGGTTCATCTTTGTGAGACCGCAAGCAGTCCGGATCCGTTCTCCTGAGGAGATGCCTCCCCCTGAGGGGCAGCACCGTGAGGCGGCGAGGCCTGCGCTCCCCTCTGGGGCCTGGGAGGCCCTTCCCTGAGCGGCCGTGGTGCCCCACGGGAGAGGTCGCATCCAGTGAGCTGTTGGCTATTGCTCTTCAAGACACAACAAAAAACTTGGCTTTTCAGGTTTGCCTTGAGGGTGAAACTGGCTGAGGAGATTTTAAAGCAGGAGGTTTGTCTAATGTAATTTTGGTTTAATGGCGAGAAGGGCAGGGAGGGATTGTGTGAGAGCCAAAAGACTGGTGACAGTTTTAATTACCTCAGATTTAGCAGCTTGATGATTAGTAGAAAGTTAAGAGGTCTTGTTCTTTTGGTTACACGCTTCAGATTTTCAGACCTTTGTCTAATGTTTGACTAAATTAGTGTGAACCTTCTAAACAACTAAATTTCCTCTTTCCTTGTTCAAGGCAGTGACTTTTTCTGTACTGGTGCTGGTAGTTTGTGTTGAAAATGAAAACTGTCCCTGTGCCAGGAGTTTAGGGTGCATTGTGTAGTTGATTTTTTGGTGGGGGGGTAAGAAGTTGATGTGGACTTGTCTCTCCTGGCTCAGCAGCACGCTGCCTCACATGGCAGTATTTCTCTGGAGAAAAGATGAGGTAAAAACTCAGAAGCCTTATTCCTCTCCACCTGCATCTTTGATGCCTCAGAAAGGTGGACTGACAGTCCTTCCAGCAAGGCAGGCTTGTGGTTGTCACGAATTAGAGACTAGCTTGCTTACTTTGGGGATGTCAGGTATATTAGCTAGACTTCCAAATCCTTTGTTTTTCTCTGCTTGAGAAATTTCAGTATGTGGAAGTTGTTTTCAGAGGAGGGAAAACTGTTCCTGTCATGAAATGTGTTAATTTAGTCAAAACCAGTTTGACAGGAAAAAGAATAGGCTTACCTCAGCTCATCATGGTTTTCATAGCTCTAAAAGCATGATGCAGTTATGTGGAATCCACACTTGCTTGCCAAAATATTGGGGTTCATAAAATTATAAGATCCTTTATATAATCCCTGTCTTCACTGAATGAAATTTCTCATTTATGGAGTTGAACACCAGAAGAGGCTCTTTTGTATAATACATTTTCTAGTCATGATGAGACTGTATGATCTGTCTCTCCTCTGCCTCGCTTCCAGACTCCTGGTGAGAAGACACGAATCAAGCAAGGTTTTCTGTTTTTTTTTTACTAGTTAATTACCCTCCATGTTGAAGTAGAGTTTGAATTTGTCAGGCATAACTTCCTCCTGTAGTTTCTTGTTATGCTGCCTTTTACCAAATTAAAATGTTCTTTAGTACTAGATATTTTTCTCCCCCAAGATGATCTATCTCCCTATCTTTTTAAAATTACTTTTCTCTCTGAAGACTTTAACCCAGTCTTTGAATGAAGGTTTCTTCTCTGAAATCTTTTCAGGTATTTAAAAAATCTATTTTGAAAATGTGGGCGTGAGAAGTAGATGCAATATTTTGATAGCTGTTCCAGCTCTGCTGGATATGAGCCTAAAAATGTCTGTTGGTTCCTCTCTGCTGCTGTTTTGTGTACCTGTGATGCTACTAGTCCTCTAAGAGCATTTAGGGGCAATAACATTCGACTGCTATTCACTCTTAGGACTCTGTTACTTTTAGAATCAACTTACAGCTCTCCACTGCACGGATTCCCTGCTAAGGATGTCCTGTATTGTTAAATACAAAGTAGGGCTAAAATAAATTTTAGGGCTAAAATGCTTTGTTTTTTTTTAAAATTAATATCTTTAATTGGACCTATCATACTAAATAAGCCAAAGTGCTCTGAAACACTACCCAGAATTTTATTCACATCTTTTTGTTTATCTGTCACCTGCTAACCTTTCTTTCAGTGGATTAAGATGGAATAATATACACTGATTAGCATCAGTTGGTCATTACAGCTCTCACATTCCAATATGATTTCTCACTGAAAGTGAATTCTTCAATTGTTTTCATTACGTGCAATCCATTTAATGCTGGTATTGTATAGGGCCAGTATAGTCAGAATGTTAAGTGGCATTCAAGTACGTTACCAAAATCTGAGATTACAGGTTTTTACCATTTTCAGATAAATTGGTAAGTGTACATCATACTTGCAGTATGAATGAAATAGTTATTAAATATTTTATCTTAAATGTGTAATTAAAATGGAGATGGTAAAACCATCAGTAACAACATTATGCTCCTGTTAGGATTTATTTTGTTTCTGATCTCTTTGACAAGAAAAAGTACTAGTGAGTATGATCTAACCGTAATCCTTGCAAAACTTAACAATGTCTGTTTCAGTTCGCTTCAAGTTCAACATGACTCTTACATTAATTAACTGGTTTTTCTGTCCTCAACATAAGATCTCGAAGGTTGATTTTTTTAAGGAGTAGTTGAAATAATTAGCTTCAATATACTGTCTTAGGTGAGTGATTAATAATAATAATAATAATAAAAAAGCACAGTCCTGAGCATTCTGTGTCCTTGTAGGGAGCACTTTGTGCCTCATCAGGTGTCAGTCATTTAGATTTAGAGTGCATTTTGAGCTTTGTTCCTTAAGCAGCTGTTCTGTGCCACCTTTGAAACAAAAATAAAATGATCAAAGAGAGTCGAATGGGAATGCATTATCCACTGTATCAGAAAGACAGGTTTTCAAGCCTATTTGACCACAGTGGATAAATAATCTGGCATTCAGATATCCAATAAAATATTCAAAATTAAAATTACTTATATGAGAACTGCAGTCAATATGAAGATCAGTCATCTGAGTTGTCACTAAAAGCTATTTAATCCTCTCAGCCTGACTATGCATTTGGTATATCTCAAGAGGTGTACACCCTGCAGATTGCAAACAGGAAGAGTTAAATTTCCAACACTTGATTTCCATTAGAGTTTTTACCACAAGAACAGGTTTCTTTGTCCCAGTTTCTCTTCATTGTTGCGAGAACAAGACAACATCATTTATATCCCCAGTATAGTCAGTTACAAAACTATAAACCTTTAATGCACTTATAATCATATACTTTAACCTTTTTAATATTCAGTGTTTTCATTGGTTGGCCTTTCACCTTGCCTTCATGGGTTATTGAGGCAATAAACAAGGGAGTGGGGGAATAACTGGTGACTGAAACTGCTGAACTCTGAAAATGTCACTGACATATATTTTACAGCTTTTCTGTGGTGTGTATGGCACATGGAAATGCCAATACAACGGACTCAGTTCAGACTGGTCAAATCCCTTTTGGCTCCTGCAGATCAAACCCAAAACTTCCTTTATGAGTCTCTGGGGAAACCTATGGCTACTCGACACCTGAGTAACCAGCCAGGCGTTACCTCCTGCAGGTTCCCTTCCTCAGTGGTTGTGGAGGGGCTGGAACGTGATATTGACTACTTGCTGTGCTGTAGCCTAAGCGTGCTCTGGGCTGAAGTGCGTGCCAATGCCTATGGTTGAACACAAACTTGCTCCTGATACAAGCGGTTTGGATACGGACCTAACTAGGTGTTTGTGTTGGACAAGCGCAGAAGCAGAGCAGGAAGGAGAGGGCAGGTGTCCCAGCAATCTCCGAGAGACACCTCTGTCTATGGTGGATGCTTGTCTGGAGTCCACCACATATCCCACTGTGGCTAGCTGAGACAGCACATTGGAGGCGTTTGGCAGACAAATCAGCCTTGTCTTCTTCCTGGAGAATCCTGAAGTCATGTGTAGCAGAATGTTTATTATGGGGTTGCCATACTATGGGATAGGAATAGAATTGAATATGGGATACAGAACGTGTTCAGCTTTTGATTTTCTGTTTGGGTCATTGTTGGTGCTTGGCTCGGTAGTATGGACAGAGATACTTGCTGTATGCCTAGTTGGCAGCAATTCAGCTGTGAGGGTACTTTGGGAGTGTGTCTTTCCCTGAAAGAGTCACTGAATCTGCTAATGCCTCGAAGTTGCTGTGAGCCCTGTCCTTACTGAGCTCATGTCATGTGCCAAGTGCAGTGGTGGGGTAGTACATGGGGAGAGAAGCATTGCTATTTCATGTGTGTGTAGTGAGGTGGCTTTAGATGGCAAAGATGTATAGGCTGAGATATATTGACTGCAAAGTAGGTACTTGCATTTCCCTGGCTGAGGATCCAGCTATAGAAACAAAACCATGCTTATACCCTGGCCTTATAGACAATATAAAATGAGACCTCTAGAATTTGTCAGCTGATACAAGAGATGACGTGTTTAGTTCACTCAGCTTAGAATAAGCTATAAATCAAAGCAGCCAGGTTTTTTCATATTTTAATGGGGACAGCTGTGAAGCCAGATTGAAGCCCAAAACTGCAGTAACCAGGACAACACAAAGGTTTTAACAAAATTGAACATCGATAAGGAAGCAAAAAATCTGCCCTGCTGCATTATCTTTAAATTTGAATAGCTTAAAGACTGGCAGAAGGTTTCTTTATAATTGTTTGATTTGCATGAAACACTTGACCTTTTCTGATGAGTTACCAAATATCACAAGGGATTTTATTTTTACTTTTGGTAAAAAGCATTTGATCCACTTCATCGATTTTTAATTTTTTAGAAGCATGACACCATGCAGTCATTCATTTGAAGTCAGGAATTTCACAGTCCAAATAGTTGGACCAAAATAAGATCTCACGATTTTTACTGCAGCTTTTGTGACTTGAATATTCTGACTGTTCTGATGCTCCTCAGCATTATGAATAGCAAATTGGTCTTTAAGGATGTTTACATTTGTTTTCCATTAACAAAGTAGTTTCTGATTTTATTTGGAATGTTTCTTTGTGTTTACATACAACATGCTATACTGAATGCCACCAACTACAAAGTATATGAAATCTTATAGCTCGTGTATTTAATAGGAAATGAAAGGTCTGTAACATTACTTATGCTTGAATTGCTGGTAATCTTGGTGAGCGATGGACAAAAGATGTATAAAAAAGAGTGTCACAAGGGTTCAGATTGAGTTTTGTAGCCACGGCAGACTGACACAGGAGAAGGCTAACAAGGCACAGAAAGCCCTAAAGCCAGACGGATCTTGCAAATGATCCCATTCCCATTGATGCTGACTATTTGCCTGCAGCAAGTTACAGATTCTTCTTTTGAGAAAGGATATCACTTTTGCTGGGTGTCAGTCTCACCAAAAGAAAGATGGAAGTTAACTTTCCTCTGAGCTTTCTGTTCACATTTACCTTCTTTTCTGTTTTCTTATCTCTCCAGACTGTCAGACTGAAATATGGAATAGTAAACTGTGCAAACAAAAACCCTTGTTATTTCTCCAAATCTTTCAGCACTGCCTGCCTGCCATTAAAGCTTTTACCATACTGAGGACCAATGATTTAATATTACTGCAGTTCCTTTTTATGGAATAAAAGGAATACTACATAAATGATCATAAAGTTACCTGCTGGTAAAGTTAGCCTACTTGTTAGTTGAATTGCTCCGGGTAAGCTGGCTTAGTGATGCAGCCTGCAGCTGGAGCTAATGAAATCCTTGTCTAGAGCATGTAAATGCTTGAGAGAACCCAGAATGGATGAAGTAGGTTCTATCATATTCATAGGCCTTGCAGAGTTGTATGTATACTCCTTCCAAGAGAAAATACATATACATTTTATCAGTAATCTAAGTCCAGACTATCTTTAGATAGCTGCACAAGCTAAGCATCTCCTGTTCAAGGAGATTCATTCTTTCTTGTTTGTGTTAGGTACAAATGGCAGTATATATGTGACACCCCCGCTGCTCCGCATCTAGCCCTCTGTCTTACTGGTGTGAAGGGAGTTGGACAGAATGGCAGGAGTGCAGTGCTCAGCTCTCTGAGGGCTCGCACCTCCTAATCAGCCCACGAGCAGTTGCTGAAGGTTAAATTAGATGCTGAGACTGCTCTTGGTTGCGCACATTTTGAATTCTCGCAAGCACCTTGCACATCTGGGCTGCAGTGTTTCCCTGAGGGTGAGTGCAACAAACATCAACCCTGTTTTGCTGAAAGCCCATTGAGAGTTGAGGCTTACAGAGTGGCTGCTGTTGGCAACATGCTGTGGCCCTGCTCAAAAGCCGGTGGTGGTACTGGGGCAGTGCTGGTGAGCACTCAGGCTGCACTTGTGATCTGTGTTCACCTGAGTGACTTGTTGGGGGTTTTTTCAGGCTGGTTTAGCATGCAGTTTGTTTGAATCTACAGCTTCCATTAAAAACTAGCACAAATAATCAAAGAATACATAGACTAATGCTGTCTCCAGTAATCAGTTCAACTGCTCCAGGCCTCGATCCATTCCCTGTCTCTGGAGACTGTTGGTTGCTCCAGTGAGAAAGTTTTAGTGTTCAGTAGGGTTGGAGAGTCAGGTGTACATTTTGTCCAGAGAGTCTCTGTTTTACTCGAAGTGGAATAGCATGGTTGTCCTCAATTCATTGTAACCTTTTACTCATAGTGATCTGGCTCTTTGGAAACATAGGAAGTGTCTGTGACTGCCAAATTTTAGAATAGTGCCCTAACTCATATTTTGTTTGTGTAAAGAGGGTTGAGACACCTAGTTCTATGGCTGCATATTCTTTTTCTTTGAGTGTATTTTACTAAAGTAAAAAATATTGGCTGCTGCAACATTTATGCCAAGTCTGCTGCTCTAATTTGTGTTCACTGGGTCTCCAAGAACTTGCATGGAGATACATCTGTCCTGTGGGGTTCGGTCAGGTCAGGGTGGCTCTAAAGAGATACAGAAGCACAATTTGGCATTTGGGGTACAAAATACTTTGGTAGTAGACTTTTTCTGGACTTTATATGTGATTTTGAGAATTGCACCATAAATGAAGCACAGAGTCTCTGCCTCAGGTTCCTTTTAGACAATCAAGTTGTTCTGAAAATCTGGATTGACTTGACTTGCTGTCAGCTGCCATGTGCCAAAGTCGATTAGTGGCAAAGCTGGGACAAGTCACATCTGATTTGAAGCCTGTTGAGAAAGTTCTTAAGACTGATTCTCTATGGTCTTCGTTTGACTTGGGCTCACTTTGGACCTAAATTTGCTCTTTAGTTGCAAGGCTGTCCTCCTTTGTCTTTACTGGTATTTTCACCATTTCATATATTCATGCTTCAGTTAGCATGAATGCCATATCAAGTGCTGAATGGGAATGTTATGAAGTGTGTGGACTGGAAAGTCAAGCACTAATATTAGAAAACTTGCGTTTTGAATGTGCAATTTACTGTGATGTCAAATATTGCATATTCTGTCCAAATGTTGAATCTTTTCTCCATAAACTTTCGCTGAATATTTGGTATATCTAGGTAAATATAAAAATACCAATAAACCTGAAATAATATGGGTCTTAACCCATATAATTATGCACAATTTTGTAAGTTTTCTTCATTACTGAATGAAAGCTTACTGAAGGGGCCATATACATCATATGCAACTCTAATTGATACTCTTGGATGGAAAAGTCTTAACAGATTGTTGAGCCACATTTTCAGCCTGTCCGTGCCTGGCAGCTGCTGCAGGCTGAAGGCAGACATGTGCTGCTACAGTTTTCTCCTGGCAAACAGATGAAAGAACAATGCTGCTAAGCCCCTTTCATTTGGTGGTATGTCCTCTGTGTATATACTGGCCCATGCCAAGCTATAGGTGTCACTCGAGTGTCTTTAGTAGAGCTCTGCTGTTCTGTATTAACAGGGGACCTAGTCCTTTGTGGCTGTTAGCACATCAGGTTAATAGTCAAAATTAGGGAAAAATGGGATAAAGTATTTCCAGGCATTCTTAAAAGGACTGTAGCCTCTGTTGTCGTCACTCTGTGCTGCTGTCGTGTTCAGATAACATAAATCTCTTCATATCACATCTGTAGATGGTGAAAATGCTTGGAACTCCCAATATGAATAAGCATGCACTGCGTTTGGCAGTCGTCTCTGTTTAGTAAAGAGTTGGTAATTTCATAGGCTAGGAAATAGTTTTGTAATGGAAATTACTCTATTAAATTCTGTCCTTATATTGTCATTGTTCTTCAGTGGGAATATATTTGTTGTCAGGCTTACCATACAGTCTGGGCGAGAGAACAAGCTGATGATTTCATGTAATGGCAATCAGTGTGATCCAGCTGAAATCCCCTACTGTATTACAGACAGAGGTTTCTCATTAACCTGGCCAGGTTTTCTGCAATGATAGATCTTTACACATTTGCCTCTTAGAGGATTTTTTAAACCTTGAAGAATTATCTTACAGGGTTTTGTGTATAAATGTTAATATTTCTTAAATTCCTGAAGTTAGGAAATTGAAGGAGTGGTCTCCCCCAGCACTGAGACCATGCCTTCCATGGACTCTGGAATGGCTCTGGCCTAGCCTTAAGATCAGTATCAGGTGGGCCTGGCATAATGTCTCTTTCCACATCTGCACTGAGGGATTGTGTGACCTTGACACAATGTGTGACAATGACACATTGTCAACTTAACAAATGCCTTTACCTTTCTGTGGTTATTTCTGTTCCTGTCCATTGTCTCATCTTTCCAGCTTGCAAATTTCTCAAGGCTTGGATTATTTGTTTATGTATGGTGCCAAGCACAGAAGGCATTCTGGTGTGGGAATTAAGATACAGACTTTAAGGGACTTTGCATAAATCACAGCATGATGGAATCAACTGACTGTATCAGTCTTGCAGTAGTCATCCTTATCAAAAATATCCAGTCCTCACGGGCACAGCAAAACTGAAGAATGTGATCTGAGTATAAGTGCAGTTGTGATCGGTGCCTTAGGCTGCAGGCTTCCTTGGCCTTTGTTAGGCTGCTCCGTGCTCAGAGGAACAACAGCGCATGGAAAAAAAGGACTCCCTATCTGCCTCGGGGGAAAGAGAATCTTAATCCATCTAGCTCCAGTTGAGGAATTTCTGTGGTGACCTTATAGCAAGGTAACCTCCTAAGCCACGTGGTAGCTCATCGTTGTAATAATCCTTCCCACATTTTGAATCATGTTAGCCAACAGGAGTAGGATGAAATCTTGATCTTGTTGAAATCAGCAGCAAAAGTGCCAGCTGATTTTATCAGAAATTCACACGTAGTCTAAAGGATTGCCAAGTACTGGAGTTCAAACTGTCATTGCAGACACTTGGAAACTGAGCTGCTTTTATGGCATGTCACGCCTTTAAAGAATAAGTGCCAGTTAAGAGGATAAGTAGAAATGATACACACTCAAAAAAAGCTGCCAAGTTTCTGTATTTTTAGTTATGTCGTTAAGGTTTTACAGGTGTTCAAGGTTTGCATCTAGTGCTTGATAAGTACATCAGGGCTGGATACAGCCCAGGACAAGATCCAGCAGTGAAGAGAAAAAGAACAAAATATGTCTTAAATGTACATTTGAAAAGAAATGTGTGGCAATTCACAGAATTTTGAAATAGTGGTCACTGCAGAAAAGGGGGTGAGTTGTTGAGCGAGGTGGGACTGTCTCAGTTGGAAATTGTGCTTTGCATATTTTACAAACATCATCAAAACTTGTGGGGAGTTGATCAAAGGTTGAATGTAAATTAAGGCAATATGTTTTCTGGGGGAGCATGTATGAATCATAGAAGATGTTAGCATACGGAGAGCTAGCCATTTGGTAGCTGCCATAATTTGCAGCTAGAAAGGGAAATTAAAACACATGTAGTTCCACTTCTTTGTCATTTGATGTTTTTAATAATGTTATTAATTCACTTTATATTAAACAGTCACCAAAGACAAGGTGAGAGACTAGACGTTAAATTAGTGGACTACTTTTTCTGTCCGTAAAACCTGTTTAACACTAAGCACCAAGCCCAAAAGATATTAAAGAACTACAACTCCTTCGTTCTGCACAACATCACTTTAAAATAAGTTAATCTAAGTCATGATGTGCATCTATAGGTTTTACAAGAGCCTATAAATTGCAGGAAATTAACTTCCTCATAATCACATGTTCAAGCTAGTCTTTGTGAACAGGCATTTTATTTTTAGGTTAATCGCTGCTGAATTTTTTTCAGAAGTCTGTTCATGTTCAGTCTCTTGAAAGGGAGAAGAAAGTTGCTTTTACTTTACTTGGCAGTGTTAGGTTTACGTTTGGACTCGATCTTAAAGGTCTTTTGCAACCTAAATGATTCTATGATTCTATTTATCAAATCGGGATTTCTTTCAATCACTTGTATCAGGAAATGCTCGTTGCTAACGAACATATAGCATACATCACTGGATATCTGCTTTCATGCTAATTAGCTGATTATTCAATTACTACGCATATCAAAGAATTTGTCATAGATAATTTTGCAAAACAGAGGGACAAATTTAGAGGTAAGGTGAACCAAACATAATGCTATTGATTTCATTGGTGTTGGGCAACCTTCTATAAGATGATCTGGCTTAAAAATAATAGAATCTTAGAATGGTTTGGATTGGAAGGGACCTTTAAAAGCCATGTAGTCCAACCCCCCTGCAATGATCAGGGACATCTTTAACTAGATCAGGTTACTCAGAGCCTCATCTAAACTGACCTCAAATATTTCCCGGGATGGGGCATCTGCCACCTCTCTGGGCAACCTGTTCCAGTGTTTCACCACCCTCATTGTAAAAAATTTCTTCCTTATGTCTAGTCTAAATCTACCCTCTTTTAGCTTAAAACCATTACCCCTTGTCCTATCACAACGGGCCCTACTAAAAAGCTTGTCCCCATCTTTCTTATAAGCCCCCTTCAAGTATTGAAAGACCGCAATAAGGTCTCCCCAGAGATTTCTCTTCTCCAGGCTGAACAACCCCAACTCTCTCAGCCTTTCCCCATAGGAGAGGTGTTCCATCCCTCTGATCATTTTTGTGGCCCCCCTCTGGACCCGCTCCAACAGGTCCATGTCTTTCCTGTGCTAAGGACTGCAGAGCTGGATGCAGTTCTGCAGGTGAGGTCTCACCAGAGCAGAGTAGAGGAGCAGAATCACCTCCCTTGACCTGCTTTGATACTGGGGGTTGCCCTGATGCAGGTGCAGGACCTTGCACTTGGCCTTGTTGAACCTCATGAGGTTCACAAGGGCCCAATACTTGAGCTTGTCCAGGTCCCTCTGGATGGCATCGCGTCCCTTAGGCATGTCAGCCACACCACTCAGCTTGCTGTAGTCTGCAAACTTGCTGAGGGTGCACTCGATCTCACTGTCCATGTCATTGATGAAGGTATTAAACATTACTAAACATTAAATCGTAGGGCAATACATGAGGTCATCTTGCAGATGCTTTTAGAAGGTCTCAGTTTATTCTCTTTATTCATATTTCTCCTTTGTGCACTGACATTCCTGAGTTGACTTCTGAAAGTTGAAACAAATATAAACTTGGTATCAAGCCAGTGGCATTATGAAGTTGTCTCTGACACTTTTATAAACATGCACAGTTCTGATTTTCCAGTAAGCATCAGATTTGTCACCTCAGTTGTTATCTACATCTTCAGTCAAGAGCACTTCATCTTCAACAGCAGTTGCTCTCTGCTGATTAATATTTACTTGCATGGTCTTGTCAGTTAGTACTTGAAACTCAGAAGGCACCAAAACAGAGTTCAGTTTCTGTAATCACAGACGATAATGCACCATTCTGAAGTTATTGCAGCAATCTTACAGAAAAAGATTAACACAATTTGCATAAATCAAGCAGTGACCTTATACATGCCTTTCTGACAGAGTTTTTGTGAATATAAGAACACTCTCAAAAAAAAAAGATAAATCTGATCTCTTCTCTGTAGTATGACTTTCAGTCTCGGAGGCTTGACTCAGTGGTTTGACAGAAACGTCTTTCAATCTTTTTGAGAATGGAAAAATAGTTTTAAGTGCAGAATTGGAACATAGTAGATTTGGCAGGAAACACGGACACTGGTATTGTTCAACACAAAGGGAAAGGCTTACACATCTCACAGCCCTACCTGAGCTTCTTTTTTAGCAAACGCTTTTTTTATTCTGTTGACAGCAAAGCCAGTTCTCTACTGTATGTCCACATGGAGTGGATTGGCCGAAAAACTTCCACAGATAAAATGTTCTTCACTCATTGTCAAATCTAAATAAAAGCAGAAGTTTTGTAGCCTCATTGCTGGGGCACATTACCATCTCTCGCCATTACCTCCAGTTATTTAGTGAATTGAGACATCTGCTGTCTGCTTTCTGTCTGAATCTGACTTCTTGTGTCAGATCCTCTCACTGCAAAATGAGTTTGATCTAGCATTTCATAGGGTCTATTTTTGGTGGTATTCCTTCCATCTCACCACCAAATGAGCTACTTTCCTTTTGGTGAAAACAGGGGTTTATGACCCCTTTAACCAAGTGTTCTACTGCTACTTCTGCGTTATAAGGTGACATATTTAATGCAAGAAACTCATAACCAACTGAAATAACAGTCTCTGGGTGTAAAAGAAGCATAAGCTGATGAGAATCGGCTCAAGAAAGGCAGCATTCATTCATAGTTTATCTCTTCTTTTGTGTCACTAAGCTAATAAGGAGAATAGCTGAGACCCACAGACTGCTTCCTTTCCTATTGTCCCCCAGAGTGTAGCTTGTGGGACTGGAAGAGTGTAAATTAAATTACCTTCTCATGCTTCAGATGGATTGGATACCAAGGGATGCTTGAATAATGTTCTAATCAACAGCCAGTTTTCTATGCATAGTCAGAGAGGAGAAAAAAATGTGAATGCAAGATAATTAAAAAGTCAGTCTCTGGCACAACAATTACTGTAAAAGGGAAGTCAAAGAACAACCTGCTCCTTTGAGGCATTAAAAGACGATGTCATCAAGGTATACTGACTTCTGACCTCATTTTCTTTGTGTGCTATTGTGAGCAGGTGGCAGGGAGTATGGCTTGTCTCTGTCCTTTCAGCCCTAAAAATCTGGGAGGCTTATGTCACCCTTGTTTTTACAATAAACGTTCAGCCTTCCCTGTTATCTCTTCCAAATACCTCTTTGTCCTTATTGGCCTTCCTTTGTCCTTGTTTAAATATAGACCTGTTAGGTGAAAGACCATGTCTGTGTGGTTTTAATTGTGTAATAAAGCTTTAGACAATTAAAACTGGAGTGGCCAGAGTGAGACATGACCATCTGCTGATACCCTTGCAAATTTTCTGCAACCTGTAATTACCTGGGCATAAGCTAAGTACTCTAGGTGTCTGAGTTCTTTGCTCGTAGGTGCAATCGAGTGCCTTACTATCTCGAACTGACCAACTGTTTCTTAAAAACTTCGGTTGAAAAAAAGGGGATTTTAGGATGAGCTGAAAATTGGACCCTAGGTGTGTTTTGTTTTACTGTTCCTAATTCTGGGCTTGAGCCAGGAGAAGGGATTTTTTTAACATGGTAGAATACGAAATAAAGTGTTATTAAAAAATGTTAGTGTATTTTGAGTCACTTCTGCTGTAGCACTACAAACTGCAGCCCTTGAAAAAATAATATACAGGGAAGTAGGAGCATACAGTTCATCTTAAGAGTGACTTCAGTGAAGCAGAGGGAACTTCCCACACATGCACAAGTGGTAACTCCTGCATGTCCTGTGGCTTAGTAAACCTTAGCTGGACTTGTCTGAGTCTCACAGAAGGTTCTTCAGTATCTTCAACAGGAGCTCCTTACCAGTCCTGAGATCCTTGTGTCAGGCTTCTGAATTGTGCCTCATGCAACAGCTTTTTGGATATATACAGTTGAAAGTATAGTGGGCCCTTGGTTACCCAAAGGTGTTGGCACCATATTGCTTCTGAATTACATTCATTCACATTTCTGCAGTCTGTTTGTTGCTGTACAAATATGAGCTCTTTAGATAAGCTGCTGAGATTTTTCCCTGAAAATGAGTGCATTGGCATTTGACAAAGTGCAAGAAAATGTGTGCACTAAATGTGATAAATACATAGAAAAACCAGAAGCGTGATGGCAAAAGGAAAAGCAACAGGCAAGAGCAAACAGCAAGTTGTCCAAGTCAGTGAGCAGAAAATAGTAAGATTCTATTGTACTTGAGTTTTTAACTATTTATATTCTTCAAGACTTTAATGCCCATCACAAAGAAACTCAACTGAAATGCTCACCTGAAAGGCTGGCAGAAATTGAATCATGTTTTACTGGATGAAGATGAACGGTTATATTGGAATGTTTTGGAAAACTTTATTAGAAGGTGGCAGAATTGACAGTGCAGATAGTTTAAATATATGTGAGGGAGGCTTTCCAGACTCACAGTCACTGGGCCTTTGCAAGCAGATCAGTTTAGTCCATCCAATGAGTCAGCAAGCTGGTGACTTCTTGGTGCAGTTTCTCTCTTATGATTTTTCAGAAGGTCCCAGATAAAAGTGATAGTTAAAACATGAGTGAAATAAATGCTCGTTCTTTCTTGTGATCGCTGCAGGAGGATGCTCTCCACTTAACTGTGCCAAACCTTGGCAGATCCTTCTATGCACTTAATAAGAGCATAGCAAAAGAAGGGGTTTAAAAACAAACAATGCATGCCAAGGCATAAATCTTTGTTTTATTAAAAAGTAGCATAAAGTGAATGATGGGTCTGGTGCATGTTAGGCAAAGGGTTGCAATATTAATTGTTTTGAAGCTGACCCACACTAGGGCACCAATCAAAGTTAATGAGCTGAGTGTACATTAAAAGGACAATATAGAACACATCTGCTTTAATGGCATCTCTGCTTTTGACTGCACCTTCACATAACGCAGGAATGATGAATGAGGCACTTAGATTAAAAACCTTGTGGATTGTCATTAACTGAATTCAAATCAGAAAGACTAGCATCGCTTGTCATAGAAATGGACCTATGGCAGGTATGACAGCCCTCACCCAAGCATTTCAATTTACCAACAGAAGGTTTTTTTAATAGTATTTATTGAAATAGTATATATTGTATCTCTTCTCCTCTGGCTGCCACTCTGAAAGACATTCAGCAATGCATCTTTCTTGCTCTATGCTTGGTGGCTGAGTTTAAAGCTTTTTCAAAGAAAGTAAGAAATAATAGATCCTACTTGTTGACATGGAAGCAAAAGAATGCAGTAAATGTTCTGGGTTTTTTTTGTTGTTGTTTTGGTGTTTAGGTTTGTTGGGTTTTTTAGATAGAATTGTGCAGCCATAAGAGTGAGTAGTGTTACATGCAAGAATTTTCATGGAAGTGATTCCAGGGATGGTACTTTTGGTCAAGGGTGGGAATGTGAAGGTATTGTCTCTTTCTTGTGCTTCCTTCATTTAGTCCAAGAGAGGCAGAAGAAGCTGGAGACTTTGTCATTATTCGGTTGTGTTATAGCCAAGCATGGTGACTACCAGTGGAATGGACCTCCTACAATGTTGAGGACCTCACACATGCATGATAAGAAAAGGGATTTACCTTTTGGAATTTATAGACTAAGTGAATGCAACAGACAAATTACAAGAGAGGCTGCTTAAATCTTGTAGGTCGTTTTCTGTTGTTTGTGAGTTCTAGTTTGGTTTTGCTGCTCTTTCCATGCAAAAGTGGGTCAGTTTAAAAAAAGTTGTTGATTTTCTTTTTCTTTTTTTTTTTTTAAGTTTTCTTTCTTAAACAACTGTCCAAAGATCTTTGAGTTCTTAATGCCTCAGGAAGTACAGAAAGGCCCCCCAAGTAGTTACTCCCAGTGCCTCACAATTTAGAGTTTATTTCCTTAGGATACCTTTAAAGCCAAGAACTTTATGCAGAGGCTTCTGCCTGTGAATGCCGTATAAATTATGTAGCATAGTCTGAAAACCTTTATTAAACTTGAGCTGGAGATCTGAAATTGGGTATTAATGGCTTTTTAGAGTTTGGATCGTTGTATTTTTTCCTGAGGGCAAACGTTCTATGGCTAGATTCATCCTATGCCTTCTCCTGCCTTCGGCAGTATAACCATAGGCCATTCTGTGGAGAGATGTCTTGAAAGACGACGAGTATTACAAGGATCCCTGCCTGGGAGACATGTAACTGAATAGCTGATGCCCGTTCCTGCTGCTTTGTAAGAGGCATATGCTTTAAACAACAGCAGGAAATACTGCCGTGGCAAGCAAAGAGCTGTACCCAGTATCTACTGATTCCGGAGGCTTCATGGCACGTAGTGGCTGTTTTACATTTAGTCTGTTTGACTGGAATTAAGCAGAATCATGAGATTTTAGACACAGCAATGTCATTCTTGTTTAAATTTTTACCTGCAGCTACTGATAGTATATAAAGTTAAAAACGAATGAGAACATATGTTCTTCTAGCTAAAACTTTTGGTTGTGGTCTGGGGTTTTCCAAAGTGCTGAAAGCAGTATCTGCATTTTTAAAGGCTATCAAGACTGTCCAGAAAACAAAGGAAACTGCTAGTGCATTCTGCTACAGAGTTTTGTGTGGCTGAGTAAAAGGTTTGGAGTGCAGCTCAGCAACCTGCTTAATCTTAATGTGAAATCTGGACAGACTGTGCCTTGTACTGCAGCTCCTTGGATTGATGAGATGCTGCACTGGTGTCCCGGTGCTTGTTCTCTTCCAGGTGGAAAGCTGCAATGGTAGAAAGGCTCTACAGCAAAATTTGGAAAACATGCTCACAACTGCTTTCTTCCTCCAGGAAAGGGGAGTGTTGTGAGAGCTAGGAGCTGACCATGGCCTTTGCTTTGGTTGCTCAGTATTATGCCTAGTGACACAAAGTAACTGCTGGGTCTCTGAACTGCAGCCCAGGTCAGGGAAGGGGAAGGAATCCCTCTTCGACCCTGAGTTAGTATGCGGGCTCCAACACTAGCCTGCAGTGTGAAGGGACATTGCTGGAGGGGAAACAGGGGAAGGGGATAGCAGAGTAGACCTGGACATAGTTTATGCTAAAGAAAGACCTCAGAGGACAATCTGGTGCTTTGGAGAATTTCCAGGAATGGATGAAAGCACTTCTTTAGCATCCTGGAGTAGTGTCTGACCTGAGAGATGAGCTGTTGCCCTACCGGTTGGAAAAAGGGCCTAATGTGGAATGTTCATAGAGGATGGCTGGGAAGTTCGTGAGTTTGGTTGCAGGGCAGTTAGGGCATAACCTCACCTCTCTGAAATCACAGTGTTTTTGTGATAAGCAAAGGTGCTAAGGAAACGGTGAGTTTGGGTCTACAAGGGCATGATTCAGCCATGGGAGAGTCAATACCAGTTTGAAATAAAAAAATCAGAAGGGCATGTTTTTGGAGGGCTAGCCTTACTGTTTCTTATGCAGGTGAGAAGACTTCTGACATTACCAATTTTTTTTTTTACTGAATGGCTGTCGTGAAGCGAGAACACATGGAACAGCAAGTTTCCATCAAGTCTAAGTTAGAGAGACTTTTATTCTACGTTGTAAAGTCAGTGTGTATACAGAGTAGAGACAGATGGGTGCCTCGGTCAATTTTTAATGGCATGAAAGATTTAAGGGAATTGTCCTGAGCATTTCCAGCATTGTAATATGAAAGCACAGGAAAGATCTTGGTATTTAAACACAGCTGTGTGTGGGCATAGCACCCTTTACTGCACACCATTAACTGAGGATTAAAGGAGATGTAAGACTGGCAGTAATGAGAGATTTCATAAGAAGCCTTATGGTTTTCCTATTCATCTTGTCAGTAAAAATAGCCAAGACTTGCTAGGGCTCACTGGTGGTATCTGTTACCGTGGAGACTGGGGTTCAAGTTATTTTTAGGGCACAGAAAACTGATGATTATGGACCCATATTAAACCTTTCTTGTTTAAAGCAAATATTGTGTGTAGGCACAGTTGAAGACTCTAATTTGCACAAGTGCCCACGGTGTAAGAAGCAGGAATGTTAAGGATGAGACCAAAGGTCACTGGGATCTCAATTCTTCCACCAACCGGGAAGCTATAAGCATTAAAAAGTCACTCTTGATGAAGTGCCTTAGAAGGTTGTAATTCCTGATGTCTGAGAAGAAACAGTGCTTAACAAAAGCAAAACTTGAAAGAACCATTGCTCTGCAGATGATATTAAATAACACACATAACACAGGCAGCCAGAATCATGTCTTAGTGTGGCCTACAGAATTATTGTGCCAGATTTTAGCATCTTGGGGCACTTCGTAAAAAGAAAGCTCCTTGGACTGGATTTTTAGCATCAACTGTTCATACACAGAGTATATGGCACAGTCTCCTCATCTGCTGTCCCCTTCAGCTGGAGTACGCCTGCTTATATAAATGAGCTAGGTGTGTTACATGTGTCCTATTCGTATATGATGCAATTTTTGCTGTTAGAACTGACTGCTAGCCACAGCTAACGTACTGCTAACTTGAACCTGCTCTCTCTTGTGGCAATAAGTTTTCTTCCTGACTTCTGGCATCCTGCTGAAGAGATGGAGAATAGTGTTGATATTGTGCAGCTTTCAACTCCATGGTTTTGAAGTGATCAAACATCAAGTACACATAGTGTTCTGTCCAGTTTGTCCAGTGCTTTTAGGTTTTACCAGATGTTTTCCTGTCCTATCACAACATGTAGTTTTAGGCTGGTTGAGAGAAATGTGCATGCATTATCATCTAATTTCTTATTTCTTAGTTTTAAACCACCTCATCAAAAAGTGACCAATGTATAGTGTTACCATTTGCAAGCTGATAAAATGTAGCAGTGTATTCTAATGAAACTCTTCGTGTAAATTAGGAAGAGTTTCTGAGGCTAATATCCAGCTGATTTTCAGTTTGCAATTTTAAGTACAGTTTTTGGAAATCTGTGCAGGGGAATGATCAAGAAGAACATCTGTTTTTGAAAACGGCAATTTAAATTTCAAAGAAACTATTTACATTTTAATAGCCCTATTCTCTGAAAGTTCCTGGGGTCTGATACTTCTGATTAGGAAAATGATCTCTGGACCCACATTTTGTATTTGGTATTCATTACAGTTAACAGGCCTAATGAAATTATCTTGTATTAATGTGGATGCATGTAATGTGCAATTACAGAGGAATTCCATTGTCATTTAGCAACGAATTGTCATAGCATTCCTTTAAAGTCTGGGATTTCACCAAAAGCCGTGGAGAACGGCTGCTAAAATAATCCTCAAAGGACGAAACTGAAAAGTATTTCAGTCACTTCTTTTAATCAGGAGAAACTCTTCTTTCTTTTCAGCTTCTTTGCCAATATAACTTGCTAAAAGGCTGACTGATGTAGGGGTAGACTTTCAAGCAGCCTTATTCTATTTAAAATTTAGGCTCCATGGTGACTTGGATATTTTAAAATACTCTCTCATTGGTGTCTATTAATCAGTGCCACAATATTTAATAAGTCTTTTCAATATGCAAAGAGCTTAGTATTGTTTGTGATCTTTTGGAGGGCTTAAAGTTACTGTAAGTTACATGTGTGTGTCTGTATATAAAATGTATCCTGATAGTTCAGCCTGGGGCACACTCCAGGACAATTGACAACATTGCCTAAAAATGTGGCCAGACACTTCCCATGATAAAATCTTACTGTCCATGATCTGTAACTTTGAGCGTCAAGAGACTGAAATTTTCAGTGTAAGATATTTGCTAAAGACTGTTGATTTTTTCTGGAGTTGTTTTTTTTGAGACACAGAGCCAGAAAAGCTTCACCATTGTCAAGAATGAAGGTGGGATGTAACACATTCACCTCTTCAAAAATTCTGGTGACTTTTCCTTTGAGGAGGCCTAATGCCCTGACCCTTCAAGGCAGGAAATTGAATTCTGGTAGAGATTAACCATTGAGTCAGGGATGTGTCTTTTGATTTCCTCCTGAAATTGAAATTAAGCCTGTCTGTTCCGGGACTTTTTTAATCATTGTGGCCTGTGATGTGCCAGCTAGGTAACAGCCTTTTTTGTTAGCCGCCGTCTATCCTTCCACACGAAAATCACTGCAGAAACAGAGAGGTACAGAGAGCATGATCATCTGTGACTTCCTTCTGATCTCTCCTCCACACTGAATTTGTGTAATTCCCATGAAGGACTCCCTCCTGCTACCTTGCAGAGATAATCCTAGCCTCTGTTTTCTAACATGATACTCCTTCTCATCTAATTCAGTTCTTTGGAATTCTTGTGGGCTTAACATTTGGCACCCTTTTCTTTAGAAACTTTTAAACAGCTCTCATCAAGAGTTTTATATATCATGACAAGCTTACAACTTAACCAGAAGTTTTGAAACATGCTTAAGGAATCCAACGACAAACCTTCAGGAGGTTTTCAAAATGTCAGGCTAGATTATTAAGAAACACCAACATGTAAAGCCACATTACATGCCTAATCAAAGGCCAGAACAGAGATATGTGAAACCTCTTCATAAAGTTCAGTGGGTTAAAGAATTTATATATGGTTAGAGTTCAAATTAAGATTTCCAGCTTGGCAGTTAGACCATGGTGGGCAGTTGTTTTATCACAACATCACCTAAAGTTTTGTTGACAGATCATCACAGATGCTGTTTTCTATTTAAGAAATTCATGCCTGGAGCATCGGATGTGAAGTGTATAGGAAGAGATACGTGCAGTGCATCTGTCTGTACTAAGACAGTTACTAGTCCATGCTGTCAATCTAAGCACTTTCAGAAGCCCTAAAAAAAACCCAATGTAGTTTTAGAGAAGCATTGATGTTTGTGAGATGCTCAAATACTACATTTATGGGAGCCAAATGCCTAAATGATTAGGCAGATATAGCCACTACTTTATAAAGGCAGAGAATCAGAACAAAGTACAATAAATGTTTAATCGTTTGTTTTATTTAGGTCTATTTATTCACTATTACAATGCCTGAGAAACTTCAAAATATTGACATTTTTTCATTTGCTGTGCAGTCATAGGCACATTCCCACCTTCTGGGGAAAGAACAGAAGCCAAAATGTCCCCTATAAAACTTATTTCAAACTAATAGAGGAACTCCTTCCTACTTCAGTGGACTTTGGGTCCCACCCTGGGAGATTTTATGGGTTGCCCAAAACTACTTATGCAGTCTGCATGGGAGCCAGAAGGAAATCTAGTCCTGATGCACCTTAGTTCAATGCTGTTTCCTCAGCCACTCTTAAAATTGTGTTGACCTAAGTCTGGTGGGAGAGGTGCAAGCTAACTCAAGAGCACTTCCACTGCCAAGACTGAAGTCACTCCAGATGTCATGCCACTGTGGCAGATGACCAGATCCTGCTGGGCATGTCTGTGGGGTGCAGTGGAGCTCGATGCCCAGGTCCCTGAGCTAATGTCAGTCCTGCTAGTCAGTCCATTTGGTGTAGCACAGTGCCCATCTCAGCTGACCAGCTGAGGTCCAGGTTTGCAGTGCTGGGCACAAACTGTTGAGCTCTGACAGGATGCTCTGCTGATACAGCTTCCCTGGGAGATGCCTGCTGTGGGATGTAGGCTAGGGCAAGAGGAAGGATTGGCAAATAGTATGTAATCCTAATTTCTGTGAAGGATGTAGAAGACTGAATGGCAGCTGTGTGTGGAGGGAGATGAAGCTAATCTAAGTTTTGGAAATGCTACTCCTCACAGTCCCTGGTGGATTGACAATGGCTGACCCTCGTGTCATTTGTACCACTTCAATGGAATTACTCTTCTTACAGCCTACAGGAAATGAGATGGGCCTCAGGTTCAAGGCATGTGGCAAATGCAAGTAATATGAAACAGCATTATTTGTATCTGTATTCAACTTACATAATTTTGAACCAAGAAATAATTTTTGTCCCTGAAGTGCAGGGGGTACTGGTAATAAGCTGTGGTTGTCTCATGACTGCAGTGAATAGCACCATCTAGGGATCAGGATGGTTTTAAAGTCATCTTTTTAAATTGTGCAAGGCAAGAATGGCTTGAATGTCAGATGTACAATGCACATATGCTGTCCATATAGCCATACTTTTTTACATTTATGCTACTGCAGGTGCACATGGAATATTTTCCTCAGTTTATGTGTATATATATACACATAACATTTCAGACATGTAGTATTTCCCTTACTTTTTATATAATATTATATGTGTGCCCCCCAGCAGTACAAAGCTTAGATGAAGAGTATATCCATATTAACAAACACAAAGCTTATAGATATATCCTTCACATTTACAGAATTCTTTGGTGCTGTGGTTATCAGCTGGTGTTAATGCAGCAACTAGTGTCTCCTGTGCTGTGACAGGCTTTTCCAAAGATTTGTGCCAAAAATGTAGTAATTTACTCTATGGTGTGTGAGACATTGCACTGCAGAGAAAATTGGAATTACCACCTATGTTGCTTTAAAATCTCTCCCTGCTGACTATGCAAAATGGGGAAGATAAAGATAATAGTACTAATTTTTATTACAGTGAAGCTGGGTGACTTCGGGAGAGGTCAGAGCTGCTGTTTCAAGAAAAACTTGCATGTACAATAAAGCCATTTCTGTCCTGGCATTTAGTGAGAGTGTCTTGGCCAGAGCTGGGGTTATAATCTTCTTGATTAAAACCTTTTTGGATTTATTGATTCAGATCAGTACTCTGAAAACTGCCTGTTGCTCAATAGATTGAAAAATAAATAAATTTGGAGACAAAAGCAAATAAAATAGACCAGAATCACAACTGAGGTAACTGTAATGACAAACCTGGACTTTATAAAACAATCTTTTAAAAGTACAAAATTTAATGCACCCAATTCAGTTAGTTTGTTTGCTTTTCATTTAAATGTTTCTCTTTTGCATGCTATCGAGACTACTTGGCCTCCAAGTGGGCTCTGTTCAGGCCTGTTATCGAAGGTGGTCCAGATTCTCTGTGTACAGGCGGCACAGAACTGACTTCATTTCAACTGCAATGACCTGCAGAGACAGCAAGGCCTGTTAGCAGGGCAGGAAGGGCTGCAGACACTGTCGCCACACACTCTGCTGTGCTCTGCAGTCTGGGTGTTCCTTGATAGATTTGGAGTACTCTCTTCTGCTGTCATAAACTGCTTAAAAGAATGCTGCCAATCTGGGTGCATTGATAGGTCCCAAGTAATCGCAATCAGTGAATGCACAGAGAGGTGTGATTTTCCTCCAGCTGTTGTCAGACTAGTTCAGCTTGTCTGCTTATGCCCATGAATGTATCTTACAGCAGAAACCCAGTGCATGCAGATTAACCTAGCCATTGAAGGAATACTTATTCTGTGTGAATTTGTATTTTAGTTTGAGAAGAATGTGTAAACTCCTAATACTGTTTCAGTGAAGTAGCTGCACCTAATTTTTGTTGAGCTGTTTGCACTGGTAAATATTAAAGTTTGACTGTATTTGTAAAATTAGATTCATTAATGCAAATTGCATGCAGTCTTTAGTATAAGTAGGTAAACAGCGTTCATATACCCTGTTCTTATTATGATGCATCTGAAACTTAATGCAGCTCATATGCTATTTGTTTGAATGCTTTTTTGGACGAGGGGAGAAATGATGGCTAACACACTCAAACACCATGCCTTTGGTTATTTTCTCTGAGGGTCATGCTCTTGAAGAAATAACACTGGGTCAGTTTTCCATAAAATTCTAGCTGGCCACGGCAGCCTTCTGTTTGAATCAGTGGTACAACCCAAGCTGAGTTAAGATGCCAAGTGAAATTTTTCTTTTTGCTTTTTTCTGCATTTTTATTTTGATGAATTGTGATGTAAAAAATTCTACTGTTAAATCTGAACAATCAGGTTTATGGTTTTACACTAGTTTACTGCTTCAGTACTACTGTAGTAAGTACTTCATTTTGTATTTCTATACTTTTACATAACCCATAGGAATCACTGATGCGGTAAAAATACTGTCTTTCCAGTCACTCTGCAAATAACAAGAGTTTTTCTTACAGACTTGACTTGATTTACTAATATTGGAGTTTAATTTTTTTACATCTGCAATGAGCTAGACACCGACTATCCAAGTTCCCACCCAAACAATACTCTCCAAGTACAACACCAGAACTCTCTTGAGTTCACTCCTCATTACAGTTGCCTATAATTTCCCTGTGTTGCAGAATCATGGAGCTGGAAGAAATCTTTTCACTTCCTCTGTAAGATGTCCGTGTTCGTGTAACCTCTACCTGATACTGGGACATTAGGGACAGAGAAGCTGAGGTGTTTGCTTGAATGCAAGGACTCAATTTCTAAACTGCTCTTAAGAACCTCCATTATTGGAAACTGTACAGCCATTTCAAGCAATCTATTAAAGAAACTACATATTAATTTTGAAACAGCCGCTACTGACTCATGCTAAACTTAAAAGCAAAGTTGTTTCTAAATACTACGTTTCTTCCTTTTCCTAGGTAATGACCAGAACCTGCCCCTGGTCCTGCAGTGAGTTGCCCTTTGATACAGCTGCACAGTTCCAGGATTTCCAAGGACACAGTTATTCTAATAAAGGGAAGCAATCCTGCTTCATTTTAGTGGAGGTTGGCAGCTTAACTGTTCCCACTGTCTGTCATCTGAACGGTGGCTGGTACCTTCAGGTAAGTTAATGTTCACTCATTTGCTAAAATAAGCTTGTCTAATCCTGGTGTCTAATCTTGTCTAATAAGCACTGTCTAGTTTTGGGAAACAAATACAGCCTAAACTTATATATGTGTGAGAGCAATGTTGCCTTCTGGTGTCACTGGCCTCTTACAGGTAAAACGATCATCTGAGAATTGCCGAGGAAACAAAAATTACCTTCCTTGGATGATTATAAGTGTATAGATATCCAATTACTGGTGTTAGCCTGTACAATGGAAGCACAGCTCCTCTGGAATTGCACCACTCTGTAGTGGGGTGGCATGACCCTCCTAGGAGAGCTTCTCTCTCTCCTTTGGAGCTAAGCAGGGAAGAGATTTCCTCCACTCCCCTTTCTGGAATGAACTGTGCCCCCAAATGTGTGTCAGTGCTGCTCTGCAGATCAGTCTGAGGGCAAGCTCTCTCCTCTCAGCTGTCTGTCAGGAGTGGTTTGATGTTGGGAGATTAGAGAAGTTGAGGTGTTTGAATGCAAGAACAAAAATGCTTGGTTCCTTCTGCAATGTGAGTATTAGAGGGTTGGATACAGTAGAGTTAGAGCTCAGTGTAGTGCAAAGGCCTCATCAGAAACATGGAAAATGCTATGTTTTAGGTGATGCTATATAGACAGAGACAGTTGAAGAAGTGTGGGGATGAAGTTAGGACAGAGGCCTCCATTGACACAAGTGCTGTGGAGAAGGTGAATGGGGAGATTGTTTCTTACAGGAGGGAAATCAGAAAGCGCCTCTAATACAGTAACATGAACATGTTTGAAACAAAGCAAGAGGAGATATTTTTTCATACATTGCATAGTAATAGTTGTGGAATGTTGCCAGAGGCTAGAGAGGAGACTGGAAATGGATTTAGAAAAATAACTGACAAGTTCAGGGATGAGAGTTTCCATCAGTGACAAGAAGCCTGAGGTCCGGATACAGCTTCTACAAATCCCTCGGCTGCTGTTTCCTGGACTGTATAGCAGGGAAGTAAACATCCATAAGGAGTTTTCCTTAAGGAAAGAGTAAGTAAAAGTTTGCTATTAGCCACTGAAAAGTAAAGTTTACAAGGTCAGATAAATCCATAGTCAGACCCTGAGTATCTGTTCTTGTGCTTGCTGCATCGTTTGTATTCCTGCAGTGGGCTTGTAGCAGGAGGAAGCGTAACTAGTTACATTTATTTCCATTTATTTTGAATTCCTGGTAGTATTACTTAAGACAGTGACTGCACACTAACTTAGCTTATCCTATTAAACACAGTTACAATGGTTTCAAAGGTACTTCATGATATTTGTTACTTTATATTGCCTCTTCACTTAAAAGCTGACTGACCATTGGAGAACGGGCAGCAGTATTCTGTGAAATGTGGCTGCCACACTCTTGTTCTGCATTATTATGCTTTGGAAGGGATTATTGCGCCTTTCCATGACAGAGTAATGGTTTGGAGCATAGTAGGAATGTCCCATTCGTGTCACAGGGCTGGTTATTTCTGCAGCAGATGCAAGAGAAATTCAACGGTTGCTTGCAAAAATATTGCCTTTTCATTGCTTGCACAAGCTCTTTTCTCCATTTCTTGTGAGCTTCCTCACCGAAGGACAGGGCTAAGAACAAGTGATTGTAGTCCTGCTGTTCCTCACTGGGCTGCTAAAGGGGGCTGCCATGAAGCAGAGTAACTCCTCTTGATTCAAATTGTGGAGCCCTGGGATGATCTTTGTGCGGAGTGGAACAGGGAATTAGAGAATGTGTACCTCTAAAAGATATATTGCCTCTGCAGTGACCCCTCCTTAGCAATGGAACATAAAAAACATTAGTTAGCCCTAATCAACAGTTTCATTAGTCTGACAAACTCTTCTCAGGAACTATAACCGATTTGGTTTGTTAAAAGTAGAACTAAAAGATCGGTCTCAAAAATTGGTCTAGATTTACTACAATAAGAGTCAGAATTTCCTGCCTTTTTTGCAGCTCAGGTTGGAGCTTGGTTATTTACTGATTCCTTCAGTCTTTGAGAAATGAGACAGTTGGCTGTGAGATCCCCTTCCATTACATCTTTTCTATAGAAGCATGTTAACAGCTGTATTTTCAAAGCATTATGCAGGGATTCAACCACATGACTTGTGCTAATAACAGCAGGAAATGCACAGCTAAATCTCCACCTACTTCTTTAAGAGCTTGCCTTTTGCTATCCCAGGGTTATCTTTTGAATAAAGTATCTTTTGAGGTGCTACAGCAAAGCTTGATACAGTGGCTTGTGCTGCCTAAGGGGGCAGTCCCTGTCCTCCCTTCTCCCTTGTGTGTTTGCAGCCACAAGTTCAAACAAGTTCTGCTGCTGCTTTGACTGCACCATGGAACAGCTCGCCTTGCTGGTCCTGCAGGAGCTGTTCACTGCTCTTCTTGGCTGCCTGATTAGCATGTTGGCTTTGCTCACCTGAAGTCACATGAAATGTGGATTGCAAGATGAGAGGAGTGTAGTGTCCTTCAGGAGATTAGGTCAGCCAGAGGGTGTGACTGTATCCTACACATTAGAGCAGGGATCTCACCTTCCCTGGCTGCCTGCCACCTCTGGAAACATACATCAGGGAGTCCTCGCTGGGCCTTCCCTCAGATACACTTTGTAAGGAAGGCAGTGAAAGCCAGGGCCCAGCCCTTGGCCTGTCCCTTATGCCATTGCTTTGTATAACCTGTACAGCATCTTTAACCTGCACAGCTCCTTCAATGCATCTTTGCTTTTGTTTCTTTCACAGGGGATCCAGAATAAAACTGCTCGCTGTGGTGCTGTTGGATCCATGAGCAAGAAGTACAGGTGATACACCCTATAGCACAGATAGAGGTAGGCCCTTCAGCACTTTGATCTTTCCTACAGAAACTATGATCTTTCCTACAGGAATCCCTTCATTTTGTCTTTAATTCTTCATTTCACCCTTTGGAATCTTTTTCACAGAATTTATTTTTGCAACCTTTTCTACTTGGACTTTGCTGAGAGATGGTTATTTTGTTCTGAGAGGAATACAGAGTAGATGAAATTTCTTCCTTATAGCTGCACTGATCACAGTGCTTAGTTAAGAGTCTGATGGTGTTTTCATTATAAACCTCTGGTTTCAAGGATTTATATAATGTTCTGAAAAGGCTTAGCTTAAAAATAATAGTTGGGAAGAAATGTATGTGTGTACTTAACTTTCTAAAATTGGTGATGTGTTTTGCAAGCCTGTGGGATGCAAAAAAAGTATCAGCTTTTCATATGCCTTTTTATTTGTTCCTAATAGCTCTAAACTGTTAGAAATGTTTATGCTAAAGACACAGGTACTTTGGCATCTTGATGCAGATGCTGAAAAAATGTAATCTTGTTTAACAAATAACCTTTCTGTCTTTAATTCAGTACTCCCTTCCCAACTGTAAGTAGTATCACAGATCTGTCTCCAAAGGCACATCCGCATTTGTTCTTTGTTTATAATGTTTCCTTTCTTTTGACATGTCTTTCAGCTTTGTTCTTCTTGTTTACACTGTAGCATTGGCAGATCAATAATTGATGGCAATCAAAGGATTAAATCTTTGTAGAAAGAAATGCAACATAATGACATATTTTGTTCAGTGTCATGCTGATGGCATCTATTTTAACAAAACTGTGCATTTAAATCTTGTAGAAGCTTCAATGTGCTCCAAGTCTGGACTGCTTAGATGATGAGTTCTTGATGCATCTGCTTGAGGAAGCAGGCATCAAGCCTACGACCTTTCAGAATTGAAAACAATTGTTTCTTTAAGCTGCATACTACTGGGAAAACCAGTAAGGACAGCTTAAGAAATGTAGTGAGAGCTCTGTGAGGGAATTCTTGAAGTGTGAACTTAACTACTTTGGACTGGTTGTCATGTCGTGCATACTTACATGTGCAACAATGCTGCTCTTTCAACCCCTGTAGTGTTAGTAAGTGGGGCAAAGCTTTTCTTCACGGCAGCTGAGCAGCAGAGCTAGTGCTGATATGGATACTACCTACTGCATCAGCCTTTCGCTGTTACATGCAGATCTGCATTGATTTGAGTTCCAAGAGTTTGAATTGGATTCTAAGATTTTGTAAGATACGTTATGCCAAAAATGGATTCTTGATTTTGAAGTAGTAGCAGAGAAACTAAAGAAGAGAAAAATAAATGAAGGGTAGATTAAGAGCAGTGATAGTACATCAGGTCAGTTTCTGATTCACCAAAATTCCTCCACGTTATCCTCTAGTTGCCATTTCCAGGTTGGACTTGGTTAATTTATGTCTGTTCTTTACGCCAAACTCCTGTTGCTGAGAAAAAATTCTATGAATTTAGAACAGTTTTGTAGCAGATCCCTCCAAATGTTTGGGGTTGAAAGTATAAGCTCCATGCATATATTAAGTCTTATTTGGGTCACTCCGTAAATATACAGAGCTGTATGTTTCAAACCCGAGACCAGAGAACAGTTTTCAAAAGAAGGCTATGACATAAATACAATCTCTTTGTTTTGAACAGAAAAGATAAATGAAAGAGCTAATTCAGAGCCTGATTTAAAAAAAATAAAATGGAAGAAGAAAGAAAACCTAACAGAAATTCAGGCTGTAAAGATGTGACTGCATTTAGGGGAAGGTTCACGTACTTACGCTCTTTTTGGATCTTGGTACTGTTACATACTAGTGCTTCTTGTGAATTAAATAGTACTTCCCACTCCAATTGAATTTAGATTTTTAGCTCATTCAGGAAAGCAGTGATGGATTTGATGGCTGAAAATTCTTGATAGAAAAGAAAAAAATCTGAGTAGATGCATTTTTAAAAGTCGTACCTAGAAAACACAAGCTCAGTTTAGTTCCATATGTCCCTGTAGAAAACTACTATATTGCTCCCAGGATGATAAATAGCCTTAATGTCTCTTACAGAGCTGGGAAAAAAAAAATCCTCCAAGTTTCTACCATAAATAAAATTACAGAGATTCCTTTGGCACCCTATTTAATAGTGTTCTAATTATTACCCAACAAATGCAACTACATGTGATAATAGCTCTTAAGCGGAGATATTTATGCATCATGTGTTCTCTCTGAAAAATTAATTTGGGCTCTTTAGCGGTTGTTGTTCCTGTCTGTACACAAATTCTGCAACAGTTTCTTAAATGATTTTGATCTTTAAGTCCAGGACAACTGGTGAGTCTGCAGGTGTACTCTAGGCTTTGGTTACTCCTTTCATGCCTTTTTGCAGGTAGGCTGTAGGCTGTTCCAGCACTGGTACTCTCATCTAGCTTTTCTGTGTGGCTGTGTATGCATCAGCTAAACTAATCCAAGTTCTCAGAGCCCAGTGGTAATTAGCTCCACAGTGAAAAAAACACACCTTAAAAATAAACAGATTAGACAGATAAATGAACCAAATGGATAATGGATGTTACAAGATTTACATAATGCTTAAAATCAATTTATTCAGAGTTATGAAAAGTGGTAGCCCTGTGCAAGAGGTGTATTTTAGTATTTCTGAATTCCATTGGTGAGTGATTGTAGGTTCTTTGAATGATGGACTTGGTCTGAAAAGGTCATATGAAATTGTCTCTGTTGTTGGGCAGTTACATGTGCCTTCTCAGCAGAAAAGAGAACTAGGATGATACGGACTGTATAGAAAACCACTGGAGGCCAGTGGTGTCAGGAAGTTGAGCTAGAAATGTGGTTAGTAGTTACTTTGTTTAACTTTGGTTTTGAACCTGCTCTGTGTTTAGGGCTGCATTTAGGAAATCATCTGTGTTGCTCATGGGATTGAATTATATTATTTTTGGTGTTTTGTGAGCCCTTATGTACCTCCTTTTCCTCTTTTGTGATAACTCACAAAATCTGGCTAACACGCTGGTAATATATGCGTGCTTGCGTTTAAGAGAGTCATTTAGAGCCAAAGCTGGTGGGATGTCCTTTGTTATTCCTATTGTTATATGAGGGTAAAGGCACTTCAGAATTGCCCTTAAAAGTATGTTTAAATTTAGCATGTCTGTGTTTGCTTGCTTTGAATTGGAGCCCAGATTTACAAATTGTGTATGTTTGCTGGTACCAATTAAGCCCTGCTAGACGATGAATGCCTGAGGATTTTTTAAACCTTCAACAACGCTGGAAATACTGAGCTGCTTCGTCCGTAATAGCGAGATAGTTTTTAGCACAGGAGCAGATACCTTTTTTTTTTTTTTTTTTTTTAAAGCCAGCAAGCTTGACGTTCTGGTGTTAAAGCACTATTTTCAGTCCTGTGTTAGGCTGAGCATTAAATGCAATGGTTAATGAGTGTTCTTTTGCCCGTATGCATGCTATGTTTGAGACTGCAATCAGGGTTTAAGGTCAGGGCCAGACTCCTTCCCTTGGCCTGTTTCTCACCTGCTGCATGCCAGAGGAACGTCAGCTCTGTTTCGTCAGAGTGTCCTCACTAAGGAAGTGATGAAGATTGTGTGGTTTTTTGCTAATTTGGCCCAACAAAGGTGAGTGCTGGAACTTTGTCCAAATTGCCTGGATGCAGTGGCTGAACAACTGCAACCCAGACCAGCACATATCAGAGCCTCACAAATATTAAGTATGTGAAAAATCAGGACAAAGAAATCTTCTTGAAGATCGGGAAACCGTGCAAGTTGTGATCTGTGCCAGGCTTTTATCAACTGAGGTTTTTTTTTTAAATGTGTTGCACTTTTCAGTAAACTAACCAGCAGTGGAATACCGTGGGGCTCTAGCATCTCCTTCTGCTTGCAAATCCAAAGCTGAAGCACATTTATTCCATTTGGAGTTCTTAGAAGTGTAGCAAAGCCATGATGTTAGTATTGTATCAAAAAGGAAGGTTTATGTGTGATACTAAATCTGGAATTGTCGAACTCAAATGTAGTAAGTAAATGACATCGTATAAATAATTCAGTAGGCTGCCAGAGTTCATAGAATTAAAATACATTTTATATCAACTCTTAAAACTATCTCATCAGTATGCACACCAGAGACTAAAAAATACAGTGTATCATATATAACAGTCCTTGCACTTGCATGACAAATTGAAATCTTCAGACAGATACTCTACAGATGTTTTTATTTCAGGAAAGGATCCAATGACTATATTGTCAGAGCTGAGTTTTTTAGTTGGTCTTTCTCTTATAACCTGGAGCGTCTGGGTCAATGATTTAAGCAAATAATTACATTATGTTTTATTATTAAATAACTACAAAATAATAAAAATAAAATAAAATGTTTACCTTACATTTCTTTATGAGGGGGCTCACAAAAGGGATTTTATAGTCAGAATTTACAAACTTTCTTCTTTTCAAAATGTTCTTAATCGTGTAATATTTTTCACCCTGAAGAAAGGATAAGAATGGTCTTAAGTATTACAAATTGCTCAGTCAAAAAGTAGTATTTCATTCTTTTATACTTTTAGGCACTACATTTTATTCCCCTCCTAACACCAGTCTTAAATACTGCTTTGAACTCTCTTACTTTAAGATTCATATCATATGTAGTCAGCAAAAAACAAGTTTATAGTTGTCCAATGATGGGTTAAAAGACATAGGAGACCAGGATACTGCAGTAGAGCTGCCAGTTTTTCAAGGTAATGCTTTTTTTCACCCCAGAGTTCTTTACAAATTTTTGCCTCCACGTGGGATTGTGTGATACTGTACAGATGGTGTGCCAAATTTTTTACGTGTCTTGGTCTTTCCAGTACTGGCTGACCTCATTAAAAGGAACAATGTACCACAAGCGGTGCCCGGTATGTCTGCACAGAGGGCTGGGTCTCACCTTGGTGATGTGCTGTGCTAGGGAGTGTAGCAGCTTAGGGCACTGCCTTTTTGAGGGGTTAAAATGGAGTGTGCTGTTATCTTTTTGAAAGCACAGTTAGGAGATTTCAAAACCCGCCTTCAAAATCTGAAGTCTGGTGGGAAGGTTATACTAGTTTTGAACATTAGTTAGTACTCGAAGCATCCGTTACCTCAGAGCTGCATATCTTGTGTGCTTGTTCTAGTTCAGGATTCAAATTCAGCTCAGAAGCTTTTATTAGAAATTTAGTATTTTCTTAAGAGCTGATAATTGAGGGGTTTAATTAAGTTCAAAGGTTGCTGTGATAAGAAAAAGGTGCCTATTCTACTTACAAAGGAATGATCCTGAGGAAACTGCTCCTGAAATCTGGCAATAGAGATTCTCATGCTCCTGCTGGGCGTTCACATAATCAACTACCTGCATCTCTAAAGCGTGTTTGACTCTCTTTGCTCCTTTACTGCCTGTAGGAGTGTTCTGGTTCACAGTCCCTGACCAGAGCGTGACATACCCTCTTTGGAGCAGAGAAGGGTGTCTGACACAGTGGGGAAGGAATGTAATAGTGGTATGGGAAGAGTATTGCAGGCCACGGCTGCTTGCTGTAGAAATGGTGCATAAAACCACAATCTGGCCAGAAGTCCCACAGCCCCATTGGTCTGAACTACCCGCCACCATACAGTAAAAGCCACAGGGTAGAAAGGGGAAAGTACCAAGTCACACAAGAAGGAGCATCATGCCATTTGCAAAGAGAATATGCTCTGCTGAAATAAGTGACTTGCAGTGCATGGTAGCAATCATCAAAATGAAGCTTGGATTACAAAACGTGAAATAAAATTAATAAAGTTGGATTCTGTCTCGTACTCGTCTTAACTAGTAGCTCAGTTTGTGGCTATCCTCACTGATTTTAGTGAGCCTATTTGCAGTAGAAGGGAAAAAACGGTAGTCTTGCATCCTTTCTGTCTCTGCATGATGGCTGCTCTGTGTCCCCTGGAGACATCCATGGTTCTTCCTCCTCTAACACATAGGCCAGAGCTGCTGGAACAGTGTCCTGGGGAAAGCAGGCTGTGCCCTTAGGGAGCTGGGACAAGCATCTTCCCTTGCCTGGGGTGGGAAGGGCAGTGGATTAGAAGGTAAATAGTGATGTTTTACCTCACTGTTTAGTTTCCTGTTTGCTCCCAGGTTGGAATAATATTGCATTGTCCTTTCCCTGGGATTCTGCAGCAAATAAATAGCTGAGTGCAAAGCACTTAAACCATGCCACAAGAGTGCAAAGAAGGTGAATCAAAATTTCATGCATACACCAAAGAAAAGTTAAATGAAAAATAAAGGCAATTTTGTATTATGATTAAAAATAAAAAAGTAACATGACTTTAAACATCCTTGATATCAACAGAAAATAGTGCTTGCTATAGAACACACCAGGAGGTGTGTGTTTTCTTTTTCCCCAAGTAAGAGGGTTGAGCCAAATTGTGTTCTTGGCAGAGGGGACGATGGACCACTGAAGATGAAAGCACTGGAATTGAATACCGTTGTACTCTGCCATTGAGGCTATTATTTGAGTTAAGCACATGAAATGGACTTCTGTCTTCCATGCATGTAACCACCAGATTCAGTGTTAATTGGAAAGTACTGGAGTAATGGGAAAAACTGGTTGGAATTGCGCTTTCTGTATTTTCTTCTGTTTACTTTCTGAACAAGCCCTGGTACTTTTACAGGCTATTGAATTGCTGGACAGATAAGGTGTTTTAACAATATGCTATAATTCTGTACTTAAAGGTCTTTCCTCCCAAGTGCATGAGGTTGGAGAAAAGGATAAATACTTCACCAGTGATTTCTTTTTTTTGCGTTAAGTTGATTTAAAAGTATCCTTTCCAGAGAGGTCAATACTTCAATGGATACAAAATAGCAAAGTTCCATTGAAGCCAGGCTGTTCTACAGTCTTACAGCAGTTGAGGATTTCTTTCAAGGAAAATCCAATGATAAAGATAGAGAAACTAGCCAACTGGCTTCACACTGAATTGGAAACCTTAACATCAAACCTCTTTTTGAAAGACCCTGAAGGTTATGAAGAAAATGTTGCTTAGGTGATGGAATGTGGCCTCCACTCACAGAGAAGATGCTGGCTCAAGGAAGGCCAAGCAGAGTTGCCAGTACAAAGAAAACTGCTTAGCTCAAGATGAAGGGCTTGTTCCGTGAGTTGCTGGGTACCTTTGCCTCTCGGGGGGGAAGTAAGTGAAAGCTGCAGGTGTCAGATAGCATAATGCTCATATTGGTGTTCTGAGCCTGGAAAGATGGTTCATGTGTCTGTCCTTTTCTGTATCACTAAAGCAGTCTTTTGTGAAATAGAATGAGGCAGAAATATGAGGGCAGATTTTTCGTTAGCTGAGAATCTGGTCTTCCATTATCTAATGAATTCCTGGAAAGTGTTGATGTGATTTCAGCTACAATAGCATCAGCAGAACTCATTAATTAGAGTCCAGTGAAAGAGAAATCAAATGGTCTGAAAAGCATAGCCATTCATAGTGCTTTACTTATTTTTCAAGGAGTTAGAAATGAGAGTGTTATTAGGGATATAACGAGAACAGATTTTGCTTATATCCTCAGCTGATGAGGCCTGGAATTTTTACATGTAACATGCCATATGCTTGGGAAGGAAGAATAGGCCCTGTAGCTCAGATTCTGGATGGTCAATGAATGGTGTTGCTCCTGAATGGGAGTTTTTTGACTCTCTGTATTAAGAGTGTGGTCAGCAGTTTCTGTAGTGAGCCTTGCATGAGGTGAAATGTTTTATGGCAGAAATAACTGGGAAACTGTTAATGATTCTGGCAGGGCTCCAGCAGGTGACAATATGAAAATGATAAATAAGAAAAGATATTCTAGAAGTGTCAACATGTGTTCATAAATAGGGCTTGCATGCAGCTTGTACTGTCTTTATAGTAAGCAAAACTTTTTCTTATGCAATTGGACAAAACTTTGAGAGTTGGTGAAGTTGCATTCTTTTACTATGGCAAAGCCCATATGTTCACAACTTCACATTTGAATTCAGAAAGGTAAGAGTCGAGACTATGAAAAATGAGCATCTGAAAACATGACAAACAGAAGAATCCCACCACAGCCACCCTGTTGCCACTTTTATTGAACTGTAGAGTCTCTAATCTTGACTATATCCTCACTGTTGAGCAGTGTTTTACACTTTAAAGCAGAGATCAATCGTCTCTGTTCTGAGCAGGTCTGTTCTGTGGCTGCACCTTCCAGGCCAAGGGTTACAGGTTTTATCAAGTGTATAATGCAGGTTTTGATTTCCAGTCAACAGTGGTAGTAAATCCCACAGTAAACTGCACAGAATGGTAGTACAAAAAGCACCAGAAAACATCACAGTGGAGTCACGATTGCATCAGAATTCTGTGATGGGGCCTTAAAATACCGGCAAAGTCTTCCTGGAGTTAGGGATTTCACAGGAATCTCAATGAGGCATTTCATTGCTCGGGTTCCCTTGGGATGTTCAAGAATGACACCGTGTCGGGTTGCTGCCTATCACTTCTTAAATCAGAATCATTGTCTCCATGGCAACAGCAAGTGTATAATGTACCCAAGGCCTTCAGGCACTTTAGCATAGCTGATGGTTATGTAATGTTGTGTCTAGTCACAACTACATTTCACTTAGCAGATAAAAAGCAAGAGGTAATTTATGGCCCCAGTTTTGATTCTTTGATAAATGAATGACCTTTCCAAGTTGTGGTTGTGTAGTGACTCAGTAAGTGCTTTGGTGCCGGGATGCCTTGTGCTGCTTTGATGTTTACAGTAAGCACTGATGAAGTACTTGCATTTGTTCTGGTAATCCTTTGCTCGCTCTTGTGGTGGCTGGGTGCCTTGTAAGGGAAACCCCTTAGGGGTGAGGCAGGAGGAACTTCCCTAAGAAATTAATTAAGTTTTCTTTCCCATAACGGGCTACTTTTGTCTTCGCAGAGATTTCTTTCTATGGGCTTTACTAATTCACTAAAACATCTTGACACGTTAGACTTTTCCTATAATATCTTTGTGCTTCTGCATTTTCTGATTTCTACCAGGATCTCTCTGAGTCACAGTGATTCTGCTTTGCCAGAGTCAGATGAGAAACTTAGGCTTATCTTACTGATCATTTCTACCTGGAAGGGATGGTTTCAGTTAGCATTTAAGATAGAACAGTCTGATTTTCTTTTTTCTTCTAAGGTACAAAAAAAATATTTTTTTCTTTGGTTTAATATTAGCAAAGTAACTTGCCTTACCCATTTCTCAACTTACTGTGTTATATTTAAACCAGAAGGCTAAGAGGGAGAAAAAAAAAAACCTGCGGAGATTTCTGCAGTTCCCTAAATCGTGAGAGTGAAGCTGGTGTGTTTGAATGAAATCCAAGCAAGCAACAGCTTTCTGGTAATGTGTAATGTGATTACCTGCAAGCTCAGAGCTTAATTTTATTTCTCCTAAGCATTCATCTGGGCAGGCGACAGTTTGAATTAGTATCTGTGGAGCAGTTCTGAATTTTCTGGTGCTGAAATAATTTTTCCTTCCCACCACAAGAAGTTCACTGAAATGTAGCTATGATTGCAGCTTATCTGCCTTCGAGGCAGAGTTGGATGGGAATGTATAATAAAACCTGTGGTCTGCTTGTCCTTTCTCTTAGAGTCTCTCAAACTGGTCTGGATTGGATATTTCAGGGGCAGCTGAGAGCACATCCTCACATCCCTTGGCTGTGAGGGAATGGGCTAGACTGGGAATTGAGAGATCAGGGTTGCACATTAAGACTTTTAGATGTACCTCAGTTATGAAGCATTAAAGAATGGTATTTTTCATTTCTTTCTTTTTCCTTTTTGCCTTTCATCTATGAGTGGCCCTTATTTCATTAAATAATGATATGTATGCCTGAACAAAATCAAACCATTGTTTTAAAGGAGGGGAAGGAAGCAGTTGATGAAGAACAACTTTTATTTTCTAGCATAAAACAGTAATTTACAACTCATAGTAAGCTGACAGTATTTGCTGCTCTGATCTCTGTGTGGCAGTGTTTTGGTTCTAAATTAAATGCAACTCAAAATGGCACAATAAAAAAGCAAATTACAGTTGTTCCAAATGCCATATTTTACAGCTGTCCACTGTGCCCGTTGTAGAGAATTGATATTGCTTTGGCAAAAGTCACTAAGTGTATGTTACATACAGTCTTAAAAATCTCTTTGTGTGTGAGAGGAGTATGCAATCTTGAAGGAGATACTACTACATTGTTCATTAGTATTGCGTTAATTTTTGTTGTGATGGAGAGAGAACAGACAAGCAACGAGACACTGTTTTAGTCTCTATGAAGTTCTGTTCTTTCCTGTGTGTTTATTTTGTGTATGTAGGGAAAAAACATCAGAAATATATTCTAAAAACTTCCAGTAGAGACAGCTCTGTGACACCATTCAAACATGTTATCACGTGGCTGGTTTAGACTTCTCAAGCTCAGGTAAAATAAGAGTTCATTCAAAAATAAAGAGTTCATTCAAGTAGGACATAGGCATCCTCTGTCAGTCATTAGGGCAGCTGGCTAGAAATCTGTGGTAACGTTCATTAGAAGTAGGTCTTTGCAGCAGTATTTAGGTTGCATGTCCAACAATCATTATTGTAGTGCACTTTAAATATCTGCTGGTGTCTATCAAATGGCTCTTAAGTAAAGTCAAAGAATTCGACACTGGACAGAACAGTGGTAGTCTGAGCTTGCACTGCTCTCTGGCTGCTGCTGGGTAGTACTTGGACAGTGGTGGATGGGTTGGAAGATGAGTGACAGTATTTTGCCCTTGGTGCTCTGAGGGTAGGGAAAAAAGCTGTAGAAAGCAGGTGTGTGCGCTGACATGCTCAGGAGCACCCAAAAAGCACAGGTAAAAAGATTCTCATCTTTCCTACAGGAATCTGGACTGTGTCTGTCAAAAGCATTTTAAAGAGGCCTGGCACTATAAGGTTCTGCATTTGTTCTGTTCTCCTGGTTAGTGGAGAGAGACTGACAGTGGGTTGGGGGGGGAAGGGGTGGGTTTGTTTTTTTTAATGTACCATTTGACACCAATACTGTTCTGTTTTTGTCCCCTGAAGAAGTGACCAGGGTTACACCTCCAGTGCCTTGCCTCTCTTCTGTACCTGTTTGTATCCTTCCAGGGACCAAGGATCGTTAGCTGTAAAATCCATTTGACACTTGAATATCAAGTCAGAAGTTTCTGAGTGGTCACAAAGTGTGAATACGGGAATATTTCATTTGTTAATGCTAGAATCTCACTAGATAAATTTCTATGGGTTGTGCTGTTGAAGGACAGGTTAGATACCACAGAGGTCCTTTTGGAGATTTCAAATCTGTTCAATTTATTATCCTTATGGTGTTACCTGGGACTTCTGGGATTCCTGAGCCCCAAAATCTTGCCTTGTTCTCTGTATCTGTATTCAGTTCAGTTTTTTGCAGCTGGGAATTCTCTTAGTTTTGCCATCCCCAGTGCAACTGCAGAGAATAAGGCTGACAATTTGTGTTACAGTATCACTGTAACTATTGCACTTGTAGGTATTTTATTCTGCATTTTAGATCGATTTCTTACCTGAACTAGGCTTCCAGGAGATTTCTTCCTTGTACCTGATATTTTTCTAAGCTCTCCATGTTGACTTAAATGGGAGCAGAATTACATCGACCACTGCCTTTTGGGAGCACAGAGTCAAACCAATGCAGAGCATGCTGAGGTGCCTGCTTGAACGTGTGCTGGAAGCAATTGGGCATTTTTACTGTCCTGCCTCAGAAAACTACATCACCTGCAGGGTGAAGAGGTCTGCACAGAAACTCTCGTCTTCTAGCAGCTCATTCATACGTCTTTGCATTGATCGTGTAGTCTTGGCAGTGTTCCTCAAACTTGCTCATATGTATTTGTGAAAGCTTCTAAAATAGTAGATACCAGTGAATCATCGCTAGTTGGCTAAGAGTATGTGTTATGCAGTTTCCATACTGTAGAAGTCCATTAAAGTGGCTTTTCTTATAACATCTTGAAGTGTATAAAACACTCGGTACCGGTAAGGTTCCTAGTTTTACACTAGAATTTACCAGGTTGAGGAGCACTCGTGGCTATAGGTATGTCACTGCGATACCTGTTGACCAGCTATGTTTTCTGTGTAAATGACAGCTACTTATGGTTAACTGCCTGTACTCACTTAATAACCAGGAGGATTTATTACATCTGTCAGATGTAGCGGTGTGGTATCATGAACACGGGTCACAAAATGTTGCCGTCAGAATCCTTTTCAGACTGAAGATGACTTTCACATTTCCGTAATACGTGCTATTACTCTTCTCCAGATGGTGCTTCTACTGTTAGTGTCACCGGTGCCCCATCACAGATTAATGGGGCACACTAACCTTTCTGGTCTCGTAAATTGAAACCTGACTCCTCCATATTTCTTGTGCATAGTACATTGTCATTAACATCAGCACCATTAACATCAAGAAGCAGCCACCCTTCATCTCTCTCTGCCTTGAGTACCTGCGTGTCCTGCTGAAAGAGCCGTTCGTTACTTTGAGGAAGGGCCATGTGATGATTTCTTTGTAGTTTGTGAGGCCTGTAGGGAACCAACACGTACCAGGGTGGTTAAATAGCAGATAGATTTTGTTACATAATTACTTTGCTGGTTTTGTGAACAGAGTGATTTTTTTAATTAAAATTTACATTCCATAACTTATTTTGACTCTGTTGCTCCTTATCCTCTATGGACACTCTGAGTGCAGATAATTTTAAGTTAAAAAAAAAGCCAACAAATGCCTAACATGAAAAATATAAAGGAATGATATTGTATTCCTTTTTAAACATAATAATTGCTATGCTAATGTTCTGTGCTATACTAATAGTTCATACTAGACTGTTTTAAAATATTCTTTCCAGAGAAAAAGATTTTTGAAGAGGGAAAAATTAGCTGCTGCTTCTAAAGTCTGGTACACAAATTCACTGAGAAAAAAAATCCTATTGACTTCAAGGGGTTTGGATCAGACCCACAAGAATAAATACAGCAAAGCATCTGAAGTACATGATTAACCTTCAGAATGTGCTCAAATCACTCTCCTCAACAAAGCACGTAAGCACTTGCTTAAATTTGAGTATTTGATTAGCTGTCTGAAGTATTCACTGAAGAAAGACCAAAGCACTACCACTTTCAGCTAATGTTACCTACCTGATGCTGTCTCCTCAGTTGCATCCACACGTGAATCTGTTTTGTGCAAAATGCCAAAATGTCCATTTTTACTTTCAGTCCTCATGGGGCTTCTAATGCAGTGACAATTTAAAAGAGCAGGGAGTCGCAACAGTTAATACATTTTAATCAAAGGTATTAATTTTGAATTTGATTTCTAACAATTTTTTGTTTATAATGAAAAAATTGGAAAATGAAAAGTAAGCTTGAATCAAAATATTGAAATAGAATTTTAAAAGTTAATTTTATCAGAACTCTAAGTTTTATTAAAAAGCAAATCCAAATCACAACATAAAGTCAAAATAAATTTATTTCTTTGGAAAATTTATACTCGTTGAAACGTTTTTCAGCTGCAGAAGTGCTTTACTGGGAAATGTCTACTTGACTCTAATGCTGATATGTCACAAAACTGTTTTGAAATGAGAGCAGGCAATTAATGTTATTCTGATCCACTGTATTAAAACCAGAACAAAGCAATTGCATTTAATTTACTTGTGACATTTGGGCATTCATGTTGTAGAGCTTTAAACATTTCCAGTTAAGAAATGGTGGCAAATATAATTAAATATTTTTTCCCCTTGCTTTTTTAAAGGATCAGTATTCATTCAGAGTTCTGGAAATGATTCTGTGACTGTAGATGCAGAAAAGAATGACAGTTTATGCCTGAAGAGACCTCCCAGATCACAGTGACACAATTTGAACTAAGCTGCCTGTAGTGAGCAGCTCTAGCCTGATGCAGAATACATCTGATCTCCCAACCCATAATTTACATTCTAGTGTGTTCATCAAGGCAGCGCTTTTGCCAAAAATATTTGAGATGGGTTCAGACACTAGCCTGCAGGGTAGATGTGGAACAGTATAGTTTCACCTTTGTGGTTTGTTAGTGAACAAACAAGAGGAAAATACCTGTAGGTGGATGTGGACTTGTTGAAGAGGAGAAAGTCACTTGCCTTCTAACTCTTCTGCCTCCTTGCAATGCCTGCAGTTATACCGTGCATGCTGCCTCTGCGTGGTGCTCCCCGCTGTCCTGCAGCAGAGATCTAACTTTCATGAGTGAAAGCAAGGCATGTGTGCTGTTCTGCTGGAGGAGAAGGCAGCCAAGCAGCAGTACATTTGTTCACCGTAGGTATCCTCTCCAGCACTTTATTTGCATTTGCCTGCTCTAGACAGAATTTGCATCTGTTCCAGAGGCACCATGCTGTGTTTAAAGTATTCAACAGACAGATGTTTGTAATAATTAGCAGATTTTGACTGCTATCCGTTAGGCACACAGCAGGCGAGGTATCGAACACTGATGTTCAATAGCCCACTAAGCTTGCTCTAATGGCCCCTGCTGAGGAACTTATGTAGTCTGTTACCAGGTAAAACAGGACAGCAGTCCTACAGCCAGTACGTTTCTACCAGCAATCATATGGAAGACTGTGTCCCTTGGTTACAAAGAACCAATCTCTGCCTGGTTCTGAGCTGTCTTTTACCTGCTCCCTGTGAACCAGCCTCTCTTCCCATTGCTGATATCAGTGCATGCAAAGGCTGTTACAGAAGTTGCACCTGAGTGAGTTTGGGTGGGAAAGCTGCTCCTGAGCGTGGATGGTGGGCATCCCTGAGCTGTATTGGACACAGTGATGTGCTCGTCCTTCTGGAGAGAAGCACACCTGGCCATGAGTCTGGGTGCTGGGTCCGTAGGTTTTCTGTTGTAGGGGGTTGCTGTGAAGCTAGGACCAAGTGACGTGGAGGGCATATTGACCTGGTTGCTGGCAGGATTTTAAGTCATTTGTTGTATTTGCAGCATGGCTTTTAATACTATTGTGCTATTCGGGGATGTGAGGGATTAGGCAATCAAGCCTTTATACTCTAACAGAAGCAGTTAAAAAAATCGCAGATACCCAGTTTGTTCTTCCTCTGGCTTGACCTTCTCCTTTTTCACTCTCAACTTGTCCTATTGGCATGGAAACCACATTTTTACTTTTGTTGCCTGCGTCTCTCTTCCCTCCTGCTCTTACAAATCATCTCCTAGCTGTTTAGTCTAATGTTCCAGGTAAGTATTGCAGACGGAATGACTTTTTGCAACCCCAGCCATCCAGAAACCCTATTTTTCCTGTGTCTTTGGAAAGAGAAAATTTCCTTCCCTCATTTCAAGGCAAATTCAATGCAGTATGACAACATAAATTGAGTTTCTCCATCTCAGTAAATGGAAAAGCCTCAGTTTTGGACACATGAAATGGATGTAACTTGGTCCCACTAGTCAAGATACTGCGTTGCACAGAATGAGTCACTGATGTACTGATACATACCAAAAATGGGCTTGGCTGGTACTGAATGGAAAGCTTCAGCCATGCAATTTCAGTTGGGGTATCACCTTTGACATGTAAGATACATGATGTACATGTTTTGATAAAGGGCATGAGGAGCTGTAATTGTTTCTCAGCAACTTCCACTCACTCCCTCTTGCAGAATATTGAGATTAAAGAATTCTATATTAATTCATTTTGACTGTCCAACTGTAGTTCTCTCAGAGGGGAAATCTTTCAGGGTCAGCAGCTTATACAGTCAATAGTCCTGAATTTTTTTGTACAATATTTCTACAGCTGTCTGTATTTGTAGGTAAAAAAGAGGGCAAATGTGATCACCAGAACATCATGATTACTCTTCTCCTTTTGCTCTGCTATGATTTGCAGAAGAATTTATCAGCTAGTAAATCACATATTGCTAGGTTGAAAGGCCGTCCAAGGCATTAATGTTTCAGATGCTCCAAAATACTGGTGTCTATCCTTAGCAGATTATTACGAGAACAACCATTACACTTATGTCTGGCCAGAGGAACATCTGGATTTCTAATATCCAGAGATTTTAAGGTCCTCTCTATTGTCAACTGCTAATGCAGAATTATATTTTCTGTGCTTTTAAATGCATGGAAAATGTTACAGGGAGGCTCTTTATCAAGAATGCAGATTGGAAAATTAATATCTTTTGTTGCAGAAACTCTTGTGAACCCTTTTGTCTTTTGGACCTGAAATGAAATAGAAGTCTGAAAAACTGCTGATATTTCTACATTAATTTCAATTGTTTATCTGTGAGACCAGCCTGGAGGAGAGAGGAGGGAAAAATGACTTTGTAAAAAGTTTGACAAAACAGATTTAAATATGGCTTCTTGTTTGGTTGGATGGTTGGTCTTTTTCTAGTAGATTTTTTTTTGTTGCCTTTAATTACATCTCCATGGGTTCATTTCCTTGGCAAGCTTTGAAAGAGAAAGAGTGAGGAGAGCTTTCATGCCAAGATGGTTTCTCCAAGTTCTTACTAATCCGTACTTCATAGTAGCTTTATCAGTAATTGGTTTGGGTATGTTGGCAGTGCTTGATAGCTTTCAGCTGGGTTTGTGCAGTCAAACACATTTTCATAATCTACAGAATATTGTTCTCTTAGATCTTGTTTGTTCTTTTCCAAAGTAACTTTTTTTTTTCAAACATTGCAATGCCTGATGTTTGCTGTTCCATTGTAATAAAATTCATGGCGTAGCTTAGGTAATGTTTAGGAGAGTAAACCCCACACATGTACTGTGCTTCTTACTAATTACAGAAGGCTCAACTCAGTACTTCTGGGACAAAACAGAAGAACCTAATTAAGAAAGGGGAAGTCATCATGAACATGATCTGTGCTTATGAATATTATCCTTATAAACTGACATTTGATGAATATATTTCTGGATCCAAAACCCAGTGTAATGTCAATGAATCATGTCATCAGACCTATTTCATCCTCACTGCTGTAAGATGCTTACCTAGCAGGTCTAAAAAGTGCTGTGGCACACAGCAGTAATTGAATTTTTGGGTAATTTCCCATTGCCTACATGTGTCAGCCTCTTTGAGTACTCTGAAAATTCTGCAGCTCAGCAGGACGAAGTGGCAAATGCCGTTTGCCTCTGTTGAACTTGGTGATATCATGATTTGGGAGTGGACGTTTCTCTCTATTGCAGATCAGGCTGTGACCATGAAAATTATTTTGGATAGAGCTAGGAATGCAAAGATGCTGTAAGGTGATGAGGGTGGATCTGAGATTTGAAAATCCAGGAAAGGTGAAACCAAAGGAAGCCACTAATCTTCATATATGTAAAGATTCTGAATACAAAAGATAAACTGCCCTGCATATTGACTGTGCTAGGGACAAAATGTCCTGGGCTTGGAGCAGGGAAGAGCTGGGACAAAGCAGCGAGCAGGAGAGTTGTGTGCTGAAATAGATTGCACAGGAAAGCAATGGAATCTGTAGTCAATGGAGATTTGTAAGAACAGGCTGGACATGAGGTTTTAAATCCTCTTTCTGCTGACAGAAAGAGGAGATTACAGGTTCTGGTGGGAGCAACAGCAGTATCAGGCTATGTGCTGGTTTTCTAAAGTTTCTTAAGTCTCTTGAGCCTCCTCTCTATAGAACCGTAATTTCAGAATTTCTGTGGGATTAAAATGTTGCAGAAGGCATGTTGGTGAGAGGCGGTGGCTCTCTGCCCGAGGGCCAGTGAATCTGCACAGGGCAATGTGGCTGTGAGGTCCCCTGGCTGGTGTACACCCATCACTGCACAGCTGCCCAGCCATCCCCTGGCAGTGGTGTTCCCCAGGTGACACTGTGCTGGTAGTGCCACCAAGGTGTGTTGGATGGGTCATTACCACCAGGGACTCTGGTGCGGAGTGCAGTGCTAAGCACCATGTTCAGTGTCCCCAGGTCTCCTGGGCTGTGCCGCAAACATGATGGGTGGTGACCACAGCACACTAATGGAGCCTGGGGTGGGCTGGGAGGTAGAGGTCACTGTGAAATGCACTGAGCTTCCTAAAGAATCGGCAGCCACCATTTCTGGTTGCCCATGTTGGATACCAGAGCCATTAAGATCCTCGTAAAGATATTCAGAGGCTAGAGGTGGATCAGTGAGAAAATCAGAAGTACAGGAGGGCCTGGTTCTGAGCTGCTCCCTGCCGTTAGCTCAGGCCATGGGTGTTATCTCACGCCAGAGCTGTACCCCCAAGCTGTCAGTTATATAAGAGGGGAGAAACGTGCACACCCTGGAAAAAAAAAAATACTTTTAGCTGTCTTTGCAGTTCCAGAACAAAGCCTATTTTTCTTCCTAGTTCTGTCATTCCTCTTTAAATTTGACCATTACTATAAATAATGTAAATGAGCATTTGCCACCTGGGGTAAGGCTAACTAAAATATTAAATGTAACTTTAAATGGCCTGTCTACCACCACTTTGTCACGTTACATATTACAGCCATTGCTTGTTTAACTGAAAAGCTGCTTCCTGCTGCTTCGCAGCCGTTGGAGTAGCACAGAGAAAGCTGTGTGTGCTGAGGATGTGAGCTGCATGCCGCAGTTAGCAGAGATTAATGGATGCAGTTATAAATAAGTGTGTACATGTGTATAGTAATCTTTGAAGAAGATTATAAAGCACAATGTCAAAGTGAAAAATCTAACACTGGGACATCTCTGAAGAGGTAGCAACCCCCTTTGGATCCTTACACTGTCGCGCCTTCGTATCGTCAGCTTCTGCTGCTTCGTTGCAATCCGTAGCTGCTAATACATTTATAGGAAAATTATTCTCAGTGGGAGAGGCTCTAAAATGGTGCTTACTGTTTGTGTGGAGAAAAAGATTCATGTCTCTTCAAAGGGAATTGTGAAAATGCGTTTGTCAAGATGCATGAAGTAACTGAAGAACCAGATGTGTTTAATAGGTTGGTTGTAGAATGAGAATATGGTTCCCCTCTGGGACAGGCTTTATCGAGGCTGTGCCTGTGTGTGTGACTATTTTTTTCCACTGCAGTAAGAGCAGTGCAGTGATACCAGTACCCCTGCAGACTCTGAGTGCAAGCACAGGGTGCTGAAGGGGACTAACTGGGGGGAGAGTTTGCTGTTATGGAGACTTTGCACAATCCCCTGAGTCTTCTGTCCTGTTCCTGCCATCCCTCCTCCATTTCCCATCTCACTTTAAATCTTGCAGCCACACACACACACACAAATGAATTCACAGTTGTGCATGGCAGGCAAGAGACAACAGACATCAGCTGAGACAAGGGAGGGTCTGACTGGATATAAGGAGAAACTTTCCCCCCCCGAGGACAGTCAGGCATTGGGACCTGTTGTCCAGGGAGTGTGTACCATCTCCATTTTCAGAGGTTCTCAAGCCCAGTTTGGGTAAAGCACAGAGCAATGTCATCTGATCTCATTGTGGACCCTGCTTTGAAGCAGGAGGTTCTTCCAGCCTGGATTACTGTGTGACTCTAAATCCTTCCCTGCCTCAGAGACTGCAGGGACTCTTAGGAGGAGTTGGGCTAGAGGTTTCTGTTGCATAAAGGGACTGTACATGGTCATTCTGGTCACAGGTGTAAAGATTTGACTGTATGATATGAAACCAAAGGTAACCAGCAAAAGACGTGTAAGATAACATGGGATGGGTAATCCCCTTGGAAGGACACTGGATATGGAGTTTCTCCACTGGGAACTACGTTAACAGCCCAAGGAATCCATCCCTTGTCCATCAGCCTTGTCTTTGCATGGCAGCTCAGCAGATCTTCCTGTTCCTGTGTGTGTGCAAACCCTGCTGTAATGTGCAGAGGAAGCACAGGCTCACTATGGGGTCTGTAAATCTGCCCAGCCCATTTGTGGCATGGAAACATCACTGCCAGAATGGAGGAAGGGCTGCCAAGGCAGATCCAGGTCTCCCACCTTCAACCAGACTGCAAAATTAATGAGGTTCACAGAGGAGAGAGTTGATCTGTACCCTAAAGAATATAGTCAGTGCAGTGGGACCAGGAGGAATCCCTGTCATGGCTCAGGGGCTCACAGGACGCTGGCACTGAGAGGGGAGCAGGCTTACCTGCGCAGGCTTTCTGCCCGCTCTGCTGTTGGAGTGGGGTTTTCCTTCTCTGTTGCACATACCCCTCTGGGGGCAGATATTGTGCTCCTTCACTATACAGTAAGCTGGAGACTTTTAGGAGAGCCTGAGTGACTTAGATACCCCGTGTAATTGAATTGGGTTCCTTTGGGCTTCTTGGAAATTCCCTGTTGCTCAAGTCTCTAATACAATTGCCTAGCTGATATATACTTGAATTCCTGGCTGCCAGCGGCATGCAGGCAGTAATGCGGTGCAGAAGACACGTTACCCCCAGGTGACTTTGGCTGGGGAGGCTCCCATCCTTTTTCTGTTTAGAAAGGACTTAATGGGCAAAAGGGAAGGAGGAGCAGTGCTCAATACAGAAATTACCCTCCCTGTTAGTGAGTCATCAAGACCTCAAAAGAAATTGTCATGAATGCTGGTAAATCAATGTCCGAACAGAGGGAGCAGAAGATGGAGTACTAGTTAATGGCTGCTACAGCCCACCCACTGGCATCAGAAAACAAGCTGGCCAGCTCCTCAAGCAGCCATCTGTCATTTCGGTGGTGAAAAAGACTGTGTACTCCCAGCAGACTTCAGTCTGAGCAGTGCTCATGCTGCTGGTGCCAAGACAGTTTTGCCACTTCTGACTGTTCTCACTGACATAATAAAAATCAGAAAGTCTGGCATCCAGCGGGGAGGCACTTGTAAAAACGAGATGATTGTAAAACAGGTATTTTCAGCGTAAGTAACTGTGATTGGATCGGGCTTCTTATCTCCAAGTCTGAAACCAGGGGATATTCCCTGGATGGTTTAACATTGCCTGTTTCATGGCATTGCAGATAATTTTGAGGCATAGTGGTAAGGAGCTGGAAGTAAAATTGCAGAGAACATAAGGGATTTGGAACTGTTTTAGCTCCTCTTACAAGCTCCCCAAAACATCCCAGTCAAAAAGGGCCACTGTCAGTGAGAAAACAGGAGCCTGATTTAGGGGGAGTGTAAGGCAACTAGAAGGGAAAAAAAGTTTTAAAGTGTGTGACACATAACAAATGGAAGAAAGGGGAAGATGGTGGGTCGTAAAGCAGTAACTGGAAATTCAGGGAGAGGAGGAGTAACAGAAGTTGAAATCTAAGTCATCAGCAAGACAATCGGAAGACCTGGCGGGGGGCACTGGAGGTATATTAAACCACGAGAGATATGTAGCAGTTGCAACAGTCCGTTCCTAGGAAATGGCAATACTGCCAGTGAAAGCACAGACGAGGCAATTTTCAGTATATGTTTCTATCTTCTAGTTGAGGAAAGGCAAGATGATGTATCCTTTTCATATGAGAATGTGACGTTTTCATCTCTCGCAGTAAAGAGCGTGTTAAACCTCAGATACAGAAGTTACACTTGAGTTTGTCAAGTACAGATTAACTTCCATCCTGTAGCTGTAAAAGAGCTGGCCAAAGGCTGATGTTGTGGGGGTTTTGTCTGGTTTTTGTTGGTTTGTTTTTCAAAACTCCTAGAACCCTGGGAGAGTTTCGAGGCACTAAAGGGAAATTAATGTTTCAGAATTTGAAAAGCAGAAATGGATTGATCCATGTAAATAAAATTCAGGTAAACGTAAGTCAACTTGATATCAGACTCGGACAAAACAAAAGGAGGACAAATACATGAATCTTGTAATAATGGTTAAAATATGTAAGTTCTTTAATACTGCTTGGTATTGGCTTGTGGAAAAATGGATCCTGTTAGACTAGCTTTTTGGTGGCATTTTAAACGTATTTGATTAAATTAATAGTGTTTGTATAATGTACTTTTGCTTGGTACCTTGCAGTATTTTGACTGAGAAACAATACAAGATGACCTTCATTCCTCTTAAGTTTTATTTCTGGCTGATAGGTGTTGAACTCTTAAGAGCAGCTAAGTCATTACCATGCTGATGTGCCTGTCAGGAGATCCTGCAATATTTTTTCAGTGACCTGAGAGACAACCTGAAGTCACTGAACAAAGCTTGAAGATGTCACGGCAGGTCTGGAGTTATAAATAATTAAAAGGCCAGATTACTGTTGCAGGTGTAAGAGATAGAGACATGTTGTAACATGGCATAATGTAAATTTCTATGCCTAGGAACAAAGAAGGCAGCATACCAATTTGAAAGTGGACAGAGACTTTCTGTTTGTTCCCCCTTTCCCCCAGATTTAAAAGTTAAATATAATTGCTTAATATTTGGGAATCCTGCTCCCAAGAAAAAGTTCTTTTCCCTGTTCGAGTCCCAGAACCTTCTGGGGCTGGCTGGAGCAGGCAGGCACAGCCTCCAGCGCCAGCCCTCTGCTGAGCCCTGGGCCTGGGCAGGCAGGACATGCTGGGCACAGCCCTTAGGGCTGGCATCGGGAAGAGTCAGAACCGGGGGTGAATCCAGATTGTTGGGCTGACATAGCTCGGGGGGAGGAACACCAGATGTGGGCCCTGTGTCGAGTGGGTCAGAGTCACAGTGATACTTTTGGGTGTGTTGAGTACCTCACTCTCTTCGGACACCTCTCTCAGGCCGACGCCCCCTCCTGCTCCACCCCATGGCATTTGCAGCCACTTTTCCCCAGGGGCAGCTGCAATGAGCAGGGGTCACTCCTCTGCTGCCTCCAGGGCTTTGTTCTGGCAGGGCAAGGTAGGATGGGGAAGGCAGCATTGAAACGTCACTGAAAGGACTGGAAATCGTGGCGTTATATTGTGACTCTGGAAACTGGAGCTTTTGAGTGAAATGAGGAAAAGGAGGATGATGTTCCTTTATGAGTGGCTGTGTGAGGATCCAGTCTTGGTAACAGACTTCATTTCAACCCGTAAATGTATGAGAAGACTCAAGAGTTAGTGGATGTAGGTGGACATTTTAAAAGTTTTGAAGTTAAAAATAACTAACAAATATTTAGCAGTAGGGATAATTAATACCCAGAAAAATCTTTCTCAAAGTGTGCTTGGACTCTTCACTGCTGGCAATTCGAAGACTAAAGCTGACTGTTGTAGTCCAAGGTATGAACTGCTCCAGACAAGAACTGAGCAAACGCTAAGGCCTGTGTTGTGCAGGAGAACATCTCAGTGATTGCAGCAGTCCTTCCTGGCTGTACGATCGGTGATGTGAAGGGTAGTGTGAAGCCAGGCAGATGCAGCAGTAAATGAGCTGATCATCTGAATGAATCCCCTTCACCCACTTGAATTAGGATAGGATGCTTCTCACTGTGATGACACTCAAACTTGGCTCATCCTCATCAGCGTGTCTGATGTACTGTGTGCCTATTTGCAGAATCTCAGGGGATGCTAATCAAGTTGTCTTTTCATCTCCTAGCTAGCAGCACTTTTAAGGAGGCACTAAGGCAACACTTCAACACATAATTTCTCTTCATTTTTGGGGGAGGAGATGGGGGACACTTTAAGTCACCAGTTACTACACAGCAGTAGATCTTGAAGACAGTTGTCTTCCCTATTCCAGTAAAAGTAGTAGTAGAATGCCAACTCCTGTGGGAGCTAGATGAAAACTAAATAAGAAATTCATCCTTTTCTTAATTCCCGGAAAATTAAATTAACAAAAACAGAATTAAATGTCTCCTGAGCAAAGGACTTAGTCATTGCTTATTGTCTTGAGAGCCAAAACAGTGAGGCAATACTCCCCCTGCAATCAGTATTCTCAGACGTTACCAATGTGCTTGTGTTTCTTGGCTCTCTAAATCCTTAACAAGGTAAATATCTAACTCCCAGTTTTTACCAGCTATCACCACCGCTATTTTGCAAATCCAGGTTAGCTGCTTCAGTGCAGTATTTCAGTGCAACACTGGATTCAGCTGTGGCCTGCCTTCCTCCACCCCCCATGTGGGCAAGCTTTTAGCAGGAAGGGTGTCTGGAAAACTCTTGAGCTTGGTGTTTGCTCATGGAAAGTTTATATATAGTCTGGATATTAGGGAGAGAGGAGAACGCTTCTACGGGTGTTGGGAAGTAAGGAGATAAGAAATCATCTGTAGTTTTCTTAGGATGACAGTAGAAATAAAGAAAATGGTAAGCAAAACAAGTACTGTGGAATCTCAAACGGCTTATACACAGCTGTGTGCAGTGCACCTAGTAACACCTGCAGGATGTTTGGTTGCATGATAAATATGTATATAATAACCTAGCCCTTCCTTCATTATTACCAAGCTTTAATAGAAGTATTGCAGCAAAGTCTGACCCTGGCCTGGCCACCCTCACCTCGCCCTAACCCTCCCCGATGGATTCAGTGGTCAGTGTCTGTCATACAGGTTTGTCAGAACGGATCATTAGATTCACTCCTCAGAGTCGCAGGCCCCACTTCTGCACATTCAGTGGGCTTGGGCTTAAGGCTGGTTTAACAGCAATAGGGTGAGGCCCCTAGGAAAAGCTGAGCCTAAGCCTGACTTTTGGCAGTGTTGGATGAACTGAGAGAGCCCCTCAGTAGCACGGGCTTGAATGTGCTGATGCTGCATTTTGGGGCCTGCATCTGTAAATTGCATTATAAGTTGTTACAATTTGATCCCAAGGTCAAATGATAAGGCACCATCAAAATAACCTTGGAGAACCAGGAAGGGTCATTGTGACTGCTTCTGTACGGCTCAGATTCTGCTGGGAGAGGCTTCTTCCTGCATGCGCTAGGATGCTGTGCTGAGTATGGGGTGCTGTTAATGTCTAAGAGATAAGGAGCTCCCCGCCTGTGTACTTCACAGCACTCCTTGCTCTCTTCCAGTTTATTTCTCTGTTAGACATCATTCAAAGAGACATGAGCTCAACTAGACCTGGGAACCATGAGATGAAAACTTTAGGTGCTGTCTGTGAGATATGGCAGCTGCTGTATCCTTGCTCTGGATGTCATTAACAAAGCACCTCTGTCATCCCATCCCTCCACTAGGAAGCGAGGGCTGGGAGGAGAGGAATATCAGTAGCTGAGCTTCCATGCGCAGTGCCAGATGCAGTGTATTGAGAGCGTACACCAGATTAGCGTTTTGCAATTACGGGCTGTTTGCAAAGTGGATAGAACAGTATTAGAACCCTTTAATTTGCCCTTTCAAGGAAGTATGGGTTGAAAAACTGAAAACCCAGCTTTCCATCAAACTTCTTTATTCATCAAGGATGCACAACTGAAGGCAAAAACATAGGTCATCCATTGAGCTGAGTCAGACAATACGGGAAGAGAAGACGTTCCTTTGCTTCCCTGTGACACTCATCCACATGGAGTGGCCCTATCACAAGGGTGAGAGGGCAAGACAGAAGATTAGCCCCCAAGACCACTACTTGCTTGTCAGGGAAGTGGACAGCAAAGTGCTGTGGAGGAGAAGGCAAGCAGGAGGTGGGCATTCGAACTCTTATACCATCTCACTCAGCCCACACAGGTTAGCTGAAAACATGGGGAAGTAACTCCCGGTTTGGCAGGCACCGATTGCTGCTGCTTCTCCTTGTGGGGAGGGTAGGAACCACGGCGACTGGGACACCAGTCCTTCCCGGGCAGGAGTGGGGCAGCATATTCCTCGTTGCTATGGGCCCTGGCTGGATTCTTAAGTTGCCATTAAATCTTAACGCTGTGTCTGCTTTTCTTTTTAATTTTTGTTTCACAATATTTGCTGGGCTTTTCCTCTAGTAAGTTCATATAACTTCCAGTGCGGCTTTTGGACCGCATCCTGCTGCCTCCTGAATTTGGATGAAGCGGATTCATTTCAGTGCAGGTTAACACGTGTAACGTGGAACGAGGGGAGCCTCTAAACCTTCTGAATTGCACCATTGTTCCTTAACAGCATTATGTGGTGTAGCCAGCCAGCCAGCCATTAATCACTCCCGATGCTTAAATTATGAATCGTTAATGAGAGTGCAAAAGAAACAGAATACAAATGAAAAGTGGATTTCATTATTAAAGCAATTTTAACTTTATCTCTGAAGATAAGAAAATAAAGTCTGATTTTCTATAATAGAAAAAAATTATGAATCTTAATCATTAACCTGAAATTATAAATTTACATACATTGTGCTCACAAAGAGCAAAAATAGGGTAGCTATTCTCCTTAGGTTATATTTTAAACACAAGAAAAAGCAATGCAGGCGTTTTCAGAAATTGATCAGTGAGCCAAAATTTGATGGGCCTACTGACCTGAAAAAGAAATTTACTCTGTGAGTAGTCTCCATGATATCAGTGGAGGTTCTTTTCCTGGAAGGATACTACTTGATATGTATGAGAGTATCAGACTTCGGATATAAATGACTTGATACACTTGAAATAGTTTAGGTCATGCTGTGAGTTCCCTTTGGCCACGTATGAGAATAGGTCCCAGCATACTCCTTACACGCTTTGTATGAGTAAGCACGCTGTCGAAGAAGTGCCAGCCTTCTGCCAGAGCATGATTAAACTTCTGTACAGTGTACACTGCTTCTTAAAGCATTTAAAATCTTCTCCTTCTTACAGTGATAAAGGATTTGTTATGATCACAGCGGTAATCTCAGTGTTTGCAACTGGAGGGCAAACAACCCAGCAGATCCGCCCTTCCATGGCGTGGCACACGCAGTCACACGGGCGGAGGTCACGTTCATCACGGCGGGTGTTCCTGCACTGCCTGGGAGCCTGCGGGAAAGAGAGATTCAATAGGAAAGGAGGGGTAGTAGCAATGCGGGAGCCTGGGAGTAGGTCTACAGTAAAAACAGATTGGGCAGACGTGGCTGCTCGAATAAAAAGAACTGGGAGAGAAAAAAAATGATGGGAAAAGATAATAGCTTATAATAGACCTGCAGGGTGGAAAGTGAGGGCAGAGCACCCAGTGTTTGTGCAGGTTCATAAAGAGCCTAGCGCAGTCGTCACGGGAGGGTTTTAACAACCCTGCTACTGAGTAGAATAAGAATTACGGAATGACTGGGGAAGGATTAATGTTTCTGGTGGTTATTTCAGGACTGTTTTCTTGCTGCTTTTTCTTAAGCAATCAATAAGATCAGAAGCTGTAGTGGCTGGAAATGAACACTAAGTGACAAAAGACAGAGCCTTCATCTGGGGGAAAATGGTCATTATACCATTGGATTTGTTTGAGGTACTTACGAGGAAATGTTCAAAGGCAGCAGCACAGACATATTGGATTTTTAAAAGGTAGATGTGAGGGAATGTGAAAAGGCTGGGATGAAAGTGATGGAAAGAACTATTGTCCAAAAATTCCCCTCGGGAGCAGCCAGGCCTGGGGCCTGTGAAGGGGAATTTCTTTATTATAGAAGTCCTTTTACTGTTAAAGGTAGCAAAGGAAGCCACCTTTGCTGAGCAGGAAAATTAGTGTTTCATCAGGCCCCAGATTAGAAGGGTGGAAATTGAGTGAAGAGGGTGAGAGAGAGTGTTTCACCACGGAATATCATCGGGGACACTGAGAGTGGTCCTTGTCCGTTCTCACGGAAAATAGCACTGATTTCAGCCTCCATGGGTTCTCCAGCGAGTACGGAAATGCTGGAGGGTCTACAGGAAACCAGGACCACTAATGCTAATCTGCTGCTGCCTGTGCCCCTACTCACTTTGAGGACTTCAACTGCCACCACCTGCCCACAAATCCCCACTGAGCAGAGATTTTGTAGTCTCCAAGGCGCAGCCTTGGACTTTTATTACCTTTTCAGCAGATTCTCGCCCTTGCCTGCAGCCCTCTGCGTGCCTTTTCCAGCTGTCTCCCGACACAGACCTTTGGGACCAGCTGTTTTCTCTGCAAGGAAAGAACAATTCCCTCAGTGAGTGCCGTCCCTAACGTGCGGTGCTATATCCCACTTCGCACCGCTGTGCAGGAAGGAAGAAGGATATAGTTGAACATTTCTCAATGTGCAAAAGAAATGAGGCAAAATAGATAATGTACCTTTTATTAAAATAAGTGGTGGTTAAAAAAAAAACAAAGTGAAAATCAAGCTTGCAGATTTGAATAAGTACCAAGTTCCTTTTTATGCCAGATTTCCATTTATAATAAGTTAATAAATGAGAAAGAAATGTCTAATGTTTTTATCACGTGACCAGTGTGTGCTTATAGACTGTTATAAGATGATCAGGAAAAAGTGTTATAGATGGTTACCTGCTGTGGTTGTGATCAAGCTGTGTGACTCTTAACAGCTGATCATTTTTTAAATATCTGTTCCTTTTTCGAATCCTTTGCAAACCCTGTGCAGAACTTTCACATGAAATTAGACTGAATGCTGAGCGAGGTACATGCCACTTGCTGCTGGTGATCGCGTGCTGCAGCCTGCCGTGCCCCCAGTTCCTGCCGAGTGGAGTTGCTGCTGGAGGCAGACTGGGGATGGGGCTGCTTGTGCTTTGCAGTAGCGCTGTGGGGATTTGGAGTGCTGGCAGGGGAAAGAGGGGCAAGAGTAAGCTACACTGATTCATTAGCCAAAATACCATGTTTGTAACTTGCACTTTGAGGGGCTGTTGGCATGCTTGAGGACTGATTGTGCTCATCTGGGCACACTGCAGCTTCTCCACCACTGCTCCTGCTAGTGGTTTTCTGTCAGAGAAAATATGCAAAAAGGTTTACATCGATAAAACTCACTTCCTAATTATCTCTCCTCAAAGTCTGGCTCCCAAAGGAGCAGGAAGAGGGAAGGAGATTGCTTCTTTCCTTGTCACGATCAAACACTTCATGCTGGTTTCACTGACTTCCACCAGCATGTGTTCTGTTTCGTTTTCCTGAGCGGTGTCCACATCAGGCCCCATGTTCTCTTCATAGCTGGCTTAATATTTTGTCAGAGCCACAAACTCTTCCCCACCCCCCCCCACCCCAGGGCTTTGGCCGCTAATCAAGGCCAGCTCTGATATGGTGCAGCTGTAACCTGGGATCAGGCTACTGGGACAGAGCTGTGGGGGCCTGAGCCGGGACATGCCTCGGTGAGGGCTCAGGAGCTGCATTTAAGCTCAGGCCCTCAGCCCAGGTCCATGCCTGTACTCAGCCTCACACCTTGCTGATCCCAGCTTTGTCTTGCTAAATTGAGTTCCTGGCTTGACCTTGGACCTGCCTCCTCCCTGCAGGTTGACCGCTGCTGCTGGGCCTGCTCTGCTCCCTTCAGTCCCGTGAGACTGTTCCCTGTGCTGCAGAGGATACTGCCCTGTGCCTGCCTTGTTGTTGTCCTTGACTCCCCTCCCCTTGCTGAGCAGCCTACTCATGATGCTCTTGGAGATGCTCCAGGTAGGAAAAACCCGTCTGAGATTTCATCCTTTTTTTAACCTTCACAATTTTGAGTGCTTTCTTTGGTTTATTATAAGATACTGGGACATGGACAGGGCTACCCATGTGTTTTCTTGATTGTATTTAGAGGTGCTTTTGTGGTATGGGATGACTTTTCTTCCTGTTTGCATCTTCAGTGATTCTCTCTAAAAAAAGTAGGCCAGTTGTGGACTTTGTCTCTCTAATTGTTCTGAATTTTTTTCCTTCTTTCCCAAAAGAGAAAGACTGAGATGTTTTTGCACCAGTCTTGTAGAACAGTCTTTTGTGCACCAGCAGACAGTCCTACCATCTGCCACAAAATTAACTGTTTTCACTTAAGCACCTCTACTCTGTGCTCTCCAGGAGGAGATTCAGGAGTCTGCTCTTCACTCCCTCTTGGGCAGGAGATGTTTCTCACTTGGTCCTCAGTTGGTTGATAGCAACTGTGTGTGCAGCCAACTGTAGTAAAGGCAACGGGCTGTGTAATGCCTGCTTATTGCTCCAGTCCCTGCTTCTCTGGCTCGCTCCTGCTCTGCGTGGGTTGGTGTTCCTCAGCTGCTGCTGGGTGCTAGTTCAGGATTCCGTGCAGTGCTTTCCAGGCTGGGCACCAGGCTCTACCCAAGAGAAAATCCATTGGGTTTCCCTGGGAGCTGTTGTACCGAGAGGTGACCTACAGCCAGTGCATCCTGAAGAGGCTCAGCCCCAGCTGGGAGTGCTTATAATGGTGTTAGGAAGGAAGGGAAAGGCAGAGGCAGTTACGCAGCCTCTTTTTCACAGCAGGCAATACGTGTGCAATGAGGTGGGACTATGGGTGGGTGGAGTGACAACTCCATCTGCCCGTGGCCTTCATCCTCTGCCCTAATAAGTCTGCAGTGGGTCTCTTATGGGGCATAGGTTTCTCCCCACTGCCTCCTCACGTCTACTGTTTTCTGCAGTCTCGACAGCTTTCCACTTGGAAGGTTTAGTGGACAGGGCTGAATTTTGTGGCTGGTATTACATGGAAACAAGTCCAGCACCACTCTTAAATACAGAAGCTGTTTTGGAAAGCGACTTAATTGTTAAGCAGGTTTTCAGGAAAGAGATCTCTCCAAACCAGCTCATGTGATTTAGACTCCAGAGTGATTGTAGGCAGGTAGCTAATCCTTGGCCTTGGAGAGTTGTGGGGGTTGTTTTTTTGGTGGTGTTTGTTGTTTTTTTTAAAATATATATCAGGAACAGTTGTTTTAACATGTAAAATGAAATGGTAGCTTGGCGAAGTAAATCCCTATAAAATACCAACCTATTTATGTAGTCCTTCCTTTGGGTGTTTATTTGTTCGTTATTGTTTATGATATGGAGTGGAAACTGAGTGGCTCCATACAAGTAATGGTATCTTAACCCCCATAATCTCATATGGTAAATTTCTTCTTGTCTCCAAATATTTCCTTCAGGCCAATTCTGGGCTTAATATGCCGAAGACTTAAAATAATAATAGTTGACAAGGGCATCTTCTGCAGGCTTAGGATAGCAGGGAATATTTGTTTTGAATGTAGTATTTTCGTACCCATACCACAGCAGTTTATAAACCCACATTTTTGACGAAGAACAGTGTAAACAGGAAAGCAGTAGTAGTTATCTGAATAGAGCTTTGGCTTATTTAGCTAAGAGGAGGAAGCCTTACCTGCATACTGGCAACTCTTATGCTCCTCAGAAAACAAAGAAGAGACAAATTTCCATGTGGCAGAAGTCAGTATGGCTTCATAGAAGTCAGTTTGCATGATCCAGCTTTTGTTTCCCACCTGTTTGGGCACAGAGGTGGACAACAGGGCTTGAAAATCTCCCTTGAAAATTTGTACTCTGTTTCACTGCGGTGTCATCACAGGATATGAGGCTCTGTCCCAGTGTGGGAAGTGAACTCGTGAACTGGCTTACAAACAAAAATGTTTCCCAAAAGAATCTGGACAAAATTGCAGAGCATGATTTAATGCAAGAAAGAGGGCAGGCACTGAAAGGTCAGCGTGATGACAGATGATATTTCACTCTGCTTAGAGTTCTGCAGCTGTTTGCTGTTGCAGGAGGGTGATGGGGGGGAGGACAAATCCCAGCAGTAGTATATCAAGAGACCATGTCAGTATGTCATGTGGAAGTGCTTGCTTACGGGGGCGTCCACCTGGCACCTAGCGATGCTCACAGGAGCACTTCCCCTGGCTCTGCAACCCTGGGGAATCAACGGATTTACGCTCTCCCAAGCTGCAGGTACTGTAGTGTGGATTTATGGAGAGGCGAGGAAGCCAAAAGCAGGCTAAAAGCCCTCTTCCTCCCTCCTTTACCATTGTTCAAAACGATTCCAACGTGATGGAGGAGGCACCTTGCAGCCCTTTATTGCAGTTGTAGCTGTATGTTATAAGAGGTACAAGGCTGATAGTGGGAGTACTCAGGGACTGCCTCCCAGGAGATGACAGGAGGGTAAAGAGCCCCAGGTTTACCCATTACCAACCAGCTTTCTTATTTCAGGGAGGCAAGCAGCAAGCATATTGTCCTGCACACCATGTCTTTATACCTGGTCCAAGGTTTAGGAAGGCATGAAAAAGATGGGGCCAGGAGGGAGGGCTCTGAATTCTTCGCAGAAGGCCATGCTTCAGCCTGCTCTGTGTCTCGTGGTCTCCTGCAGATTTGTCCCAGGCTCTGCTGTGCTTTAGAAGAAACCGTCGTTGTTCCTTTGGGGTCAGTGAACCATGCCAACCTACAGCACATTGCCTTTCTCCCTCTTGCCTTTCTTAGCAGTCTGTTTCCTGGATGTAGTCTTTGGCCTCTCCTGATTATTTTCTCTTGTTCTCTGCTAGGTTAGGGTGCCCATTTAGAAAGGCATGTTCCTGCATGCTACCGCGCGTGTTGCTCTAAGAAAGTCCTGGCATAACAATTGCATATATTTCACTCAGATGTATTTGTGCATATAGGACCACTCAGAAACTATAGCTCAAAGTGCTGAGACTCCCCTTCCTATATGTATTGGTATTACTAAATAAGTAATGAAGAAAATGTAGTTAAAATGCAAATGTAAAGTATCTTATTTTCAGCTTGGCTTGCATTAAGCTGTTAATTTCCATTAGCATTAATGAGAAAATACACCCAAAGGTTTTCCCCAGGCAAGAGTTCTGATCCTCCTAACAATAATTTCCCTTTTACAGTGTCGTTTCATCAAGGATATTTGTATTTTGCAAACTTAATTAAGAATTAATTAATTAACAATATCCCTGGAAGGAACAGCAAATGCATTTTCCCCATTTTACCAGTGAGTGAATGGAGGTTGTCCAGTGGGATGTGGGACTTCTGGCTCTGATGCTGAAATCTGAACCACTCGTGCCACCATCCTTCAACTTGCTGGGGACCTTCACAAGTTTATGTCCAACGTACATCCGCATTTATCATTTAATGTATCGCTTCTTTGATACTTGTTTACTAAGTTGGTGTATGAGAAAGCTGTCGTTCTTAGCTAAGCCTTACTTGTGACTGTAAAAGAATCTCCCTTGCACGCAGCAAGGATTGCGGGAGCAATAAGCTCCCGCTTGATTGTTATGTTTGCCATTTCTGTTAAATACCCGACAGATCTGTCAAGACTTTCATATCTGCATTTGTAGAAATAGCAGACAATTTTAATAGTCATCTGCAGAAACAAATTACACTTTGGCTGTAAACTGTGGCTGACGCTATGGAACAGTACACCAGGATATCTACCCTATGATTTCCTACCAGATATTCTCTTAGTGTTGTGCACAGTGGCTAGCTAATTTCTGCACATTCATTTTATGTAATATTTATTCCTATCACTCAATCAGATTTGTAAACCAAATTCACAAATGATGGGGGAGTACGTTCTTCTTTGCAATTAGGTTGATTCACCAGTGGCATAACTAATAGGAGAACAGGAAACTGAGAAATTACACCCTTCTGCTTGAGACTGGGAGTGAGCTTGGGAACAGAGACGGTAGGAAACAGAAAGATAGAATGAGAAGGGACGAGGATCAAAATACTGAAAAGAGGCAAGGAGATGGGAGACGGTACATTAGAACAAGAGAAGTGATTACAGCACACAAGGCTGGGGAAGCTGCTTTCCATAAAGAAAGATAAAATAATGAAGAAATAAATAAGAGAAGTATTTTACTTTCCACAGAGGGAAAGAGATGATGGAAAGGGAGCTAGCAGAGTTGGGCACATCTGTGTGGTCCAGGTGTGGGGGGGAGGATGCTGACTGTGCAAGTGTGCTGTCAGTAGGTTCCCCACAGGAAAACCCAAGGTGCTGCAAAATGCCTTACAAAGCTATTCCCACGTAGAGAATCTGCATTATCACCACCAAAGGCAACAGGGAGAGCTGGTGTGTTAGGAAACTATTGTAATCCACCTTGCTTGTAATTAAGTCTAGACATAATAGCTGAGGCTTATTTGTGCAATTCTTGATGTTAATAGCTTATTCTTTTAGTCTCTCAGAAGGTAAAAAAAACTATGGATACCTCCTGTTTTGAAATGAAAGCTCTATGGAGACTAACTTTTTTTTCTTCAAACCACTTGTCAAAGGACAGTATCCCTGGCTTTGTGTGCAGAAGCAGCTGCCTGTTCAAAGTCAAGGATTTGGTCCTCCTTACTCTCTGAGATTTCTTACCTTGTGCGTTGACTCCGGGTATATCTGAAAGATGGGCTCTGGAAGGTCTGCCAGATTGCTGAAAATTACTGTTGGATTTTCCTCTTTCTCCCCAGAAAGATTCAGTTATTGAGTGCCCAGCATAACCTCTTGGCTGTTACTGATTAGTGCCTGTTAACCCAGGGGAATTAGCATTGGATAAAGGAGTTCCAAGGATGGCAATCTGAGAAGAAAAGAACTTGGTTGGTCAAAGTGGTCCTAGAGATACGTGACAAGCTGGGGTCCTTAAGTCAATTTATGGGGTTTGGTTTGAAAGTGGCAATGAAGAGCTGAGAGCAAAATAAGTTGTCTTTTATTGATTTTAAATCCAAAAAGAGAAACGAATCCTATTTTTCCTAGTCATAGCAAGTTCAAAAGTGTTCTACATCTGTTTTGTTACTGCCTGTTTCTGATAACCTTATAGCTTGCTGCTTCATTGCTATGCAGCCTGTGTGTTGGACAGTATCATCACTTCTTCCTTGGAGTCCCCATTCACAGAACCATAAGACCACATGAGTCTCAGCTTTCATTTTAAAGAGTCTAGCTGGCATTGCCTGGTTGGAGACTTGAAAAGTGGACCCTAAGGACTCAAACCTGAAAGGAAAAGAAAAAAATAGTTGAAATTGTTTCTTTTTCAGTTGTTCAACATAAATACTTGGATCATCCTTTATTAAGACAATCTTGTAACTTTTGTGGGATCTTACCCTTTCTATAGCTCTGGATTAATATTATTAAATTAAATCTCTTAATTTGCATATTAACTTTGCATCTTAAAAATAGGAAAAAAAACCACCACCCCCTTTTCTGCCTGTACCTGTCTTTATTCAACTCATTTGAATTTTAAAATCTTATTTGGAGAAAAAACAATTCCGAACTGTAATAAACGTGTCTGTGTGCAGATTTATGCTGGTTCAAAGTCACTAATCCTTTTATGTCATCCTTTGTGAGGATGATCCTTGTCTAGTCCCATATATTGATTAAAATTAGGCATTACACAAAACCTTTATCATTTCAAAGGATTATCCTTTTATGTTTGTCTCTCCGCCTTCTTTTTTGAATTAACATTTTTGTACCCCAGCTGATCTACTAGCTGTCTTTTTTTTTTTTTCCTTTGACAGAACTGTTGCACAGAGAATTGATTTCTTATTTTACTTATATTCAGCTTTTACGAAGCATGCCAATGGACACTTCCAGGGCACAGTGTTGTGAATAAGTGTGAAAGTGGACGTCTCTAGCTGTGTCATGTGTAGCTGTAGGATAGGGAGCCTGAGATCACAAAGAACATTTCAGTTGTTTCTGTGCCAAGCCATTTGCTGTCCTGTATTGGTTTATACCTATGCAGCTTTGCTCGCTTGGGTAATTGTCCTCATACACAGCCATGGTGAGTACTCTGTGTTTTGGGCCATGTTTTTTTTGTTTGGTTTGGGTTGGGTTTGTGTTGTTGAAGACAGAAATTGATCGACTGCATTGTTTTTGAAGAATCACGCTGAGTAGAGTAGGATCTAAGTCATACTTGAACTTGGTCTGTCTGGCCAAAACCGTATGTAATTTGTATGCTTTCCCTTTAGGACTAGGACGTTCAGTGCCATCTGTAAAACTGCAGCTCCTAAAACAACCAGTTGCTAGAGGCAGCCCCGGAGCATATAATTTCTAAAACAAGCTCCAATGAACTGTCTGGATGCACTTCTAACTCACCGGCCCCTGCAGCCCTGGGTTTTGCTTCTAATTCTGAGAGTGCTTACCTGTACCTACTGACCCCTAAAAGCTAGTATGCTGCCCTAACCTTAAATTTACACCAAACAGTTCTTTCTTGTAGACCTAGTTCCAACTGGTGTGCGTTAGTCCTTCTAGATTGACCCTGCACCACGTTTAAAACTTTGGGAGAGGCAACTAAGCCCAAAAGAAAAACAGCAATCCAGTCACTGAGAGTAACATGTCTAACCACAGCATGGTGGTTCTGCGTAGGTACAGCTGAGTCATCCAGTGGCGCTGAACCCTAACGCTAAGTTTGATCCAGGTTGTGATGAAGAGACTGAAAATTTGGGAGTTGATCCTGCCAGACTACTAACAGGAGGTGAGGTTGGAAGTTTCTGGTGCCAGGTTGAACAAGGAGCTGCATTTGGCAGGTGGAAACCAGCACCTGTCCTGGAAAGGAGCAGTCATCGAGCTGAGAAATGCTCTGTGGCAATTCTGAAAAGTCATAGTAACCAACCAAAATGTTTCAGAAAGGCAAGGAAGCAAAAGTACACTGCAGGGACTGTTTGTTATCTGTAAGTGTGTTGACTACTGTGTTCTAGAGATTTGTTTATAAGGAAGCAATAACACAAGTGGGAAGATGGGAAACCTCCTGCCTGTCAGTGACTCGTCATGGCAGGGCAGCACACGATGATTGGAAGAGGCAGGCCGTGTCAAGCAGTTAGGATACTTGCTCAAGGTGTTCTGCGTGGCCTAGAGAGACACTCCTGCCCCCTTCTCTGGGGGTTTTTAGACTCGACAATTGTCAGACTTGTGAATGTGTATAGTGTCTTACCTTGGCTGGAGTCTCAAGGTGCTTCCATAGCATAAATAATACAATAGTGCATTCACTGCTGTGCAGAGCATTGTTCCATGCCAATAATCAACTTAAACTAGTTGGCAAATTGTCTTGAGTACTGGTTAAAATTACAACTCCGAGTGCAAGATGAGCAAGTTATGACAAGTTCAATCATCTGTTTAAACATTCAGTTTCTGCTTTGCCTTAGCAGGACACTGCTAACGGACTCCCTCCCAGGCTACCACTTAATTACAATTACTGTGGTTACAAGGTTAAGCAATAAATTCTACTTTGGTCTTTCAGCAGGTCAAATTATTCATTAACAACCTCTGGGCAAAGCCTAGCCAGCTCATGTGCTTAAAAACCAATTAGACTTATCCCTGGTTTTACTAAGTCTCTTTGGTCTTGAAGGTTCAGCAGCAAAGTTTGAAGGAATTAGATCTGCAGTCAGTCCTTTGGGGCTACATGTTTCCTTTCTTCCTTCTTCAGGGTTAACTCAGGATTCATTCTGATATGGGTTCAACTCATTAGATTCTTTGATATGATTTGTTTCTCTGTAATTAAGCGTACACTGACAAAACTGGCTTCAAAATGGCTGTTAATAGCTTTTTAATAGTGCTTTTTCTTCTGGTCTCTCTCCTGTAAAGATTTTTCAGGTTTTTCACTGAAAATCCAAACGGTGAAACTTGAGTTCTCCTTTCTGTCCCTTCCTACCTACTTCTTGGTATCAAAAATGGCAAAAGGTTACACATTTATAAGCAGTATTATAGTTTTTAATTTAAAAGTCAAAAACTTTATAAGCCAACTTTTCCATCAAAAATTTTGATTTAAAAAAAAAAAATCATCTCCTCAGAGTCCTGGACTTCCCCTTCCTTTGGCACAAGGAAAATATTGGGGGACAGTAACTGAACCCTAATTCTTTTCAGGGCCTCATCCACAAAGACTTGAGTTTTTTTCTTTATGTCTGGCTTTTGGCAGGTGTAAATGCAGTGCTAGCAGGACAGTCATCCTCGATACTCTGGAGTCCAGTGTTGTGATGGGTAGGGCCCAGGGCTGCCAGGTTACTAACCACTAGCCCAGTGCTCTTCCTTCTCCTCAAAGAACTATTTATTTACATTATCATTTCTGTTAATGTAGGTCTCCAGATAAATACATTTTCTTCATGTGAATTTTGCCATCTGAATAGAATTTAAAATATACAAAGCCATCCAATACTAAAGTAATAATACTGCTGTGCTACCAGGTAGAAGCAGCCTTGAGCTGAGGATTGTCTCTTGAAGAGTCTGCAGGCAGCAGTGGCTAGCACATGTCCCATCACTCTGGGAATCCAATAACTTTGTAAGGAAACAAAACATAAAGTTACATTTTTGATTTTACAAGCAAACTGACACTTCAAAGTGGTTTTAACATAATACTGTAATGCAAAATGGCAGCTAATTCCCTAAAGCAATGGAGTAACTTCCAGTTGTGCAGGCTGTTCAGCTTCAGTGTGACAAACAATGCTGCTGTAAAAAACGAGATGGTGAGATATTAGATGCTCTCCCCCTGAGCTAAGAGTGCACGTCCTTCTCGACGGGAGCTAGAAACAGGAGAACTGGCACTGTCCTACCTTGGCTCAGCGCTGCAGCGTCACACTGAGCGGAGCTTTCATATTCCTGTTCTGAAATGGGAGTTAAACAGGGAAAGCAAAAAGCTGGTTTCAAAGGACCGCTGGCCTTCTCTATAGGAACAGCCTGTTGTTTGTAACCGTGAGAGTCTGGACTTGGAAAGCTTTCGCTTGTACTGTGGAGTGTAGGTAAAATAGAGCGTGTCTTTTCTTCTGACAATGAGTGCAAAGTGAAGAGGAGCAGTCTTTAGCATTTAACTGCATTTCGAGATAAAATTAAAGGGAAGGGAGGAGGAGGAGAATGTGATTCCTGACAACACATCCTGAGGCATCCACTCAGCAGACACTGCAGTCTGAAAGGAACCTTTTTAATTCCCCTAAAAAGAAATCTCTTGCTGGCTGCACTTTTGTCCATTTATGCTTCAAATGCTGTATTTTTTTTTCATTCTTGCTTGGGAATCGATCAGAGCTCTGTCTTGTTTCCTAAAACCACACATTCTGTGTGCCTTGTCCTTCCCAAAGTGAACCTGCCACGTTGGCTGGCAGACTCGCAGACAGAACCAACTCCCTCGCTCTTTCTCTAGATGACAATGTTGAACCTAGAAATTATTTTGCTGTCTCTAGTGCCATAAAGTTCCTCCCGTGTCTTTCAGGTGTTCTCTTGCTGGTGTTATTGACAGAAGGCACAATTAGATTGCCTGTGCCCTAAGGGACCCCCAGCCTCTCCTCTGTGACTGGCTCTGCATCAGCAAGCAGTACAGCGCAGGAGGAGTGGGTCTGTACAGGGAAACAACTGGAACTGAGAAGCGGCCATCCATGTTTGTTCTGGGGTGAGGGAAGTTACTGCCAGTTTTCTCAGAGAGTTTTTATGGACTGAACGCTCGCTGGAGGTTGGAGCACATTAAAAGCACATCTGGAGCACAACTTACAGTTTCCTGTCACCTAAAGTGCTCCCCTTAGCGCAGTCTGAGGCAGCTGCGTGGTGCAAACCAGAGTGAGCAGGGATCCTGAAAGGTTTGCCTCGACAGCGCTCTCCTCACCCAAACTGAAATGCTAATATAGGTGTACCCCTTCAGCTCCTCTGCAGAGCTAAGTGCCCACCTTCCCGTCCTTCCCTGTGCAGCAGCCTGGTTAGTGCTCTGCTTTAGTTCATAGGGACGGGACGGACAGGCTGTGTGGAGGTTGGGTAAGTAAGTTCATGGCAGTTATGGAAAGAAAGGCTTTGGAGGAAGCACTGGGATATTAAACTTTGATGCAGTTGCAACACTCATTAAATAGTTCTTTTAGTAAAGGCAGATGTAAAAATACTTCACATTATTATCAAAATGAAATATTGAAGATAGGTAGTAGACAGGAAAGTATTTAGGTCTCTGTTACCAGCTGCATGTTTTAAGAGGAACCCAAGGAGATTTCTTGGTCATTTCTTGCTATGACAGTCAGCATGTGGGAAGAATTCTGGCTGCTTGGAGTCAGAGTATGAAGCTTTTCCATAAAGCAAAAGCTCTGCCAAAATTCTGTCCACAAATATAGAAAGACTTCATTTGATTTATCTAAACAGAAGGTTTTCTCTTTACTAAAGCAGTAAGAATCAAGCTATACACTTTGACAATTCCCTGGTGAAAACATGACCAGCACTGCCATAATCCTGCAAAACAATTTGATTCCATCTAAACTGTATTTTATGATAGGAAAATTTTCCCCTTTGCTACGTTCCAGCCAGTTCTGGCCTTACATCCTGACGTGATGTACCTTAGTGATGATACAGAAGTTCAAGGCAGGCAAGTGAGACTGAGCAACCCCGTTGTCCCTGTGAAGAAGGCTTACTGCAGCTTGCAGCTGAATGTGGTTGGACCTTTTGCTTTGTCCACAATGTCCGTGCTAAATGAAGAGCACTTACTGATTAAACAGTGTAGGTCTTACTCTCTTCTGCAGGAAAGCTCTTTTTGTAAAAACAACTTTATGGATGGGACTTCTTTAAAGCATTTAGATTTAGACTGTCAAGCCTTTGTGTTGGATGGATGAAAAGATGCAATGGAAAAGGAGCTTCAGTGCGGGTATCTTCCCTAAGGGAAGGCTCATCACAGTTTTGGTGCCTGGCTCTTCTACAGGCCTTAACGTTATAGCTTCTCATGAGCCTGAAGGATGCAGGAGGAAGGGCTTTTACTTATTTTTCTGGTTTTACTGGCTACCTTCCCAGAACTTTGTGGTATTGTTACTTTAATTTGCCTCTTAGTCTCTTTAAGAGCACCTTTGTACTTTCAATATTCTGGATTTACACCATTTGCTGGTGCAAGTTAAAGGCCCATTTGCCGCTGCTGTTGTATTAAATAGGCTTATGGGTGCCTCCTGCGTGTGAGTTTCTTCGCTGCGAACCAGCCATCTGTTGGGTAGCGTAATGCACGGGAGGCTGTAATTACCCTCTGGTTTGCATGGTCAGCCATGGGTCAGGTGAAGGCTTGAGGGTAAAAGGCCCATTTCTGTCACGTCCACAGCATTTAAAAATGATGGCTTTAAAAAGGCTGGCAAGAGAGAGGGGAAAGTGTTGCTGTAGGACAGTCAACTGTCCAGGAGCTGAGGAGTTGACAGTTCCCCACTAGTGACAGCAGAAGAGTGTTCAGGGTGATGGACCTGATGGGCTCCCTGGGCGTACGGGACTGGCACGTGTTTTGATTCTGCAGACATGATCCCCGCAGAGACAGAAGTAAACACCTTACAGAAAAGGGCCTGGGACTGTGCTGTGCTGCAAGCGTTACCTGTTTCACCTTCACTTCTGCTGTCAGTGTTCAGCGTGTTTGCTTGTGGGGCGTGTGAGCACCACTGCGCTCATCTCTGGGCCTTTACAGGGACAGCCTGAGACTTGAGGGGTTTGAAACCACCCGTGATTAAGGAAGGACTGTCCTGGTTGTTGTGTTATTGGTACACATTTACTGAGTTAATTCAGCAGTTCAGAGTGAGGAAATGCACACGGGGATGGAGGTCAGGGAAAGGTCCAGGGAGATGCTTCTCTGCAAATAGTGTTTATATGTCAGGGGGGAAGAAAAGAGAGAGAAAAAGAGAAAAACACTAAAGTGTATTCTAGCAACTTCTAAGAACATTTGATGGTGTGAATTACTTCAGTGCATTTTTTTATCATATCTCACATTGGTGCTTACCAAAGGGAGAGCCTGAAACAGTACAGTAGCTTCTGTACAACAGTTTTACCCTCTGCACCAAAGACTTCCTGAGGGCCTGAAGAAATCTTATGCATTTATTATAATGAACAAGTTAGCGGGACTTCTGGTAACACACTTTACATGCACATTACACTACATGTAAGTGAGCAAGGCTGAAGCACAGAAAAGGGAAACTCTCAATGCCCAGGCGGGTGGGAGAAGCTTCTGTTGTACTGTGGGGTAAGTCCGGGAGTCGGGGGAACCACTTCTGCAAAGGTCTGCAGCTGGTATCTGGCTGCTCATTGCTTCAGAAGCACAATTAAGCAATTGAGCAAAGTGCTGCTGCTGACTTTTAGAGGATGCAGGCAAAGAATAGAAGCTGAGTTATATAGTGCAGTAACAGCTTGAAACTAAAGCCAAAAAAAAAAAAATAGGAGGAGGACTCTTCCCAGCTGGACTCTCAGACTGGTTTCAGCCCAGTGGTATTTCAAAAATACCTGACAGACACAGCTATGACTTTCTGCACTCTTAGTTGAAAGAAAACTCATTTGGAGATTAAGCATTGCTCTTAATGCTTATGATTTTGATATGTTGGTTTACAGAAGGGAGGCATATATTAAAAATAATGAAGTAGCACTGACATTTCAATGCTGCTCAATTACAGCATGTGTCTCTCTTGAGGATGACAGTTATTAGAGTGCAGGTGTGACTATAGCCAGCATTTCTCTGGAGATGACTTTTTTGTTTGTGTTTGAAAAAATGCCATAAACCTTGTTGCCTTTGTCTTCCATTTTTTAGCTCTTAGTTTTATGGGAGGGAGGAGGACAAGGGAAAAGGGGGAGAGGAGGACGAAGAGAACACAATATGAGAAGAGTGATGTTTGCTATTCCAAAGGTCAAGAAGAAAGAAGGCCATTACTGGCAGCATCCCAAGGAAGTGCCACTCAGTCGTGGCTGATTCTCCTGGGGAGAGTTGCTTCCCTGCTAAAGTAGTCCCAGAAGACTGCATTGAGAGCCTGCATTCACAAGTTATTTCAAGGATGTTCCTTACCCAGTTTGTAATCAGGGCTGCACATCAGAAACTGCATAAATGAACACTCTCATTAGGGGCCATGAATAGGTACAGTTTGTCTCTTAAGAGTCACCTGAAAAAAATCCCTATTTAAATGAAAAATGCAGCCATCTCACCTGGTAACAGGGACTTCTCCCACAGAAAGCACAGGAAACAAGTGGACAATTGAAAGGGAACTCTTTTGCAGACCAGACCTGAAAGGTGGGCACTTTTTTCTCTCCAGGTAAAACTTGTTCCATGCCATTTTATGCCCTGTGTTGAGTCAGTAAAATCAAAAACAATGTGGTTTATGCTGGTCAGGTAAAATGACTTCCCCAGTTTCAGAAACGTCCTTTCTCAGCAGTGATGACAGTGCCTGTTTTGGTACTGTATTACCCATAAAAGGAAACAGAGTCCTTCAGGAACAAAGGACATATGTAAGAGCAGAATCAAAGTTCTGGTGTCTACTGGCCAGACAACACAATGATCAGAAGTTCATTGCTGTCATATTTTGGATCTGCGTCCCTTACTGCTGGCCCATTCATGTGCACATGCTGCCATGCTTCCACGTGTAGCAGCAGCCAAAGCTTGCTCTGCTTCTGGGCTCTAAAAAAGAACCTGTTTCCTTGGAATGTATTTGTCCGGTTACCCGAAAAATAGAAACTTTCTATTTGGATGTTGCACAAGACATGCCAAAACCAGGGCTGGGCAGGACTGTAGAGCAAGGAGGAAGGACCTGAAGCAGTTCTGTCAGAAAGCTGGGATTCAGCTCTCTCTTTCACTGTCTTCACCCTTCTTTATGACATTTAATATTTATTGCAAGGGCTTGATCCAAAGCCTGTTAGTCTCTCTGCTGCCTTCAGTGGATTTTCGTTTGTACACCTCAGTTCGGGCTTGAGGAATCTCTTACTCTGTTAGAACCTCTAGAAATTATTTTAAACCCACTGATAATTGGCACAGCTGTTCTTTGAGTCTGTTCAAGACCATTAGAAGCAGTCCTCCATGGGTCCGAAACCCATAGATTAAGAACCACTGAACTAAACACAATTCAAATAATGCCTCAAGCACTAATAGATACTTTTATTTGCTTCTCCCTCTCCCAGCTGTGATCAAATTCAGCCTTTTCTGTTCTACCTTAAGGGTTCAAGCAGTGCACTGACAAATGGATGACCGTAGGAGAGCACAATTGCTTCGAGGAAGTTACCCTTCACATGAGCTGTTTAAGGGGAAAAAATAAAATTGGTTCACATAAAATTGTATGAACTCCGTGGTTTATTGCCTAATCTAGGAAAGGGTAGTAAAATAGTACCAAGTTGGAATTTTTTTAATTAAACCCACACTTGTTGACTTAAAGTTTGTTTATGAATTCTAGCAAAGATTTATGTACAATAGCAAACCAAACCATTTATTATTGCAGAGCTTGTTGTCATGTAATTTGTAGAACTGAGTGAAAGAGAGATTATTACATTCAAACAAATTTATTGTTCTGTAGCTCGGGGATGTTCTTTTGGTTGTTGGGTTTTGGCTTTTGTTTCATAAAGTAAGAGTAAATGAATTAAAGCACTGAAGTATTGGAATTTCCCCAGAGGAGTGGGATACTCACACAGGCTTCAGACCAGCAGCTCTGGATCAAGGCAGAAGGCTTGGGTTTCCTCAAAGCTATAGTCTTATATTGTTATAGATGTAGAATAGAAGTGGATAAATCATTGGTGTGATCTTTAAAATAGCCTGTTATATTAAGGGAGAGATCCAGGATATAAAATTGTATGAGAACGTGTACCTTTATATTGGTCTTGGGTTCTCAGAACCTTATAGAAGAGGGTCAGCTACAGAACTGCTCACAGGAAACAGTATTAAGTGTCAGAAAAGTGCAGAATCCTTATTTCCAACCTCATTTTCTCTAACGAATTAGCTACAACCACCTCATTATGGACATTGTTCTTGATCAAACTTTTCTGTCATTTTTCTTAATGACCAAATTGAATTTAACCTCTCTCAGCTTGAGAACTATTATTCTTCACCTTAATGACAGGACTGGATTTAAACTATTCCTTCTCATTCACTACGTGATTACAGTAAGTGTTAACTGTTAAAAAGAAGCCATCACAAAACCTCGGTGTACTAAAATGGAAATCTTAATTTCACTAAAATTAAATGACTCAAAAATTCTCAGGGTATGGCTGGATGCACAACCTCTCACCTTCTTTCAAGGCCATTTATCTGTTTCCTCCAGTCATTTGTTCCTGACCCCATATGACATTGGTTCAGGAGCCCCTCAGTTGTGGAGGGGGTGTGCAGGCTGGGACTTCACTCTGAGCCCCAAAAGTATTGCTTTGGCACAACAGAGGGGACAGTTGAGAGCAGGAGATAGGGATGGGGAGGAATGGGAGGAGGATGAAGAACCTCTTGCCCTAGCATTTGCACACCTATACATTGCCACGGTGCTGCACACGAGGAACGCTCTCACATTATGGTGCGTGATGGTGTCCATAGCTCCTGTGGCCGTCCTGCAGGAAGCACTGAACGCAGCGTGCCGAGTGCTGTACAGCAATCGGACCCGGTTTTTAGGCTGCAAGCAGGACTTTACCCTTAATGTTTCTACATCATAATTTGATGATAGTAAATTATGACTAACTCTTTGGATGCCCTGAATGAGACAGCTGGGGAATGATTTTTACCGTTCTCAAAAAGTGTTGGGTGAGGCACTCTGAATTTGGATGTCCCTGCAGACAATTTAGGCTGACACTGGTTGTGGGATCTTCTAGACTTGTAGGATGTTTGTTTCACTCAATTGACATTTTTCAGGAAAAATCCGAGGTCACCCTGAGAGCTTTCCCTTTGAAAGGTAGAGGCCACCCTCAGCAAAGCAGCAGTGTTTAGGCTGAGCACTGCTATTGAAATCTCAAATTTTGGACATTCAGAGCTCTCTTCAAAATATTTATTCTGCAAAACCCTGCATTTACTGGGACATGATGCACTATCAGAAGGAGGATTTCATGAGGCAATGAATATAATCTTTTGTTTGTATTATGGTTTATTGTTTCTTTCTCTCTTTGTCATAAAGCAGGAGTAATGTTCATGGCATTGGAAGACACGTGCACAATAAACAGCTCGGTTGTTCTCAAACACCTCAACTTGCTTTGGTACTTAATCACCCAGAGAAAATGTTTATTGCCATGCACACTCCTCTGCTGAGAACATTATCCTTTTAATTATAAAACGTTGTGCTGTACAAGACCTACAGTACAGTATACAGAATAAATTCTGGTGTGTGTTTCTCAGGCAGGAAGAATTCCATGGTGGGATCCTTGTCCCTTTCGTCTGCTTATCTTGACTGGACATAATATGGATCTAACCTATCTTCTCTGACTCCAGTGAGCTTTGGGCTGGCCTCCTTTTTTAAATGTGGGGTCCTCCTGTGGAAGCTCAGTTCAGCTTCACCCTTTGGGGTCAAGCCCTGAAAGAGCAAATTCTCAAGGGCCAGGTTTTACTGCCTTTATTCAGTGAAGAAAAGAGAATGTCTGCAAAGTAAGTGATAGCACAAAGTAGAAGTCTGACAGAATTGGACTTTGGCCCCACTATGGCTAGCAATAACCTTTGCTTAAAACCTTCCTTTTCTTGGACTTGCTGAATACCACTGTCTTGTTTAACTGTTGCCTTTTATGTTGGAAAAGAGAAAAAAATGAGGAAGTTAAAGAGCAAGTTTGACTTAAAAGGATGTTGCCATAAGTATTTGTATAGATTCTCTGTATGATGGGGAAAAAACCCTACTGTGTCTTTCCCCCCTTGCACTGATGCATAGCAGAGGTGTGACAGGGACACAGTGGGTGGCTCAGGGAAAGGTTGTGCAGAGGGCGTGTGGCCGCCCCTGCCACCGAGTCGGTGTCACCCCCGGCTTCCTGGGAGCAGGCAGCCGCAGCCTGACCCATGTACATCCCCCTCTGCAGTACTTTGGCTCCTTTGTCACAGACTAAGCACAGAGGGAAATGCCGTGTGAAAGTAGCTCAGCGCTTCCCGCACGCCTCCCCCTTCCAGGGCCTGCTCCCAGGTGTAAAGGGGTATCTGTATAAGCTGGAATATACCTAGTACCTCCCCAGCCCCACAGACTGTGGGTACACAGTGCTGACTGACTGTGACTGTGTGACAGTTGTACTGACTGCACAGTACAACCCCCAGCTGTCCGATCCTCTCACAGTCAAGCCTGGAGCAGAGGTGACATTCTCTGTGCAGTTACAGGGGTCTGACCACATAACCATAGCCCAGAGAGGCTTCTTCAGCTACCTGTATTTTGAGGAAAATGTGAGCATCTACTGTCGTTCTGCCCCTATACAGGTCCCAGAGCAGTGTGCCAAAACCCTGCATCACGTATTCCTACCTGCTGTGGTTTGAGTGCAAAAATGCAGTGACACGTATTTTATTTAACCTCTTCTGTGCTGCCTTGGGTTGTGAGGCACAGAGTGAGTGGTGGGATGCTGCACCTGATGTCAGGTCCTTTGCTGTTCAGCCCCTTAAGACACAGGCTTTCATGGCTCCCCTGGCAGAGTGTAAAGCCCTGGCCATATCCCAGGGCTCATATGCCAGGCACCTCTGCTGGGAGCTCCTGGGGCCCTCGAGCACGGGGGAGGCTGTGGCAGTGTGGTGACAATCCATAAGATGCAGGAGTTGTGTTGGGCAGCAGTTGTTGCCCCCGGTTTCATCTGTAACCGGGTAGAGCTGACAGATTTCCAAAGAGTCAGAAGTCTCAGCTGCTGTTTTCCATGGACCTTTTCTGGGTTCCTTCTCCTGTTCTCCCCTCCTGCAAAGGGGCAAAAGGGATTTATCCATAGCCACGTCTCCTATGCTGGAAGACCTTCCTCCCATTATTTCTGCAGTCCTGAATCTGACCCAGTGTTGTTTCTCCTTCTGGTGCTCATCCTACATCCCCTTGGCCTAGGGCACTCTCCTTGAAATGATTAGCTGTCACTTCCACTTTGTCTCTCCAGCTCTTTTTTACAAAGCTAGTGGAGTAATAGGGCCTCAGAGTTTTCTTTTGATATGTTTTTCATCTAAAATTCCAGCATCCCTGCATTCCTCCCTCCCTCCTTTCAGTTTTTGTACTAGGGGAGAGATTTTTACATCACATTGTAGATTCTGAAGCTGAAACAAGAGGCGTTGGTAGGGAATAAGAAACAATGAATCCATAGGAGTGGAACAGAACTTCATTGTGCATCCAAAAACTTACTAGATGCTGCATGAGAACATAGTAATGTTTCGAATTACTATTGTCTTGTAGCATCTAGGAGTCAGACTTACTGCTGTCATTTCATGATAGCTCTTCTGGAAGGCACCCAGCGTGCGTTACCCCGTAATGTAACTTTGTCTGATGTGCCTCTGTTTTATGTATAGGTAGTAGAACAGCTACAGACACCTTTTTATATTTAGCAGCAGGTTTATAAGGATTGAGAAAAATGCCTGCATACCTGTATTGTTCCCATGGCACTTGAACACTTAAATGTCTTTTTTTGTTTGACATCCTTTGTATTTTAATAACACACAGAGGCATCAGCAGACATTGGAACTCTATTATGTGAGGCACTATATGAACGTGGAGAATGGCAGCACCTGCCCCACGTAGCTCACTGTCTAAAACAGACAAAACAGGCACTGAAAGTCCTATTATCTCCATTTATAGGTAAGGCCACAGGATAAATTAAGACTCCTATGGTTATACACAGTCTATAATAGTTGTAGTCGTCGAACCCCTATCTCTAGAGTCCCAGGCTAGTGTTTTCTAAACAGAATAACTACTGCTTTCTTGGAAACAATTTAACTCTGTTAATAATCAAGATGTAAAACGAAGTAATGCAGGTATTGAGACAAAAAGGTAATATGTTCAGATACTACTTCGTGGGGCTGTTACCATTTTATTTCCATAGGAACAGACCATTAAGACACAAATTAAGACTATTTATTTTTAAACAGGTAAAATATGCAACATAAAACTAAAACAGAAAGAGCCCCAATTGTCCTTTCACCAGTTTCATGCCTCTGGTGTTCCCTGGCTTGACTAGAGTTACTTTAGTTTTGAACCACACTAAGGGAAAGAAGCATATTGCCCTCACAGTCTGTCCCCAAGACTCATTCATTTCCAGATAAGACCTCAGTGCAGAGTTCACTGCTGGATTGCCTGGTTCCCAGCAGCAGCTTTCCCAGCTTTAAAAGAAATGGTCCAGTCTTTAAGTGTATTTACATTTAGTTGCAGTAGTCAAAATACAAGAGGAGAAAATACAGTTGGTCTCTCATTCACCTTAAAATGCTAAAGCTGGTAAACCCACTATTTCTTCAGGAACGTGAGAGCGTCTTTTAAGATTATCAGATCCTCTGCCCACTATTTTTAAGTCAGATCTGCAGCTCTGACACTTTATTTTCTGCAGTGGATGAGTAACTGCATGTGGCAGGTTTACAGAAAAAGAATTCATCACCTTCAGTGATACTTAAGGAGAGCATTGGTACCATCTGCACTGATCCCATTACAGCCCGTTTACGGACAGCTGGGATGTCTAGGCATCCACTCTCCTCATTAATCCCCCATTCCAGTACGATAAACTTCTGCAGAGATGGCAACACATTGCAGATGGAATTAATCCACCATGGCAGGAGCTAATTAAGAGAACAAATCTGAAGCAGTGCCTTATGGCTTTAATTCCCTTTTTATACCTGCAGGGCAAGGACTGTTGAAAATGAAAAGAAGTTAAGCTTGAGCCGATGCTGGCATTAACCATGTCTACAATCTCAAATACTACTGCTCCTGCTCATTTCAGCAAAGCCTTGGATCAGACTTTTAAAATTTTTTTTTTTAAATTAATGAGCTATGAAGAGAACAGAGGGGAAAAAAGCAGTTTTCATTAGGAATGTTCAAAAATCAACCTGACGACTCTGCTAAGAAAGCTGATACAATTAATCTCAGCATTGGAGCACAGTTTTGCAAGGTGGCACGTATTTCTAGGAAACAGTATTCAGACAGGTACAAAAGGTCTTTCCAGGAGCAAGTAGAAGCATAAATTACCTGAAATTGTATCATTTATAACAAGAAATAGTCCTCCACAAGGTGTTGATGTGTCAGGGTAAAAGCAACCGTCTGTGCTTGTGTTCCCCAAAGGGGAACTCTCTTTTCGTAGGTTTTGGAACTTCAACCATTAAAAAAAAAAAAATAAGCCTGAAGCTTTTCATTATCCACCAGTTCAACTCTGATGAGCCCCCTGTCTAAAGCCAAGAACGGGGGATGATGAAAACAAAAACCTCTGCACGTGATTTTGTAAGATAGGAGTGCCAGCAGATAAGTGACTAATAGCAGAGGAAACGAACGAAATGTGCACAGGAGCACCTGGGAAATGTTAGAGCTACTGGTGATCTGTGCAGTATTTATGCGCAAAACCTTGAAGCGTGTTTTCTGGATCAGAGTTGTACAATACGTGTTATTTCAAACTTTAGTAGTTCTATTTGTAGTTCACTGAAGCATGTGCTTGGCTTTCAGCATATGTTTGAGACCCTTTTCTGTTTGTCAAAACACTTTGGGCTAAATATACAAAAGATATAAGCCTGGTGATCAGTATTATATGATCTGCCTTAAGGACCCTTGCTGTCACAGAGGAATCCCCAGTCCTGACTTCAGGCTCTCTAGGCAGTGAAGTCACTGGTACCACAGAAACAAGGGAGGAGTTGATAAAGCCAGTTGTAGAAAATGTTGAGTAATTGCCATTTTTTTTTTCCAGGAACTGAGACATCTCCTTCTGCAGAAAAAGTTAGACTTGCGACTTTTCCTGGAATTAATTCCTCATGCCCTTAGTTATGAAACTAGAGTGGTGTAAAAATAGGTCAGAGCTTTCTTTAATACGTGCCTAGTGATAGCAGTGAATATTCCACTCCAGATCAGTGGTCTGAACACATCAGGTGAAATAAAAGTAGCTCTAGACCTAGAGGGCACTCTTAATTGCCTTGCAGCATCATCCAGAGATGTGTCTGCACTGCTGATGTTTAGGAGGTAAGAGATGTTGTTAGCCCAGGAGTCAGCTCCAACTTGGTAGCGTTTTTTAAAGACTGTGGTTCTGGTTCTCAATACATGAGACTTTGTCACCTCTGTCCTCTTGTGGATCTGGGCAGTGGTTCCCACCGGCAAGGACTGCGAGCCTGAACAGGGTCACGGCGCTAGGAAGCGGTGTCAGAAATTCACTGCAGAAATTGGACTTAGAAAGGGAATCGTGAGCCCAAAAGTGGACAGCCAGGAGGGAAGTTGGGGAATTGCTGTCCTAGGGGGAGAAGGGTAATTGTAGCGTCATTGAGCAAAGCACTGTGCAAACGGGTCCACACTCGAGGCATCCGAGATAGATTAATGCAGAGTTGTGCTTTCCTTCCTAGGCTTTGTGGGCTCTGGGATACGTCTGCATGCTATGGCTTCATGTTGCTACAGCTTTCCTGTCTGTTGAAATCAGTGGGACTTCTGTCTCCCCTCCAAGTTCAAGGTTGCTCTTAAGCACAGACGTTAATCGAGTTGGTAGCAAGCCCTTTGCCGAGTTAGGGTCAGACAGGCATTCTGGTAACCCATGTGCAGAGCATCTCATTAAAAGAATGTGACTGATCCTAGACAAATAACAGCTTGGGAGCAGAACATCATACGTGCTTTTGGTGGGGGGATTTGTCACTTGCTGTGTGTCTGTTACTTGCAATCCATTAGAATGATGTATTCCTAAATCCAACTGATAGCTGGGTCTGGACAATTAGGATTGATTTTATGTATGGATCTTTGGAGTCCAATAACTTATATAGGAACAGATACCTTAAATAGTAATAGGCCCCATTATTTTCCAAACTATGCAAATGTCTTAAATTTTACTGCTAGGTTATTAAAGTCCAGTTGTTTGCATATGAAGAGACGGAGTCTGGATAAATTTTTGAAAATGTGCCTCTGAGCATTGATGCTACGAAAACATCAAAGTTACTTCAAAACCTTCAGTCAGACGGGGCTCCGAGAGGTTTGGATTGTCTCAAAGTGAGCAATTAAGCTTGAACTGCTAGATCGAATTTTTAGAAGAATTGTTATGGGGAAGAGGAAAAAAAAATAAGCAACAGAATTTTTGGCCTGTGCTCTTTGGTTGTAGTTCAAGGAAGACTGTGAGTATTATTGATTGAGGTTTTCAGCTTCGAATTGAGAAAAAAGATTGAAGACTTAATTTTACTTGTGGCAGGCAAGGATCAGCCCCCTGCTTCTGTAACTGTGTGTGCTCAGGCAGGCTGCCGGGCCAGGCGCAGCTTTGTTCCCCTCCTTTGGGCTCCACAAGAAGAACTTGCAGAATGATGTCTCAAAAGATCGGATTTGAAAAAGCACCAGACATTTGAATACTCACTGAGAGGAAAGGACATGTTGCTCGTGTTGCAGAATTAGGTTATTTTTCTAGACTAAGCTCCTCCTTTCCTTCATACACACCGGATTTTTGCTGTGTTTGTATTTTGAAACCCTGAGCTCCAGAGATGCGTGCAGGTGAGATACAGGAGGTGAAGGGGACTATCCAAGCTCTTTCAAATCCCAGAGATTCAAGTGAGACTTACTTTTGATTTGGGGTGAAGTTTTAATCGTTAGACTAGATGCAGTATGTTCTTACCTTACTTGTTAATGAAGGTTTGCTCCACAGCTCTGTATGATCATGGAGAAATGGCTTCTAAATCAATAGACGTTGGTTAGGAATGATTTAAACGATTTACCGTTGTTTGTGTAAGTAGTTGGTCAGTTTATATGAGCACATTTGAATGAATAAGAGATTTGAGTCAAGCGACGTTTTGTTCAGACCTTTTCAGCGTTTTTAAAAACGGACCCCTCTGTCACAGAGAGTTCCCGACTCCCTTTTCACCCATGGGCGGTAAGGGGGAACAGCGCTCAGGTGGCGTTGTGTGGAAGTCCAAAATCAGCAAGTATCTGCCTAGAGAAGTCATGTGCCATACTAGATCCTCCTAGACCAGCTTCTGGTTGACAGCATATGTGCAAGACCGGTGCACGTGGAATCAGAAGCATGCCAGTGATTCCTGCTAAGTGGTAGAGCCAAGTGGCAAATAATTCCTGCTAATTTCAGAGAAGTTGCTGGATTCATAGGCAGGAGGAGCTGGACTCCTAATTCTTCTGAGTAGGCAGCTCCTGTGTTGGAGATAGGAGTCTTGGAATACATCTTTAGGCAGAAGATTCCTATATTTATTTGTTCTGTAAGTGAAAAATAATATTTCTATGGCACTTGGCAATTCATGCAAAGGCTTTCAACTTAATTTTTCTCTAATGCTTTTTTCCCCCACTAGTTCAGATGGCAGGTTACTCTTTCATCTTTCCCAAACTGGTATGTCTTCAGATCGAATACTTACAAAAAATAGTTCAGTAAAATAACTCTGGCCTTCTGCAGAGAGTCATGGCAAGCATCAGAATCTTTTTCACCAGTTTTGGTTTTTAGAGTCTGATGTTTATAAATCATTTGATATGTAACTGTGTTATTTCACTTGATGACCTTAGCAGTTTTGTTCGGGGGGTAAAGGGTGCCAGGTCTGGGCTGGTAGGTGCTTGCTCTGTCTGCCTGGCCTGGAGACTCGGTGTCCTGAGAGTCCTGGGGGCAGGGATTTGCCCCAGATACCACCACACCTGGCTACAACTCTGATAGAGTAAACTTTAGAAACAGCAGAGGCTTTGAACGGACAATTAGGAGTCAAAAACCTCTAAAAAAAGCACCCCAGGGAGTCGAGTTCATACTAGAATTGAGGGGAAGGAGGAGTTGCTAGTTGATTCTTTCTTTTGATGTATCAAGAATAAGGTTTAAGAAAAATTTAAACAGTTTCTTAAAATAATGCCTTTAGATGTGTGGGTGGAAGTAACAAATCTTTCAGCTCATAAAACTGATGCTTCGTATAATTTCCTGATGTTCACTTACCTTGGCTGTTAATGGAAGCTTGCATTCCAACATAAACTCTAATCATCCCACTGAGAGCAGCAGGAAAGATTGGTCCCTGGTGACAGCCATGGGCCATTAATGCACTACGCACAGTGGATGTACTCTCCCCTTCTGTTCACACACTTCAAAGCTATCAAGAGCAGCACAGTGCTAACTGCTCAGAAATGTACAGCGGGGCTGGAGCAGCGTGCTCCTGCCCACGGAGAGAGGTAAGCCCATCTCTAAGTTAAAACAGACAAATGACCTTGGAGGCCGTGCCTGCTCCTGGGGTATTCGCTTGCGTTCATGCTGAAGTGTGCTGGTAGAGTTCAGTACGAAGGGCTGGCCACCCGGTAACACCTTAGCTGCTGAGCTCTCCAACGCTGAGGGCTGCCACACATATAGATTTTCCAAGATTTCATCTTTCCATGGAAAGATGGGAGACGCAGTACCTCTGGTGTGAGTCTTCTTGACTCTGTGTGCTGTACAGCTGTTCTGTAGCAGCTCTATGGCTGCTGCCATGTGCCAAAAAACCTACTACATGTGCTCCAAGCTGATCTTTGGCTAGCGTTTCTGGTGTGAAAATCAATCCTCTGATTATACAGCTCGTGCTATACTGATCAGTTCACTTGTGGAAGAGTCTTGTAGCACCAAGCATTAGCCAGAGTAGTGGAGTTGGCTGTACCCTTAGGTGAAAGGGCATGAACAGAGGAGAGCTGGGCACGCACTGAGCAACTGGGCAGCAGAGAAAGTTGAGAGACACATAAACGATCGCGTGGGAGTGCAGCAGGGTGTGCCAGGAGAAAGGCTGGTCTTAAATCGGCTCTTGGGAAGGCCGAAGGGAAATGTTAATTAAAAATCTGGGAAGCCCTGAAGGTAATTTGTCCAGGTTAGGGTAGAGCCATATCAGTTAGCTAATATGGAGGAATTTGTCAGGATTTCTCTTGCAGCTGTAACATCATGTGGGAGGTTATGTGTGCGTATGTATATGCCAATGTGTGTGAGAGTATACATCCACATGCTTAAATCCAGTGCAGAGTTTGTGGACAATGGGCCAAAATGTAACTTTCTGGCGTGGCTGCTAATTGTACTATGTTGGCATAAGTCCCCATTTTCTTACTGTAAACTGCCAGGAATGAAACATTGTTCTTATTTTCTATTTCCTTTCTTTAATTTACTGCAGGCAGTAAATTAAAAGGAAGATCAGAGTCACTGAACGCCTAATTTGCAAGAGAGGCCTTAGCTGCTTGTTCCCAGGATTTAAAATGTGTTTTGCAAACTTCTATCCTGTTCAGATTGAATTTAACTGATTGGAAGTGACGTGGGCAGTCTTGCTCCCCACCAGAGCCATGCAGTAAAGCAGATGGCTGGCTGAGGCACTGTGCCATTAGTAAACGGATCAGCAAGGAGCCTAGACAGAAGCACACTTACAGCCTTTATATCTCACAAGGACGTATATTTTCTCTAAGATGAGGGAAAATTAATATGGCCTCTTTATTGGATGGAAAAGGCTTTTCAATTTAACCTTGAGCTATTTCTCTTTACAAAGAAATTGCATAAAAGCAACAATGAAAAATTTTAATCTCCTTACAGGATAATAGGAGAGAGATCATCTGGAGTTTATAAAGCATCTTAGTTAATGGATTCATTTTAATAATGACAGGTTTATCCGCCCACATTGGCAAATCTTGATTTTTTTTTTTTTGAGTGCATGCATCCAGATGACTCGTCTTAAAGCACAGAAAGGAAGTGTCATACTAAGAATAATACAAGCACTCTCCTGTCTGTCCTTTGGCAGTCGAGACGGAAGGTCCCAGCATTCTCCGCAACACTTGAGTCCATAATTTGGGCACGGTCTCTGACCGTCTTTTCTCTAAATCTTGATGTCTGTGCTACAGCTGATTCACCAACTGAATTTCTACAGCGTGATCTTCTCTGACTCTAACAGAGGTTCCTACTTGCAGCTAGCTAAAGTGCTTCCTCCGGTGTCATTTGCCAGCTGGTTCAGCTGCATAACTTCTCCCTGTCCTTCTGCTGGCACCCCTCTTTTTTTTTACCACCACCAGCAGTAACTGTTTGCCTTTACTTTAAAGGCCCTGCCTGATCTCTTCAGGTTTCCATTATCACTTCTCTTAGCTGTTAAGACAGTGGAAAGGACCTTCCCGCAGGCCGTGCCATTCTCCTTTCTGCCATTCCCTGCTTAAACCTTCTTTTGCTAAATTTTTTATGAGATTTCTGACTCCTGCTAACGCCACTGCTGGGTTATCTCCTCCCTTCCTTGGCTGCCCTTTTGCCTTCAGGCCCCAGCGTCCTGTTGGTCTGTAAGCACATGGGGGAAAAGCTTGTCTCTGCTCTGTCCGTGCAGTGTGTAGCTCTGTGTGTTCCTGGTCTATCACCATGGCTCCTGGGCCCTACAGTAATGCAAACAATTAATAGCAGTTCTTTTCACCGTCACCTGGAAATGCTTGTCAGCTTTGTGGCATTTCTTGTAGAAGTTTAGCAAGCCTTGTGAAGCAAATCTTGCCATCAGGGAAGAAAGCAGAGCTGATTATCAGTACAGGAATAATACAACACTGTCCTATGTGGAGTGTTGGTTTATTTTTCACTTGCTGAATACATGAGAATTCTTTAAGTAGGACCTAACTTTGCCTCAGCAGATAACTTATATGTTATGAAATTCCTCTCTGTCTCAGATGCAGGTGTTTACCGAGGCTGTTGGAGTCTCTGCTGTCCTGCTCCGTGCTTTCCCTAATCAACAGGCACCCTAAGATGCTTGCTAGATTAACTGAAAAGTTGCCAGCTGGGAAGCAAGTCTGTGCTTGTGTCTGACCATTTGGTTGGATCTAATGTGAAAAGGGAAAAAAAAATTCCACTTTCTGTTTTGGGAAAATTCCCTGCAAAGACTTTCTGAAGGCTCAGGTTCAATGAGGGTGGCTCCTTTGCTCAACAGCACCTGGGTGGGTATCGGGAGATTTCTGGAAAGATCCCCAATGCCTCCTTTGGGACATTAGGAAACCTTAATACTTTACAACAGGGTATGCCCTAAGCAAAAAACTTTGTGAATATCATGCAAACGGCCCTATACTCACCACCTTGTAGCCTTAACTTTCCCCCATGGCCTGAGAAGGCAGAGGTGCTGGACACTGCTCCAGGTCTGCCTGATCTGCTCTCATCCAAGGCATTTACAGTTACTCCATATGAGAGGAAATACCATCAATAAGAGAGAAAAACTCTACTGTGAATATTCTGTGGCCTAATGATTAAGGCTTCATTCTCAATTTGGAACAAGGTGATGAATTTGAGTCCAGATTCTCCACATCCCCAGGCAGTTCTCTGACTGCCAGGCTGCTTGCTGACAGGCAAGGCTCTGCTTCAGGAGCCCCTTGGATCCCTTGCTTTGGGCAAAATGTCCAATACAGGCGGGTGGGAACTGCTGTTGGATCGTCAGTATTTTCACTTTGGTTCAGCTGACAAGCTAGCTTACTTGTGAGCTTTTTGGAGGGATGTGTGTTTCTGCCACCGAACTGATAATTTCTGCATGCGATTCTGTTTCTTCTTACTTCTCTGCCAGTTTTAATTCGTGTAGAGAAAGGAGAAAAAAAGAGCTTAAGATATGTAAAGTAAACAGCTTTCATTGTTTCTCAAATGTATTCATTAGTCAAAATTAGTCACTGAATAATTTACGTGGATGATTCTTAGTTCACCAATTGTCTGTGAGTAGTTCATTACCCATACTCAAATTGTAGATGTTTTGATTAGGCACATGAAATGCATCACAGCTGTGATCTTTCTTTCATGGTAGTTTCTCTGATGTCAGCAGAGGCTCTCCCCGTCTATACCAGCGGTAGACCTGAGTTAAGGTCAGTATATATCTCTCTTGATTACAGACCTTAAGCAAAGCTTCCTGAAGTCAACGCGCACTTTGTCTTCATGGCTGTCAGCCTTTGGCCGTGAGTGGTTTTTCAGCCATTTCAGGAAAACAGCAAGGATTCACAAACCCAAACAGGAATGCCAAATCCTGCACAGCAAGTATGAGGGAACAGGCTTGCTTTTCTGCATGACCTTTCATAGGTTCTTGATCAGCAGCCCATAGAACCTTGGTAGATCCGGGGCTGAAAATCAGAGGATTAGACCTTTAATTAGGTGTCTCCGAGCCAGGCTCTGGGTGTGAAAGCCGACAGCTCTGAATTGGCTTTGGTCAGGGCTGTCAATGTCGCAGTGGATACACATTTTTTTTAGAACATGTTTTACAGTCCTTTAGTCTTTCCTTTCTGCAAACAAGTTTTTCTTGCAACCTTTGGTTTCCACGACGACCTCTGGTTCATTTAGAAAGGACTGTATCTCTGAGGACAGCTTCAGTTGTCATTCTGCTTCAGTCCTGTTGGGACACAGTCTTAGTTCACCGTTGCTGTGGACAAACATAACATTCTTATTGCATTTATTAAGCTGAGAAAAAGGTGAAATCGTCATTGTTAGTCTACAAACAAGAGTTAAATACCTATCATCAAATTTAAAAAGGAGTAAATATGGTATAAATTATTCTAATAGGTTTGCACAAAAAAGAGCAATTAAACTAATGCAGTTTGACTTCTTTTCAATTAATAATGTTCCAAATCATTTCTACATTGTTTGGAAAGACTATGTGCAGATAATATTGTCTTACGGCTTGATTTTTTTCATGCAATTAGTTGCATACATTTGCTGACAGGCTAATTTATGAGCAATTGCTTTAAAAGCAGAACTATTTTGCATTTAATTACATCGGGTTGTAATCCATCTGTTGACAAATTTGTGTGTTTTGCTATTTATTTGCTAATGCGTTCCACTACTTCAACATGATCAGTCATACAAGTTGAATATTTTTTTGATTATATAAATACCATAGGGTAATTAAGGGCCAGATGTACGGCTTCTGGGAATGACTAGTGGTATTTCTACCCGCTCCCCCAGTTGAACCTTTTATTACTGCTCTGTGGAGAGTGAACAAAACTGTGATTAAAACTGGAATTCTGTGGCTGCTGTTTCTCAGCAGCTGCAACAGGGGAAGGTGGGGAGAAGTTTACCCGACGGGGCCCTGCGATGCTTTGTGCCCAGGACCTGCTTGCTCTTTGCTCGTGTGCAGGTTACCTCTAAAACGTCGTGTTCATGAGCAAATCGATGCTCTTGTCGTGGGGAGCAGGGGGAAATCAGACCAGGGTTTCTGGATTCACTGTTTTCACTACTCACTCTGAGGAGCAGGAGAGGCAAGCTGGGTGGAATGGCCCCTCAGGTGAGGTGCCTTTGGATGGCAGGTGCTTGGACATGGAAAAGCAGGAGCACTTTGTTTCAGTTGAGTTTCTTGCTGAATTGATTGGCAGTGGGTGCCTGAACTGTGGGTGCAGCATGGGGAATGGCAGTTGTTGGAAGAATGTTGTTTCTCTTGGCAGTTACTGCTTGAACTTACTGAAGAGCAGTGTTATTTGGGTGTAAGAAATATGCTTTTTTTTCTAATACCCTTGAGAGAAAAGAGAGGTATTGAGCTGAGGGGTTTCAAGACAGGTATGGTCCTTGGACTTTGCGTCATCCTTGGGGGAAGAAACAGGAAGGGTCAGAAAAATGTGGACCAGGTAAGGGATAGGTGTGTAGTGGCCTGCAGGTGGAGGAGCTCACTTGCTTTTTTTTCCTTAAGTGGGTAGTGCCTTCAAGACCAGTTGAGTTTAGGCTGCTCTCACAGAAAGGATAGCAGCAATGGATAAATCTTAAGACAAAGTCTTGGAAAAGTCAGTTGCATCTGGACACCCCCTAGCACTTGAAAAAGTACAGTAAGACAATGGACAAAGCTGCCTTTCTTCTTACAGCAACAGCCGCAGGGTGCGGTGTTGGATTCCCCTCTGTAGACAAAGCTCTGTCATTCTTTCCCGTATTGACTATTCCATTACCCCTTAAGGAACCCCTTTTGTTTGCGTGATAATTTGAGATGAGCTGTACTATCCAGGAAAGCGAAGGGCAGCACAGTCTGACTCTTGATAGAGCTTTTAAGAGTATTGAGTTCAAGGCGCATCAAAATAGCTCTAGAGTGTGCCATGCAAAAGTGACAGTAAGAGTGACAGCTGCTTGTGTATGAAAAGCAAAGTCTGAATAATGTGCAGTGAAGCTCTTCATGGTGACAGTGCCTGTAGAGATGTGCGTGAGCACACATCCGCTCTAGCTGGTTCGATTGCACTGTTGTGACAGAAGTACAGGCTATTGATTCTTTTTCCAAAATGAAGGTCATTGCAGGGCTTGTGAAGGTGCGTGTTTGTACGCTGGGTTTGTCTGTACTTAGCTTAGGTTCAGATACACATCAGCTTTCTCAGCCTCCGAGTGGGATTGAATTGAATCTTGCGATTACCACATTTTCAGGCAAACAGTTTCTGACTTTGGAGTAAAGACAAAGGTCAAATTAGAATTCTCCTTCTGTGCTTTGTATGTTGGATTTTTGGTTTTGTTTCTTTGTGGTCTTAAATAACTGAATTTCTATTTCTCCTGAGTATTAACAGCTGGCAGCTGTACAGATTATGAGAGTTCAGGCATTTATAAAAATATGAGTTCCTTTTGAAGTGCTTTAAAGTATAAATTATAGTTAGATAATATCCTCAGATGACAATATCAGCCTGTGAAAAAGGATTTTCTTTCCACACCTCCTTCTGCTTTTAATTTAGAAATTAAATACAATAGGGACTGCAATTATCAAAGATGCCAAAAAATATTCCCCCATGGGGGTTTCACCTAGAAGTTCTAGTTTCTGCTCAGTGTACTTTGGGAAGCTCAGTTTGTTAATATGCTTTCGTAGAGCTGTCTAACAGTCCCCATACAGCATGGTGAAAATAGAGCATAAAGGAATGGGTGGACACTTTGTGAGAGTCGGACAAATAAATTGCATGCTTTTTATTCTCCGAAGCACAGATGACTAGAATTGTAACTGACCGAATAATTTGCAGTGATTAATTTGAAGAGATTTTCCTGGTTTTCAGTGGTCTTTGAAAATCTGTACATTTAAGCAGAAGTATGGTTTCTTTAAACATATTTCAGTGTAATCGTTTGGTCTTGAGACTGCTAGCAGGCAATTCTCAGTTGAAATATTCAGTGTATAGACAAATTCCACAACTTCTGTGCTATTTTTGTCTTACATGATAGGGAGTTAGATGGAGATGGTTTTATTGCTTAAATTGCAAGTTGCACGTTTGATGATAATATTTGCCATTCTTGCCATTTTGGCTAACCATATTAGATGGTCAGGGAGAGGAGATGATATCATGTAATTCATATAAGTAGCAGGCTGGAATGTGAATTTTGCAATTGGATTTATTTATTATTGCTATTTTTATGGCAGTAGTTCCTAGTTACTGTTATGAACAGGGTGAATGGCTATGCGGGCGTTCCAGGCAACAGAAATCCTAGAAGGCTTCCCTGCATTACCTCAAATCATACTTTTCCTGCCATTATCATCTTAACTTCTCTTTAGGAGCAATTTTCTCATTGCAATTAATAATTGGTTTGGATATTGGTTTGCCCTTGTAAGCTGAGATGATTACAGAGAAGAGCAAGACAACGATTATGAGAGAACATGAACCCCACCCTGTGCTTCTGAGAAAAGAAGTCACTGATGAGCAGAAGCCATGGGGAAAGAAACAGCAACCTGCTCGAGTCCTTGTGTTCTCTAGGTTTATTTGGGATCAAGAGCTGAACTAATACACTGGGAAGGGCAGCGGGAAGGGGAAAGCAGTACAGAGGGAGCAGCTCTGAGATTCAGTACATCAGCCCGTGTCCATACTCCTGCTACGCCAGCTGAGGGTGTAGGACTTTTAAAGTACTTAACACATTGCAGTTTCATGTTGCATATTCAGCTTCAGAACTGAAGATAAGCATTTTCTCCTGAGATCTCTGTGCTGGTTTCCCAGCTGAAGAGGTCCAGAGGGAGTCTGTAAAAGTGGAAGTAGGGAAATTCTGAAGCATGATGAGGCTCATCTGAAACTTAATCACTGTTGGCCCTGATTTTACGTTCAAAATCCAAATAGCTTCAAAAATGAGTGTGGGAAAGAGCAGTGATTCTATCCCACATCTTTCATCATGAGATCCTAGTGCCCCCCAGAGTCTGACTCATAAAATCACTGAGACCAAGATCCAACGGACAGGCTGTCTTCCCTGAAACAGATGGAAATGTTTCATGGCATGGAGCTTGGACTTTCCCAGGTGTCCTATTAGCTGTCCAAAGTAATTCAGTTTAAATGACCAAGACATGGATGTTGCAAATTCTTCCCGAGTGGAAAAAAGAACTCGTTGGCTGAACGAGGGCAGGAATTAATTGGCGAAGAGCAAAGGCGTAGATCTGCAGAATTGTGAGGAAGTGACTACATTGCAACTGCTGGGTTATTTACTACAGCAGTGTAATTTAGGCCACTCAGGGTAGGGGTGAGATGAAGAGGGTGTTTATACCATTGGCTTTAGACATCTAACTGAAGTACAGTTTGGTGCAGTTACGGTTAGCAGCGGATGTTCCCTCTGGAGTCGATGGAGGGATGAGCACTACCTGAGAGCTGTTCAGGTCACAGAAGTCAGGTGGCACAAATACCTTCTTCATTCTTCTTCATGGTTCTTCATTCACCCAGTTCCCATCTACTCCTTTCTTCAGACTCGCTTTGCAGTCCCAGCTCGTGTGCCTGAGGCTGTTTCCCTGCCATGTTAGCTCTCAGTAAGTGGCCCCTTGCTACCCGCTCGCTCTGTGTTTGCCCCTGTGCACTCCTGGCATTGATGAGCCTCACCACAGGCTGAGATCGTATGCCCAGGCTTGCTGCACAACCCAAGGCCTACATAGCAAAGGGATTGCAGCTTTGCCTCTCTCAATCCCGAGGCTGTATTCCCACGCACTCGCTTCCCCTCAGTTGCTGTGGCACTACCTGCCCAGCAGCTCTTTAACCAGGAAGGTAGCCTGCTGCTCAGAACATTTTTTTATGAGCATGAGGACACTTCTTCTGCTACATCCAGATAACTTTCTCATTACACTTTACAGCAGACATTAGTGTCTAGGAAAAAAAAAACAAACAGATTTTATCTGCTCCCAGGATAGGACATAAAACAAACATCCAAGGCTCTGTAATGCCAAGATGTTTTTAGGATGCTTTTCAGAAAATGTACTTGACTTCAATCATTCCAAATCTATTTTGTAATTATAAAGCCATTTTACGTTCCTTTGAAACTGAATCTAAAGCTATTCCACAACCATACTGAGAATATCTTATGTATAGAATTAACACAAACATTTATTTCAGTCCTGTCTTTTTTACTGCATTGATAATCTTTAGAGTAGAACAAGGGGGCTTTGCAGAACCTGAGCTACTCTTTAACATCTCACCATGACCTCTGTAACAGGCTGCTTGAAGGAGTTCCATTCATCTAGGCAGTGTTAGTCCGAAAAAAGGAAAAGGAAACCCACCCAATGCCAAGTGTTAAGGCCAGATGGAGTCATTAACATTTAGCTGCAGCTCCCCCTGTGGCACAGGCCATACTGCTTCACTGGGGATTCCTTTGTCAAGGTGAGCAGCAGTGGTTTACTAGAGCACGAAGTTTATGACTGGCTCTAAGGTTTCATCAGCTGGCTGCAGGGCGTGACAGGCTGGTTCGCTTGCTGAATAGGAGAAGGGTCTATTCTCTCTTGTCATACGGTGATGACAGTAAAGACAAGATTGAAAAGCACTAAACAGGCCCCACGCTTTAGGAATATCGGCGAGGTTCGGATCAGCACGCTTGCCTATTATTATTGTATTACTTTCTCCTTGACGACACTGTGTGAGGAACACGATCAGATTTATAAAACCGTTCACTGCCAAGCCGTATGTAACCCTGATACTAAGTAGGTTTTCTTTGACTACAAAATAGCATTGGCAAAGCACAGATCATCTACCTACTAGATACAGCCTATCTCAGACAAACCAAAGCTTTCTTTAGAAGCAGCCATGTTAAAGCACAAATCCATCATTGATGTGCAGGGCCAGGAACTGAATGATGTGCCTTTAGAGAGCAGCCTCGTCGTAGCCTATATAATGCTAAGTAAGAGAAGCACATGGCAGAGGGGAAGGTGGAGATCTGCTTCTGCAGGTATGTGCTATGTTCACAGTGCGAGAGCATATGCAGTGAGTCAAAATAATACGTAATGAATTATCAAGTGTTATTATGCAAAGTAGTTGGAAATAAAACTGACATTACATAAAAAGTGATGTGATACAGGAATCACTCTGAAAGCAGAGGAAGGGATTGTAAACCAATGTGATCTGGTTCTGATTTGAAATTGGTGGAGTTGACATTCCCTGAGCATCTTTTTTGGCCCACAAGGAAATGAGCAGACGTCCCGCTCCCTGTGCTTACGGGAAAAGCAGCTGCATAGCTGTTCTCTCACCCCAGTCTCATCAATACTGGCTTTCATGTTATTAGCTCTCAAGATTGCTCTCGCAATGATTCAGCCTTTAAGATGTGGTTATTGTGCTTTTTATAAGTGAATGGGAAAAAACACAAAGGTTAGCTATATTTCTTCTCAGTGAATTCCTTAGCAGAAGGAAACATTCAATGATGCCCCTGTCTGTGAATGTGGTCTGACAGATCAATGCATTTTCTGGGTTCTGTTACCCTGCTGAGAATTTATAACAGATTTTGAAGCCAGACCACATCTTCCCTTCTAGCCAAGGATAAGTTAATTAGGTAAACGCCATCACACAGTCTCGCAAAGTTTCTGGGTTCTCACTCTCTGCAGGGAGAGAGGGGCATCTTGTCCCCTGTCCCCCAGGAGAATCAATGAAAGTCGCAGCATGTCCGTGCGTGGAGGTGCCATCTGCTTATGGGCCTTTGCCCCAGTTTGGGAGTGCTTTCTGTGCTGGGGGGGCTGCAAGCCATTTACCCCCTGCGCAAGAGGGATACACAGTGCCAAGGTGAATATCGACGAAGGATAAATGGATTTTTTTTAATTTTTACTACAAATCTATTCTCTGTGGGGTTTTTTTGTTTCTTTTATGCCAAAGGAAGGTATGATTTTGCTGATGACTTCTGCATACTAACATAACTAATTACTTAATCAAGGGCTTCTGCCTTCTGTTTAGAGATAGCTGAGATATTAAGAGATGGCATTAATGCCCTTAGAAACACAGTGAGACTTGAGAAATCTATAAAGTTATATTTAGTGGTAAAAATTATTCCATTATAATTTGTCAATTACAGTGTTCTATCAGATATGAAATGCTCGAGATGAAATCTGCTCCAGCTGGGGGGAGGATCCATTTTCTGTGCTTTCAGACGTGTCTGGAAAGAAAATGCCTTTACTTAATTTTTCTCATGTTTGCGGGGTTGATAGGGTTTGGGTTACATTTAGTACCAAGGTGGTCTCGTATAGGGCTAGCAGATGGTTGATAGGTGTTAACAGTATGGTATAGGCATAAATTGATGTTTTCTGGATTGGTGAAGAATGCCATAGAAAATACCTATAAGTAAACCTCCAATACTGGTTCAGAGAGTCATGGAGTAACTTAGGCTGGAAGGGGCCCATGGAGGTCATCTGGTCCACCTGCCCCCTGAAAGCAGGGCCAAATCATGTTAAAACTTTATAAACAGAACCATAATAGAAAATGACTTACAACGCCCTCACAGTTTTCCTCAATGTTTCATTTCCATGTCACTTCTGTGTACTTTGATGCTCTTTTTCATTGAGGAAAACTGCACAAGTGAAAATGTTCTGAATTTTTCCTGTCATTGAGATACTGAAATTTTTCCACCGTTATTACTGCTTTGGAGAAAACACAGCTGTCCCTCTTTGACAGAGGGGTGTTTGCCCATGTTCAGAGCACACAGGCTTCATAGCATTTTGCTGGTTCCTGCAGCCGAGTACCAGATTTGTCGTTTCTTCTGTAACCACACCCTCGGACACACAGACAGTCCATCCCTCGCATCCCCAGGAAAGAGAGGTCAGCTCCTCTCCTGTAATAAATCTGCGACTCCAGGTGGGAACCCCTGGTGCTGGCCCCACAGATCCAAGGTGGGGCCTTGCTTTTTAAGACCTCCACAGAGAGCAGATGGTAGAATAGGGTACAACGTCGCCATAAGCATCTGTTATGCATGAAACTCTTCCTCTGCTGTGTATAATATGTGCATACAGGGTAATATATTGATTTGCTTTATTATAATTTCTGTCATTTTTATCATACCTTACCAGTTAGTGACAGAAAGCCATGGTTTTAGTGACGGAGAACCCCACACTCTGCCTTGTCTCTTGTTTCAATATGAAAGCTTACTGAAGGAGGACTAATGAAAATTATAGCTATTTATCCACCAAAGCTATGAAATGATACATTATGATTCCCAAAGTGCTGGGTTACTGTACTGTGACAAATAGAATAGTATCCTAAGTACCCTTGAGTGAGAACAAGTGTGCAAAAAGGAAACTAATATCGGAGATTTATTTCTTTCAGCCACTTAGTTGCCAATAGAAGGACTTATAAGTAAAGTTTGTATTTCTTAAATATCTGTCTAGTGGGGGAGTTTAAAAGCTGATAAAGCAGGTGGTGCCTTAGAGCCTATTGTGTTTGAAGTGGGAGGAGGAATAAATGTGATTTCCATATATAGAATCATAGAATACCAGGTTGGAAGGGACCTCAGGGATCACCTGGTCCAATCTTTCTCAGCAAAAGCACAGTCTAGACCAGATGGCCCAGCACCCTGTGCAACTGGATCTTAAAAGTGTCAAATGTTGGGGAATCCACCACTGCCCTGGGGAGATTATGTGATTATTCCATTGGCTGATTGTTCTCATTGTGAAAAATTTTCCTCTTGTGTCCAATCGGAATCTCCCCGGGAGTGAGTTGTACCCATTTCCCCTCATCTTTTCCATGTGACTTCTTGTAAAAAGGGAGTCTTCATCTTCTTTGTAGTCACCCTTTAAATACTGGAACATGGTGATAAGGTCTCCCCTCAGCCTTCTTTTCTCAAGGCTGTTTTTAAAGAATTGTTTCTACTGCTGGGCTGTGTACAGCTGCTGGGCCCCGGAGCGGACACGCGTTGTGCTCTGTAGCCATGGCCTTGGGCACTCTGCTATGGCGAAGCTCGGCTGCTGGGTACCTGTGACAACTTGCCTGTCACTTGTCTTCCAGGTGATCTTTTCTTCATCTGCTTTTTGTGCCTGTAGCAAACACCCGACCTCTACTGGGGTCACACCAGTCAGGTCTGGGCTGTCTTACTCTCATGCTGGGGGTGGGCAGCAGCAGCAGCACACATCAGTACAAGCCTGGTGCCACAGCATATGGAGAGGCTGCTGAATCGCAACAATTGCCATTCTTCTTTGCTCTGTGTAAGGAGCATTTAGATGTAAGGCACTGAAAAGCTGGATTTGTGCAGTACCTGCCTCTCCTCCTTCCCCCAGCGCAAGCAGACTGCATGCAAGAATGACTTTGCTGCCGTTGCCAGCCAGGTGGTTCCAGAAAGGGTGCTGCATGCAGTGTCGTACTCGGTGGCTGAAAGATGGCTAATGCATGGCTCATTGAAAGCAGCTCTGACCCATATGGGCTCTAGGACTGCAGCGTCCTGGATCCTGTATCTAGAATGTGCATATGCTGAGGGCAGAAACAGGGGCAGGGGCAAAGGAGAGGTCCTGTTTGAGGTCCTTGACATCAGAAAGAGAGCATCTGGCTTGACTTTGTCAAAGACTTGCTGTATTGTCTTGGGCAAATTCTTTCAGACCAGTTTCAATCCAGAATTTAGGCTTTCCCCTCCCACTGACACACCTGAGGGCTCTCTTGTTTTCCAAGATTTACCTAGAGGGGGTAAGACTGCTAGATTTGGGGCTGATATCTGTAGAGCTGTTGGCAGCTGAACAGGAGTTCCCAAGGCCTTCTGTCTCAGGCCAGGTAGGGGCAGGTCATCTGCAGTGTGCACTCGTGTTCCCTGCTGCAGAGCCAGCCGGCCTGCCCTGGGCTGGAGGCAGTGGGAGCCCCCACGTACCCACTGCGGGGATCCCAGCAGGAGAGGGGAGTCTGTGTGCGCAGCGCATCTCAGCCTGCACACGGAGGAGGGACAGAGCAGAAAGGGCTCTCCCCACCGCAGACCCCCAACGAGGGGCTGAGCCCAGCTGGCAGGCAGCCTTGTAATTCAGCTCTGATGCAAATCCAAAACTGATGCTTGTTGCAGTCACCAAATTAACTATAGAGAACAAGGTGATGCCTTTTGGTTTATCTAACAAATTGTCTACTTTGAGTTATCAAAATCTATGTGCTTTTATAGCACCTGGGGCTAAAATCAAGGCAGCTGAAATCAAGAAGAGCTTTCTCATTATTTTCAAAATACCTTAAAACTTCATGAGGACGCAGAGGGGAACCCCATTCTGTCTAGTCTAGTCTAGCCCCAGTTATCCTAATCCACCCTGCTTTGCAGTCAGACTCTGGCTCCTTGTCCTCCAGGCACTTCCAAACTTCCCATCATGTGAACAGACATTCAGAGTTGCAGCTGGGCAATTAAATTATGTGAAGTGCATGGTGACTATTTTGACTGATGTTTCCTGATTATTTTTTATGTGCATGGTATGTTTTTATGAAGGCCATTGCTCACTGAGCACATTGCTGAACCGGCCACCTGACTTGTTTTCCTGAGCCATTGCTGCTGGTTTTAGGACATGTTAGTGTGCTTGTGTAGTTCATGTTCTTCTTTTCAGCCTGTACTTTGTCATCATCAAAATTAGGAAAGAGGCAATCTGTGAACAAACATGCTAATAATAACAACACTCTGAACTTGCGTTTGGATTTGTTACGCTTCTCAAATCTTACCTCTTACAATGCCTACAAAGTGCTTGAAGTCTAAGCAGCTGATGTGCTGTGACTCCTGCTCATCTTTCATTTTCTGGTCTGATTGTTTCTTGCTGCCACCACTGTTTTCCCCCTGTGTAAGTGGACTGAAAGCCTGCTGAGGTACAGATCTTTTTCTAGCGTATTTAGTGCTCGCCCTTGGTGAGTCACACTAAAAGCAATATTAAAAAACAGTGATCTTGGGATTACAGTGTTTTAAGAAACATTAAGCAGTACCCTCCACTCTCCTCTGGTAAGGACTTTCAAACAAACTTTTCAGTGAGACGTTAAAGGATGTCTGTCTTTGTCACTTGCCAAGGTAGGCTTAGAGGCAGGAAGCTCACGAGTACCTACCCATTAGGAGATTTCTGACCGAGGGCTCTTGGTTCCCCCCTACAAAGTCCAGTAGCTGGAAATGAAAGTGAAGTGAGAGAAAGTACTTGCCCCACTTGCACAATGAGAGAAAATAGTGATTTATTTAGAGATTAAATAGGTATCAGATGAGATGTCTAGCTGAACAACACGTAGTTCAATCACAAATGGATAGGTCTGATACAGAAATGACATGGTGAAGTTCTTTGTCTTGTATATAGTATGTCAGAGGAGTGCCCCTTCTGACCGTAACATCTCAAGAAATATCCCTTCTCCTTTACCCTGTGGATCTCTGAAGCCTGGTAACAAGGTCTTTCATAAATGAGATCTCCTTTCCCTGCCTTTCACCTGCAGGTCACTTTGGTTAGTGACTCTGACATGTGGCCTGGGTTTTTTTTCTTAGTAATGAAGAAAAAAAATTAGGCATCAGTTCCTGGTTGACTGTTGTGCAGAGTTTTGAAATAAAACCATTGGTATGTGGCTGAACCTGCCTGATGATGCGTTGTTAAAAAAATGTAATAATGTCTTCGTCACAGCAATGAGGAGATAAATTATATGTTAAATGGTAAAGCACGGCACTGCATATTTCATGCTCTGTAATGACTTAAGAGTTCATCGTGATAAATATTATTAAAATAAGTACCAAAGAAATTAAATGTGATGCTCTGCTACCTGCGCCGAGATCTTCAACTCACTTAATTCTTGCTGCGTTGCCTTTTGCACAGCCGCTATTCAATATCACTTTTAAAGAACGTGAAAAGGCAAAAAAGTAAATCCTTTAGGATGAAAGGCTGCACGATTAACAAAGGGAAAAGGGGAGTTGCCTTGAAGCTTTCCCACTGCCTGTAAAAAATGAGCTTTATGTTTTACACAGGTGGCATTATTTTTAAATGTCAGATCTGGGCTTTGTTTCCCCCTTTAATATAAATGTCAGTGGCGTTTTGCTGGGAAATCTTTTTGTTTCACCTTACACTTTGATAAATTCAGACTGGCTTTCAATCTTGCCAGCTGCCTTTGTATATTAATAACTCTGTTGACTGAATTTCTGCATCAGTGTTTTTCCAGAAGCCATGAATAAAACACAAGCGGTGGCCTGGGCATATTCCAGAAGATCAGCAACCAGGTTTAGCATGAAGTGGACAAGTGCTGTAGTGACAGTCGGGGGGAAATAAAATAGCATGAAGCCCCACAGTCATAACCAAGGCAGAGAGCTTCAGTAGCACTTGGGCCACTGGTTGATTGTATGAAGAAAGAGTATGTTCCTTGCTGGGGAGGGAAAATAGAACCAATAGCACGTCAGTCTGGAGTGGGTAGAGAGGGTGTGGGTAATGGAGTACCACAGGGAGAAGAAATCATCAGAAACTGTTAAATACTACCCTACTCTGCTCTTTAGAGAGATGGTTCTTAGACAGCCGTATAAGCTTTAAAGAAAAATATGACGGTGTTAGAAGACTACTGTTTGGCACCTGAATTGTCTGTACTTCCAGATCAGTTGGCAGGTGCTGCTGAAATACCACTGGGGGGAAAAATCACTTCATCCATCATGAGGGCATTAATCCTGTCCTTGCTTTCTGAGACGATTCAGTGCCCTAGTGCCGTCAGATGTTTTTATAGCTACCATTCATACAGAATAACACACTAGCGGGAAGGCAGGAGTGGGCTATTGGCAATGTTATTGCTCACTTGGACTGGATGGTTGGAGGAAAAGCTGGTGAAAGTATCCCCATCTGCTATCACTCCCCTTAGCATCTGCCCGGGGCACTGGGCTAGGGGGACCCTTGGTCTCATTCAGTAATGCCATCTTTGCTCTGTGGGCCCTTAAGAGCTGGGATTACCCCTTTCATTTGTATGTATTTGATACTTTTAAAAATAGTATCCCAATTTTCTATGTGGGGTTTTCCCACCCAAAAGTATAGTTTGTTGCATTTAATGCAAATAGATTTGTCTAATCTGAAATAGCAATAACTGCGTTTCTGTATGAAATAAAGTAAATGTTGGCAAAACCTGCACTTACCGTAGCATTTCTGCCCTACCTTGCTTATGCCAACTCTTTAACTTCCAAACCCCTCTAAAGTTCACAGTGTCACTTATGTCATCTCTAAACGATACTAAAGCGGCCAAGAGTTCTCCTATCTCATCATTCTTTGAGTAGTTGACTACCAGCTTCTCAAGACTGAAATGTATTTCTGTAAAACCTTTTTAAGCTGTCTGTAATGATGCATAAACTGAGAAGTAATGTTCTGAGGATTTGCATGAAAACCCACTGTGTTCATGGTACATTGTCTCCGAGTTAGAAGGTTTTATAGCAGATTTTTAGTGTGTTCAGATACTTAAAGGTGTTCAACTATATTCTGTCAGAACTTTCTGGACATGTTAAGTCTCTACCTTTTGACATCTTAGAAACTCCCATGGATCTGTCACTCCTGAGAAGCCAGTGTGAAACCAGCTCTTTAAAGAGGCTGCAGAGCCTGTGCAGCTGCTCGTGCTGCTTTCATCATGAGCAGAATAGCCCCGACACACACAGCATCATTCTGTTACATGGATGTAAGTGCATGTGGTATTCTCAGTATTATGGTATCAAGTACCTCTGTGGTACAGAAGTCACTGCTGATGAGGACTGGATCATCAAACCAGAGACAATTAAATACCTTTTTTTTTTTTTTTTTTTCCTACTGGATCCATTAATGTTCCTTTATAAACTTCTAATGCACCTAATTGTTTAGTGTCCAACAAAGGAGCCCAGAAGGTCCACTGGCATGTCCCTCGTCCTCATGTTATGTTTATTGCAATTTCACCTCCTTGAAGATAAAACAAAGACTTTATGCTCCTTTTGGGAAATGGGAGATGAAGGCAGACTGCCAATGCTCGCTGAACGTGTGCCTGAGGTGGCAGCCTTGGTGCTGAGGCTACAGCTGCTCTGCCTTTCAGGCAGGCCTAAGTGCATGAGCAAACTAAAATTCATCTCATGTCCTCACTGAGTAGGAATATGCATGTGCTAATTCAAGTGAAAGAAGTCTCTGATCTGTGACACACGGTAGTGCGGATTAAGAAGACTCACAGCTCGCTCTACTATCCTATCTCATTATATGCACATCCTTTTTGTCTTAGTGGCAGCATCACGTTAGGCCAACAAGTCAGCCATGTAGTTTTTTTCTGGAAAGCTTCCTAGGTATCAAAACAACTAGGATTTGTAGGTAGCAAAGCTCAGGCTTCCCTGTTGCACCTTGGATTCCCATAACTGAGTCAAAACATACACCGGGTGTGGTTTTCAGCCTGCCCTCTGACTTAGTCTGCTAAAGAAAGGATGGATGTATGGTGAGTAACATTGCCACTGTGATTTGAATCAGCACAGGGTTGGCAACAAAAACCATGCTGTCACCTCAGGCGTGCTCTTTAATCCAGCTCCTGCAGGCTTCTGAACAAACTGTGTTGCACCAGAATACCTCACTGTGTTTGAAGCAGATATCAGGTGCCACTGAGTTTAATGAGCTATACTGAGCTTTACAAACAAGCGTGAAGACTAGAGAGTTGACAAGCAAAGATACATCCCACAAAGCAGATTGACACACGTGCTCATTTTGAGGTTGTGCAGATCTATAAGGGTAAGAGTGGAGCGAAGGACTACGGATCAAATACTCTACGTCTGAAACCTCCATTTGCAATGAAGCAATGGAGACATGAGATTAACTCATGGCATCTAGGTTTTAAAGCACAATTTATGAAAGTAAGTAAAGTCAGTTGACTGAGCAGTGTCAGTTACAATTTGTGTGCTGTGGTGTGCTGTCTGATTGAGGACCAGATGCTGATACTTACATTAAGTAAAAGAACGCAGGGAGATGTCCAATGTGGGATTCGGTGGGATACTTTTGTATCAGGGAACCAACAAATGAGGGTGACAAAGTCTGTCGGTTAAGGTACAATTCTTGATCGGAAAGACTGGTGTTTGCTGATAAAGGGTAGTTAAACTCATAAGCTTTTGTAGTGTGATAAAAGCTAAAATATAACAGTACCCAAGGAGTGATTTTGTTCTCAGATTCCTGTAGTATGGCTAGCTGCCAAACTCCTTGCAGAAGTGGTGCTGGCAAGGTGTGTGCTCTTTTGCAAAGGAAAGCCTAGGTCTGAGCTGGCAAATGCCTAATTCACATAGAGTCTGTGAATGTATTGAACAAAAAGCAGCTATGAGAAATTGCTTGCAGTAATCCAAACTCAGCTGAAAGGCTGCTCTGATTCGAATTTGACTACTTCCTATAGCCAGTTTTTGAAAATGTCTTTTACTGTTAATTCATTGTCTTTAAATATTTCTTTAATACCTTTCTTCATTGCCTTTGAAAAAATCTTTGATCTCATGAGTTGAAAATATAACTGGCAATATAAAAATAGAAAAGCTTATGATGTTTTTATTGGTATGAGTTTACTCAATAACTTTGAAGGCTGCTCTTCCAGTCTGGGAAGGAAATATGATGCCAGTCCAGCTGCGTCTCCTTTTTCTCCATTGATGTTTTTTCTTCCTCTATAGCAGTTGCTGAAAGCTACAGTTCCTGCTTGTCCCAATTCCCTCTCCTGTTCTTGCATCTTCCAGCAGCTACTAAACATGCCACATCATCCCAGCACCTCCTTTCAATGGATTTCTCTCATATCTCCTCCTTTTTCATTGCATCAAACTTAATAACAAATGCAGATGAGAAATTTATTCTTTTTGTTCTCTTACTCTGTTGTATTCCCTCCATTCTGCCCATGGTGGCAGCCTCAGTGCCCTCTTTTGCTGATTTCTTTTTATACCAGATGCTACCCAGAAACACCCCTCTTTCTCATGTTCTATGTGGTGATATAAAAAACTTTACTAGCAAATGGACATTCCTCCTTAAAAAAACAGATGAGGAAAAAATGGCATTTTTTGGCTGCCCTCTAAAGCATTGTGAGCTCAAGTTGTGTTTCTGACTAAGCAAGCCACCTCGCTCTCCTGAACACCTTTGTTGTTGCCAGTATTCTCGGTGCACAGGCTGGCTTCAGCTGTGAAAACAGGAGCAGAGTGGAGGGATGAAGGGAGGCAGCCCTGCAAAACAGATGTGCTTCATGAATTGCCACTGGCTCCACATCTGTCTGCCTGAACTATGCTCTGTAAGACGCGTAACTTAAATGCTGACTCACTGTTTCGAGGGAGCCTGAAGAATTTTGGCACACAGTCCCTTCTAAATCCCCAGAGTACTGACAGCCTTTCTCCTTTGGCAAGTAGAATTAACCATTGTGGTTGTTAATATCCATAGAGGATGGAACAAGCTTGCAATGTCCTTGGAGCGTTTAACTCCTACTCAGCTAAGTGGGAGGCTGGGATGGTCTCTACTCTGGGTCCTCCATGAGTGGATCACAGCCAAGCGCGGTGTCGTTCCAGGCAGCCACTCTCCATTTCAGAGCTGAGTATTTCTGTGGTGGGTGTGAGTGAGCAGAGGTTGCTGCAGCCCTGGGCCGTGGTTTGTGATTCTGTGCGGTGCTGCTCAGAGCCGTTTCTCCGTTCAGGATCAGGGCTCCCGCTGCAGCTGGTCTGACAAGAGCCACAGGGAGTCAGTTCATTAGATAAGATGTGTGAAGTTTTCACGTGGCATGCATGTTGGCAAGGCAACTTCTGGTAAAGGTTAAAAGAGAGAGAGGGAGAGATACAGAGGCAAGAGGAAGGTGTTGAACAGATGATTAGTGGACTTGAGCCCAGGATATGTATGGGGAAGTCCAAACAGCGAGTTGGAAATGAATCTTGGACACTGCCGAAACCTCATTCCACTCCAGCGCTGCGGTGGTGGGGATACAAGAACGTCCAGCAGAAGTGGGCCATGTCCCTGCTGTGGATCCACCTAAAGAGGCACCTGCCCATTGAGAACCAGCAAGACCTCAGGTAGCCTAAAAGCTCCTTCACCTTGGTGCGGAGTTGGCCCGTTTGTCAGCTCTGAAATTTGCAGTAGAGGACAAAAGTGATGGGCAAACATCTATTCCCTTTGCCACCACCATTTCCTAAACACAGGTCCTTTCCCCTCAGGGACTGGGGCCTGTTTGTTGCAAGATGAGAAGGGAGGTCTGCGACCTGATGGCCAGGAGCAGGGAGGGGACAGAGGACTCGCGCTTCGGCCATCCTCCTGGTGCATTAAAAAAAAAAAAGCCCAAGAAAGAAGGTGTTACAACCCAGGGAGGAAACAATTCTAACAAAGCTGGGCAAAGGCTCACACATTCTGGGATTGCAGGTCACCCAGCATCTGTAGAATAAAACATTAAATCCTGCTCACAGGATCTGGGCTGAGAAACCAGTGGGGCTGGAAATGTTAGAAACAGGTTCTAAAGATACAAATTAAAGGAAGAGTCCAGAGAAAAGAAACTTCTTCCCTTCCAGACATAGGAGCCATAGGGACAGGTCTGAGGGTGTGCAGGACGCGGGCAAGGCGTGGCACGACAGGCTGCAAGCTCCCCATTTCGGCCTACTGCAGCTGTGCATCCCTGCCTGCTGTGCTCCAGAGTTAATTTAACTGTACTGAGATCTGGGTGTCCTAACGTACAGTTAGCCTCTGCTTCGCTGTGGCTTTCATTTTGAAAGGGGGAAGGAGAAGGGCAGAGAAGGAGGAACTTCCATGCTAAGGCTGAGTATTTTAACAAAATGTAACTTTCCGGCCTGTTTTCTGGGAGCCAGTGAGTGAATCACCGTTAGCTCTGCCGCAGGCTGAGGGGGCTCAGCGGCTGAGCCATGGCAGACCGAAGGGAGCCATACATCAGGAGCAGAATCAATGCTGGTCAGCCTTGAGCGCTACAGCAGAGGAGCACCATTAAACACCTGCCAAGGACCATTCACTCTCCACGACGCTCTTCCATTTTGCTACATTAGTTATAGTTTCCGACAATGACCTCTCTTGACTCATGGGATTTTTTGAGAAATTTCTCTATTTAAATTTCATGCATTGCGAGTCTGCTCAGATTCTCTTAGAACTTAGAGGTTAGTTCTACATTTGACTGACTTGCTTTAAATAAAAATAGTCCTCGAAAATTAACCCCTTCTTTGCTAGGCCTCCATCTTGTGAGTAAATGGTAGCTAATGCTAGGAAAGGCATGAAGCTTTTCATGGGATGATGCCAGCAGAAAGCAGTCCTCACTTTTCAGGGCTCACGCAGGTGGTGCAAAAAAGTAGTAATGGCTGTAAATGAAAAGGCTAATCGATTGTTGGGAAAACTGAGGATGTCTTAACCCACACCGTGTTCAATTTGCTTAAACAATCTTCCCACACAGTAGTCAAGACTGGTGGAGGATCTGGAGGAGAGGCATTTACCAAACCAGGGACTGGAACAGTTCAGAAATGCGTTAAAAATGAAGTAGCAATTGGTGTCAGTGGATCCACTGTAGATACACTTGAATGTGCTTCCGTGCTTACTTCTGGTATGTGCTTTCCTGGTCCTGGAGTTAGAGATTTGTGTATTGTGTTGGCTTTTGTGGAGCCCAGTTAATGGTGCTCATTAACTTCAATAAACTGCAGTTTTAGTCTTCCAAAGAATCTTGCACATGTTTCTGCTACCCCATGGATACAAGAACAAGAGCTCCAATTTCCTTATGTTTTGCTTCAATAGCTTGGCAACAAGTGATCTTATATTAACATCTGACAGTGTTGGATCACTTGAGGACACAAAAAAGAGGCCAAAAATCAGTGGTGGTTCTCGCAATCCATTCCTCTGTTGACTCAATGAGCAGTTCAGTTCTCATTGCTTCTACATTTGACAGACTGAAATTACTGTCTCACTTCTTATAGGGCAAACGAAGAGCTTAGTACTGTTTGGTTGTGTTGAAATATCTGCACTACAAAAGAAGACTGGGTTTGCAAGAGCTTCCCGTGGAAATCTCTCTGAAGTAGTTTATACAACTCTCATAATTGCGTATTTTCCTTTCCTTTGGTTTTACATGTGAACGGCAAGCAGGAGCTTGTTTCTTGTGTCTCTGCTTCCTGTAAATGCCAGAGCCATTATGTCATCCTGACTGAAAAAAAGATGCTCTAATATTAATTCATGGTTTTAAAAAGAAATTATGTTTAAAAAGGAAACAAAACCATTTTAAGTTCATACAGTTGTGTTTTGTTTTTTTTCTCCAGAATGCCCAAGCCCTTCTGCTGCAGTTCAATTAATTTCCACCATGGATGCCACCAGAAGGCTGAAATAAGGAAAGCACTAATATACTCAATATCCTGAGAAAACGTATCTGAAGGCCTTTACTGCCCTGCTGTCGTGTTGCAAATACACACTGAGTGCACCGCCAGGCCCTGCATCCTCTTCCCCTGCCCTGGCTTTTGGCTGCTTGTCTGCAAGATCAGCTCTGATGTGGTGCAGGTGACTTTGGACCTACCTCATCACTATGGACTTGTCTGGTTCTCATGGGACTCTCGGCTGACCCTTGTTACCAGCACCCAACCCACTCTGCCCTTGCTTGGGCACAACAGGACTGCGCCAGGTTGGGGAGGGCACTGCCCTGCTGCTTTGTTGATGCCTGTGGCTCCCGGCTCATCTTTGCAGGTCAGCCCACTGACACATGGTAAGATTGTGTAATTATACTCAAATAGACTAATATTTTCTCAAGAAATTCTCTAATATTTTAAAAATTTTGCTCTGTGCATTAAATCCATATCTGAAAGAAGTGGTAAATCAAGTATTTCAGCCTGCAAAGGAGCTTTTTTTCTACTGTGCATGTGCTAATGCACAGAAGGGTAGCCAGCTGCAGGCTGCACTGCTTCTTACTGTCTTCTGCCTATGAAGTTGGCTCATGTGGCCACAAAGCCAAATGTGCAGGCTGCTATCTTTAGGGAGTACAGTGAATTCTACCTGACTCATGGCTGGCTCCAAAGTCCATTGAAATAATTAGAAACATCTTGTGGATTGTCTGTGAGCAGCCCTACAGACTGCATTTACTGCATTAACTTATGTGCTATGTTGTGCTCTTGAACCAAGACAGTGTTTCAGTGCCTGCTGCTCCAGGGGAGCCCTTTGGTTGACTTCAGTTCCTCCGTCCAACCCTTACCAAACAGGCTGGTGTAGACATATTAGGGAGGCTTTTGACCAAATGTGGCAAGAAATCTATTGTGCCTGTTGTCTGTATTTGCTTATTGTTTGTACTTGCGTGGAGCATCTAATGTAATCAAGCTTTGCTTTAGCCCTTCACATTACTGAACAGCAAGAAATACCCACACCAAGGTAAGTGACATTCAGAGTCAGGCTCCATCTGAACAGCTTTTCAAAGTCAGTGTTCTAACCTTGTAATCCAAACAAATAATCAAAGTAAAAATCCTCTTTCTGTAATTGCTAATCTGAAATACTCAGTCAAAACCCTCTTCTATCAACTTCAGCAAGGGAGTAGATGATCTTCAAAGGTGTTTCAGCTTTTTAGATCAAGGTGGTTTTGGTTTTGCTTTTGGGTTGGGGGTGGGGTAGAGTTGTTGTTTTGGTTTGTTTTACAATACTTAGATCTTTGCATGAGGTAAACTTGCAGCTACTAACAGGAAAGTCAAAGACTTTGTTAGAGCAGGAAGTAGCCCTTCTAGTTCCACATGCAGAGGCACCTTTTAATGTGGCTGCTGAATTGGATTCATCAGAAGTAAAGGCTAATCCTCCCCTTGACATTTACAGAGTTGGTTGATTACATCTCTTCTGAACCATCCATGTAGAGCATTGCAGGTTTTTATAAATTCTTCCTGGAAATGTTTAATATTAAAAGGTTTTTCCGATTCCTAATTTAAGCTCGGCACATTAAGAATTGAAAGCTTACAAGGTAAAGCAAAAATAATGACAGCTCAAACCTGGCGGAGCACGCTGGGAGGAAAAAAATATCACTGAGACAAAAACATTTTAACTGCAGTGGCCAGAATTCTCTTGACCATCATAAAACCACTTCCTGACATTAGCTGAAGGAGGGTGAGCTGGAGGCCAGTGCAGCAGGTGGTATTCGTGCAGGGCTACGTGCTGACATTAGTACAATACTTACGCTGCACATAGAAGTGGAACTGAACGAGGGCACCCACCATCTATTCTCTGCTCAAGAAAAACCTTTTCATTTCTTCTACGACTTACACAATTTATTTGAATTTACTTTTTAATTGTTTTGGAAGTACTTTGTCCCTGTGAGTAGAGTACCTATGAAAGGGAAGTCGTTATTCGTATACATTGTTAAATGCATATGCGTATATATGTGCTTTATATTAGAGTAACAGTAGTAGCTAACAGACCCATGAGAGATCAGAGTCCCGCTATATGTAGACTCTAGATTGAGTAGGAAGCAGTCACTGTACCACAGAGTTAACAACTCTGTGAAAACAGACAAAAGAATCATTTCTGTCCCTATTTTTAGGGAAATTGGTGCAAAGCAAACATAAGGACTCAGATTTCTGTATGGTACAGATCTTTATAGGCCTTGAAAAGGGATCAAATTTTCAAATTAGTTCTCTCCTCCTGAAAATCTGGGCATAGGTGTTGTACTGCAGGTACTAGATTCAAAGGTTTTCTTTAAATCCTGGCCCATATCTAATGTCAGCCAGGCTCTCTGTAGGAAAACAAGCAAGCAGTCTCCCATCCCAGAGCTTACACCTCTAAAATCTCTCCAGTGGTGCTGCTGCGACCCAGAAACAGGCATCTATGGTGGACCTTCTGGGACATTGTGTCTAGCCCTCCGCTACTGCCATCAGTCCCCTCTAATCCTATCTATAAGCTTATCAGGCCTCATGTTAAAACTAAATAGGTTCCTCGTGGCAAAGCTGTTACCATTTTCTCCTCCTTCTGTTATCTCAGAGGAGGTGGTTGAAGAAAAATCTAGTTTCAAGCTTGAATTTATCTGTGATTTATTCATACTTACTTATTCTTTGTCAGTGGTGTTCTTTAACATATATAGCTCTTCTCCTTCCCTTACGTTTACCCTCCTCCTTTCCCAGCCCCTGTGTTGAACTTACTGGTAGCAAGTTCAGTCTTGGCTTTGCAAGGTTACATGAGCCTTACTCGTGTACTCTGTTGTGAGCTAACCTCTCCACAGCCCACGTTTTTCTAAAAGCCCTTCTCCACATCTGTTGCAGATTGAATAAGTCCCCGGTTCGAGTGATCAGGCCCAGAAATGGTGTTTCAGATGACTTCTTATCCAGGCACTCCCTTCAGAAGTGAGAGATCCAAGTTCAGTTCCCTTCTCTGAGTGAGTGAATCTGAACAGTTATTTCACATAAACTACAGACCAAGCTTGTAGATACTATTTCATTCACTAGAAGAAATCAAATGTTAAAGTGGAGTGGCACTATCCCATAGCACTGCTGAGAGTCTTAAGCATTAGGCTAGAAAGTAATTCTCTTTCCTGTGTCAGTACTATCATAATTGAGGAGAGCCTCACCTCTCCTCCCTGCAAGACATAAATCCTGAAACTGTCTGGAGAGCTTCCTGGTAGATGTGTCTTCCTCTTCCCTCAAGCAGAGGCTGGGACTTAACCTGGCTCTCGCTATTCCAAGGAAAAGACAGATGCTGCATCAAAGTAAACAGCTTTTTCTAGGTTTAGTGGTGCCAAGAATAACTGAAAATTGAAAGCTTTAGATCAGTCTGGACTGGTTTCTGTTTAACTTCAGTTAGGTTTGATGCACTAGGGAAAAAAACAGGTAGGAAAAAGACGACTGACCAGTGCTGCTTCTCTTACAGTTTGCCCCTAACAGCCACTGGGGAAGACTGCCTTTTTGCTCATGTGCAGGCTGCTTGGTCCCATTAAGTACAGAGAAATGGGTGTGAACAAAGATGAAACACAGCTTCAACATCCATCCAGTGGAACAGTGCAGCCATTCGTTAAGAGGGTTTGTAGCTGGTTAAACAGAAACGGCCGGAGTCAGCCCGTGTGGTTCATACTCTCTTATTAAACAGCCTTATTGCAGTAGGCACAACTGATTGTTTTCACACAAATGGATTCCATGATGGCAAACTAGAGATATTGTTCACTTTGATCAGTGAGAGGGCCAGAAGAATTTGAAATGGTTTTTCTTTTTTTAGGTTTGGTAAGTAGTACATTCGCCTACAGAGTTAGCACCAGAGAAGTAATAGCACAAGGTCAGAGTTAAACTTGTTATATTAAAATTACACTTGGTAATGATCTGAACTTTAAAAAGTATCTGCTTCCCATTTCAGAAATGAGACAGCTCAATTCCTTCCTACGTTTCATTTGTTTTAAGGCAGAGAATGGAAATGGTATCAATTTTTCTGCTAGCATATTAAAACATGTTTTTATTAACAAGTAATTGCATTGAGTCTTGGAAAGCATTAGCAGCAGCAGCAGCAGAAAATACTTCTGGAAAGCTGAAAAATGTATTTCAGATTCCTTTGAATAAAAATGTAAAACTCCTCCAGCAGGGTATTGCCCTTCCCTGTGCATAAGATGGGAGAATTTTATATAGGTTCCACGGCTGAGAGCTATTTTAAATCTCATTTTGAACTCAAGTAATCTGTGAAGGGAATGCTCATCTGGGTGAAAAGACACCTTGTACATTTTTTGAGATTAAACAAGTACAAAATACCTGAAAGCTTAACAAATTCAAGTGAAATTCAGAGGGAAGTCCACATTTGAGCCATATGTGGAATGGTTTTATTTCCAGTTTTGGACTAATATGGATCAGCAGGGAAAGGGGGAGGTTGATCTTCCCTGTGGTAATTTTTCCAGGACAGTCTCCTATGTGGATGTAGTAATAACCATGTAAAGGTGCCAGTGGATTAGAAAAGAGAGTCATTGGTACATGAGACTTAAATGTGATGTGATTAAATGAAGTGATCATCTAGCTTGTCAAGAAGATTGAGAAGCAACTTTATTACACCACATAAACACAGTGAAATGAGGGAGAATACCACATGCTGATGAACTCTGATCTTGCAAATGAGGACAAAGCGAAAATAATGGTTGGAAGCTAAAGTCAGATAAAAATCCGTTAGAAACGTGTTTTCAAGTGAGAGTGACTGGAACAATCTACTGAGGGATGCGGTGGATTCTGCATCTCTGATGGAGGCTGCATCTCTGAGTCTTGGTTGCCTTTGTGAAAGACACAAGGTCCTGAGCTCAGAACAGGGTGAGCGTATGTGTAATAGTCTGAAAATAAGCAGGATACTGACTGGACATGAGACAGTCCCTCTTGGTCTTAAACACTCAAAGGGTTACATCTTAAGTTTAATCAAGCACGTAGCTGCCATTCCTGCAGCTGCGAGTTCAGTAAGCTGTTGGGGCAAATGTTTTGTTAAAGTGCAGTGACAGGATTATGGATGTAAGCAGCTGGAGGTCGGTTCTTTGGAGATGGGGTTAAAAATAATGACTGGGATTTCCAGGAGACCCATTTGGATCATGTGGCAGAATATCAAGCAATATTCAGAAGACCTTCCTGGGGAGAGGGGTCTCCCCAGATAGCCTCAGGGAGACAAAAAAAAAAAAGGAGGTTGACTTACAGTAATGGTGTTGGTGAACAGCGCTGAAAGTTCTCTTCAGCAAAAACCGAAGGGCAGGGGTAGGATGATTGTGTGCAAGAGTTGTCAGGGAGGCCCATACCTTCCAGCTAAATTTACCAAATCAAGCAACTTGGAAAAGCCCAAGTTATTTGGAGGCGTCATGTCAAGCCAGAAGCCAGGGCAGAGTGCCTGTGAAGGGAATCTGAACAGGAGGGTGCTCTGAAGCCTGTCCCCTTTGCTGCCGTTCATATTGCTGTTGATGCTGTAGGCGCTGTGCAGGCTTCTTCCCACTGCCTCAGGAATGTTTTAAAGCCTCGATGCAGAGGGGAGGAAAGCCCAAACCACCTATCCTTTCATTGTCTTTTTTCAATCAAACTTCACATGGTGATCTCTTTGAAAAGATCTAGTGACTGGCTGAGTCCAAGCCCCTCTGAATCCGAACGGTAAACCACTCGCTGACCTTGGCAAAACCAGGATTTCATCCTTGCTTTTTAAAAGAAAAGAACAATGTCCCAGCCTAACCAAAACATTCAATAAGTGTTCAAGGCCAAGCTATCCCATGGAAACTCCTTCCTCCTTTATCTCCTCCACCCAAAGGTACAGTTTTCTTTTAAAAGCCTCTGCAGGCTGCTGCAGCAGTTTTGTAATTTGAGGGTAGAAGGAAGCTGGAGTTTTCTTAAGGGAATAAAGAAGCAGTTTGATTAGAACATGGCAAACCTCCAAATAGCTCTTAAAATAGGTCTTTTGAGGAGTGTTTATATCACCTGATGGCACAGCTGGGACCTTGTGGGTCTGGATGAGCATCCATTCATCCTTAGGTTTCTTTACATCATCCTGATAACAGTAAAAAGGTTGATAACATTGGGAGCCAGGGCTCAGACCTTTCAGACTCCAAGTCTTTTCTCACCTGCTCTTGCAATGAAGCACATTCACTTAAGGTTACTATAGGAAAGTAAGCTGTGATGATGAAAATATACCTTAACCCTGGATTTTGTGCTGGTGGAATTTAATGAACTTTCATCTGCAACCTGGCTTGAATATGTGTGGGTCAGAGCGTGGGTCCCTCAGTCTGATCGCTCCGCTGGAGCGCCTGCAAGTGGGCACGGCAACAGAGTCAGTTCTGAACAGACTGTGTTGTTTAAGGAATAAACTGGACTTTGTGTCCTTCTCATTCACTGGTGCAACACATGTTCCTCGGCCACTAAATGCTGGCAGGAAATTTGTGAAGGACACAAAGTAAGGAGGGTGGAAGGAAAAAAGATGCCACTTAAAACAGACAGATGGAAAATTTCGTATATTGAAAAAAGATGTCTGTTTTGTAGAAAACAGGCTGTTAAGTATGTTAGTTATTTTTAGCCAATAATGCACTTGATGAAAGAGTGTTCTTGATAAGGAACAGCCTCTGATGGGAGGGAGGGAGACAGGACCACGGCAGGTAGTTATTAAGGCCTGTTTGGTTGGCAGCTGTAAAAGTAAATAGTGCTGCTGTTGGTTAACAGGCACCAAATGGGGGGATTGAACAAACCTTCAGATCATTAAACAAGTGGAAAGTTCACTCAACATCAAAGCGTGGTTTGGTGGTTAATTTGTACTTTAAAAAAAAAAGAAAGGAAAAAAGGAAAAAAACCCAAATAAACCTGGGACTAAATATTTCTGCAGGTCTTGTTCAATCTCCATCAGACCTGCCGGGGAGCAAGACTGGTGCCATGGAGAGGAAGGTTTTGTTTAACTCCTCATTTGTGTGGGTAGGTCTGCCGTGACATCTGTCTCCACAGACATCATTTCTCCACCCAAGTTCTACCTTTTCTGAAAAATCCTGTCATTCAGGGAGCTGGGGACATGGATCTATTGCTCAGGCAAAGGGCTGCTGCCACTGGGTTACCCCAAAAGTGTGCCTCAGTCAGGCATCGTGCCCCACTATCCAGCCTGTTTCCATTAGAAGGCAATGCAAGGACCGCTGTCAGTCATATTGCCTAACTAGTGTATTGCTGGAAACAGGATGATGTTGATAGAAAATAAACGAAAACTTTAAATATCAAAGATTGAACAAAATTGCAGCTCACATAGGGCTGTTTGTGGCTTCTATGTGATTTGGATGTCACCCACACCCTTACGCTTAGGCTCCCCTGGGCACAGAACATGTGCTTGTCTCCTCTGCCCAGGGATGAATTTGAGTCCTTAGTCTTCTAATTTCTGTGTCTGTAACTTCTGAGTCTTCCTGATTCTGTGATTCTGTCTTCACATTTACCCATTCGAAGTGTGAACAGAAATTCTGTAACATTCTCTTTATTGCAATCTAAAACAGAAGGAAGCTCATTATTTACCTACAGCATCAGACTTCCCCTTGATGCTACACAGGCGTCTTGGTGCTCTTTCACTCGCTAAAATCTGTCTGAGCTCCCACCCTCTAGTTCAACCCAGAGACTAACAAGGGGAGGAAATGGTAAAGATGTTGTGTAACTTACAGAAAGACTGCTGAAAAAAAGTTTGTTAGAAATATGTTCTAGTACTTCAGGGAAAAGTAATTTTTTTATATAGCTTTTTGTAATGCAAATGTTCTGTAGCAAAGCCTGTGGAACCTTGTGTTATTAATCACCCTGAGTAACCAAACTTTCTTTATTGAGACTGGGTCTTTTAGCTATTTGGAAAAACCCATAAATATGTGATTTAAAGAGGGGGAAGGGGAGACCACTCATATACAACAAAGTAAAAATGACCTACCATTTAAAAAGAAAAAGAGAAGTAAAGAGATTTGATTTCCCCTCACTGATCACACCTGCACAGAAAGATGGCCAGCTGATTGCTCAGTGCTTTGAGGTGGCTTGATCAGCCTGTGCTGGGGGTTTTTATTATTATTAGCTTTTCTTCCTCTTCACTCTCCTGCCTCTTGCCCATAACAGAGATGAGGGAAATCATTCGAATAGAAATCCTAGCACTAGTAATAATCAAAGAACTATTCTGTTCTTATTTCAGAATCAAGTAAAAAAATCGTTGTTCTTTTTTTCCCTGTAGTCTGCCCTTAATGTGATGCATTATGGCCACCTCTTATGTTCTTGTTCATTTTAGGGTAGATCATGATTTAGGTGATTGATTGCAGGGGGGAGCAGGAGTTCCCCCTTCTGTGCTCAGTGGATGCACACTGAGGACAGGAGTCTCACAGCCAGTTTAAACCAGCAGCAATGTTATATCTTCCTCTCCCAGCAGCAGAGCATCGCTGTGGGAGTATGGTCAGGTTGCTCTGCTGGGCTTGGCTGGGTTGTTGCCACCCAGCCTACCAAGGCCACTCTCTGCTTTGTTGTGACTCATGTTCCTCTTTTTTGCCTGTTTTCTGTCCCATTTCTCACACCCAAAATCACACTGCTTAGTGATTTTAAATTGGAATGTCACACCTCATTTAGGTTTTCTTTGCAAGATAATCTAAAGTATTTGTGACTTTCTGTGATAAACAGAAGCCAAACAGGAGAATGGACTCTAGGTGTCTGCTCATGTCATCAGCATTCAGGCTTAAGTCTGATTTTCCATATTCTGCCTTCCCCAAATATCGGTATTAGGAACAACCTCGGGGCAGTTTGATTCAGGTGAGCCCCTAAAATACAGGTGTTTACTTAACCATTTGCAAACTTCATCATCTTTCCTGCTTTGTTTCCCTCACAGCCTCTAATTTTCCAAACTCCATCTACCCCAGTCCGTGTGTCCCAAAGCTCCTTTATGCTTCCCACCACATTCAGGTGCAGCAGATGTACCTTTCCCTTCCCCAAGCCCTGGCGTGTCTGTACTATCAAGTGTCCTGCCGTTCCCAGCGCTGCTGTCCCCTCTGCCAGCAGCGTGCTGCTGCCCTGCCTGGCCACCCCTGCTCCATGGGTCAGAGCCAGGTTTGTCCCAGAACACTCTTATAGAATCACAGAATCGTTTTGGTTGGAAAAGACCTTTAAGATCACCAAGTCCAACCATTGACCCAGCACTGCCAAGCCCACCACTAACCCATGTCCCTCAGCACCACATCTACTCATCTTTTAAATCCCTTCAGGGATGGTGACTCCACCACTGCCCTGGGCAGCCTGTTCCAATGTTTGACAGCCCTTTTGGTGAAGAAATTTTTCCTGATATCCAATCTAAACCTCCCCTGGCGCAACTTGAGGCTGTTTTGTCCTATCACTTGTTACCTGGGAGAAGAGACCAACACCCACCTTGCTACAACCTCTATTCAGGTAGTTGTAGAGAGCAATAAGGTCTCCCCTGAGCCTCCTTTTCTCCAGGCTAAACACCCCCAGGTCCCTCAGCTGCTCCTCATCAGACTTGTTCTCCAGATCCTTCACCAGCTTCGTTGCCCTTCTCTGGACTCGCTCCAGCACCTCAATGTCTGTCTTGTAGTGAGGGGCCCAAAACTGAACACAGTATTTAAGGGGTGGCCTCACCAGTGCGGAGTACAGGGGGATGATCACTGCCCTTGTCCTGCTGGCCACACTATTTCTGATGCTCTTGCTCTGGGATGGGGCTGAGTCCAGCTGCTTTCCATATATACCTATTTTATGACAGATAAATCTATGAATAAATCTCATTGCATTTTCCCCAAGGTGGGCAGCAGCTCTCTGGGGGCACCTGGGCAGCAGGAACACGAATGCAGCACAGGCCAGGAGGGAGCATCCCCCAGCTGCACCCCGGGGCTCCTCGCCTCTGGGGACACAGGCTTGGCCCGGCCTCTGATCGGGCATTCACAGGGTCTCACAGTGAGCACAGGGGACTGGGTCAGGCTGGAGCTCTTGTGGAAGAGGGAGGGGATGGACGTGGGTCCAGGTCCTCACCGTGAGAGCTGTGGCAGAGGCCAAGATGTGTGCGTGTACTTGTAGGAGTTCGGCCAGCTGGAGAGCCGGGGAGGGGGCCAGGAGGAAGTCAGGCATGATCTGCAGAGGAACGAGGGGACCAGGCACGGCTAAGGAGGGGAGGGGGATGTGCAGAGCAGAAGGCATCTTCTGTGGCTGCTTGGCCTCCTCTGCCTCTTTCTGCAGGGAGTGAGACAGCCCACCCTGGAGCCACAGTGAGCCCTGCTCCCGCATCCCCGGTGTGGAGCGGGGCATTTCGCTTTGCTTTGGCACGCAGGTATTTGCCCTGGGTTTGTTCATGCCCATTTTTTCTAGTCCATTATCAGTTGTGGTTACAAGCCAAAAGGAGCACCACCGCATCTGAGCAAGGCTCAGAATTAATAGATGCGAGAGCAGCAGGTCCAGGAGATTCTGCTGAAATAATTATGCCCCAACATTTCCTACAGGATAGATTTGAGGAAGACGGTGGCAGCTGCTGTGGTTTGCAAGGAAGTTGAAAAGCTGTTTGTGCAAATTCTTGGGGCTAAATTTAGGCTGTTAGGGCTGGGTTTGAGGCCACTCCTTCCCAATCCCATTCCCATTTCTAGTTCAGGACTGTGTTTGTTTCAGCAACTGCACAGCAGTCGGCCCTGGGGACCGAAGAGAATAATCATTGTGTTTCGATCCTCAGCTCCTTTTCAGAGCTAATAAATAAGTTAGCTGCTGGCTTATATAACAGTTTGGAAGCCCACACCATTCAAAGGTGTATTTCATTGGCCCGGATAATTAGCAAACATTACCCCAGCACTACAATTTGCTGTTTGTTTTCCCTCAGAAGCAAATAGATATAAATTGTTTAAAAGGGCAAACCTGTGCAAGAGAGAAGCATCCAGGCACCCAAACACCAGCTTCTAGCAATTGAGGAGGTATTATTGGCATCAACAGGATTATTGTCATTTTTAAACTATGCAGCTGCTTGTGATTGCAGTGCTCTCCTGGAAAGGCAGCTGATGGCCAGCGTGCCTGGCCGGCAGGCTCTGGGGCGGGATGGGAATTGCCCACTGCTATGCCGAGATTGTTTATCTTGGAGGTCTCTGGCTGGGTTTGTCTCTCAGTGCCGCGTTATCGCTGCTGGTATTTTCAGGTCAGCCTGGATGCCTTGAGCCGAAATTGAAGGCTGCCTGCCTGCACGTCGCAGTGGGTACGGTCAGATGGGAATTGTTCGATGAAACAGCTTCTGAACTAGAAAGTGCCCATTTGTCCAAACTGAAATGGTTTTGTAGGGCTGCACCCCTTTCAGTGAATTTCTGGGAGGCTACACAGCTGGTGACAGGGTCCTGCTGGTCCCCGCACACCAGCCTGGCCCCCGGCCCTACAACCCGGTGCTCCTCGAGGCTGTAGCACTCCTGACCCCAGAGCAGGGCTGCCCTGGCTCCCCCCTCTGAACTCGTAGGGTCGCACCACAGCGGCTGGGCATGGTGCTGCACGGGGAGAAGCAGACGGATGGAAGCCAAACCTCTGAAATCCCAAGCCCAGCCTTGGGTTGTCTAACCTCCGTTAAGCATTGGAGCCCCGATTTTACTGGGCTTGTCTCAAATTTTGACATCCAGAAATCAGGTCCCAGATGAGTCTTGGGATGTGCTTTCATTTTCAAAATTGAAAAAAGAAAGAAGTGGTTTGTATGTGAAATTTATTGGGTTTTCTCTGCTGGGGGAGACATCAAAGCTTCTGTTTCGTTCTGAGAGAGAATCATTTTGCTACGTTTGAAGCGGTTTTGGACTTCCCACTGAACAGACATCCCGCTTTTCAGCCAGCTGGCTGTTACTCTCTGGAGCTGTGACGGGGTCACTGCCCCCCACTCCGATGCTGCCCCGCAGTTCTGCTCCCCGGTATAGAGGGGCAGAGCCCCTCCGCTGCTGCAGCAGAGCTACCCGTGTGAGAGGTTGTCACGAATGTTTACGCAGTTTTAGCTGAACTGAGAAAGAGACAACAAAGCAGCCTCCAGTCTCATTTATAAGTACCCAGTGGGAAGGAAATTAAATTGACAGTATTTAAGTTTTCGTTCTCTCCTGGTGACATTTAGACATGGGGGTCACACTTGGCAAAGGCGAAGTAATCAGCCGAGTACAAAACCTCATACAGCCCCATTTCTTGTTGCAAAGCATTGCCAGTGGGCCATTCAGTCCCTCTCCCCCTTATACAGGTATGCCATTCATTTCATTAGTCCCTTGTGAATTCTGTTGCAGACAATGACATAATTGAATTTAAACAAATTAGACTAGACTCTCCTCTGGTCTAGTGAACATTTATGTCACTCAAGCACCAGGAGACCTCTGGAGGGGTTTGGGTTTTTGTTCTTTTTTTTCTTTCCTTAAATACTTCAAAAAAATCAAATGTCAATGACATTTTCTGGAGTAAATAGTTCTAATGGAGCTGCACAGAGATTTGGGTGGTCATATGCTTTTTTGTGCAACAAAGAAACAGGATTAGTTTTACCTGAAAGGCAGTCACAAAGCTCCCCACAGGCATCTCAGGAAATGCTCATTCTTCCTGACTCAGGTGGATAAAAGATTATGACACAAATGGTTGCATTTAAAGGAAATACCTCCTCCCCAGAGGGTAACTTTTTTTTTTCTTCTCTATAGTGTAATACTAACAGATTAACAGTCTGTTAGGAGATCTGTATGTATGTCATGTTATACGTTGCTCAGGTAATTGGGAAGGGAGAGCAGGGGATGTTGTGGGGAAAATTGCCCCGGCTGCTAGCGAAGTAGGGCCAGATTCTTGGCTGCATAAATGTGTGTGGTTACAATTTACAGCAGGAGAAATATGGCTGTGTTTAGTTGGCCTTGAGTTGAACTTTGATTTGAACAATCATTTTATGGAAAATAATGTAAATGGTGGGGAGCTTGTTCTGATGGGGCCTCTCGTCCGTAGGCAGTTCTCATTGTCATCTGCAGTACCCAAAGGGCTTCTTTCTTACCTGTGGTAGCACGAAGACTAAAATGAGTCTGCTCAGTGGCTGAGGTTGACCCTGAGCATGGAGAACCAATCCCAGACTGACTTCAGCTCAGAGCTGAAACAGCCCAGAGACATAAACAAACCTATATGCCCTGTGACCTTGACCTCCTGGTAGTTGTGGGATTCTTTCTAGAGAGTGCTTAAGCTTGTGCCAAAACCCCGCTGTAGGCAGGCACTAAAGTATAGTAGGCTCCAAGGAGATGTTACAGTTAAGCTGATGTCTAGATTGTTAGAATTAGCATTTAAGAAGGCCTTGTGCTTTTTTCTTTGTTTTCTTTTGTTTCTTTCTTTTTAATTTCACTGCAATAACCATGGTTAGGTGTCTAAGACCAGGCATTGTGCATCACCTCCCTGTATGGCTCCGTTAGCTGAGGCCTTCTCCCTCTGCATTAAACATTCATGGTATTTAGAATAAATGTTGCATGCGCTGTTCTGTTGAAATAAAAAGCAAACTTCCTTAGTGAAGTAATTAGGATGTGGGTCACAGGTTTTTATATAGCAAGTCAGATGTTATTTAAGTTTGCAGGAATCCTGCACTAGGCCTTTTATCAAGAAAGTCCATTTGTTTTTAAAAACCCTTAATCAATAAATCCTAATTAAAATCATATGTCAGATAACTAGTAGTCCTTAAGATTTTGGTCTTATACCCAGGAGGGTTCTAGCTTACTGATGACATAAGTGTATTTATTTACTGACTAGATCAATAGCCTGCTCAATAATTGTTTTTTGCCAAGGTTACAGGCATTTGGCTGGAAATAATTAGAACTGTTTGTGATGATGGATTTTTTTGAAACTTGCTGTAATACCTGAAGAAACTCCTGCCTGGGTGCCTTGAGGCTCAGACAGAGCTGTGTTTAGTTCCATGTGCAGCACAGTCCTCCTAGCCTTGTCTAATAAATAGATTCTGTTTGATTTTTCTATGACCTGGCTTTCAAAACTTGCCATCCACAGGGCCACGGTATGTGCCCTACAGCTGACAGGTAGAATCATGTCACATTTACAGCATTTCCAGTTCTGTATTAGGTGATACTTGTCTGCAGTGGTCTGGGGAAACGTTGAGGTTTGGTAGTGGGCTTTGATCCCAGAAACTTCGGAGCTTCTGGCTTATGGGTGAGCTCTGGATGGGGTTATATGATATTGCAAGGACTGTAGCAGGGATAAAGATCTCCTCCTCCTTTCATTTCTATTTCTTAGCTGCCCTGTGTGGGTCTTAATAAGGGGTGATTACACTGTTCCCTGGAGCCAACATACAGAAGATGGCAGAAGAGGTTAAAAAGTAAGTACTGCTTCGAAGCACCATATACTTCCGTCAGCAAGTATCAGTGTGAATAGTGAGGATGGCTGGTAAATCCCTGCAGTGCTGTCAGAATAAGGCCATCAGTAGCAGAGGTCTCAACTCTCCAAGGCCACTGTGAGGCTTGACAGACTGGCTATGAGAAGCAAAGAATCTGGGGAAAATGGAAAATCTAAATAGCAGCTAGTCTTTATTTTATGACAAAGAGGCTCTAATAATGATTAGATGCTTCTCTGAATTGTAGTTCCAAAAACCTCTTCAAACCAGCAAAGTGACTAAGAACACATTTGGTTTAACCTTAAACACATGAGTACTTCCATTTATTTTTTTAGGGCTGACTAATGTGCACTGGATTTTTTTCCTGCACAAGGTTCCTTTGTTGTTAAATCCAGAATACTTTGTCACTCAGAGAGGCTCACACTTGAGACCTCCTTCTATTGTCCTTGCGATGCACCGGGTCAGCAGGTCCCCTTTCTCTTCAGTGATTGCTGTGCAATGACTCCCCACTAGTCAGAAGTTGTTATGCTAGCACACGCCTTCGTCGTGTTGCACAGCTCAGTAATAAATACGTCTGACTTCTTCATCCAATCTTTTTCCCAGGGCATCTGTTTGCCTTTGTGCACAGGAGCCAGCCATACATATTTATTACTGGGATGGAACAATAATTAGGAAATTTTTCATTTGAATTATGAGTTTTACACTGTTGCTTGGTGTTGTGCACAAATATATTGGGGAGTAAACACAACTTGATTGCAATGACAAAAAAAAAAAAGAGAAGAAATATCTCTCTTCGGTAGGAACTGATTATAGTGATAGCTTTTATCATGCTCTTTCTTCATCCCTTTTCCCGTAGGTTAAGACTCAAGTCACTGATGCAATATCCCAGAAATACCATTTCAATTTATTCCCAGGCGGCATCCTCAGCTATGTATGTGGAACCACTTGCACATAAATTACAGGGAAAGCTTATAGGAGCATAAAGTATTTTCAGTAAAACCTAAAACCTTTGACTTTCAAGCTTGTTCATGACAAACATCGCAACTACGTAAAAACTAGAGCACATCCTCAGAGAACCGAATCTTTCAGTGTTCATAATCATTTAAAAAAAAGAAATATATCACAGATGGGATAGTTAGAAATGAGCATCCTGAATGTGAGTGTATCATGGCATCCAAGCGAGTAGTTGACTTTCACAGATTTAACCCTGCTTTTTTAGTGTGTCCTTAATTAAAACTGGAGGGTAAAACATAGATTTTATGCTTAAAACATATATATATATATATATGCACACATGTATTTGTTCACACATTTATCTGAAGGAATTTACATGAGAATGTGTTTTCCAAAGGAACTCTAATATCTTCAACAGGAAAAGCCATCAGGTTCTTGAATCGTCTTCCCCTGACAATTCCATAATCCTAAAGAACTACTTAGACTAAGTGCTTGCTTTTACATGGCTAAATTTAGGTAGGATGATTCACTCTTAATTTAAGAGCCAGATTTGCATAACAAGACAATGGCAGTTAAGTGTCTAAATGCCTAGAGCAGATTTTCCAGCTTCCTTACATTACAAAGCTGTCGCTGATCTCAGTGCAACATGAATTCTAGGAAACCAAACTCCATTTGTTGGATACAAAGCATGTTGCAAAGACATGGCCCTGAAGTTTAGTTTAAATCATCAGAACAACCATGTGGCATCCCATTGGTATTCCACGTCTGCAAATGGACAGTAGCGTTGGCTTAGGGCAAGAGTATAAGGAAGGGAAAATGGTATGATCCTTCCCATGGCGTAGCCTCCTAGCTCACCACAGTCAGCTGTTCAGGGATATTTTTGTACTCAAAGCTGTGCCTAGACCACGTTATGCTCAGTAGCTACTGATGAACCTGCCTTCCATGAATTTTTGAGCCCGTTTGTGAACCTTTCTCATTTTGAACCCATTTGCACTTTGGATCTCTAGTATACTGTGGTGACGATTTCCAGAGTGTAGTTCATAATTGCCCTCCTCAGTGTAAGAGCCTGATAAAGGTCTGCTCAGTGGAAGAGACATGAGGGAACATAGTTCATACAAACTTGCTGGAATTAGATTGCCACAAAAGCATACTAGGGAATCTTTAGTTAGGGTCATTCTACAATACATAGGCCAAAAGCAATGCAAATAATTTTTCTTGAAGAAAAGCAAAGTAGAAGTTGAACTATTTGTGCTTGGAATATGTGGCTGGTGTAGGGAGAGGCAGTCTTTCTTTCACTGATTTAATTGAGTCAAAAATAAATATTTTCTTTGAAGTGTTGCTTGGCATGTCTCAAGTTACAAGATTCTTTCATAAAAGCTAATGCAGTCAAACTGGGCATCCACTGCCTGATGCTCCTCGCTTTCAAAGACTCTCGGGCGTCCTCGTGGGAGCATGCCTAGTAAAAGTGACACTTTCTCCAGTTAACCAGAAAATAGAAAACCAAGGATGACCCTTCCAAAGCCAGCATCAATTTCACAGGATGACAACTTATGTATTTGGAAGGTATTGCTTTTTGCATGTCTGTAGGACTGACAAAGTCAAACTAATAAATAATCATAATCAGCTTACAAATGGGTTTTCATCTTTGCATTCTCTGTAACCTCTGCTGGCTCTGTGGCAAACAACTGAGCTTTGATATAGTCATGAGACCTTGTGCTTTTCAGCCCTCCAGGGACTGGCCAATGCACAGCCACTCTTGTTCTTGAAGTCTTCAGGTTTACTCCTTGGGTTCAAACAGTCTATCTGGCAAAACTTTTCAGAAACTGGCTCCTTTCCCTCTTAAGGCGTTAGTCTGCCTTCAGGTAATGTGTTCAAGAATTCATCATTTTGAAGAAAACAGGCCACAGTCTGAGCAGAACATAATCTAAACCCTTCCCTCTGTATTTTAAACAATGGCAAGAGATATGCATGAACCCTTGCCTCGCTTTCCTCCTTGTTCAGATGCATCAGGAGTTGATCCTCATCCTCTAAGCAGACAAGGACTCATCCTCTCTGCTTCCATCTCTTTCTGTGCAGCTTTGGGTTTGGGTTCAGGTTTCCATAGTATTAGTAGACCCTTTTTGTAAAGACAGTTGGTCCGCTCTGTCAAAAGACTTTGCTCTCACTTTCTACTCCCAGGCTAGCAATTAAGTTTTCTGTCAGGAGATTAGCTGCTCACTTGCCCACCTGAGATGTGCTCTGGGCAGCAGCCAGCTCTTTGAACAAAAATGTTTCCTTTTGACTATAAGGTTCTCAAGGCTTTACAGCCCTCTGCTGAGAGCCTTGTGCGAAGGAGGGGTGCCTCTCCTGGCACTGCCAGGGATCTCTGGCCAAACAGGTTTCCAGAGGATCTGGTGGAGACATGGGGTAGTTTTTGCACTCAAGGATGGCCAGGCACAGGGCAAAGCACAGAACAAAGTAGTGTAGTAGATGGAGAACAATGCATACATATGCATAAATTTATAGTCACTGTTCCCACTCCCATTGGCATTCATTTCTTAAAAAAGAGCATCTGTTTCATAGCAGCAATTTTCTGTGATAGCATTGCCGAGCATTTTTGTGCCAACTCATTTTTCAGAACTTAACCCTGCACTGTCCCATTAAATGGACTGGGACGGTTCCTGTGAGCTCACGCAGCACTAACGTAGGCTGGGCTGGCGTGAAGGTGTGGCGGGGAATAGCAAAAGGGAGTACACAGTGTGTACAACAACAAATGAATTCACGTGCTACCAAAAAGCAAAACGTAAAGAATGTTTTTTTGAGCAGGTGTAAGAAAGCATTTAGTACCTAGTGCTTTTGAAGTCCAGATGAAAAATACTATAAACGTCCAACTTCATGTCATTCTGGTCCAGCACCTGTTTCTTTGGCAGAGAAGTTGGATTTTCCCCTGAAATCTGTTCTTGTTACCAGATTAGATCCTTTCCCGAGAAATACGTAGATGAGAGCACTAAAACTGTATGGATTTGTACCTGTCACAGAACAGGTCTTGTCCCAGTGAATGATCATTTATGGATACTGGAAAGATCTGAATAAACCTGAAGTCATCTCAGAAATTATAAGGGATATGCAGCCTGTGTCCTTTGTAACCTACTGTAGTGAGCTCAGCTACTGCTTCTTCATACTGAATATTCATGAAGTCATTAAATGAATAATTGGGATACATTTACACTTTATTACTGTTATGGGATAGCCTGGGCACCTTAATAAGATGCTGATGATTCATTCTGGCATGACAGGAAGAGGGTGCAGAGGGAATTTGTCAGTATAACTTGCTAATGCAAAAATAATTGTTCCATTTTCCAACTTTAATGGCAAGAAAGACACTGATGTTTAAGAGTGAATCTGCCTAATAGTCCCTTTCACTATGTATTAGAGATTTGTACAGAGCCAGTGCTCTGCAGCTTGCTGATTCTATTTCTGCAGTAAATGAAGAAAGGAGGAAGAGGAGGCAGAAATACACCCACACCCCCCCACAAAACTTAGAAATGACTAAGAGCTTCTGTACGTTGCAGATCAATTCTGATGCACTTGATAAATGAGAAGGATTAGATAAGTAATCTGATTAGAATGTAATAGCGATGGAAGGAGCTTTCCATTACACTGAGACCTTGACTCTCGGAATATAACGAAGGTTTTATGGGTCAATTTAATTATATGTGAGCTATACAAATATTTACCATGGCTACATATTGAAAAGTTACATTCTTCTGCTAATAAGTCAGCCCCATGAATATATCTGTTATAAAAATATAAAAAGATTTATAAAGGTAGTAGAAATGAAAATTTAAGTGAAAACTAGGTTTAAACCCTGCATTGACTCAATCCAGTGTGCTTCTTTTTGTGATTTTTAATCATGGTCATCTCCCACATGGTGTCTTTCTGTTTCCTACCCTTGATGTCCTTGTGGCCGTGAGGTGTGCTAGCTGGCATCGCAGAGCTTGCATTGTGCAGTGTTGAACCTGGGGCCGACCTGTCCTCCCGCACAGGACTTGGGTTTGCCTCCAGAAGCTCATGGTGGGTCTGTGTCTCATCCCATGGGGTGACACTGTCTCTTGGTTATAGAGGGGAAGACAGATGCCACTGGAAGAAGATGGCCTTGGCAGTGTATATGTATGTGAGGAGCTTCCCCAAGATCTGGCGGTTGTCAGAAAGGTGAACATAGCAGATATAACACATGGATAAAGGCAGATGCAAGCCTTCAGGCAGCTCATATACAAGAATTTCCAGACCATGTACTCTACATCTGGCAGACAGTTCACATTATAGGTCTTTGATAAATGGTGCTTATTAAAGAGTTAGAAATTTCTCCTTCCCCAGAGAAGCTGTTTCATACATTTTTCAATCTTTAAGCAAAATGAAAAAGTTAAATGAAAAAGCCCCCATTCAGCCTCCCCCAATGAGCCTCCAGTCAAGATCTTCCTGAAGTATATAAATTCTTAATTTGCTGTAGATAACGTCTACCAGATGATAGTACCAGGAGCACAAGTGGAAATTGAAGAACAGCAGACTTGGAACTGACATTATTAAGCACTTTTTCATGAAGAGAAACATTAGTGTGTTGACTTGAGGCAAGGCTGTCAAGGCAAGAGAAGCCAACTAAGGTCATACAGAAAGGCTTTAGATGGCTGCTTCTGGAGCAGGTCAGCCATGCAGGTGTGTACGGGATAGGGTACGAAGCTCCCTTTCACTGAGTCCCAGTGGGAAGTGCCGTAAAACACCCTCATGAGAATGAAAGCACATGTTGCACTGTATCACATCTACCAAACAATGTCGCTCCTTAGAAAGGGGGAGATAGCCGGGCTTGGTTCCCCGTGGGTGACGGGAATATCTGGTTCACTTGAAGCACAGCGTGAGTTTCTCATGTGAAGATTTTCAGAGGTACAGAATGTGATTTGTACATTGAATTTGTCTAGTTAGCGATGTTGAAAGCCTAAAATATGGGTTCTTTTCATCTTCCCGTCTCCACTGTTGATGATGCTTATGTGTAAACAGCAGTGGTGGTACATTGTATAAATCCAAGATTTCTGAAGGAGTTTTTAATCTCTGTGGTTTTGGAGAGAGGATCCTTACAGCTTTTCCAGAACATGAAAAAATGGCCTAGAATGTGATGTGTTTTAGTGAATGACTAAAAAAGGAGAAAAGAATATAAGAAAATAATAATAAAACCCTTCTTGTCATATACTGAGGCTCATCAACAGCACTTATATGGCTTTGCACAAGGATTTATCGCATCATCCCTCTTTCATGGGTGAGAAAACAGAGGCTTACAAGAAGAAAGCAACTTGCCAAGTTCAAATAATGAATCGGTGGATGAACAGGGGATAGAGCGTAGGTCTTGATTAAGCCCTCTATCTGGGAGAGCTCAGGCCAGAATGAGAGTTGGAAATTAGCATTTTAGCAATTAGAACACGTGATTTTTTTTTTCTTATATATTTAGGGAAAGGCCTAATTATTTTCACATTAATTTTTCATTAATTTTTTTTCCTATGACATGAACATTTCTATAGGAGACCAAGCAAAATATTCATTGTGAAACGTTTGATCTGAAACAAAACATCACATTTACTTTGTGTGGGCACTTACTGAAACAGCATATTGAAATGAAAAGTGGAACTTCTAGCTTGCTTTGAAAAGAAATGTTCCAGCTTTTAGGAAAATCATAGCATTTTGAGATTGGCTTCCTGAGGAAGATCTTTTGCTGTATCCTGAAAAAATGGCTGATGATGTGTGTGCCTGCCTGTACATACGCCTGTCTGTCCTCAATCACTTTTGAATGGTGCGTCTTCTAGGTGAGAAAATTTGACTGATCTACCTACAATATATCAGTCAAGTCGGGAAATATGTTCCTTGTTTTTACGTTTGGCAAAATAATGGCCAGTGCTGAATCCTGTGCCTGCTTGTTCCAGCATCCTCCTTGTACTGCAGCTGAAATTAATCTTAAGGCAATCTCTATGATTTCCAAATGAAAAGAAAATCTTCATATTCTGCAAAATGCAGCTATTGATCTGGCTCTAACCAGAGAAATCCTTTTGAAATGAATTCCCAATAAAGCAATAAAACTTACTGCTTTAATAAGTTTACAGTGCAAAACTTATTTGACAATGCAATAAAATATTATCTCAATTGCAGAACAGATTCGAGGGTACTTGTTAAATGAGTCAGTGTTTCCTCTTCCCAGAAACTCCACTGCCAATTTAGATGCAAACTTGTTCAAAAAATACAGTTGTGGTGCAAGGTTATCCTTGTGAGAGGTTTTACAGCGGGTACTGTAGAAGCAATTCTTTCTGGGCTATCAGTAATTTCTGCTGTCATTTCTCACGATGGCTACTGAAAAAAATAGTGGATGGACTGAGATTGAATTTAGTTTTAAAATGTATATTAGTAACTGTGAAGTGATTTTTCTGAAAAAAATAGGTTTGTCAACAATACACTTGCATGTTAAAGAAAAACATCCTAGCATTAGAAAACTTAACTACCATCATCTGGATTTTTTAAATAAAATATTCATAAAGCCAGATCTGAATTTCAAAAAGAAAAATAGCCTTTAAATTCTGAAGTAATATATTCTCCCATCTCATTAAAAAGCAGAAATCTATCTTGGATCTTATATGCTCTTCCTCATTACAAGACTATTTATATAACAGTCTGATAGACATCAGCTCTTCTTGGGCTTACAGCCCTAGAAAATCATATAAAATACTTCCCTCACTGTTTTAGCCTATATATCTGATTTTTCATTATTTATGACATACAACAGCTTGACTTTCAAGGTCACACTCCAAAGAAGTCAAAGCACATTTCTTTTTAGGTTTTGTTTTATCTCAGAATTCCAATCAGCTGAAAGAAAAAACAGCACAGAAAATACAGTGAAGGCAATCAAGAACATAATATGGTTTCGGTAAATGCTTTTCAAGGGTGGAGAGTTACTGAGGAGCTTTTTAGCTAACGCTTTACTTTAATGGTACATTTAACTAATGCCAAATTGCAGTGGGGCTCGAGTGAAAGTCCGTGTGATGTGCGTGTAACTACCCAAGAAATTCATTCTGACAGGTCTTTTTGCAAAAATACCCTAAGACAAAAGGAGACCTTGGTGCTCTCCCTGCTTTGTATTCTGGACCTTGCTTTCCCGGGTAGTGTGCCCAGGCATTAATCCCAGGGAAGGTTTCGTATCAGTGCGTTATTCCAGGAGAGCAGAGCAAAGCTCATGGTGAGCGAGGCAGGCAAACCCTGTCCTGCAGTCACTGTCAGTTGTCAAATGTTTGCCACAACGCACCAAATTTTAACCCTCTGGGCAGTTTGAACCTGCAGGCAATTGCATGCGTTTCTGTGACAGGTGGAGGAGGACGGAGGACATGAAGTGCGATGTATGGTAAGGGCTGGCTTTTTAGGAACAGCTCTACATTTTCCATCCACGCTCTGTATTCTCTTAAAGGCAGAATTAAATAGAAAAAGAACTATGTAGCATTCTGTGGAGTTTTGGAAATTTGTATCAGAGATGTAAATTGGCTTGCACATGAAGTAGGTTTTGCTCTTGATACATGCTAAGGGTTTGTTTAGCCAAGGTGGAGCTGTGGCACTTCAGAACATACTCGTGTGCAGCCATCACTCTGCCTGTTCAATGCAGAGGGAGCTACCGTTTCCCTGGAACATCCTCCAGACTCCATGCATTTCCTTGTAAAACAGACCAAAACCGATTTCACTGCACACCAGGAACAGGCACTTGTGTCTCCTGTGTGACCTCTCAGAGCAGGGCGGTGGCCCCCCTTCTCCCCAGTCTCTCTGACCCCGTCACTGCTGGCCAGACGTATGGGCTTCCATTCAGAGCAGGTTTTGCACTATGTTCATACGATGAAGTCAAGCATGGTGACTGATGGCCTAAGTGCTACCACAACACGAATCGTAAAGAAAAAAATGGTAATAGGAAGGGCCAAGGTTCACACTTGCATTCAGCACTCTCCAAAGAACAGGAACTACTTAAACGTAGGACATTCTTCCAAGGTCCTAGAGTGGCTAAAGCCATATGTCACTGTACACCCAGTGATGATGATCCTGGTAGCAATGTGCCAGACAAAAGGTACATCCTAATTCCTAGACATTAGAGATTGGTTTAAACTTTAGGCATGGTCCGTGGTATAATTTTTAAAACAAATAATTAGATAAATAAATAAATGAATAAATACATTAAATTGGGCATTGTTCTCATCCTTATAAATACTCCATTCCTCTCCTTCTGTTAAAATTTTATGCTAGCAAAGAATGTGTTGTGGACTGCTGGCAAATATGCTAAATATTCAAAATTACCTGGTTGAATATTTATGGCTTAGAACACTGTATGATTTATGCCATCTATTATCCATTTAAAGGCTTCATCATTTATTTGTGTCTTCTACTTCCTAGTCTGAGGAGGGCACAAGAATGGTACCATGTAAAGAGGGATGCCCTTCCTTCATCTTAGAGGATTCTCTGGCCTGCGCTGTGTCTGCAGAGCTGAGCCAGATCCTTCCCTTGCTGAACGTTGGCCTGCAGCTCTTCTAAGGACTTGCATCACAGGTACCCAGTGGAAATTAGGTGAGAAGCTGGCCATTGCATCTGAGTGCTTCACATCTATCTTTTCTGATAATGTTATTACTCTAATACAAGGGATATATTGCAGTTCAAAACGTTATCTTCAGAAAGAGTCCCACAACATTTCATGGCACAGTTATGCGCTACTGCTGCCCATAATTCACCAGTGTCCTACTAAACACCTGCTAATGGGATTGCTTTGGATTTAAATTTGAAACAGGTCCTTTACTTCTGTTACTCATCAGTAATAATACATGCTTATGGGAAAGAAACCAAATACATCTTATGTGAGAAGAACAAAGCATATGGTGCTAGGACAACTTTATAGAGAAATCAAGCTCAGTGGCTCTTGAACAATTCATTCCTCTATCTACCTCAAAATCTGTTTCCAGTGTATTATGTGTGTATCTCAGGAGTATGAGAGTACTCTTGGGAGTTCATCCCAAAGCCTGTAGTTCACATGCATGTGCTGCATATGCTTGTTCTAGTTACAACAATTTTGTATCTCCAGTTTTGTATCTCACTACAGAATGTCTAGTTCTCATTAACTGAGATTCCCTGCATTTTGCGTATTTTTTGTGTAGAACCATCATCTTTTTGCCATAGGCCAAATCCTGTCCTTACTGAGCATCCTTTGTGTTTGCAACAGCCAAGTCTTGTGTATCTTCCTTTAAAACAAACCTTACATCTTCCTTCAGCTTCATCCGTGCTGTGTGTACAAGTCCTGCTGACCAGGTGGTTACCAATTTCACCATGAGAACAGTTCCTTGATAGCATTCATTTTCCCCTTCCTGTAACATACCATGGCAAGAGCTCCTGAGTTTGCAAAGCCAGCTGCTGCCAGCTTTGTGTTATATGCACAGCACTTGTACAAATGCTATCAACCAAAGTGCTGTTTGTCTTCTTCAGCCTTGCACAGGGACTGGGGAACTGTTGGCCTCAAAAGCCTTGTTTCTTGTTCATCTCTTTTTCCACCTCTTGTTCCAAAATGTCCCACAGGGGCTCATCAGGGTCGCTGTTGTGTAGCACCAAATCTTTGACTTGTGAGGGATTCAGCAACGCTTCCTAACAGTCACAAGGTTTCTGCAGACTCATAATATGAAATCCCAGACCAAAAGACCATTTAGACTGAGGCTGCTGTGGGACTCTGATGTCAGATCAACAGCTGGGGAAGAGACCCCCTTATGAAGGGTAGGGATAGAAATACCTCCCAGTAACAGTGTGTGGGCAGAGTGCACATTGTGGTCTAGGGGAGCAGGGTAGGACATCGGGGTATGTTGTGACAGGTCCTTGTTTGGCAGTACATACTTGATGCCATCTGCACGCCGTAATGAATGAAATACCATTCAGAGCATGGAGCACAAATCTGGTTGCCACAGTCTGTGGGAAGCCATCCAGGTGATGGAGGGAAGCTCTCCAGAGAAAACTAGGACAGTCATTTATGACAATAAAATGACTACGTTGGGGATTGTTCACAGCCTGTTTATGCAGTGCATCTTCCTAAAAATTAATGTAACTCTGGGCACTCATCGGCTGTGTGAACATGTACCTTATGGCTGGGGTCAGTGCAGAGTTCCTGATCCTGAAAGCAGAACAGACATGGTTCTACTCATTGAAAACTGCAGTTTCCATCACCTGGATGGCTCCCACTTGTAAGAGTCTGAAGGACTTGTCAACCCAAGTGTGGTGCTACAAGGCTGGTTTGTGAAGCTTTATACTGCTGCAGAGAATCTGTTTGCCTGGAAATTTAAAGACAACTTAGAAACATCAGTTAACCGAGACAAGAAGGTAACCATATAGATGGGAAACCTGAGACTTTTGTCATTCAGTCCTCTTGCCAAAGTCAAATGGGAAATGAATGCCAGAATTAAAGCAGAATCGAGGGCTAGCTGCTAGCCCTGCCTCCACTTACAGCTCCAGCTGTTAAACGCCAGCTAACAGCATTGAAAGCACGGGCGATGTCTGCAGTATAGTTGTTAGCTTTCCTTACCACGGGCATCAAAGATGCTGTGTTCTGGCAAGTCAGGAAGTCAGATTCAATGTGTCCAGCTGTGACTTTAAGTGGCAGCTTTTGCAAACAAGAGTAGTGAGACCCAGTCCATCACCATGCATATACCCTATCTCTGGCGATGCGCTTACCATGAGGAGACCAGCCTTGTCCTCTTTAGAGGTAAAGGTTTTGTTGACCAGACATTGTCTGTCCACTTTGAGCTGACAGTGGTTGAAGCCCAATGCAACTTTGAAGGGAAAATAAATGGAAAGATGAGACCCTTAGTTAAAATAACATTTTAAAAAGGAAGAGTTTCAGTGATTTGTAATGAGAATTGTGACAGGGAAGAAGAGAGGTCACCCAGAAAAATTTAAGGACGTTTAAGCAGAGTTTTATTCATACAAAAGGATCTGCAGTGCACCTTGAGGCAACAGAGCCATAAATCATGCCTTTCCAGGGCTCATTTATCACCACAGTTCGCCCCAGGATTTGGAAAAAGGAGGTAGAAGCATTCCAGCTGTTTTGTGCAGCAAAGTGTCATTGATAAATGCAAGTCTCCAAAGTAAACAATAAAATATCAATTATAAGTAAGACATTTGCAAGAAGGCTGCATAGAATTAGGTTTCCTGTGCATTGCAGAGTTGTCTAGATAGTGTCTCCTTCCTCACTGGTGACATTGATTCCTCCATACTGAAGCACTTCTTGCAGCTGAAAACAGGCGACCCAGACTTCACGCGCACTTTCTTGTCAGTGGCAGGTGGGCAAGGAGTCAGCAAGGCTGGAGCAAGGAGCCAGTCACGCCGTCCTTCTGTCCTTGCCATGCGCCTGGCAGCACAGCTGAAGCCAACACCCATAGTCGTTTGCTGTTGCAGAGGTCTCTCTCTTTTGAAGCCTGACATTTTCTCAACAACTCTGCACCCCCTTCCCAGCGAGGGAATGTTAATGAAATTAATTCAAAATGTATACACCCAGATAAAGCCACTGATAAACAAAGTACCTTCTGGCCACTTGGGTAAGGCAGTGCTGATTTTGCTGCCCTTGCAGATGCCAGCTCAGGCAGAGGTGTGCCGGTGGCGAGCTGGGACCCAGCCCGCTGCAGCAGCGGTGGGCTCGGGGAGCTCCCCAGGGCTGGGTGAGCTGGGGGTGGCGGTGCTACCAGATGTGCCCAAGAACCTCCTGCTCCCTGCTGACTGCAGTGCGTGACAGTCAGCCATTAATTATTTGCAGGGCTGCTACTGCCTGTAGTCACAGAGAGAGCAAAGGGACACTTTGAATTCACTTTGTTACATACAAAATGTGGGGGAGGGAGACACCTCATATATTAATTTTCTAAAGTAATGTACAGGAATGTAGCTGCATAATGAATATCAAAGATTTTAGTAACATCTCATGTGACTAAATCACAGCATAATACCTTGAAATTCCACTTGCCCATACCTTTGTACAGCACCCAGCACAGTGAACTCCCACTTCTTATATCTCAGCATCAATAATGATCTGAGAGCATAAATTCAGTCAGAATAGTTTGTGACATTTTCTTCAACAAAAGCCTTTTACATTTGTCCAAGGTGTTAGTTGCCATTGCATGCTAAAAGCTCTTGTAAAATCCTTGCAACTCGTTTAATTTGTAGCGCTGTGTAAACACAATGGATATCGGAAAGGTTTGATGGGAGTCAGATTGCTGCAGTGACTGTAGGAAGTTCAGGTGTTTCCAGTCCTTAGTGCCCCGAGGTGTGTGCACACTCACTGACAACTGAGATGTGTTAAGGCTTCCTGCGTTTTGGATGGGCGGTGGTGAGGGGTATCCTAAGCTCAGACCCTCCCCAGACCCATGCCTGCGTGGAGAAACACTTTTCTGGACACACGCGCTTGAGGAGGAAGGGGGAGTGTGCTGCCAGGCTTTGCTGGGGCTTGGTTTCCTGCTGGAAGGCACAAGAGCGAGCAGCCCTCCAGAGCCACCTTCCCTCCCTGGAGCTTCCTCTAAAGACAACCTGTTTGCCACCACCCTGTGTCAAACATAAAGGCACAGCCTGTCCCTGGTAGTTTGAAGGAATCTATAGAGAAGCTTCAGCCCAGCAAACCAGCAGTGACCCACCCCCTGAGGGCCTCACGCTGCCCATTTAGGAGTTTGCCTCATGCTGCTCTCCTGCTGTGGGTGATGTAAACCCAGGGTAACACCACAGCAACAGTTCTCTGAACTGGTGCTGGTGCAACAGAGAAGACTGTAAACACAAGGCAATATCCAAAGTCAAAGTCAGTTTAGTAGAAAACGAGCAAGTTATTTATCATCAACAGATGATAAGAATCCTATAGACTTGCCTTAGTATCTATTTGCTCTGGGGGATTTCGGGCCAGAAATTATGGATGATTTCTTAATTGCAAAGATCTATGATAAAAAAATTACAGTAGTTTCTTTTTAATTGCTTGCAAAAAATTCATGAATATTGTTAAGCAGCATAATTTTTCAAAGTGCTTTTGGACATTATTTTTATTAGGTATTACTGTGTTGGAGGACTATTTATGTTTTGCCAGCAATCTAGTTAGTGCATTATTAGTTAAGCTCATTAGCCTAAGTGGCTGCAGGCAGACTTGTGTGCTACAGAAGTCTCCTCTGTCTCCACAGTTAACCAGCTTGTTGCAGTCCAGTTTGTCTTGGATACCTTCTGCTGCCCAAATAAACCCAGCCCATTTTCAAGACACCATTGTTTTGTGGTGGTACTGAAAACCATAGGAAAATAGCAGGAATTATCGGTGGTTTTCTTTTTTAAATGTTCACTGTTAGGTGGATAGTGAAGTTGTGTTTGATTGTGTGTTTTTCTACCCTTGTAGCTCCAGCTGAGTTCAGATGAGGTCAGGGCTGCCTTGTGCCAGGCGCTCACCCGCGCTGCCTAAGACTGTGCTGTTTAAATAAATGTCTTGGAGAAGGTTTAGACTCCCTGTACGTATAGGAAAGGGAGAAGCTGCAAGGGAATCACTTGGGCAGCAAGCCGATAAAGCAAGCCGTGCTCCCAGCTGCTCTCGTGACTGCTGTTTATGCCTGTAAACAGCCGCTGGTTCATAGACTGTGGTCTGAGTGCACAGTTCAGTGCTGGTCCATGCAGCCGTCTGAAATAAAACGGGAATGACATCCAGGTGGTCACCGTTCACCGTGGTCTCCGAGAGATGTTGAGGTTCACATTCAGGGCTTCACGTTTGGGCCACCCTGCAGCAACTCATTGCAGAATCTTTACTATAGCTGTATTTCTGGCACCAAATTTGTCTGACAAGGACTCTTGGTCTTGACCTGGCATAGTGGGGCTGGAATGATGCCCCTCCAGCTCTGTAAAACTCTGCCCCACCAGTTGCATCACTTCATTACGAAGAGCTGCTGCAGTTCAAACTGATTAAGTATGAAACATGCCTGATTTTTCAAGCCTTTTAAACCTGAGGGCAAGTGCATTTGCTGGTGTTTTATTAATTTATCAACATCTTGTGAAAATTCCTTGTTTTCTGTAGCAGCCATCAGTCCCTCTCCTAGAAAGCACAAGATGCGTAACACACCATGTAGCTAACCCGAGTAAATAATAAATAAACATAGCAGAATTCAATAATTTAAAACACTATATGCAGAAAGGATTAGGTAATTCCAGGGAAATCAGCCTGGTTAAATGTGGCTAATGCACGAGAGCTAAGTGCCTTGATGACTTCAATCTGTTTCAGCCAGACAGGAAGGTCTGCAGGCTCTGAGCTCCCCATGGGCAGGCACAGAGGGACCAGGGAGAGCCTGGGGCTCCATTAGCTTCCCCCAAACACCAGTCGGGCTCCGGCTGCTCACAGCTGTGCATCTTCACCCTTCCTCTTTAGATCAGGATTGCTGATCCCACTCTTATTTTATCTTAAAGTCTGCATATATTTTTTTTAACTTAGTCCCCTGATTAAATTAGGGGTGTTTTCCTTTCTGTTTTGCCCCTAATTTTTTTTTTGTTTTCTTTTAGGGAAAATTGATTCCAACAGTTATTTCTAGGGAATCCATTATCTGGTGTATCAATGAATTGGCTTTTTCCTTGTTGTTCCTCAGGCTCTCATTTGGTTTACAGTTGGGCAGTCCCAGTCAGTAGGCCAGGTTCAGCCCTGCTGTGAACCTTAAGGCAAGATCATAAATACCAATTCTTCTGTGTCTGTGCCACCAGATCACTTCTGCTTGAGTTGTAGGGTCTCAGCATCTCACAGAATTTGGCTGGGAGGTTATATGGGCTATTAGTCAGTATGGAATTTTAGATAAGATATTAAAAGTAATTGCTTTCCAGCTTACTCTGAGTTATGGTTTAGGAGACAAAATGGAAAACAAACTACCCCAACTTTCCACTGCCCTCCTCATTAAACAGTGTCTTCAGTAGTGCCTCCAAAACCAGCCGGAGCCTGTATGCTCCCAGCACTAGTTCCTAGCAGACATGTGAACATCCAACAGGCAGGAATTAGTGTTGTGGTAGCCTTCTTCACTTGCTTGTTAAAGAGTGCTGTATTAATTTATTCAGCAAGGTGGAAGCCTAGATAGCCCCAACTGAGCCAAAGTGAAAATGGGACCATTGTGGCTGATGACAAGGCTGCATAAATGACCCTTTTTTTCCCAGCTGGATCCCCCTGTGTTGGGGCTTCCCAGACTACAGTTCTCATCTGGGATGTAATTTGTCCTTTATGGAAGGCTCACACTGTCCTAACTCCTGCACAGGATTGGATTTGAGCCTGAGTGAACCCTGACCGGACTGAAAGCTGTGCTGAGCTGTGCATTGGTGATTTTCTCTGGTTCAGGAAACTCCCCCCAAATGTTTCCTGCCTGGCCAATGAGCCCTAGTTTTCCGAAGGCAAAAGGCCAATACATCCTTATCGCAGCAAGTTAGCTGACCTCCTGCAGGTCCTGATGCTCTGCTACAGTCTGTTGTCTTCATTGTTTCCCTCTTTACATCACTCTCAGGGTGTAAGTTATTGATTATTCTGCCAGGGGTTGCTAAACCAGAAAATTTTGATATCTCAGTTGAAAGTGTGTATCACAACTTATTTACTGAACTGCAGCCAGATTATCCAGAACATTTTTCTGTTATATGTGAGCAAGAATGACTGCCATCAAACCTGACAAGTTGTGAAAAATAATTGTAGCGTATTTCTTTATCTCGTCTTCGATAGAGGCTGTGGCCAAATTAAACCTGACCTTCATTACTAACAAGGACTTGAAGCAGTCTCTTGCAGTTCTGTCGTCTGTGATTCCGTAATTTTTCAGTTCTAGTTAACAGCCACATCACAACTCGGCAGTCGTTACGCTGAAATACCAGCGCCCATCCGCGCAGAGGTACCCTGCTGCATTCCTCCTGTCGCCCTCCTGCCCTGCGCCATGCAGAGCACGGGCACTGCTCAAGAGGCCAGGGCACGTCTGCAGGATCCCGCGGGGATCTGGGGAACGGTGCGTGGAGCACCTTCTGAATACCAGACTCCAGGCATGGCAAGTCGAATTTTGGCACTTCTGATGCAGCCCAAAGTTGCTTTGGAAAAGCTTCTCCGAACAGGATCAACTCATTTGTGTAGTGGGGAAAGGTTGGAGAAGTGGCTTTTGTACTTCACTGGCTTCCCCTGACTTTCTTGACTGGGACAGCAGGAGCTGTCAGTGCTAACCTGGCCTTGGCTCTTGGTTTGAAGCAGTGACTATGCTTTATGGACTTGTCTGAGGGTCTGTTAACTCCTGCTTTCTGGTTTCCCAGATGCATTCTCTACAATCAGCAACACACATTAAGCACAATTCCAAAGCAAAAAGAGCGCTGTGTTAAAAATAACAGTGTTTGGGTTGGGGGCAAAGCAGCACCTTGTGCATTTGCTTTAAAAACATAAAAATAATTTTAAAATCCTTGACTCTTTTTAAGTGGTGACTTCCAGAATATATTCCACAAATCAGAGCAGAGATCTTGGGTGTTTGACAAATAATTCCAAGATTAATACGGATATCTATCCCTGAGTGCAAGGACTTTAATCAATCCCTAATCTCCCAGGGAAGCAGTTTGACTTTACCTGACAGCACTGTGAAAGATGATCTGCTTCTATGTGACTGGTATAGCAATAGCAAAAGCCATTTCTTTTTTTTTTAATCAATTTTTAGTATAGATAGCCCACAGTTGCTCAAAGCCACATTCAGAGCCTTCCATTGAATACAGGAGGCTTTGGATCAAGCCCTTGGATACTTTCCCACTACTAAATTAGACCTAACGAGGTGGGCGACAGCTCTCCAAGTCTGTGGGTCTTGGAAACTCCTGAAGTTCAAGCAGTTAAGCATAAACTGAAAACGCACCTGAGAACGAGTGAGAGCAGGCAGAGAACAGGGAGCCGGGCACTGGTAGCCATCTAAGATCTCCGCTCTCAAGTACTTTGCTTTCTTCTCTCTCCGCAGAGGACAGCTGCCCTGTTCTTTCGTTCTGCCCAAGCATTTACAGCCCAGGTAACTGGCTGCCAGCGGCTCTCGCTTTTATAAGTGCAGGCTAAACCAAGATGAATTGTTTTCATACAGCCTGTTTATGCAGTGTCCAAAAGAGATTTACAGATGAACAAAACCAAACCCTTACTGGACTAGAGCAGAGAACACCGAGTAAGATCACGCAGTCGGAGACCAGGAGGTGCGCCCGGGGTCAGGCACCCTGGCTGAGGGCGCTGGGGTTCCTGCAGAGCTTTCAGGGCTTGCCCTGCCCGCCGCCGGTACCAGCACGTGCCCCGATCGCTCCGGCGCCGGGGCTGGGCTCTTAACTAGGCAGCACAGCAGAAGGTGATGGATTGCCTGTGAGTCTTTTTCACAGTGTTGTTTTGCCACTGGGCTAACCCAAGGCAAACTGCTTGCTTTATTAGCTATCTAATTAAAATGAGAGACTGCAACATATCATTCTGTACAGAAATAATAACACAAATGGAACAGTTAGGCAGCTCTGTGAGCAGAGGTTGTTTGAAACTCCAGCATGTTTTGCCTGATGAGCTTCATTAATAACACACCAAGAGACCTAACATATCCTCTGCTGAGACACACCGTGATGATTAAAAGTTTAACGTAATATTAATAGAAGTTTTATATGTTGGCTCATTGATATATTCTTATATAGTGGTATATGTTTTTATTATCTATTTTATTACTATATTACTATATTAATAAAAGCTTTGTACAATAGCTAGAGGATCCGAGAAAATAGCTGTCAATATTTTCACTCTGGTTTGGTTCTCTTTGGTTTGGATTGTGAAACTTAAGATATGCCCACAGGAAAACACACAGAATTAATGGATATATATACCTGTGATCTGATCACGCAACATCCAAAGTATATGTTTAACTTTACCTGCTATGTATACTTCCCTTGAAGTATACTTGAAGTATACAACTATGGGATGATTCAGTGTGGGTAAGTTAAGCCTGCAGTGATATAACAGCATTGTGACTGCTTACTCTTACCATTTATGATGATCAGGGCTACGTGCTAGCTGAGAACATGGCACCCTTGTGCTCAGCATTTTACATGATTGAGAGGTGTCTGAAAATAATTTGTTGTTTAAATAGAGAAGATAAGGGTGACCGTACTTAAAGATAGAGAAAATCAAAGCAAAACTCGGAGAAAGGGGAAGCATCCACTGTGTCAGTCGTGCTGTAGGGACAATTCCTTTGCATCAGGGCATGCGGTATTTGATTGCATCTCCAGGTGCTGCTGCAAGAAATGGAGGAGCAGTAAAAGCTGCCATACCCTGAGAAGGAGCATGGTCTTTTATTTGAAGAATCCTTGTATGTGCCATTTCTGTGCAGTTACCTACATAAACCTAAGTCTGAATTTCAAAACCACATTTTGCTGAAAAGATTTTCTGAATTTAAGAGCTAGCAGTTAAAAGAACATGGGTAGATCCATTGTAACATCCCAATTTCTATGCTATGAAAACAGGAATAAATGTTATAGAACAGTTAGATTAGCAGATATATTTTCTTTAAATTTAAAGTCCAGATTCTGGTCTGAGAGCAAGCAAGGGGAAGTTACTATCTCAAGAAACCTGCAAGTGACTGAACACAGGGTTTTCAAACAGAAGTGCCAGGATCTCCAGTGTAATTACAGCCTTGCCACTGCGCCAGGGGAACGCTTTGCAGCAAACCAGAGGTTATGCATGCGTATTTCCAGCAGATTGGGAATTTGCATAACCCATCCGTAAACCACTGAAAATCTAATCAGGGACTGAACCCAGTATTGGCTGTGGCCACTATATCACTGGATCTGAAAATACAGCTCTGTTGTGCCTCGACCTTTTCTGTTTGGAATTTGGATTTTCCAGCCCCTCTTCCATCTGTTTACAGAACCAGCCCCTCTGGGGAACATAAATAAATAAATCTTTTCCCCTGTGCATGCTCATGACATCAAATGATGTAATGAAATGAAATCTCTCTCCTTCTTTCTCCCCTTTCAATATTTATTCTGGGGATTTATTGTTTTCCCTCCTTTTCAGGCTTCAAGGTTTCCCTCTGATAGATCACCTCACTGTGGAGCATTTCTCATACTCCCTGTGCAGTACCTCTCAAGCTATTATTTTAAAATGTAGTTGGAGCTGCTTTAAGCTGAAGACAGTGCAGAGTTTTTTATTTTTCTTCCTAGCTATGCTGAAGCTGCTCCATGAAAATTTAAACTCCATTTTTAATCAAAATATTGTTAACATTTAATAGTGAATTCAGTAAACACCTGAAGACCAAAAAACTTCTATGTGTTTAAAAGTGGGTCATGTTCCCAGGGGTTTCTGTTATTGTCATAAACATTTATGCCATTCTGTACTGAATTCTCAGCTGGCATGAATGGGAATTCGCTTTGGGATAGAGATGGGCTGATTTAGACCCTATGAGTATCTAGTATTGTGATGAACATAAAGTTGACTGCACAAGCATTCAAAAGGAAGAGCTTTAATTTTACTTTCTGTGCTGTGAAGAGTTCCACAAAATTAGGTAAAGCTATTACACAGTTCAGGACATGCCTGTGTCAATATGGGGTGATAATAAAGCCAGAAATTAGTGAACACACTAAAAATCCATAGTCCCCTAGCAGAAACTGGCTCAGATTCTCTCACAGGTCTTTTCTACTTATAAACTTGTCCTAGAGCTTGTGAAATTAAAATACGGTATTTTCCCACTCGGGATATTTTCCCAGCAGTTTCCAGTAACTGTGCCACTGGCCGGCAGAGGCTGTGAGTAGCACAGGCTGATGGGTTTGCTGCACAGGAGCAGTGGGATAGAGGCTTATACCAGAGAAAGCTGCTTCAGAGCATATGGCACCTACCTGAAAGGTCATTTAATGATGCCATTTGTTCACCTTTGAGCTGTCAAGTCTCACATTGAGGAAGAAAGCACCAGTGCTGCAGGCTGGCTTCTCCTTTCCATCTCCTCATTCTCCTTACTCTGTAAAATACAAGGTTGGCTCTTCCTGAATGGGGCAATGACTTTTTAGAAGCCAGGGCAAGCCACAGATAATTAGACTTCTCATCTGCATCACAAATACAGCAGCAGTTCAGGTTATTGAGGCTTTTTCAGCACCCCCCCTCAGGGAGGAGGAGTACAGGGGGCCGAGGCTGGTGGCTGCTGCGAATGGCCGTGGGGCTGGCAGGGGCGATTGGCACGAAACGAGGAGTTGTACGTGGCCGGTCTCCAGTTCACGTGCTTTGCAGGAATGCTGAAATGGGATTATTGCTGGTGTAACACCGAAGCCCGTGTATACATGCTCACTCTCAAGTGTACTTCACTGTTGCTTAATGTCAAGGGAGACTTAATCAGCAAGAATATAAAGTATCTTAGATCTAGATTAGATGCGCACAGGGGTTTAATACACTGAGTCCAAAGCACAGGAGCAGAGAAGCTACCTAAAGCAGGGTTTCTGTAACGTTTAAGCATCAGCATTGCAATCCAGAAAAACTGCTGAGCATCACTCGCCTAAGTCCTGAGGGCACCTCGTATCTCTCGCCCACCCCGTGTGCATCTTGGTCTCCCTGGCAGTGCCCGGGGTAGTTACAGCAGCCGTTTGGCGAGTGCTGCGGGTGGGCTTGCCTGGGCAGGTAGGCCCTGCTCTCATCTGGCTTTACCGCAGCTGGGGAGCCTGGAGATGCTTTCTGCTGCTGAGGGGCCTGCGCTGGGCTCTGAGCACACCAAGGGCACACGGCTGTGGCCCTTCACTGGTGTCAGACACTGGAGCTTTCTTGTACAGCACAGGGAGGAAAGGTGCCAACTGTATGTATTTATTGCAGAGATTTGGGATCATCTTTTTTCCTTTTTCCTCTTGTGTACTCGCTGAACTTCTCAGTGGAAGTGCCTGTTCCCAGCCGTTGCTGTTGCTTTTAAGCCTGTTGGCGATAGGTTGCTTTTCATAGCGCACTCTGATTGCTAAGGAGTGTGTCTAGGACAGAGGAGAGAACCCTGACTGCCCATCTCTGCCCAAGAGGTTTCCCATAAAACCTCTCTTGGAGGTCTGTTTCTAAATGCAGTCTAGGGAGTTTTAGGGTGCCCTGAGCCCTCTTATGCTGACCAACTTTTTTTTCTCATAAGAAAACTAGAAGATGCTTTTAGCCCATGAGTTAATCGTTTAGCCGTATCAAAGCTTTAAGCTCTCAACAGCAAGCCCATTGTTGAGTTGGATTTTCTGAATAATCCCTTGCAATAAAAGCTACTGTCTTTCCCCAAGAGCTTCAAGGCAATGCAACAACAGTTGCTTGACCAAAAAATAATTCACTACTATGTAATTAGCAGCTCATACAAGAGATAATCGTATTGAAATAAGTATATACTATGGATGGTAATAAGAATTTAAAGCAGTGACATAATCAAAGAGCTCACTCAGAAATTGAAGCATATTGCCTTTTATTTGTAGAACAGCTTACAAAAGTAATACGTGTGTTACAGCTGCATTATCACCATGGACATATTGCAGATGAGCTGTGCAAATAAGTGAGGGTTTACAATAGCTTTGTTTACACCAGTTTTTACACAAACTTTGTAATCACTCAGAGGGTGTCCTTAGGGGCTACTGGAGAATATTGAATATGAAATGTTGCAGTTCTGCATATTCAGGCAGCAACATGATTCTGAGAATCTGTCTAGCCAGCTAAGATACAAACAAGTACTGGGACCTCTCTGTCCTCTCAGAGCTACTCATATACTGGGATATGAGAAAGCAGCAGGCTGAAAACCTGTTTGCTCAATAGGTTCTAATGACAAGTTAAAGACAGCCAGAGGCCCTTTGCAGAGGAGTCATTAGAAATTAAATAGGAGGTGTTTCTCAGGTGCACAGAGTTGTTGGCCTGCTCGGGCTGGTGTCATCTCCCTGTTCAAAGCTGGTGCTGGCTGAACTGTGTATGACTGAAGGAGAAAGAGGTTTGTTGTAAGACACCTGGCTGAAGATTACATCTGTTCTTCTAAAATAAATATATCCTCCTCTATTATCAGCTCTTCAACTATCCATGTATTGAAATCAGCAACTAAGAACCTTGGAAACCTGTCCTTTCCCATCGTGGTTTGCAAACTGAGCTGGTCATCAACATGTGGCCAAAGCTTCTATTTCTAGCTTGCCAAGAAAGCACAAATCCACATACTGCCTGCTCATGTGGGTCGACCTCCCTCTAGCCCATATTTCAGCAAAAATCACTGGTGCGTGGCCATCTAGATAGCTCCTGACATTTCACAGTGTTTCTGATCTATAATGCTTGCCTGCAGAGCTTGGCTAACAAATACGATTGTAAGCTCTGAGCCCACTGTCACAGTAGTTGCTCATTCTGTAATACCACCTTCTCCTGAGAGTGCATAGCTCTACTAGCTTAATTCACACATGCACTTAGATAACACCGTGACATGTGAGACAAAATATAGAGACAGGAATAATTTGTTTCGGCTGTATTTCTAGGTCTAGTGGTTTTCAGTCATGTTAAGCAATCTTTTATCATCAAAGATTTTTTTTTCCCCTGACTTTCGTGGTGCTGTCAGGAAAGCTCGCTCAGCCCCTTACAGTCTAGCTCACAGATATAATAAAGGACCAGGTTCACGCCTGTAATAAATTGGCATTGCTCTGTCTGGAATCGATAAAGCTGTATTGATACATTCCAACTGCAGGCTGCCCCACTGGTGCAAAGCTCAGTGTAGAGCAAGGAGCAAGTTTTAAAACTAAGTAGAGGAGTTTAGAAAACTGTACTCATTTTTCTGCTCTGCACCCTAATCGTTCAAAAGAAACCTTACTCACCAGAGCCAGAATTAGAAACATTTATTAGGAAAATGTGGCAAGAGCAGGGAAGTGTGTGTCTGATAATTAAGATCAATTTCTGTGTCAGAGCACTCCTATTTTAACTGAAAACCTGCACAATATCCAGATCCCAGTGCAATGTTCTCTGCCGAGGCATTCATGCTTATGCTGGACTTGGGTAATTTTGTTGTTCTATCACAAATTTCATCCCTGTTTTCTCTGAGTATTTGTGTTTCAGTATGTTCAATATATTTTAAACAGCTTTACTGAATGTGCGGGCAGTCAGTGACACCGGACATCAACTCTGTTTTGTTAAAGATCATCCAAATTAATAAAAGTTAACAGTTATTTGTGATATCAGATAGCTTTGATCTCTGACCTTGATTTATGTACTTTTGCCATTGGTCTGAACACAGCGTTTCTGTGATGAGATACATAGCACTCCCATCATTGTTATGTGCCAGGAAAACTCCTGGATTGCAACAAAGCTGAAGTGTAGTTGCTAAATACACAGCTTTTTATCATTTAGCAAAATGGAGAAAGATCAGGGGGAAGAGCATGTTAACTGGAGCCAGAGGGGTTGACCCCAAAGTCCATGAAGGTTAATAGAAGTCTTCCAAATGGTTTCAGACAACCTTGTGGAGAAATGCAAAAGTCTTATGTCCAGACAGGGCTTTGTAGGATCACACTGGTACGTGTTGATGAGGCAACATCAGCATGGACGATATCATGGTGGAATAAAACAGAAGTGTGCACCCACCTTTTTTTCAAACCATTTTGTCATCTCTGTGAAGATGAGTTCAATGTGAGTCTTCGTATCCTGGAGATTATTCCTCACCTCAGTGAATATGATATAATTTAACGTAATGGAGGACATGCACCTGTAGCCGTAGTTTCTGATCTTGTAGATTATTTCACTGGGCATCAGATAAACGGGATAAAAAATGAGAAATCTAAAGTAAAGTGTGAATTTTAGAAATGCAGTGAGCACGACTTAACTTTCCTTGCATCAAAAGTACAGCGGGAACAGGATCAGGCCATGTCTGAGAGCTCCTGAAAATCTCATTATGTATTTCCTTTTTATTATTTACATCTTTTATATATATCATGTAGTGCCAGTCTAATAGCAGTAGATAAGAATGACTTCTTTTTTTACACAGATCCTTTAATTTAGAGACACCCAGCAGTATTCTAGTGTTCAGGTTCTTTCCTCCACTGTTTGTAAATCAAAGTCTTAAGCTGTAGTGCTTTATTGAATACAGTGACAAATAGGGATGAACTGCATTCTCCTCTGTAGTCATGAAACTGATTTAATATTTCAATTAATCTTTGCTACAGCTTCTGCAAAAATATATGTGAATACATTCTGAGCAAGTCATCTTCAGGCTTAAATAAATACTAACATAAATATCACGCAATTTATTTGTTCTCTTTATATCACTCTTGCAGTCTAATGTAAGTATTGCTTCTACCAACCAGAACACAGTAGTATCAGATGAGATTGCCTTAACAAAGGGATTTTCACATTTTCGTTAAATACTTTTGCATTCATAGTCTGGTTTCCGTATCCACTGAAATGGTTCTTCACAGCTTTGCAGAGGATGGAAATTCTATCGTAATCTATCCTTTAATATCAAATTAAAATAAAAAATGTTTTTAAGTAAGTGAAATTTTTCTTTCTGGAAAAGAGAAAAGGACAGGCTCGCATTGTTAGGGCTTTTCTTATTTTCCCTCTGATACAAGATTGCAGAGGGGCCGACAAGATTTCATGCAGCATTTTTGTGTATGTGCATTTTTTGATGTGAAGTACTATGGTTCATGTTTTTTCTGGAATGATCCTTCATGGTCATAATTTGATGAAGAGGAAACACACAGCTCCTACTAGACTGTGCTAGGGTAGTCTAGAAGTGACAAGATGGATGGGTATAAGAATGGATGCATTGTTAGTATAAGATTTCTGAAGTCTAATGCTTTTTGAATAAGTACTTTTCCTCTAAACCAGAATCTTAAATTCACTAAATGTAGCAAGCGATTAACTGTGCATTAACGTGCTATTTGTGGAAGCACATGGTATGAATCCCCTGCTCCCAAGCTCACCAAAGGCCTCACCCTGCAGTCCTTGCAATCCTTGGCAAGGAATTTACTGACTTCAGTAGATTTTAGATCATTGCGTAGTAGTCTTCTACTATGAACGATAAAAAGTTGGATTAAAATTAGGGTTTGAGTGTTTTGTGAAATATAATAGACTATCCTGAAAAGTAGTCTCTAATGAAAATAAATAAAGAAAATAGTATATGGGGAAAGGGGCTGCTTTCTCTCGTCCTGGGTCTGCCCTTCTGGGTATTCTTTCAGTACTAGTTTGTGACCTAGTGATGACTTTGAACTCTAATGCTGCTAGAGATCCTAAGTAAGGCCCCTGTCAGGTAGTGATGGCCACAAGCAGCAAAGCCCTTGCTCAGGACCTCCACACTGCATTGCAGGCACAGTGCAAGATTCATTTCTTCACATTTTTCAGAGGGAGTCAGAAAGCTGGTTTTGTTCTAAACCCACAACTGATCCTATTTGTAAGAGTCCTAGGGAAATACTCCGGTGCTACAGAGTTATAGTAACAAAAAAGAGGGTGAGCTCCCCTGTTGCAGGCCGTGCACTGAAGAGTGGTCAAACTGCCCAGATAAAGGTGATGGCACTTCCCTGTGCGTACTCTGAGCAGCAGTTACTGGTTTTCCTTACTACAGAGCATACGACTTGTAAATGATACTTCCCCGTGTACATGACTGCAAAAGACAGACATATTTAAACCACTGGAATGAAAAAGCACCCAGCATACAGGGTTGAAGGAATAGTTGAAATATAGATATCTTTTTCTCCTCTGTTTCCTCCCAGTCTCCCCATTCTGCTAACTTTACAGTTTAAGAAATAGAGTTAAGAGCCTTAAACTACCTCGCAGTGCAGCTTTTTGAGCTCAGCTGTAATTGAAAAAGCTGGGTCCTCACTTGGGCTGATGAGGGAAAGAGAAGATTCTCTTTGAAGTGGACCTGGTGAAGAGGGGAACTGGTAAACTGGGAGAGCCTGCTGGGAGAAGTGGTGCAGATTACATCTGTCTTCTTGGTAAAAGCAAGCACACTTAGTGCTTATTATTCCACTTGACAATGTAGAGACATATTAGGCTCTAAAATATTTGTGGAAACAGCAGGTACAGCTAAGGTAGTTCTTTCATCTATCGCTAACGAAAAATGTACAAAAACGTTCAGGGGCAGCACTGTTATCTGTGCGTTTGATGCTTTTAGAGTCATTAGACAATTATGTGGCTCCGAACAAGAAGTCTAACTTGGGACCCCCATCTGTAAACTTCAGTTACGGCACAGTGTATCTGTCCATTTATTAGGTGGTGCTTTGACACTTGGGCTCACTGGTCTCTGCTTTCCCACTGTTGCTTGCCAGATGGAATTTAAGTCTTGTTCCATTAAGCCCTAAAAGGCTTGGCCCATGTTTGACTTTCTTGCCTTGGGGTACTATCATGCACCCAGAAGAGGCCCAGGAGACATCACTGCCATGCTCCAAAAGTTACTGAGACCTTTGCGGTGAATCTGCTATGAGGAGTAATAGATTCTTTCCCCCTCTCAAAACAGAATCTCAGTGTCTTGGCCCTCCTGGCACAAGAAAACATTCTTCCCTTCTTGCACACATCTAAAGAAGGGATGGGGTGAGCTGGGTCAAGGCTGTGTGGAGGTGAATCTTACCTTAGAGGGACAGCTGACCAAAGCTGATGTGTATACTCGCCCGGTGAGGAGCTGTGAGGTGGGCAGGGAGAACCTGTAGTACTTCAAGTTGTGTGTGGCGTATCTGAAGTCGAAGGAAATGTGAAAGGAAATGAAAAATTAAGCTCCCAAGAAAGGTAAATGCTGATATGCTGATATTCAGTGAACATCCAACTATGTTGAAAGCATGGATCAAATATGATATTGGCATAACATTGGCCCCATGAAGCTGATGATAATTCTATCCTACTGCTGCTACCAAGTTGTGTGCACAATTATAGAGGTCCAGTACAATTAGTGTCAGCTAAATTAGGTTAAGAACAATCAACAGAGACTGTCATTTTGTGTGTCAGTTTAGATCACACAGGGGCTTTTTATAAATCTCAATGGGAAGAAAAATAGTTGGTTCTTTTCCATTTTGGTTCACACAGCAAGGGCACAGATGTCTGGCATTTTTTCAGTCGCGTTTTTGCAAGTGGCACCATGATGCCACAGGGTGCAGTGCCAAGCTGGCATCCTCGCACTCCTCTATCCCAGCTCAGGGCTCCAGCAGCAGATGAAGTCCTCACTTGTTCCTCCTCTCACCTGCCAGCGTGGGCTCGCAGTGGGCAAACATGGGACAGACCTATTTAAAAACAGAACATTGCTCTTTTCATGCCGCCTTCTATGAAGCAATCTCCAATATGTGCTGGGACTATACTCCTTTTTAAACCCAGCAGGCAGCTGCTCTGCATGCAAGAGATGGGTCTGATCTCTCTTTCTCACTTGGGGCTAACTAGTCTTTAGGGCTGAGGAAAGGGGTGGCATGTACCTGCTGTGGCCGGCTGAGACCGCTCAGCTTCTCCCTGTACCCCCTGCAATCCCGAAAGGCTTTCAGCTCCCTTCCTGCGCACTGGCTGGGCCTGGCGCCTCCTCCCTGCTCGGCTCCCTGGGCAGAGGCACAACGGGGCTTTAAATTTTGGAGACACAGGAGGGAAATCTCAGAAGGAAGGAAGACAAGGAGAGGAGAAGCCAAGTACTGAATGTGAGGGGAGTGTAACACAAGGCTGCAACTCTTGTCCCATTTGCAAGCTTTGCCCAGTTTGCCAGGTGCTTTGTGTCTTCTCCCATTCACTCCACTCTCCATCTGCACTGGACTGAGCCAGTCGGACCCCTTGCTGCCGATGCCAGCAGCCTTTCTTGTTCTGTATGAGTTTTGTTTTCCAGCATTTTTTTCCATGTTATGTCACATTAGCAAAGATCTCCTTGGACACATGCTGCCTGCCTTCTTCTGCCACATAAGTATCTCTGCGGAGGGGCGGAAACTTTACTGCTGCCAGAGCAGGGCAGGGGACCCAGGCTCCAAGCCCCTCTCCAGCTCTGCACTCCCTGCAGAAAAGCCAGTTAGTTGCTGCCCACATGCACTGCTGGTGAGCACCGCGAGAGGCCTGTCCCCTGGGAACCAGCTGTGACCACCAGCTCATCCCTGAGCAGATCCTGAGGATCTGTCACAAGGCAAAATCATTGTAGATGATGAGAAGCAGCAGCATGGTTGCTTTTTGTGTGTGCCCTCCTTTCTAAAGCCCTCTGCCAGCAAAGCTACTCTGAATTCACGGTAGCACGATCAGACTGCAGAAGGGCAGAAGAGTGTATCAGTGGATTAGCTTTTCAGTCATTTACGTGTTAAGGGTTAAATGTGGCACGCAAAGCCTGTTTGAATGCCCTTTAAGCATCCCTTAAGCTTCCTGCTTTCCCTGCTTCTCCTTGATGCATAGCCAGGGCTTTGCCCTGCTGAGAGGCCAGAAGCCTATGTGAAGCTGCCAGCTCTGCGTACAGCCCAGGGCAGAGCAGGAGGGACGGAGCGTGTGGCTGCCTGCTGACAGCCCACAGCTGCCATGGCCTGGCATTGTGACAGGCACGGCGGCCAGGCTGGGGCACGGTCACGCTGCTCTGACTTGCCTTTGCAGTTCTCAGCAGTTCACAAGAGCGGTGAGGATCCTGCGTATGCCAAGTGGAGCTTGGCAGGAGCGGGATGTTGTACTGTGTCCAGTTTTGGGCCCCACACTTCAAGAAAGATGTTGAGGTGTTGGAGCGAGTCCAGAGGAGGTGGTGGAGTCACCATCTCTGGATGTGTTTAAGAAAAGACTGGACATGGCACTCAGTGCCATGGTCTAGTTGACATGGTGGTGTCAGGGCAGTGGTTGGACTCGATGATCCCAGAGGGCTCTTCCAACCTGGTTGATTCTGTGATTCTGTATTATACCATGGCTGTCTGGGTGGTCAGTGGGCTCCTGGAGAACAGATTTGGTGACCTCTCATGGTTCACACGTTGAAGCAAAGCAAACGAGTGCTGTATAGACACCGACATGGGTGAGCACTGCTAGGGATCAGTGTGCTCCAGTGTGTAGTCAAAGCCTATACAGTGGCCTGGTATTTTCTTCAGAAATCTCTCTGCCTCTGGAAGGGCCCCTGGCACTGGGAGTCCTCGTCTGGCCATGATGGTGCTTTGCCTGGGTCAGTGCTGATCCAGCCCTTGGAAAAGAGGATCCTCAGGGAGGGCAATAGCAGCTGTAGCTTGTGCTAAGCTAGAGAGGTGCCTAAGCTCAATGTCAGCCTGCAAACTACTGCGGGTGCCTGCTGGAACGCTCCAGATGGAGCCAGCTCTGGCCAGCACATTGGTGTTAATCAGTCTGTTGTTTTGGTCATGCGTTACTTGTACAGCAGCAAAGAGACAGACCCACCTTTCTGAAAGAAAAACAGCTTTGAATTTCCTGTACTGAGGTGTCCAAGCTTCCATATTGATTCTGACAGCTTTCCCAAGCGCCTGGGGTAGTGGAAGCAAATAGTTCCTTGTTTTACTGACATAGGAGAAAAATCAGTATCTCCATGCAGATTGGATCTTTTTTCCTGTGATTAAATGATATTGCATCCACAAAAGTCATTAGAGTTCCAAATACTTTGCAATTAATCATGAAGAAAATAAATGAATCATTGATTTAACATTAAGAGAGCTTTTTTTTTTGGCAGTGTATTCTCCTGCCAACTTACGTTATCAGTAACTATTCAATAAAGAATAAAATCATACATTTGATCTGTTTTAGCACGTGCCTCAAACTTTATAAATGTCAATACAGACACAGCCGGGCAAGTCTTCTTGCTGGTTGTGAGCTCTAGCTGACAATATATCTAGCAATAAAGGTTTTCAAGAGAAAGCAGTGATGGATATAGCTTTCTGATTTGTCCGTTGATACAGTTTGGGCAGATGCATATATATTTGCATGGCTCAGGGATAGCTCTTTGAGTGAGAAGGGGTATGCATGGAGGTGGTAGGGAGATACTGTCTGGCCTACATGGAAAGACGTACTAGCTTTTTGTCAGTAGAGTGTGTGCATGTGTGTGAAAAACTGCTTATGAGCATGTGCCCAAAAGTCCACAGAGGTGTTGGTGCTGTTGGCTGAGTGTGTATTTGTGTCCATATGTAAACTGCCTTCACAGGAAAGGAAATCCAGAGAACTTTACCAATACTGCATATGTACGTAAAAGGTGAAGGGTATGAACTTAAGCACTCAAAAATTAGGAAATGTGCTCAGTGCTCTGTAACTGACCTGTAGATTTGACTTTTGTGTATGAGACAGTGCGACTTCTGGACAAAGGTCTCCCTGCTGTTGGGATAGTTGGCATTCATTACGTAGAACCAAATGGAAGTGAAGAAGGCTGCAGCAGGCAAGGGTGGGGAGAGGTGTGAGCCTCCCACTCCATGCTCTGCATCTGCCATGTCCAGTGACCGTGTGACCACACGCAGCTGGATCAGCTTGCCGATCTGGAAGGAAATGTCAGTTTTATTTTGGTGTGTTACTTTTCTATGAGCTCAGTGAGCTGGATCCATGCACTGCACAGTTGCACCACCTGAGGCAAGAGAGGTTGCCAAAGCATGTGTCAAGAACAGGAGAGAAGGGAGAACAGGACCACTTGTTTGAACAAGAGCCCGCAGGTAGACTGGATGTAATGAAATCCAAAGGCGTAGCCTTAGAAGGGAATATCGCTCGTGTGTCTAATGGAGCACAGTCACGTGGCAGCCTTTTCTTCGTTAACGTGCTCTCTCTACCCCAGCCAATTCCCCATCCTCAATTTACAGAAACATCATTGTACTGAGATTTTCACTCATCTGTGAATACCATCTTTGGCCACTGGTTCACAATGGGTTAGTTCCTGTGCAGGTGCATGTGCAAACACAGAGGACCGTGCACTGGGAACGAGGTGGTCGAACCAGGGCTGGTTCGTTTCCTTCTTTTTCCTTGCAAACAAGATATTACAGATAATCACTGGATAAGATAAAGAAGCACATCAGAGAAAATACTAGAAATAACAGAAAAGGTGCCCTCAATTTAGGACAGAAGAGTATTTGGGCATCTGATGTGTATTTATATCAGAGAAAACTGTTAAAAGGCTAGGGATTTATCCAGCGTAAGAAAAAAGTGCAGTAGTCTATAATGTGCCGTAGTAAGATCCTGAAACTTTATGCACATGAATATTCACCACTGAAGTTAATGATACTGCTTTTCAAGTCAGATACTTGATTTTATGTGCCTTGCTCAATCAGAGCCCGTTGTGTCAACTTCTCTTAATGACTGTTGCTTGGATTTGGTCATAGAAAGTTTTTATGGGGCTCCAAGGTTAACCTACCAGTATCTTTCTTTTCTTCCATCCCCAAAGTGCCATAATAACTTCAAGCTTCCTTTGTACCTTGTTTTATGTTTTTGTCAGCTGTATTGGTCCTTGAGCTTAAAAATATTCTCCATGCCTATAATACATGAGAGGGGGAGGGAAGGCAATTGGGGCCAGAGTATAATTACCCTCTTCTATAGCTGTTGGTGCATTTCAAGTCCCAGTATCACCTACAGGTGAACTAAAATGTCAAGCTTATAAAAATATAAAAATTGGTAAAATATGTATATATCCATAAATCTATTTAAGCAGAATCGGTGACGGATGAGTGCGTTTAAATTTTAGAACCTTATTTCTGCTAACTTACTGGAAGAGGAATCCCATAATTCACTGGAGAGTCTCATTCTTGTGAATTACTGTCTTCATAATTTAAGGAATATTTCATCTCATGAAGATGATCTCCAGCCACCGTAACCTGTATTTGGCTTCCAGCTATATTTCTTTTTCTTCCTTAATGTATATGATCTTCTGCAGTTTAGTTCAGAAAATTGGAGTCCCTGCTTTCTAGTTTCTGGAACTTGTTTATCAAGAGTACTATCTCAGCAGACACAGTACAGCAGTATGACCAGCTTCTATTTTCTCCCTCCTCCCTTGTCATCGTCACTTGTTTACTTCACCAGCATTACCTGCAGCTCCTGAGCAGCAGTGTCTGTATCTTACCTCTAAAGGAGGTGACCTGGCAGTGCCTCAAGCACACATGATGTGCTCACAAGGAAGCCCTTTAGTATGCCTAAATGTCCAGACATTAAACTAGTGACCAGTGGTTTGGTCTTACGGGTAAAACACTGGGCCTGGTGACAGGATGACAGCCGAATTCCTGGCCCTTCCACCCCTTGGGCATGTTACTGGTCATTCTGTGACCTCCGCAAAGTGGAGGATAATGTCTTCTACCCCTTGCCTGTTTGTCTTAGGCACTGCAGGGACTTCAGGCTGTGTAATTACACCTGCTGCACCTGCCACAGGGACCCTAACCTTAGCTGGGCTTCTGAGTGCTGAGTAAAGTTCATCCTGGAGCGACCAGTTTAGAGAGGATCCAGTCTTTGTGACGCAGATGTTTAATATTTTGCTCCTTATTTACAAATGCTGTAGCTCTGGTAAATGCTGCAGTTGGCAAGGAAGAGCTTTAAGGAGCAGTGTGGTGGAGGTAAGGAGGGAGCATCGGGCCAGGCACGAGGCTGGGCTCTAACCACAGTGTTCGGTCCAGGGCACCAGGAAGGAGGGAGTCCCCAAGCTGGCCTGGAGCACGTGATTCCCAATGTAAATCCTCCTGGGAAGAAGCCCTGTGCTCTCAAGTCGTGTCTTCCCATCCTTGCTCTGGAAAATGGGGAAGATAATACTTGAGCTATCTTCTCTGAGTGTTGCTTAATATGTGAATACTGCTTTGATCCCATGGAGTGCTGAGGATTATTGCTCTGTATAATCCCTCTAATTCTATTATTCCACAAGTGAAGTGATTCAAATAAAATTGGAAGCATCTTTTATGCAGACCCAGAGCCAAAGTAGAACTGAAATTTTGTATCTGTAGGTAGCGGAAGAAATTAAGCTCAACCACAGAAAACTTTGGTTCTTATGAGTCATCCAAAGTTTGCCAAAATCTGTGGAGTCTTTATGCCAGTGGGCTTTGTATGGGAGCAGCAGAGACAAGTAGGCCAGACAAAATGGAGAAAGAATTGCTATGATACTGCTTTCAGTTCTCCTACATGGTGTTCACTATGCCCCAGATCTTTTTAAAGCTCCTTGCTATTTCTTCTGTTTGACAATCTCCATGGACATAGGAAAGGAATAAAGTAATTTCCACAAAATTACTGATGCTATCCTCTGAGCGAGGCATCAAATCTCAGGTCTGAGTCAGCTCAAATTTCCCCTCAGTTGTATGGCCCGAACCCATCGACAGGCTATGACGATCTGCCTACAAAGTTTTCATTTTGCTTCTTCCCTTGCACTCCTATTTTTCCAAATGTGCCTCTCTGAAACTCTCAGCAATGCTTGTGTCTGATGAGAAGTGGAGCCATTGGAGATGGGTTAGTGGGCAGAGCAAGGATATTTAAAATGGATGATAGATGAACACCATTACAAAGCTATTACCATCACACAATGTGTAGCTTAAATATCTTGAGGTTTTGCTAGTGAAGAAATGACTATGTGAGCAGAAGGCATTAGTATGGGAGTGATTATGCTAATGGGACTGTGCCAGGCTTGTGAGCAAGGCACAGGGGGAGCTGAGGTCCCTGGAAACCTCAGCACCCAGCAACTCAGCCTCGCCATTTGGGGTGGATATGAACAGCATTGTGTCTTCTTTCAGGCCTGATTTCTAATTGCTAATCGAATACCGTGGCTGAGATTTTATTATTGCCTAAGAGTGCCACAGGGTCATGTAAAACTCCAGTCATCAGATGTATACCCCTGTGTGGTGGGGTGTGTCCTGGGGGCTTAGGTTGGTGCACTGGCGGTCCTGGCAGTGACTGGTGCGGAGGTTGGTGTGAGGCGGTGAACAAGGTATGTTCCTTCTTTGCTCATGCCTGACCGAAATCTGTGAGGTACTTTTTGGAAAGGACGAGCACCTTGTCGGGATGTAGCCATGGGAAGCTTCAAGGGCCAGCAAGCACTATACCTGCAGGGCCGCCTCTGAACAGCAAACAGGCGAGTTCCAGTTTAGCTGGCTGCTTGCTCCGGCACCGAGCGACACTGCCTGCCATCCCACAGCCCCCAGTGCCACTGAGTAATAACACAATGGTTTACTTCTTAGTAAATATCTTTTAAACTGATGAATTCAAAAAGCACTTTAGATGACATTTAAAATTTAGAACCAAATGACTGAGCCGTGAATAATGAATCTCGCCCAGCAGATGGATGGCACGTTACCGTGCAATTCTCTCCCGCTCAGTCATTGTCAGCTGAAGCGTTTCTCTCTTCCACTTGGTTTCCCTCCTCCTTCCCCTCCCTCATCCCCAGTAACACACAAGGGCTATTCAGAAATGCTTTATTTTGAAGAGCATGTGCAGAGGGAAACTTTCAAACCAATCAGACCTCATCACAGATCCATTTTTCTCCTTCTCTTCAATCCTTACCTGAGGGTTGGTTATTTCTGATGCCCACCTTTAAGCTGGGGCTTTCTCCGCACATCAGCCCACCCTCACCCAGACACTTGCCCGCAGTGCCCCCAGGTGCTCAGCTCCCCCAGGCAGGCTCTGGATCTGAATTCTGCCATCTCAGACTGAGCTGGCTCACGGGCACCTCAGCACTGGGGAAAAGGAACAGATCCGTGCCCTTTGTGTTGCCAGGCCCCACGAATTAGCCAAAGGGGATAATGAACTAAGCAGGAGGCTCCATCAGATGGGAGCAGGTGATTAGGCTTGAGTTTTCTGATTGCCTTCAGCTGGGAGTCAGGTCTGTAAGGGCTGTATTTCCACTCTAGAAAGGCTAGGGGCTGGCAGCTTTGGTTGGTTGCTGTGTGCTCTGGCCCACTGGATAGGGTGGGGGGAAATTCTTGCAGCATATAAGAAGTCATGCTAAAAAAGGTAAAAATCTCTCTGTATTTATTATGGTATTGGATCCTTTTTGTGTTCTCCTTTTTCATTGATTGAATGTTTCTCTTCAGAGAAATTTTCAACATCATATTGCATATGATCTCCCAGTGCTATTATCTTGTTCCTGAAGGAAACTGTGGAAAGTAGTGATTTTGGTAACTACTCTCAGCTTTTTGAGATGGAAATTATTTCTAGTGGAGGAAGATCAGGCTAGGTGGGCTGCCACTGGACTGACCAGTCAGACTGGAACAAACCAGCAAGGCTGGATGCAAGCCCTTGGGCCCTACTACTGTATTGCTTTCAAGTGCCTGGCAGCTCCCTTGCCTTCCCCTGGCAGTTTAATGCTGCTGTGGTAGTGTTTGAATACTAACCCCAGTAAAGTCCACCTAAGGACAGAAGTAGCAGCAGGGTCAGGCTGGCTCACACACACCTCAAAGCAGAAAGGTTGTGTTTGTTTCTGTTCTGCTAGTTGCTCTGCTAAAAGTAATTTCTCCAAGGTAAAAAAAAAAAAACCTTCATCTATGCCTACTGAAGTCTACTGTTTTGCTTGTGTGCCTTGTCTTATGTTTCTTGAGACTTTTTATATGATTCAGTTAGAAACATTAGTGAAGAAATAACATGTTTTAAGATTGACTTTCAAACTGACTCCCTTGGTTGCCGTATGGGTTCTTAAAACATTTTTTTTCTCTTTTAGGATTTCCCATTGTTCCAACGCCCAGATTAGAGCCTCTTTCATGTGGGAAATGCTTTTCTTCTGTGAAGACTTGCAGAACATTTGCCCAGAGCAGACATGAAGGAAGTGCCCTTGCATGGTAAGTGCCCTCTTGGAGGCCAGTGCTTTGTACTAGGATGAACTTCTAGCTCTGTGTGGTGTCAAGTAGCAATCAATAGCTCTGTTGCTCTGTATTTATGAGGAAGGTAAACAAATGTTGCAAACTATTGTTTACAAACCCTGCTTTCACATCAAGGAGCAAGGTAAAAAAGGGATTTTTTTTTTTTTTTTTTGGTATATGTTAGCTAAGTGTCAAAGCTGCCTCTCCTTAACTCCTTTGTATGCAAAATAATGCAGAGCCAGACTGGAAGATGGAAAATTGTCTTTTTTTTATTTGAAGCAGTAGCAAAGTAGCACCTGAACCTCAGCCCATTCACACTCTGCAAACCTTAGTAAATAATTACTCTCTGCAGAGTTATGTGAAGAGCAATAAAGCTTCTTTTTGTGAGCAGGGAGAAAAAAAATTGGTGAGCTAGGCCCTGTTTTCAATGTGTAGGTATTCCAATGTGGTTACACCTTCCAGCTGGGCTTTGAGGAGAGATTTCCCCTTGAGTATGATGCAGCTGAGGCGTCATAGGAAAGGTCACTGGAATAGGGCCTGTGACTGATTGGAAATGTCTCAATAAAGATGAGGGAGAGGCAGTGTTGCAAGTCCTGGGATTGTTCCAAATAAAATAAGTTTATTTTTTCTAAATGAAAACTGGGAAAACTTAGCTGAGAATTTTAAGTCAGGAAATGGCTTAGTGGTAGGTATTGGATTGCTAATGAGCTGTGAACTTGACTGAACCTAATGTATTGATTAAGGTAATCTTTTCCTGATCTTGTTCTTAACACTTATTTACCCTTAATTAAACTTAAGGAAAAGTACTACTGAAGATATGTGTTTAGGACTCAAAGTAGCTACAACTTTCTACTGGTCAACTCGCTTTGCACTCAAACTACGTAAAAAATACATGACATGGTGCAGTTAGGTATGTAAGGCAAGCTGGTATCATGAATTGGGAAGAGCCTCAGGTTCTGAACTATACACTAGAGTTACATTCAAATCAATCAGTATTCTGTGCATGTATCAGAGCATTCCATCCTGTTACTGAAATGAAGTTTATTGCTGTGGCATGTAGAATAAGTAGCGCTTTTATGTCCCAAACATTGCAGGCTGCAATAGCAAGTGTAAATGGGGTGACTGTAGTTACCAGTGCCTCTGACAGCACCAGAGCAGGATGCGGGCATCGCACTGTATTCAACAGCTATTTGCTAAGGCCTCAGAATTATACATGAATAAATGCTTTCCAAAGGCTAAATAGGCTGTTCTGCTGAATGGGTCTTAACCAGCAGTGTCAACAGCACACAGGCCCACGTGCTAGTCCTTGCATCGCTATTCAAGCTGCTCTGTGAAATAAGGCATCTTTCTGTAGGTCTTTTTTTATTCCATTTGTGCTAGAAAAGCTTGGAGTAACAGTCTCCTAGTGTTAGCATAGTATTTTTACTTTTAATCCTGTCTAAAAGACAGACATTAACCAAAGATCGTTTCTAGGGTACTGATTTAGCTCTTAGGACTATAGTCCTTTTAGACAAATTGACTCCTATTTGCAGCAATCTTGGGGTTTGTTTTTTTTCTTCCTTCCCTCAAAGATGCTTCTTCCCTGGCTGTAAAGCCTTCCCTAACTCCTTACCTCACAGCTCAAAGCAGGAAAAAGGGGCAGGGGGAATAATCAGTGTCTGTATGTGCTCAGAATGCATGATCTCTTGTAAAAGACATTGTATGTCGTTGGAACAGATGCTGAGAATGTGAACTTTGTGTTTCAGAGAGTGATTAGAGAGCATGAGCCTTGGTTCAGCACAGCATTTAAGAGTTTACTTAATTTAAGCAATTGCCTAACAACTCTGGCTTACTTGCAGTCTGTGCTATGTCAGGGCCTAACACTCACACTAGATAAGGTGGTTTGAATTATTAGTTGATTTATTTTACAGAATTTTTTTCTTTTCACTTGGAAAGTGTTCACAACAAACTGGTTTATTGCAACAACAAATGTTCTGGAAACATGATTAATAAAGAGCTTGCAGGACCTGAATTAGCAGGCAAGAAATTGCTTGTATTGATTTACTCTATGGATATGTAAAAACTCTTATTGTGACATGAGCTGCTTCTCCTCTCCCCACAATTCCTGGCAGCAAGTAGAAAGCAAGTTTCCACCAGGTATGGGGGCAGTTCAGACTTTGTTATGTGTGTGATGGCGCAGGTGTGGGGCTGTAAGAAGACAGTAGGGCTCACCGATAAAAGCCAGTGTATTGCAAACTATGGCTAGGAACCAGGAACTGACTCTTCCTTGCACTGTTATTGGCACTGGAATTACTAAAACCGGTTTTGGAGCATATTCTGTTGCTGGCAGGTGTGTTACAGCAGTACAGCTTCTGATCCATGTGAATAATGGACATCGGGAGCTTTCCTGAAATCCTTTAAAAGTAAAACTGTGACCATAAGAGAAAGTTTTCCTGTTACTAACATCCCTTCTCTGGGAGTGTAGGTGGGTTTTTAGTTACGCTGTGAATAGCATAGTGTGAGCCACTGAAAAGCTACTGAGCAGCACAGGTCTGTAGCTTGCCAAACCCAGGCTGGACCAACTCAAACTTTCCCTTCTTTAGGGAGTGCAGCTGACATGGCTGATCTCAGCCTTGCACTGAGAACTGCTGCAAGCGAAGGAGAATGCTCGCTGTCCACTGCGTAACCGATCCTGGGAATGATTTTCTACTTCATTTATTTCGTACAAGAGCTTGCAGTGTCTGAGCTTGGATTAAACACACAGGATGGTTTTGGACATGCCTGAATTTTCACTGAGCATTTGTCTGTGTGCAGTCCTGGCTGCTGATGTAAACTTCATGTGGCACATGCAATGGAGGGTGTAAACCTTCATCTTGCTTCTCATCCAAACCATAAAAATGAGATAATCTGGTTCATCCTATAGCTCATGCTAAAATGAGTCATATGTATGTGTGTATATGCTTATATAGGGGTCATTAGTGAAATTGCTGCTGTTAATAGGTTCCTACAAAATCCCTTCCAAGGGAAGTAAGCCAAATAGCTTTACTCTCTCATCATTCCTACAGAGGCAGCCACTGGGACCCAGCAGGGATGTTAGCATCAGGCAATCTGTGTTTTGAGTGAGACACCAGGAAGCACAGTTTCCTGGGCCAGTATTTCAAGAAAATATATGACAGTGTCTGCTGCTCATGAAAGGCAATGGTGTAGTCAAATACTGAATCAGGACTTTCCCACTGCACAGACTTAGAGGAATCCAGTTTTCCCCACACTGCTGCATTCTAGTGCAAAGCTATTTTGCATTTTCTACTGTAGCCCTAATAGGATTTTTTTTTTGCAGCTAACCCATGCAGGATTTGAGCTCTTTATCATCAGCATGGAAGTCTTCAGGCTAACAAACCCCAAGTCCATTAGCTAGCCTCAGGAATAGATAAGTGAGCTGCTTACACAAGGAAACCACTAAAGACTGTCTTCTATTGTAAGCTGTATTTTAATTTCAATGTTTTAACACACATCATGTTAGATGGAGTTACTACAGGGCGAGCACTGTTTCTAATATCCTGTTAGGGTGATGAATGGGCTAGCACTTCGGAGCAAATCTGGGAGGAAAGGGCACTTATCACTGCTGTATCTTTACTGTTCGAACTTGCATGGAAACTCATTTTGGTGTGCCACCCTGAACTCTGACATTTCTGCCTCATGGCTATTGCACTGTCTGCACTGAGCTTGTTTGTAATGGAGTGTTGAAATAGAGCAGTTGCAAGTGGGCCTCTACACTTGTGGAATAAGTTTAAAAGTATATTAGTTGCCTTATTCTGTAGTACAGTCATGTTCTGAAAGCTCTTCTTAACAGGATAAATAACTTTGTCTTATGAGAATTTTTTGATTGTACTCTTTAGCTAAAGAGCACTTTCACAACTAGCATTAATGACTTGGTTTCTAGCGACAGAGTATTCCAACTTCTTTGAGATCAGTAGCAGTTTGGGCATCAAGTGACTGCAGGACAGCTGGAGCTTTACTTTTAAGCACCTACCATACTGTTATCTGCCCTTGCAATTTTTCCTGTCATTCATAACCCAGGTGTAGAGTAGATTTCGCTTCAACGTAGAATGACTTTGTTATGCAAGGTAATTATTTTCTTCCTTTAATTTCAAATGATGTTTGGGTTTTTTCCCCAATCTGTGACCGAAGTAGCAGCACAGTGTCAGCTGTAGGTGGGATTATGAGCAAGAATCACCAAAGCATATAAATATTAAATATTCACACAGTCAGATGTTGCATGGGGGTTGTCTTCATTAAAGTACCATATTATTAGCTTCCATTATGTTGCTCTCCTGCGGTGCAAGCATTCTGGATCAGAACAGACCTGCCATTTCACATGTGCTCCAGCTGTTCCCTTCACCCACCACAGTCAAGTTTAGTATTTTCTTATTTTTAATCAGTTACGTGTGTGGAAAGAAAAAAAAAAAAAAAAAAAGGCAAGCAGAGGGAGATTGTTAGATTGTTTCCAGCATGAAGAAGCTGGGTGAGACCACAGAAGGGCCCTAGAAAGCTTTTTCACAGCTGTGTGAAATGTGGAGCTGCAAGGCTGACTCATTTCCTTGACCGCTCATTGTGATGGACCAACAGGACACTTGCCTTTGTCCCTGACACTTTGGTTTCTGTGAGCACTGATTTCTGCCCCATTTTCTAGTCTCCTTTTGTTCTTGCTCTTCTGTTTGCTGGGCTATTTATTATTCTGATTTTGGTTTTACCGTCCTTCATCCATATATTTCCCATCTCCTTATGTCTCATCTTAAAACTACACATGGTTCAGGGCTCTGACTGATGGCCTCAGGATGCCTGGTCATGGCTTTGATGCATGTCATAGTCAAGCAAGCTGAAATCCCAACACAAATCAGTGCACAATCTGACACAACTCTTGTGTTTGTCACGCAGTGAGGAAAAGCTGTGCTGAGTGGAGCCAAAGCAACAATGAAATCGGTGTCCCTTCATAAGGACTGGTCCAGGGCCCCCCATGACAGTACCTGTACTGCATGCATGTGCCCTGCCTGCCTCTGGCAGCTCTGGAGGCCCCTTTATCCGTGCTCAGTGGCACACTGGCACTGGGGCACTGTGCTTTTGTACGTTGTCTTCTGCCAGCATCAGGCCTCCTTCATCCAGCAGAGCCCTCCCAGAATAGGTGTACATCCATCCTGGGGAACGTCCTGACAGTGGGGGTGATCTGTGGGTATCGCACTGATGTTCAGAAGCTCTTACCTGGTGGTGTTTGGATCCTTCAGCCATGCCATATTTGAGGTAGGGGTGTGCAGAGCAGGACTCCTGCTCTGTTTTGAAAGCCTGCTCCATCTTACAAAGAACTGGCATAATCATGACTGCAAACCTGAATGCCAAGCTGTTCCTTGTGCTTCACTGGCAACTTTGACTAGTTGCACAGCACTTTGCAGAAAGCTTGCTGACAGCACCACAAACACTTGCTGGCCTGTGCGCAGGAATATCCCAACTCCGCGTATGCAACCAACAGAGAGTGTAAGCTTCTGTTTCTCTCTTTCTTTGAACCATCTTTCTGCTTCAAATAACCTTCAGAGAAAGTGATTCAAAACCTCCATATCAAAATCATATACCCTGTGGTCATTAAGAACTGCAGAATAAGCCAGATTTGTCTTGTAGCAGGGCTGAGGGGAGGGAGTGGGGGCTGCTGCTCTCATGTTGCTTGTCACGCTGTTAGAATGGAGTAGGGCCTGGGAAAGTGGCACTAGGCTGATACTGGCCAAGCAGAGTGGCATTTAAAGGTCCTTATGCTCTAGCTATGCCTCATCAGCCTGTACAACAGTAGCTGCTTCCGTATTGCTTCAAACCCTGCTGTGAGGGAGCAATCCAGCCCCTGCAGTATCATTTGGGAAGAAGGATGGGTTATAGCTCTGGAGGTTTGATAGTGGATCACCAGTACTTAAAATCTGAGAACTCTGTATAGTCTGGAGGCCTTTATAGCTGTGCTGAATTACCACTGGCCTAAAATATTGCCAGAATGCATTACTTGTCTCTGGAAGCCATTTGTTTTCATTTACTGCATGAAGTAAAACCGGCCCAGGGTTACAAACAGCTCAGTCTGTGCTGGGGCTGTAATTCTGTTGCGCTGGTAAATGCCATCGTCGCTTGTAAGTGCCACTGTCACTGACATAACACAAGCAGCTCAGCTGGCTTCTCTAGCGTGGTGGTGGAGCATAGGTGCTTGGGTCTTATGGAAGTGGATGTTTAGACCTAGCTTGGCAGAGGATTTAAGGAAGGGATGCATAGGGAGGGTTCTTGTGACAGGCCTTGGAGAGAGGATGTGCGTAAGAGGTAGCAGAGCGAGGCTTCCCGTGCTTCTGGGGGCACTGCCTGTCTCTTGTGTTTGAGTAGTCTGTACAAAGACCAAACCTGAATTGGAAGGAAGAGACTCAGTGTGGTGAGCGGAGGCTGGTCACTAGTGGAGTATCCCGGGGGCTGGTACTGGGGTCAGTACTGATTAACATTTTTGCTAATGGTATGGCTGATAGGACAGAGTGCACCCTCAGCAGGTTTGCAGATGATGCCAAACTGGGAGGAGTGGTTGGTACACCAGAGGGTTGTGCTGCCATTCATAGTAACTTTGATGGGCTGGAGCAATGGGACAACAGGGCCTTCATGGTATTAAGCAAAGGGAAATGCTGAGTCCTGCCCCTAAGGAGAAATAACCCCACCTACCAGTACACTCTGGGGGCTGACTGGCTGGAAAGCAGCTCTGCAGAAAAGGACCTGGGAGTCTTGGTGGACACCAAGTTGAGCAGGAGCCAGCAGTGTACCCTTAGTGGCAAAGGTGGCCAACAGCATCATGGGCTGCATTAGGAGTGCTGCCAGCAGGCTGACAGGAATGATCCTTCCCCTCTGCTCAGCACTGGTGAGGCCACATCTGGAGCACTGGGTCCAGTGCTGGTACTGAAAGTACCAGTACAAGAAAGACATGGACTTACAGGAGCAATTTCAGCAAAGGGACACAAAGATGATTAAGGGCTTGGTGCATCTCTCCTTTAAGAAGAAGCTGAGAGAGCTCAGATTCTTCACCTTGTGAAGAAGGCAGCTGAGGAAAGGTCTTATCAATGTGTTTAAACCCCTGATGGGATGAGTAAAGAAGATTGAGCCAGATGCTTCTCAGTTGTTCCCAGTGAAAACAGCAAGAGGCAATGGACACAAAGTGAAATTCAGAAAATTCAATTTAAATGTAAGAGAACTCTTTTACTGTGAGTGGGGCCAAATCCTGGAACAGGTTGCCCAGAGAGGCTGTGGAGTCTCCATCCTGAGAGAGATTCAAAACCTGACTGGCCAGAGTCCTGAGGAACCTGCTCTAGGTGACCCTGCTTTGAGCAAGGCATTGGACTAGATGATCTCCAGAGGTGCCTTCCAAGCTCAGCCCTTCTGTGATTCCCTGAAAAGGCAGTGGTTCAGTGCAGGCTCAGTAGTTAGAGCACTGTCTTTAACATAACAACATAACTCAATGCTCTGCTCTTATTCCAAGAGGCCTGTCAGCAATCTAACTTCGAAATCTGCATTTCCTGGATTAGGAGATCACCCATGGAGGTAGACTCTCATTTCCTGAAATGGTAAGAGCCCAACAGATAAGCAAAGGGCAAAAGCTGGTGCAATCTGTTGGTTATATAACCACATAAATATAACAGTCCCTTTTCTTAGCATCAGGTACTTACTCTGTAATTGGTATCACTTAGTGTAAAGCGTTGTTCTCCATTTCCCCTCTCAGTTTTAATGGCTGATGTAATTGCAGTTTTGCAAACCGTGGTAGCATACCAATGCGGTCGCTTCTGTATCAAGTGCTTGGCACTATTCACGATATGCTAGTGTAAGACTTGGATGATCGCAGAAATAGGACCAAATTGTGGATGCAGACAACTTGTTTGGTATCGTGAAAGGCACAAATACTAAGACAGCCCTTGAGAAAGAGACCCACAGTAGTTTTAAAAAAAAAAAAAGATATTTTTCTACATGAATTATGGTTTTTATTTCAGGTACAAAAATTGCTGCACTATTAAGCCAACTACCTGAATTTTCATATGGGATAGGCAGAAAATTCCACTATAAAGAGAAACTGCAGATAGTGGGATGCAGAAAAGTTAAGAAATGTGTTAGTTTGAAAATCCGTAACTGCTGTAAGGTGTACGTGTCGGGTGTTTGAGCCAGCGCTTCAGCTACAATTGCAGAGCTTGTGGGGAGGATCTAGTTTCACTGAACATGCTCACCTGTGTAATAACTGACTTGGCTATGAGCTCCACCAGGCTTTGGGGCTGCTTCTGTCTCTGCTGTATTCAGGGTGGAAAATGAGCTACTCAATATAAAGAGCAATCTGATAATCTGACCCTGCTGGAGAATGAAAATTGCTCCCTCTTCCATAGTCCTGGCTGTGGTGCCTAGCTGGTCGCAGTGCCATTTGCTGTGTTTCGCACGTGTGCCCACCACATGGTATACAGTTAGCCTTGGCAGGTCACTCACTAGGTGACTTTTGGATAGAAATGAGATGATCATAAACTCAGTCTGAAGCTGTGTTCAAATGGCTTGCACCTGATGCACTGAGGACAACTGCTTAATTAGAGGAATATCATAGAAAAGAAGATGAGATGTAGGACGGAAATGAAGGTTTTCATTCAACCTTGCCTCAGGAGTTGACCAAACTCAAATGTTATTTACTTTTTCATTTTATTATGTCCTGTGAGAACCCCTGCCTGCCACCTGGTCTCCCACCGCAAAGATGTGCAGAATTGAAGATGCAGTGGAGGTACCAGGCATGACCGCGGGGGAGTGAACTGATGCCTGTGGATTTGCCACTTGGTGTTAGTTATCCCCTTAAGCTGTAGGGCAAAAAGCTTGCTGGATCATGGGAAAGTAAGCTTAGCTGGGGGAGCGGGGATCGTACCTGAAACATCTGCATGTCTGAATAATGCTGTCAGAAGAGTTGCTCAGAAGAATAGGAAGTTTCCTGCAAGAAATATTCATAAAATCTCATCTTTGTCTGCTTTGTACTGGACACTGATGTTTCCAGTTTTGGGGTGGGGGAAGAGGAGAGAAATTGCTGTCCTTCATTGTAAGTGGTCAGCAGAAGAGTGAAAGCTCCTGCTTGGAAATGCAGGCAAGGTCCTCCTGAGAGCTGTCCTTTGAAAACTTTCCACAGAAAAGAATAGGGATTAGCTCTGATCTGAATATTAACTCAGTTTTAGTAAACAAAGTATGCTTTCATCTGCAGTGAGGTCCCAACTAAAATGCGCTTGCAACTGTTTATACCAGCGGTATTTAGGACCTCACCATCAGTTCAGTGCAGGGACAGGACACTTCCTTTCTCTGGAATTGCCTCACCATGTTTCATTAACTCAGCTTTACTGGGATTTGATCAAAACCATAATCTCACCTCCCTGCCCACAGTGCCTTACTGTCTTTAACAGAAACAATCAAACACAGCTCAGCTTCTCATTTTCCCCATGTGCCGCTGAAATATAGTGCAGCGTGCTGCAACATCTGTAGGTAATTCCATGCATGAAGGAGTATATTGATGCATCTGCAAAATACTAGACTGGGGTCACTTCTGAAGCATTTGGTAGTACTTCTGTTGAAGGGAGAAGCAGACTCTTGCTTACAGCACAGGCGTTTCCTTTACTTAAATGGATCTCTGAGAGCCTTCATTAGCTGTAAAACCAGGGTGCAAGCTGGCATGGGGCTTCCTTAGCCTTCTGCAGATTTTGGCCTTTTTTCTTGCACCATGTATAGACAAATCCAGCAAGTTTGGAGGGTTCCCCCACTTCACCTCCAAATGACTAATCTGTTCTTGGGAGCTTTGTGTTTTTACAAAACTGTTGGCCTATCCAACAAGACAAGTGCTTGAAGACGCACAGTGTGCACGCCGTTCAAGTCAACGCAGTTCTTTCCACGCCTAAAGCTGAGCACACTGCTTGGGCCAGCACACTGAGAGCGCTGGAATAATGGAAATATTTCTGCATTTCTTTTTTGCAATGAGGACAAAGAAAGCACTAAAAATGTTTGTTCTGCTAAATTGACATATGCCCATCCCAGGAAGTAGTTGTGCTTTGCATGGGTTGAATTTATGTGAGGTTTGCTATTGCAGTTACGTAAGGAAAACAGATCCCAGCCTGACTGATCGTAAGTGCATAGCTTGAACAGCAGTTAGTTCCACTGATAGGTTATCTGAAGAGCTGCCAGAGATATTGATCAGGAAAAAAGCTGTTTGGAATAGTGACATCTGAAACAATTGGTTTTAAAACAGTCAGAAATATAGCTATTGATTGACTGAAGGGGATTCTTCTGGCCTGTAAGTGTACTATTTTGCTTTCTTAACTCAGCAGGATGTTGTGGTGTGAACTTTGAGAAAAGTCTTTGAAGAAAGTTTTAAGAAAAAAAATGCAGCAGCGGTGATTGAACATCTTTCAGAGAAAATTATGGAGGAGTATAGGAAGCCAGGGTTATTTTCCTGATTATTTATCAGCCATCCAAATCCAAGATTGAAAACGTTACTTAGATTTAATCAGGAACATGTAAAAACGGCCATTGTTCAGAATCTGCCTGGGAAGTCCATGTGCACATCATTTTCCTGGAACTGGGACATGGCTAAGTCATATTTGCAAAGTGAGGAACATGGAAATTGAAAGTGGTTTGTGGTGTTGAGCAGCTGATTGAGAAATCAGTACTGGGATTTGTTCTAGAACTAGGCGAACAGCCCTGTGCTGGTGGGAGGGATTTTACGTAGATGTGTTTTCTTCAGGCCTCTGATTATCTGCCTTAATTCATGCCTGCACAGAGGGATGGTGCAGGGCATTGTGTTGAACCTCCACATCAGGAGAAATTCCAGGTAGTGAAATGGTTGACTTCGGTATTTTTCAGGGTGGTTAAAGAACAAATGTCTCTGTTTTCACCTTGTCAGCCAGTCATTGCAAAAGCAAATAAATTTACAGTACAGTCTGTAAAGACTCATGATCCAGACACTCAATTCATGTATTCAGAGTCCGTCTGTTATCGTGCATGGTCTGATACGCACGACACAGTTGCATCTCCATCTGCTGAACTAGGCAGTTGTTTGAAAGATGGTAACGTAAGTTACATGCTGCTGATGCTTACGTTGCTATGAATTGAAGGTAGACAGTTTCTAAAGTGATCTGTCCTGTCTGTATAGCTAAAATGAGCGTGAAACAGGGAAATTGAAATTTAACGCTTCCTTTTAAAAATCTCTGTCCAAAGAGAATTGTGTTTCTTCCCCTTTCCTTCCCCCACTTTGGAATAACGCTCAGTCGTTGTTCGCCCTGTTTGCCTGCATCAGGTGGAGGTTGTGTACCGTGGGCCTTCCTAGGGCTCAGGCTTGCTGCGTGTGTTGCAAGGTGGTGGAGCCAAGTCTGCTCTGGATAAGGAAGGGTTAAAAATCTCTTCCAGCCCTTGTGTCCTATATTCTGTGTGTAAACACACACGATGCTGTTCTTGAATTACGAGCCCTTGCCCTCTGGATTCTAGGCTGTTGCTTATTTAAACACCGTTAATTGTTGTTGTTTATGATCATATCAAAGGTCTCTGAAAACACCAACCTAGAGCGGTATCCCTGTATCCTCGGTGCACGCACAGAGCAGAACAGCTTACAGCTTTTCATGAACTCGTCTGTTTCTTTCGTGTCACACCATCTGTCTGTTGGGAACGAGAGAAGTGAGATGTGACAATGTGAAGTGCCTTTTTCCAACATCACACAAACTGCCTGTGACAGAGCTGGGAAAACTGACCCAGAACATCCTAGTCCCAGGCCAGGGCTCTCGGTCTGTCCTCCTGTGTTAAAGCGCAGGCTGGGAAAACCCAGATCCCAGAGCCCTGCCAAGCGTACCGCTGGCTTTCGTCAGTCTCGTGTGCTCGGCCAGCAGCCCCTGCAAGGCTGTGTGAGGCTGATGCCAGTCTCTTCCCAGCGTAGCAGGAACACTCCTGTTTGGGGGGCTGAAGTTTTCTAAGCGTGGTAGGTGCCCAAGAGCTAGGTAGGCTTTGGTTGGTGCTAAGGTAGTTCATCTCCTGGAGGAGAACCAAAATACCCCTTCATTTCCAGTAACAGAAAAATCCTGTGACTCTATCATAAACAGCTCTTCAGCTGAAGCAGCGAGGAATTTGAGCATGGAAATTTGGCATGGAAATAGCCTTTCATTACAATCATGTCTGAGTGTTCCCATGAAAAACTGCTTTTGATCAGCACAGGCTTGGAAAGTATTGCAGCCCTGCCTGCAAACTGCAGACCTGCGGGTTTTTTCACTACCCATGAATACGATCGTTATCCCAGAGTATTATTTGCAGGGCAGGAGTGCTGCAGAGCTCCTGCGAGGGCTGAGACAGCACTGACGGACCCATTTACAAACGGGGCTGAGAAACGCCGCTGGTTCCCCGCAGGATTGTGCTGCGTGGGGCTGCGGGCCCGTCTCCTCCGGCACCAGCCGCGGCTGCTAGCGGGGCTCCTCGGGGCAGCCACCGACGGTTTCCAGCCGCGGAAAGCAGGTCGGCTTTCGGGGTGCTTTAATTGTCCCCGTGTGCCCGCGCTCCCGCAGGAACAGCGCGGGGCCCGGGCCGGGCCGCTCCGCTCCGCCATGGCCGGTGTCGGGCCGCCATCTAGCGGGCGGCGGCGGCGCTGTGCCCGCGCGGGCGGCCGATGGCGCCGGACGGCGAGTGCCCGGCGGGGGCTGGCGCCGTCGGGGCCGAGCAGGGCCTGAGGGGAGCCGGGGCGGTGGGCGCTCAGCGCGGGCAGGGCGGCACCCTGCGAGGTGGCCGGGCGGCTTCGGTACAGCAAGTCCCCGTCCGAGGGGAACCTGGCGCGGGCTCTGCCTTCCCGGCCCGGAGCCCCGGCGGCGCTGGTGGATTTGCGGCGCTGTGCGGCCCGCTGCTCAGGGTAAGCTCCTTAGGCCCCACACGCACCTGGCCCCTGAACGCTTTGGGTGCTTCTTGGTGATCGTTTTGGGTCGCTCTCTTCTTGACTTCAGCTGTCATATCTAGAGACTTAGTACTTTGGTACCTAAACTGTCTGGAGAATTACGCGGTATCACTATTGCATCCACCATATTCAGCTAGATTAAGCCCAGTATTGTCAGTCTGAACTTTCACAACCTGTGCCTTAAAAATCGTCATCAAATGGGTCTTAAGCTTTAAATTATTACTGCAGATACATCTGGAGTTCTTATTTGCCCTATGAATCTTGGAGCCTTTTAGAGATGCCTCAGACTCTGAAACCTACTGAGATAACCTGTGGTAATTAGAAGACTCCCAAACCAGTACATTACTGTCAGTCCGTTGTTACAACCTCTTATTTGTAGTTAAGTGCTTGCAACATACTGGGGGAGACTTTGAGTTCCACTGAAATGGAGGGAACGGCAAATGCTTCACGCTCACTTCAGTGCATTGTAGTGAACTGCAACAGGAGAGAGGGACAAATAAAGGTACTTTTAGGAATACAACCCAAGTTAATTACTGTGGTTGCATTTAACGACCACAAACAGGACAGGGAATGTAGCAGAAGGGAAAGCAGTAATAGAAGCAAAGCCCATTCTCTAAGCTGTTGCCAGGTCAGGAGCACGGCAGTTCAGGAAGGTATGGAGCTGCGAAGCCTTGCACAGCAAATTTACTTCCCTAACTTGTTCTGGTGCAGAAATTTCAGTAAAGGTGGGTGCTCTGATGTGCAGGGTTAAGTGTACGTAACGGTCTGCTTAGCCTAGTAAATCCATCATATGGAACTGATGACTGATAAAACAAGCATAGCCTGCTGGGGAGAAGAGCAACGTGTACTCCTACATTAACTGTTGGTTGAAATAGCAGTTTTGTTTTCATTCCTCCCCCAGATTAGCGGCCAAAAAAACCACCACCCCTCAAGAGTAAAAACAAAACGTGCGCAAAGCAAGGATAATGGTTTACAAAATGTACTGTGGTCCTTCTGACAAATAGTTTAATTCCCAGCAAACGTACAAGATAGTCTGCCTTTAGGTGGTGGAGCTAGTTGTGGTCATTTAGTGTCTTTGTCTAAGCAAACTTATTGATTGTACCCAATTCCACTGAAGCAATTCATAAACGGGAAATACCAATGCAGCAACCAGTAGCGTTTGGCCCAGAGCAACATCTGTGCTCCAAGCTGCTTACTGTAATACTAAAGAGTACAAATCTGTTGATTTGATAACACAGTGTCAAATGGTAAATCTGGATCAGCATGGCATATATCCAAGATTAAGCATTTCTGAGTCAAAGCCTTCAACTCCATTAAAAAAGAAATAGGCCTTAATTCTAATCTCGGTATAGTGGTGCTAGTGCAGTTACTTTGTTGATTTCATGGATGTTACATCAACTTTATTGAATGGTAACTGAGATATGTCAGCCTGAGCTCTAACTCCAACAGCCACAGCTGTCTTAGTTTGTTTTTCTATCAAGTAAAGTCAGCCTTGTAATTGCTTAGGAAAGACTGGAGGTGCACAGAATTCACCATGGCACTGCTTCCTTGCAAAGGAAACCTCCTGTAAGCTGACTACATGTTTGAAAAACATATACCCATCTACAGACTGACTAAATGAGAAATGTTGAAAAAAAGGCTAGTAAACATGTCAAGACAAAATAATTACACATAAATATTAATTTTATTGCTAAGGGTATTTTGCTATAAATTAATAATGAGAATGAGGACATATAGTAAAAGCAGTTAAGATAGTGCACAAGAACATGAAGGATCTGGGAAGGGAAACATTTGCTGCATGCTACCCTCCATGGCTTGCACATATCTGTCTTAGTCATATGAGGAAGAAAAGCCACAAACACATTTGAGGAACACGGGTGTGAATTTTCTCCTTTACTCAGCTTGCTTAGCTGTTTCTATCACCTGTTGAATCTCCCCTGAAGAACAAACAAAATGAAGCCAGTGTTGTGTGACATTTAGGGCAGCTCCATCTAGACACAGCTCAGATGTGCTTCAGCACTGAAGATGTGTCTTTGCCAAAAGTCAGTGCAGTTTACCCACCCACTAGAAGTGGCTGGCTCCCTAGCCCCCCATGTTTAAGCAGAAGCCAACAGCTGTGCTTTCACATGTAACTGAGAATTTGGGAGGGGGCCCTGGCTCACCTCTTCAACATGGTTAGACTTACCAGAAGGCTGAGCATTTCTACCCCACTCTCTGGAAGCCTGGCTCTGTCCAGCTCTTTGTAACTGAGAATCCAGAAGTACCTAGTCACAGATGGACATACAGACTCATGACCTCTGTAAGTGCTGCCATTTAATTCAGAGTGGACTGCAACTGCTATACAACAGATTGTCATCCTTAACTGATAACATACGCTGCAAAAACCAGTGCCACTGTAGTGACTGTGGGCCTCCCATAGCTTCAGAGAGGTCATGTATTGGGGCTCAGATGGGAAAGCATGTGCTTGGGTGCTGTGCAGGTGTAACTGGAATCACAGCATCCTGAATAGCACCATTCAGAAACAAACACCTGTTTAGGACTATCATTTCAATCTGGTTTGAAAATTATTTTGCCACACCCGCTGCCTCTTCCCATCACTGGTATCACCTAATCTGCAGAAGCTGGCATGGCAGTTCCTCCAAGCCCTGAAATCACACTGGCCCTGCTCCTTCAGCTCATGCCAGCTGCAGGTATATGAAGTACTGGACAGGGCAGAGAGGCTGTTGAGTCATGACTAGGTGTCCAGCTGGACATTATTATAGATATGACCAAACCTCCACTCTGTTCCTGAACAGCAGGAGGTGCAGCCATGTCTTCAGGAAGCAAGTCTATGAGCTTTAACAACTAGTGAATTCAAGTGGTTATCCCCATGCTGCTGCTTTGTATACCAAGACATTTCTGTTTCTCCAGTGAGATCAGAAAGGCTACAAGCACCTGCAATGAGATAACTAGTCTTGATTTTACGCTCCAGCACAGTTTTGTACATTTGCTTTCTAGCTTCTAAATGCCTATGCTACCAGGATAGCAAAGTAGCTCATGATTTTTGTATAAAAGCAGCCTACTGTTACCAAGATGGAACTAGAATCTTCAGTTTCAATTTGTAAATTTTTTCCCCCTGGAGAAGGGGTAAGGTTATTTTTTTAATGGAGACTTACTTCAATTTGAACTTTTAAAAAATATAATTTCTTGCTTTGAATTCAACCCAGGAGTGTTTTGCAATCAACAGTCTTTACCTTATATACTTCACTTGAAGAATCTGAGACCTAGACACAGTTATCTCCTGAAAGTCCGAGACATGTTCCCCTGCTGTGATCAACAGCTCTTGTAAAAAAACAAAAACAAAACCCACCACACAATAAAACCTGAACTTGAAATACATTACTAGCTGATTCGCTGTGCTGTTCTTTCACAATCATTACGTAATTCAAAAGAAATCACAATGATGTTCAATTGTTTTATTCTCCCCCCACCTCTTATAAGCTGAATATCACACGAGAAGAGGAGATGGAGGCATCTGCAGAACTAGTTATATTGCAAAGCGCAAACTAAATAGCAGCGTAGACCTGTAATCAGCTTCAAGGTTATCTCAAGGTTTAAAAAGGGTGGAAAAGGTTTGTTCACTTGAGTTCCAGACAGTCACCTTCTCTTTCTGACCTCAGGGGTACCAGGCCTCTAGGAGAACTTCAGTAGTGTACTCCAATTTCTCTTGGTTTGGACTAGCAATAGGAAACTTTTGCTTTAGTCCTCTTCTGAACCTCCAACAAGTCCTTTCAGCACATACCACTGGCAGAACACATGCAGCTTGTATTAATCTGTGAAAGCACATGCATGCATGTTGGGGTGTGGGTCTGAGCCAAAGCTTCTTGAAAGAAGTTTGCATTCCCTGGATTAGGCCCACTCTTAGTAATGCAGCCAAGATTACATTTGTCTGTTTCCTTCTGATGATTTCAGTTTGTTGAGTTGGTCCTGAGAGTCATGAAAGCTTAGTGCTTCCCCTGGCTGCTACCCAAACTCTTGTCTAAGACTTCTGTTGCTTAAATATGTAGGATAGAGCTAAGACAGCTTTAGGATGAAGTGAAAAAGGTTGAGGCTTGATCTAAATTTATATGAGTGCAAGTTCTCATCTATTTTAATCTTTCCTGACATACCTGAAACCCTATGAACCTTAAGGAAATTAACCTACTTCTGAATGAAAGCATAAAAGACTGGACATATTAAAGCAGTATGAATACAGGAAGCTGAAAGGGGAAGTATAAAAATAATTTGTCTTACTATAAAGAACTCTACTTAGGCACCCTGCCTCTTTTACCTGAATAAGAAAGCACGTGCATTTCTTCAGAGCTTGCTCTCCCTGCCAAGCACAGCTCAGCATGGACTATAACAGGATAAGGTACTAAGCCACATAACACACACAACAGTTGCACTCCAGGTTACAGTCCGTAGCACAGCAGCCTGCAGGAGCATGTTGTGTAAGGAACCAGACATTACAAGCAAAGCCAGCCAGGCTCCTTGGAGTGTTTTCCTTAACAAGTCGTGGAGGGAAGAAAAGACCTGCTGAATGTGAGGGGGGAGCGTGCATAGAAAAACCACAGGCTCAGCTGTGCTCAAAACTAGTTGCAAATAATGAACCTGGTTCAGGAAACCTTGGAGGCTGAGGCAGACATTCTATCCTAGCCATGGCAAGGCAGCTAAACCAAAGTGCCTGTGTGCAAGGTCTACTTGTGCTGTTTGTCTCTTCCCTCATGACTAATACTGCCTGCAGGGGGGTTCTGGCAGGCCCAACAGGGCAAGGGTTGTTCAAGTTAGTTCTCCTCCTGCAGCCTCTGCAGAGCCATAGCAGTAATGAGCAGAGACACCAGACAATGGCCTATTCCTCAGCAATGCAGTTGGGCCAGTGTCTGAGGCAACTGTTCTACAGACAAGGAAGACCACTTGCAAAGCTAAAGATCCATTACTTCCATCTGACTAGAGAAGAGTGATTCATGATGAAGAGGGAGGTGGAACAACAAACATTGGTCTTCCTTGCCACTGGTCATTCACATTTCAGGGAAAATAAAAGAACTGAGGAGTGCTGCTGTTGCTTAGCAGTGTGCTTATATGTTCTCAAAGACAACTTCACCTGGATGGTGTGAGAGACAGGTATAGGACTCCATCTAAGAAAATACACTACCATCTGCTGCACGCAAGGTTGAAAACAAGAAAATCCTCAAGCATGGCAGCCTACCTAATGCCAAAGAGTTTCTGCTGAGCTGTGTGTTTGTCCAGGGAATGTTCAGAAGCCAGTAGTACATATATACTAATGCAGGGCTCCTGTGAACCTCCTATTCAGACCAGATTTTAGACCCCTCAGAAAATCCATTTGTCCCACAGTGTTTACAATAACAGTCTGTTCACAAAGCTGGTGACTGCTACCATGTTACATTGGTGCTCGTATTGATCCTTATCAGTACAAATCCTTGTGACTCCAGACATCACAACAGCATTCAAGAGCAGCACATGCCATCTCCAACCACTTAATTAAATGGTGCCTTTAAACTCTCCTTAAGACAGTTAAGAATCAGTTATTAAGATGTCACTACTGAAAAATAACTATTGCATTTCTTAAAGTTTAACAGTAAACAACATTGCCAATATATTATTGCACACAATAAAGGTTTTTTGGAACTACAGAGATAAGGAACGGGTAATCTAGAAGACCCAGAATAATGATCCCAGAGCCATTCCGGTTGCTGCTCCAGCAAGCATGCCCAGTGCGAGATCTCCATCGCTGTCACGGTAACGCTCTCGAATGATGATATGGTTTGCAGGGGGTTGGCCATAAGGTCCTAGGTAATAAGAGATTGTTAGGAGGAGGGCAAAAGAAATGTCTATCTTAATACCATGCGTTGCAATTTCAAAACATGCCCATTCTTTCACCCTCTTCCTTCCATTGAGCACTAAGATGATGTCAGCGGCAAAGGTAGAATACATCTCTGCTTTGGATTCAGCCTCCACGTTTATTAAATAAATCCAGAGGCCTAGCAACACTTCTAGCCTTGTAAGAGTTTAGTATCTGGGAGAAAAGCTCATCACAAATGTAAAACTGAACATTGTTCTGCATAAGGTTCTTCACCCAGAGGGTGGTGGAGCTCTGGAACAGGCTCCCCAGGGAAGCAGTCATGGCACCAAGCCTGACAGCATTCAAGAAGCATTTGGACAATGCCCTTAGACACATGGTGTGAATTCTGGGGTTGTCCTATGCTGGGACAGGAGTTGGACTCGATGATCCTTGTGGGTCCCTTCCAACTCAGGACATTCTATGAGTCTATGATTTGTATTAGCAAAGAACCTAAGAATTACTTGTATCATTCTATCAAACACTTAGGGGATTTAATGCAAGAATGGGTCTAAAAATTGATTCAACCTCGAAGTTAAGGCAAATAGTGTAGTTCCCCACCAAAAAAAAAAATCTTTGGCAGCTCTTAAGCCAGTGGTTTGTCAGAAGCTGTGTATCAGTTATTTACTCTACAATTACTGCCTACTACAATTCAGCCCTCACATCCTGGACTGATCACCACACCACCAACAGTGTGGTGACAGCTGCTACATTTCCTTTCAGATGAAGATTGTCCCAGTAGTAAGGAACTAACCTAAGAGTCAAGAAACCACCAATTGACACTTGCTCTGCAACAGACTTGCACGAGCTCCACCTGTCATGTTTTGTGACTTAGCTCCTGCTGCAAAGCAAACATAAGTGTCCTGCTTTCCCTTCCAGACATTTCAGAAAGATTAAATATTCTTGAAGATACTGCAGTGTTTTTTGTAACAGATATTGAAGTAATCCACCTAGTACAACTGGAAAAGGCTCTCACAGACTCTCAACAATGCATGACTGGGAACCTCGAGAAGGATTATGTCAATTCAGAGAATGAGCAATGAACCCGAAAGTACAGGGGTTAAGTTCATTGCTAGGGGTGAACTTGACCCCTAAGATTTGGTTGCAGTAACCCTAGTGAAGAAAAATATTGAGGCTTGGTTACTGTGCCCAACCTATCCCTAGTATCTTAACACACTGGACTTGCAAACTGTTTAGGAGAGTTGCTGTTTAATGCTGCATTTTTATCACACAGGTTTCTGATGCTTGATTTCCAAGGCCTGCTGGTAGTTTTTTAAAAATGGTTTTTGGGATTTTCAACAAGCTGCTGCTTTTCAGCTGCTGAGAACCAACAGAACCCACCTTCCTCTGTGTTTGCATATATATGGTCTGTATCTTAGGACTTCACTAACTTAGGTGAGGAAAGCTTTAAAAGCTTTAGGCTGATGCACCTCCCTTGTAACAAAAAATGGAAAAGGCAAATGAAATAAACTGACAAATGTCAAATAGAAAAAAAAATCTCCCTCAAAACTGAAAAAATTTCTGAATAGACATTCTTGTTTGCAGAGCCAGATCATAAACAATTAGTAAGTTAAATCTTCTGATTTATATTACCTGTAATACTCTCAAGCCCCAATTCTGTAAGACTGGGGGTCTCTACGCAAAGCTAATACTAATTAAGGTGACTAAGCTTAAAAGCAGACACTAAAATTTTACTCTCTTTCCACTTTTATTGGGATTGAAAGCTATACAAACCTGAACAGAGCAATAGAAGACTTCACAAGGCTGAATGTACTGCCTTACAGCAATTCCAGTATGGGGGGCAGGAACTACCATGCTTTAGGAGTGGATTTATCTTTGTAACTTGCATTTAATTCTGAGGTCATAGCTGAACATCAGTGTTGAAATAATTAAGCTAGGTATAAGAGCAACAGATGAATCAAAAGCTCCATCAATGCCCAATATGGAGTACTGAATCAATCTTGTTCTGGCTCTTCTATCTTTCCTTAGAAAACATGCGGCCTACTGTAGTTAAGAGAGTTCTGCAGGCTTCAGAAAGAGTTTATGAAGTAATTTAAATATGTTGGGATCACACTGGGAAGGTTAAATCACTTAGTACAAATTTCGCTGCACTTGCTTTGTTGTGAAAGGGTAAGGGGACTTGGTTCCAGTTGCAAGTCAGGTTTCTTTCTATCACTCTGTTGTGCAGGAGTGGTGCGTGGTAAAGGATGGTGATTAATAGAATTAAAGCCAGAAAGACTGACTCAAATAGCTTCTACAGGAAGGTGAAGGATGTGGTTGATAGCGATTACCTTGGTATGGATACTGATAAGGAACAGCATAAGCTTGTCCATTGGAGGCATAGAAGACCTGAGGACCAGCAGAAGGATGCGCCCCGTTGTACTGATCGTAGCCATAGCCATAAACCTGGTGAAATGAAAAATGTCCATTACAAAAGTATTCTTTGCTATGTATCTGATTATGTACTTCGTTCAATTCCCCCTCATTTCTAATGCAGTCAAAGTTTTGCTAAAATATCCAGTCTGTACTGATGCAGTCTGTCTACTTCCTGGAAAGGATTCAGAACAGCTGCTTGAAAAAGTAGGTGCTCCTAAGCAGCGTCCGCGCTCCACCCTTCCTGGGTGGTGAATGGCAGAGGCAGGGCCTGGATTATCAGACAGAGCCACAGCAGCCTTACCAGCTTCTTCGCCCTGCCCTCATGCCAACAGCAGCTCTCTGGAGAGCTCAGAAGGGCTAGGTAGGCAGCAGCTGGTCCCAAGAAACTCCAACCAGCTTTCCTCTAGCACACTGCAAGTAAATGTCAGATTCAGGACAAATACTCTGTAGCCGTGTGTTTTGGAAGCAATTTCGTTCTCCAAAGGAGGAGGCCCGCTGATAGCCCTGATACAGCTCCCAGTACCACATCGAGTTCTTAACAACTATTTCTAACAGCGAGGGGCTGGAGTGGAGCACCTGTAGTGCCACAAGTAATACTACCCCAAACTATCCCTTTGTGTATCACTGCACATCAGTCAGAACATCCAGAAATCCCCACTGTATACTGGTTTGGCCTCAATGCTGCTCCTTCTCCACTGCAAAAGAATTGTGCATCAGGAGCTAGAGTTATTGTGTTGCTATGACACCTTGGATACAACAAAATCCTTCTGTGTTAGAAGTGACAACTCCAGTCATTAAATCCTATTTTTAAAACTCCCGATTTTATACCCTTCCAGCGCTTACACAACGTGGAAGTAGTCACACCTCCTTATGTTAAAAGCTGCGTGGCGAAAACTTCTGCCCTGTCTCTAAGCAGCTTTATTTTCCAAGTTCACTGAGCCAGCCTTCCCTTTATATACCTCCCAACCAAATCTACCTCACCCCTTTCGAAGGAAATCCATCTCAAATAGGAGTGACAACAGATTGTTAGTGCCTTACTCTCACTCCCCTTTTGTACAAACCTTAAAACTGGATGTAACAGTGAAACACAGCACTTCGGGAGTACCGTTTGAGTGCTTGAAGGATGGCTGCTTCTGCTGCCTCGCTTATTTTAATGGTTCCCGACTGCAGCTCTTACCTCGGGCGATGGTGTGGCATAGGCTGTATAGGGAGGAGGGGCTGAGGAAACGGCTGTCTCGTCATACATCACATCAGATCCCACGTAGCCCTGAACACCATGGAAAGGTAGCAGTTATCACCTTTTCCTACAGCCAGCCAGTTAGAGTAGTGCAAGGATTAAAACTTCGTGACCCCAAAGAAAGAGCAACCTTTAGACGTGCTGCGTGTTAGGAAAGCAGTGAGTAGCTTATAAAGTGCTGCAAAAAGAAACTACTTGGAGAGCAGACCTGGGAGAATATAAATGCCTGATCGACCACAGAAAGGAGCCATAAATTTCTTATCTCCGTGTGTGCACACACATGCATACATGTACCTGCAAGCACACTGTCTCCTTCCATCATTTCATAGCCTCTGTTTTAGAAATTACCCTCTTGTTCATCCTCAGTTTTCAGATAAAAAAGTCTTCACAACTAAGCTAGCTGCTTCCTGGCACCCTAGAGTGGTATCACCAAGTTCTGCAAGAGCAGATAAAGGAAACAAATGCAGTAGTCAAAAGTGGCACCTGATCATTTGAGCAGAACACTGTCACAATTCTTAGCCTCCTCTCACTTTCTGGCTGTGAGGAGACTTTAAAAAATAATACAGTAAGAGATGTTTAACTGTAGGGAGTTGGGGGGCTTGTTTTTAGGGAATTACTTTGCAAATGCCACCTACAATTCCGGTCCTTTTTGAAGGCAGCCATGAGGCAAAGGTGATAACTTACTTGAATCCATCTACAAGGAGCTCTCAAAGACAATTAAGATTTGTTACAGTTGCCTTGTATACTTGCCCCTAATACCAGGAATCTACAGTGATGCTCTTAGTCAGTGTCCTATCCCAAGGGAAAAAACAAACAGCTCCCTTTTTTTAATTTGTAAGTGAATGCTTTAATAGCTCAATAGAAAATGTTCCTATTGTCTCTTGCACCTGGACTGTAGAAAGGCTTTTGAGGGCATACTGTGGCCATATCTCAGGTCAAACTTGTGGTGGAGATTCTAAGGATTGCTTGAAACACACTGTTGAAAGCACTACATGAAGAGGCAGGTATTTCCACCACCTTAGAGGAAGTCCAACAAATGCTCACATCTTAGCAGTAAAGGTATTCTGTTCTGCTATAGGGAGCTCTGTACAGGCACATGACACAAGCCTGCGAATGTCTGTGAATGACATAATTCTCAAAGCTGGGGTGATCACCCTGTTCTTCCAGTAAAGTTATGAGGCACTGCTGGATGCTCAGTATTTTTGAAAGCTGTGTCAGACACCTACAGATGGCCTCAAACCCAGTTACCCAGTTAGTTCAAGTCCTTGTTGGAGACCTGCAATAGCTTTGGAAAGTACTAATTTATGCTGCTACTTGAGCAGAGAGCTACCTGCCCTGCTTTCAGTAGCAGGGGTCTGCCTTGGCTGACAAAGGTGATGCACTGGCAAATTTTGAATGCCATCTAGCAGGGCTGGCAGCTGAGTGGCAGAGAGATGAAAAGCAGCAGCTCCTAACTCCTTAAACCAGGAGTCACCATCTCACACATAAGCAAGATAAAGCCCCTAAAACTAGAGCAGACAGACCATGAGTGTTGTGTCCTCTGAGCAAGATAAAGCCCCTAAAACCAGAGCAGACAGACCATGAGTGTTGTGTCCTCTGCATGAAGACAATTCCTCCACTTCTCATTTAACACCATGAAGCCGCATAGGATGGCTGCAGTCAGAGGCAATCGTGTCCAGGGTAGTTTTGCTGACAAGCGTTTGCTTTTGGTATCTACAGATCTAAGTTATATCATATGACAGATGCCTCAGTACAGTGGCAATGTTAATGTGACCCATCAAAAACTGAGATAAGCTTCTACAAAACCCAGCATTTCCCTGTGAAACAGAAACATCTCAGGTTGGTTCAGTCTAGCCGTCTAAGGCAGGCTAGTGCTGAAGAGTACTCTGGAAGGCAGTCTGGTGGAAAAACAAGTTAACAATACCCACAAGTGGATGGATGTGGTTCCCCAAAGACACAGTTCTCTAGAGAACTCCAAGATTCAGAGAGGCATTTATGGTTCCTGACCTCTTCACTCTCCACAGCTAGCATGCAGGTGCGAGGTAACACACTCCTCCTCTGCATGCCTGCACTCCCCTCCACTCTTGCGCCTTCCCTAGTCTCCGCCAAGAAGCATCCCACAATGTAATGATCTACATCAACAAACAGCTTCTTTGCAGTAAGCTGCCTTTAGCACTGCACCTGGAAGGCAACAAATACTAGGAGTGGAAAGTGCATTTTTACTGGTTGCAGAAGATTTACTTTTTGCCCACATCCCTTCCAGACCAACTTCCCAAACGCTCACTCCCACCCAGAGAAGTCATGCCCTGAAATCAATCCCTTCCACCAAGCGTTTATTTGCCTGGGACTTGGCTGCAAGGATGACATGTGCTTGTGATCCAGAGGATCATTCTTCTCCCCACCCACAAGCCTTACCATCATGCTCATGACCCTGTTTTTCTCTAGCAGAGAAGGATGGAACATGATTTCAGAAGTAAACTGCTGGACCACACATAACACTGATGTGCTGCTTCTCTATCAGTATAAAGTCTAGGTAGTACACTTACCGTGTTTGTTCTGGCATCCTGGAGAGCAATTTTCCATGCCCTGCAAAAAAAAAAAACCACCACCACTGTTTAGTGGAACACTGATAAAAATTAACGCCACTTTTCAGGACTATGAAAAAAACGAGGTTAGCAACTAGAGGTACTGCAGGAGCAGAGTTTAAGATACTGCATATGTCAAAGCCTAACGATACACTAAAATAAATGCACAAAGGTGTTACATCAAGATTGAGAAATAATTACTTTCTTTGCAGAGCTGAGAAGGACTGAGGAGGAGCACGAGAAGGAACAGATGCGGGTTTGAAGGTCCTCACTGCAAGCACAACAGCTACGTAATATGCAGCCATGCTCAGGATAAGGTAGGAAGAGATGCACCAGGGAAATTGTATCTCTTGTCTGAACAGTTGCATCTGTGCTGACTAGAAAGTGTAGGTCTTCACACTATTACAGTTTGCACAGAAGGTACGTACACTTCACACAGATACGCCCATGCCCTGTGGCTGGGAGCATGCTCGATGCACCACGCACCCTTGGCAAACACTGATGATAGAAGTTATCTAACTGTACACAGCCAAGCTCAGTTGAGAGTTCACAATAATGGAGTATTCTTCCTTTCACTGCTGATTGGGATGTCCTTGGGCTATGCAGGATCATGTACTACTTGAAGAATGGGAAAAGTGAAAAAAAAAAAAAATCTGTTCAGCAAGTGTTGCATTAACCATGTTAATAAGATTGTTTTACTCCTCCTCACCCTTCAGTGTTTTCAGTGACTTAACTTGCAGTTAGTTTGCATGAGCTAGACAACTTCTTATGGGAGATCTATTTTTTTTTTTGTCACTGAAAGCCTGCTTTTATTTGCTTGGAAACGTTCTCAAAACGTGTCTCTGAAAGTCTAAAGGAAGGAAAATAATTTTAGGGAGAGAGAGAAAAAGATAAAAGAGGAAGAGGCAGCAAAACCAATACTCTCTGGCAGACTTACAGGCAGTCATCTGCACTCTCTGCACAGAGGTTGACCGTCTTCCCATCACGGCAAACAATCTGCAGTAAACAGTCTCTCTGCTTCCCCTCTGGAGGCTGGAAATCTGAGTCAGAAAAAAAGAGACGAGCTATGAAATATTTATAACCAGAATTTTGTGATCACATTTACAAGAAGGGAGACAGTTCATGCAAAATCTGGAAAAAATAAACTAGGGCCAGTTGTAGCTGCTTTCTGTGGCATCAGAACAAATTACAGAAGGAAATAACCTGTTCTCATTCTTTAGAGTGTCCTGAAAGTAAGTAGCTCTGAACATCATTCCTAAGAAATGCAAGTGTCTTACAGCAGAGCCAATCCATGCTTAGCAATAAGTACTCTCCAACACTTGTGTCAGCATCGAGTAGTAACAAATGCTAGAAGTGAACTTAATAATACTTGAAAAAAATCTGCTGATGTTTCCCACTTCTAGTCCTGCCTCTCACTCCAGCCAGCACTGTAAGTACACCAGTAACACCCTATAATCAGACACACAAGTCTACTGTGAGCATCCCATTCTCACGTGCACGCCTGCCACCTGCATATATGGTACACTGTCCTGAGTTTTAAAAACAAGTATCAAACCCTAACCTAATCTATCACGTGGTGATGCCATGCCCTGAGTATCTATAAGGGAATTTATTAGTTGGTTGGGTTGGGTTTTTTTTGGGCGGGGCGCAGCGAGAGGGGTGGGAGGTTTTTTTAACAACAGTGAAGTTGCACAGTTCTTGGACATGTTTACTTCTGCAGTAGTGTTGTAAATGGTATACTGGGCAGGCACTGAAGTTGTAAACAATCTCTGAATGCACAAAACCTGAAGGTTTCATTATTACCTCGACACTCTTTCCCCACTCTGAGGTTGATGCAATGGATTCGCATGTGGATTTTATCTTCTATATCATGGCGATTTTGATCATCATAGAATATTAAGCGGCCATCAGACCACAGGTCAAACCAGTTCTTCTTCCAACGCCGTAAAATAGTACCTTAAAAATCAGACAGCTACTTTTGAGGGCACGTATTGGGAGGTATTTGTGTCCTAGAGTTAATAAAAAATAAACCAAGAAATCCTTCACAGTTGCCCCAGACATTCTGAGGTGCCAAGCAAAATCCTGTACTACAACATCCCCGCTTCAGAACATTACAGAATTGGGTTCTGTATTTATCTAGTATTCAAAGTCACAACTGAGTTTAAGTGCATAACCTGGAGCTTTAGTTCTGACTTGCTGCAAGAACAAGCAGAGGGCATGACTAATTGAAGACATTAAGTTAAGGTATCAGGTAAAGTTTCCAAGTCTCCGCTTATACGGCACTAATTACAGAGCAGCATCTGAAGCTGAATGCCAGTCGGACACCTCAGTTATGGTATATCCTGTTCCCCACTGGTATACCCAAAAGGTCACATGGAAATGCTGTCATGACAGGTAATTTTGTCAAGTGTCCTAAAGGTTTAAAAAAAAAAAAAAAAAAAAAAAAAAAGACCACAAAAACCAACCCACAGAGCTAGAGACTTGTTTGAAGAAAGACCTGGGAATTACTAAGTTGCTCTGATGTTTTTTGAAGAAGTTAGACACAGTGGGGAGAAAAGGAGGTAAAAGGCCCATGACTTACTTTGCCGGAGCAGCCATCCGCTCTTCACAAATGCCATTGTTGCTTAATCTGGTGGACAGAAGAGGAAGCTGAGGGGGAGAAAAGTGGTCTTCAGTATTTCACAATAGTACATTAGAAAGAGGCATCTCAAGGTATAATCTCATGTAGTATAGCTGTGTATACCCAGCTAGTATTGCAGAGAGACAAGGCAGATCTCAGCTGAAGTTAATCAGTAAGGCACAACTAGTATTCTAGGACTTAACAAATGGAACAAATGTGCAATTGTAGCAATCCAACATGACTATCAGAGACCACTTCTAAGTTTAACTGGAAAACACACAAGCTTACAGCTGCCAATCTTGCAACATGGGGAAGAGACAGACTGGAGTGACCACTTCGTGACTCACCATGAGTTCCTTTCAAAGTTCTTCTCTTGACGTACCTGTGCTTCCTGTATTCTGCAGTCTCGAGTTACTAAGCGCCCTCACTTCTTCCCTACCTCCCTTTTTCTGTACTTCCTCTTCTGTTTTTTTCATTCACTGGCTCAAAGTCCAGCCAAGATAAAAGTTGAAACAGCTTAATCTTAAACAGGAAGGAGAAAGCTGATTTTATGACTTGTATTTCTTCCAAATCATCACTAGCTCCCTCCAAGATGAATTGAAATAAGTAAAAGTTAAGATCATGAAGTGAGATTCTAATTTCTCCTCAACTTTTACATGAAGCTTCAAATGGCGTGGGAAGGACCCTGCATTAAATTCAAGTTATCACACGTGACATGAAGCATTTGGCAACTGCACTCTAGTTTATGAGCATGCCAAAGAAAAGAGATCAAGCATAGGATATATCGGAGGATGAGTTTTTATTTTATAGCATAATGGTGTTCTGACTATTGTTCTAGAATGGATTAATAAAAATACAACTATCTGGATGCAATTGAACTAGAAAAGCAAGAACAGAAGCATTTTAAGCCTCCCTTGAGGCTGCCTTTTTAAGAAATTATTTGTGGGGCTTGTAAGCCAATATGAGAGACAGATACTTAAACCTACCAGATAACCTTCTACTTGTAGCAGCACAAGAAGAGGGGGGGGAAAGGTGGCACAGTAGACTTGATACACACAGGACCTCCTCCCAGATGGGGGAGGGAGAAAGAGAAGAGAGTTTTGTTATCTTCTAGTAAAATATAAAGCTAGGAAAGCATCCGCTTATTTTCTGATAGATGTACATATGCCATCTGTTGGATATTACTTGTAGCTGTGTCCTCCTCACAGTACTGGGCAAATACCGTAACACACAAGTGAAGACTATAGCCAGTAGGATTTCATATTGAAGGAATGCCATATCCAGCACAGGCTGGGGTGTGATGGTGAGAACCACCTGCAGGTAAAGTTTAAACTCCAAGATAAGCCTCTTACTCTTGGCTTTTGTACCAGCTCGCTGGGAAAACAAACATTTAGCTGACAGCCCATTGAAAGGGAGTGTCAAACTCCTGTCCTGCTTTAATGCTGGTTACCCGGTCCTGCTCTGAGGTCTGTGGGCACCTGTCTACAGAGACTGAGCTTCATGAATAGAGGCCAATTTATTCTTCCAAAGTAACAAAGCGCTACAAAGGACCTGAGCCCCATTCTCCCACCACCCCAGTATATGCTCCTCTCCCCCTAGATTCTCCTTTACAAGGAAATAGCCATCTTGCTCTTCAGTTTCACAGGAATGGGTCTCTCCAGTGGTGCTCCCATGTCTTCCAGTTTGTCCACGAAGGTGAAATCACTGTGTATTTCCAGAGGCCTTTTAATAGTCTAAGAGCCAACAAAGAACTTACATGAACTTCAGGTCTGTTGCAAGTGCTAGATTAGGCCACCGAATGTTTGTTGCTGCTTTTAAACCTACTCTGTTACACAACAGCATAATTAGATTTAACTTAGACACATAAAGGGGAAGAAATGAAGAAAACATTTCTCTTGACAAATTGAGTTTTGCCCATGATTACAGAATGGCTCACAACCACAGTCTCACATGACAATGTCTCACAGCTATCTAGGGCTACAACAGCAAAAGAGGCTTCAGCAGCTGTACAGCACCTTGCAAGTGATCTCAGATGCAACAACTACATTTTCCCAGCACAGAATTTAAGAGCCCAAAACTTCAGGGAATCACACAGAACAATCTGTCAGCACTGAAGTAGGAGGTGCAAAAACAATTAGATATTCTTCTCTGGTCCTTTTTAAGCACAATCACTCACTTGAAGTCCTATACAGTATTCACAATCAACCACATTATGTTTTATGTAAGAGTATTTGCAGAGCTAGAAGATAGCCTGGCAAGATCAGTTGCAACTGAGTATTATTTGCTTGTTAAACCAGCTCGGTGCAACCAAGATGGAAAATGGGATTTAAACAAAGATAAAGCAATTTATCACCAACCTCAATAGAAGTTCCTTAGTGACTGAAATCTAAAAGTAGTAGCACCCTAAACTGAACGCAAGATAAGAGTAAACGCAGCCAAGGTGTGGGCTATTCCTTCCTGCTCCCTGGAATAGCAGTTTTCCTATTTTGCACAGAATATAATGCAGAATATCCAACAGCCTATTCCAGTTCACTTCTTGTTCTCCAACCCAGTTGGTGGTAGGAAAAGCAAAACTTCAAGTATTTCTACCTGCAGCTTGTCATTACTAGAGCAATTTTGATTAATGCAGTCAAACTAGCAACAGACCCAATTCTGCAATCCATGGAGATAGAAGGGGCTTAGCCACACAGACCGAACTCCAGAGGAGTGTTCACGGGTAACCCTGTGTGCCCCCCTGTCCCTTAAAGCAAGCTTTCTATTTTTGGAACTTTCTGACTCTGCAGCTAGAGACATGCAGGGCTGCTTTGCATGAAGTTGTGTTTATTTTTCACTAGCCAATGCGTAGTTCTGAGAGATGTGGCTCTCAGTTCAAACCCTGCCCATACACGAGCGAGTCAGTGTCCGGAACAGGCGCTTTGAGAGGCACCACCCCACTCTCCCCTCTCCCACCGGGGACAGCTCCGCCCGACGGGCCTCCCGGGGGCGAGCTGGCCCCAGCCCGGGCTCGCCGCCTCCCTCCCGCCCCCCTGTGACGGCAGGCGGCGGCCAAGGCCAGGCGGCAGCTCCGCTCCCCGCGCCCCCCCGCTCCCTCCCGTGACCAGCCGCCGGGCAGCGGGCTGGGCGCGGCCGGCTCGCCCCGCACGGGCCGCCGAGCCCTGCCCCGCCAGCGCCGTCTCGCCCTCCGCGTACCCGGCCGCCGGGCCGACGGAAGGGACCCGCCACCAGGGACCCCGGGGGAGCCCCCCCCGGCCCCGGCCTGCTCCGCGGCCCCGCTGCCCTTCGCGCGGCTGGCGGTGGCCGGGCCGGGCAGCCGCACAGCCCCGCGCCCCCCGCCGCACCTACCTGCCGCCGCCGACCCCGCTCCCGCTGCGGCCCCCCTCCGCCCGCGGGCAGCGCCGGCCCCGTTCTGACGTCAGCCCGCCGCGCTGCGCCGCCCCGGCCCGGCCCCGCTGCCCGCACCGCCCGGGCTCCCTCCGCCGCCGAAGCGGGGCCGTGCGGGGCGCGCCGTGGTTGCCGTGGGAACGTGCGTGTCCCCGTGGGGCTCCCTCCGTGGGCCGGGGGTGCGGGCCCGTGAGGGCTAACGGCTTCCGCTCCCGAGACGCGCCGTTTCTCGGTGTTTTAGATGCGTCCCCCTCTGCACAGGGCAGCGGTTGGCGGTGTCAGCGCCATCACGCTCAGACAGACTTCTGTGTTTTCTTCCTGTCTTAACGATTATGAAAGGGACATTTTCTGATCTCGGGCCATGGAACTGCAACAGAGAACGACAGTCACTTTGTTCAAGCAGTCACACAAGTATTCAGGGCCAGAAATACCAGCTAGTCTGTGACCTCTTCTGTAAAACAGCCAGAAACTGCATCTCGGGGATTCTTGTGTCACAGCTCTAAACTCTGTGTCAGTGCTGCCCACACACTGCAAAATCTGCACTGATGGAGAACGCATTGTGTCACTAGTTAATTATCTCCACAAGTCAAATTGTGTTTTCCATTTCTAACCCAAAATATATGAGATAGTTACAGCTTAAAATGAGGAAAACCTCTTAACAGAGATGTATTTCCCCTGGATGATGGAACTTCGTATTAGAACTTTTTCCAGGCTCATCCTGGTAACATGGGAGGGAATAGGACTTCTATCATCACAGTAGGTAAAAAGAAAAAACCAAGCAGAATACACATTTTCATTAAGGATAAACAAATTATTTTAAACAAAATATATGCCAGTATTATTAAGTACTATAATTAATGCTGTTAATACTACTACAACTAATACAGTGCTCAAACACGCTAAAAAAAAAAATCATATCAAGAATCAGCATTGCTTCCAAGTTAATGAAATGAAAAATATTAAAATCAAGAAAAATATTAATAAATTGACCAAACAACACGTTGCAACAGAAAGATCAGGAGAGCTGCTGCTGGAGAACACCTGAATAGGGAATTAAAAGAACTAGGACTCCAAATTTGTTATATGGTTATTACTGTATTTATTATTTTTTCAAAGCTTAAATATGAAGGTTATGGGCAACTTGAAAGTAGTTGGGCATTAGGTGCTGTCCTGGTTTCACTGGGATAAAATCATAGAATCAGTTCTGTTACGTTTTGGTTTAGTTCCTGGCCAGCCATGGTATGCAGGTTTCCACAGTGACCAAGGCCATTAGCAGTTTTGAGTTAGCCAGGTGCTAAAGCTCTGAGGAGCAAAAGCCAGGGCACCTGACCCAGGCTGGCCCACAGGTGTGTTCCATAACATTAATGTCACGTTCACTATAAAGTGGAGTTTGCTGGGGCTGGCCTGGGTTCTTTGTTCTCTTGCTTTTCTCTCTTTTTTCTCTCTTTCTTTTCTCTTCTTGATGGCTGCCATACCTGGAGTGACTTGTCACCACTATATGGGCTAAGTATAACTTTGTGTGTTTTGTATTAGCATTAGTATTGATACTGGTTTTCTTATTTTATTAAATCTGTTTCAATTTCAACCCATGAGTCTCCCTCCTTTTCCCAATTCCCTTTCTCAGCTGGGGAGGGGTCTTGGGTGATAGAGCAACTGCTTATTGTTTAGCCCTGGATCTGGGCTAAACAGAGACAGGTGAGAACAGCAGAGCAGAAGATAGGTCTAAATAAAGCAAACTTGATTAAGTGTTTGTGAAACTAACCAACTCTGCAAAAGTTTGTACATAGCCTATAAAGTTTCCCTGATGAGAGGGAAAAGAGTGTCTCTAGTTTTCCACGAGGTTGTATTGTCTTAGCTGTGTACGTAATAGTCCCAAACAGAAAGGTAAATCATAGACTTGGGCAAAAGTCTTTATCCAGACTGCCTTAACATACTGCTTTCTCTCCGGTGGAAAAGAACTCTTAGCTCCTGCTATCCTAGTGGGTAATTGACCTGCACCCAGGATTAAAATTCCTTGGCACATTTTACCTGCAAAAATGAATCTGTGTGATCATTTTTTGTCACATTGTCTTGTGAGATGAGTGTCTACTTATCAACGGAAGGGGGTTCTGGTGGTGCCCTACGGAGGTCCTGAACAGGACTGCAGCCTTCCCTCTGCAGAGCTACAATCCAGGCAGGTCTCCTAACAGGAGTGTTGTCTTACATGTGAGGAGCTGAAGTGAAGGGCCCAGATTTTTAAATTGCTTTGGATTTTGTTCCACTCAAATTTGCAAGACATAATGTAATTGCAAAACATGGCATATCTGTATAACATATCTGGAAGACAAAGTTTGCTTGCAGACTGCACAAACATTCTGCTCCAGCTGAATGTGGCTAGTAATAAGGCCCCAGCAGTGCAGACTGTGGCACGTGCTAGCAGCCAAGCTCCCAGGGATCGTGGAGGCATATTGTGATTGCAGACACCCAGGAAGGGCTGTGCCACTTGTCTTCCCAGCTTTTGTTATCCTTGATTTTGCTAAAGGTGATGTGAGCGGCAATCTACCGTATTGACAGAACAGGTAAGCATTTTTGAAGCAATTCAAGAACTCAGACACCTGTGTCTTAGGAACATCTATGGGCTAAGGCTTCAGAGTTGAGAAAAGCCTAAACTGCTTTTGAAAATGGGGCTTGCCTTTAAGCAGAACAATGCCTGATTAGCTCTAGTGTACTGACAGCAAGACTGAGAGACTTGCCCTAGCACATGAGAAGGCTGTGGCAGAGGTGGAGGATGCTCCTTCTTGCCCTGTAACTGAAACCATGCATCCTCTCATTTGCCTCCTTCTCGCCTGTGGTTTGTGGAGCAGTCTACACACCTCAGTATGCTTCTGCAATGAAGTGATCTCTTCAGACACTTGCTTCTGAGGAAACAGTATGGAGAGTTATATGCAAATAAGATGCTGTCTGCAGCTTCCTGGTGCAAGGCCAGTGTAGCTCTCCAGGCAGAAGATTGCAGAGTACACTGAGAACAAGAGACAAACAAAAAGTCCAGCCAAAAGCTGAAGAACTTTCTGGGTGAGACTCTGGGATTTCATTGTCAGCTTCTATTGTTCAGATCTGATTAAAAACAAACTGGCAGGAGAAAGACCACATGCTTATCAGACATCCCTGCAGGTCACGCTGCTAGAAAGCCGTTTCACTGTTGCAATGTGGCCTGTTTGGCAGGAACAGAGTTTTGGATTTCACTTCTATTTGTAGGCAGTTTTGAAAGGCACAGGATTATCAGGGATGGGCTAGGTCCTTTGCAACTTGCAAAAAAGTTCCTGTCTTATTGCAGCCATTCTGAAGAGGGGGAAAAAACCTTGTACAACACATCTCTCTTTTCCACTAATAACTATGTTTGGGCCTGACAGCCAGCCAGCATCAGCAGGAGTGTTTCCTCTGAATTATCTGGGCTCTGACTCTCACCTTTACTTTGGCTGTACTATTCCATTAGCATTTAAAGACAGTGCTACATGCACAAAGGAGAGGATTTATGCTCATAGCCAAAAGAAAGACATGGCAAGGGAAGAGGGAGAGATCAGAAGTGTAGTTACAGTCCATTTTCATTGAAGGGACTAAAGCACAGGGACAGTAAGACTTAGAGACAGTCACTTGGAAAATGTCTGCCAATGTGGTGAAACAGGCCTACACCTCCTGTTGCCAAGCCACCATATATTTGTGTTCCCTTATCAGACTGCCACAGCCCAAAGGCCACCACCATAGAAGCTCCTGATCTGTATTCTAGTCTATCATTATATTTGAACCTAGGTAAGAAAGCTTCAGTTACATGCTGCTTGTTAGTGAGGATTTGGACTTAGGGCAGGAGTTGACTTTGGAAGAACTGGTGATAGGGGGGGGCATCTTCTTGCCTAATTTCATTATTGAAGCTCACTGGAACTGCTAAGTTAAAAGTCAATTCCCTCATCTTGCTCTGAAGACCTCACTCTGTGTTGTCTTCAAAGTCATGTTGAGCCTGCCCTCTTAAACCCAGCCTGCCAAACTCTGGAATCGGTGGAAATCATCATGTCTTCAGAAGGTTTTGCATTAGGCCCCATATTTTTTCCCTTCTCTTCCAGCAGTCAGACATTAAAACACCTTGTCCCAAAGTGGAGGATGACTATCCATTGTTTCTTGGGAGTTATTGTGCTGCGTACTAGCCACATTGAAATGTGTAGGACATACTTGTGTTTGACTCCTCCTTTTTATAGGGACAGACTCCAGTATCTGCATCTCCCAGAAGTCTCTGCATGCCTTTTGATTAAGCAGCAGGAGGTCTGGGTAAGAGTAGAGCTTCTTGACAGTGTTTGATTTCTACAGCTGAGCTCTGTTCTACAGTCCTGAGGTGTTCTGTTTTTCTCTGAGTGAAAACAGAAAATCTGACAGCTACTTTTCAGAAAGAAACAGTCCTGAAAGAAGGCCAGCACATTCTACGCACCCAAACCCAGGTACTCGGAATTCTTTGCTAAGAATAATTTCTGCCAAGCTATCTATTCCCACCGAGATCCTCTGACCACGTTGCAGTACTAGGGCTGCCACACAGCGTAGTGCCATTTGTTGTTGCTAAGACGAGCCAGAAGCAAATTATCTCCTCCCAGAACAAGGAAAAAGCCAGCATGCAATGTGCCTCATAAGCTTCTCTTTTCATCTACCCCTTTGTATTTAGGTCTCCTGAACGATCATTCTCACTTAATTTTCGTTCTTTTCAAACCTCCACTCTATCATTTCTGGGACTGGATATTTATCTTGCACGTACAGACATTGAAGCAGAAACATTTTCAGCCTGTGGGCTGCAAGAGGAAGAACAGAGAATTCAGCACCTAGCATCAGCATTCAACTTGCAGAGTTAGTAGAAAGAAGTGGGCACCCGAGGAAATATGCAGGAAAATCTGCTCTGTCTAAGCAAAACTATAGATTGCATATCCAGCTGAAATATGCCATGTACGTATCCGACTGGCATGCAGAGTAGTTCCCTTCCAGCCTGCACCTAGGTTTTCCTCTTGTAGAAAAGCTGTAAAGGGTGGAAGTACGTGCCTAGGTTGACCTAAGAAACATCTTTTCTCTCCCTTGCCGCTAACATGATAGCACAACAGTGCTACAGGGTCTGGCAGCCTAAACTTTGCTAAGATAACCATATTGGATTCCAGTCAGAGCAGAAATGTTATCTCCTTTTGTTTCCTTACTGTGTCAGGTCTGGAAGTGTTTGCAGGTTGCTATAAAATGCCATCAAAACGAAAATTGTAAAGATTTCTGTTTGAAGCACTGAAGGTATTTCCCCTGTATTAATGTGTTGGGCCAGCACTGGAAGAGACAGCCCTTAATTAGAATGTAGTGAAAAATACTACAGACAATGCCTATTCGTGCAGTAGTTGGTAAATCTAGAGGAGATAATGCTCTCCATATTGTACATTCTTTGCATATAAAAAAGCTTAAGAGGCAATTACTTGACAATTTCTATGTACCTTGCAGAAAGCATTCACCAGAAAACAGTGATGGGAACAATCAAGCTCCAGGCATGGAGCCAATATGCAACTGATTTTTACAGTGTGTGGATCAATTGCTGAAAACCTCATCTGTATAAAAAAGGCTTCTGAGCACACACTGAAAGCTCTTTACATGACTTGACCCATGATCTAACAACCACCAGAAATGGAAAGTTCTGTTGTTGTTTGTATCACAGTAATTACAGAGGCTCAGGCATCTCTGTGCTCTGTATGTACGCAAAGAGGCAGCCCTTCCTCCAGGAACTTATAATTTAACAGACATGGTACAAAAAAGGTTAATACAACCCATCTCTCAGACCAGCTCCTCAGATAAGGTGCCGTTTACTTATTTTGAACAGGTTGATAAGTTGGCTCCAAAGCAGAAAGCTTTTTTCCCAAACCATTCAAGCAAGAAAAGCAGATAGAGTGATTTCAGGGATTGTGGTTTCGCTGCAGTTTTATTGCCAGCTGTGTCTGTATTTCAAGGTGCACTGTCTGGTTTCCAGCTCTGCAATAACATTCAGCCAACTTCCATGTCTTAAAAGAAATTATTTAAGCCAAAGACATAAGAGTTAAGGCAATATTTCAGACATTCTTTGTTCAAGTGTCACTCGACTCTGAAAAAGCTACAAACCTTCAGAAAAATGTAAGATCTGTGGGACGTGAATTCTTCCTGCTGTGTTTTGTGTGGTACCCTACACAATGTGTTTCAGTCTCAGCCAGGCCCTACTGTGATATAAGTAAGAGAAAAAAATATTGCAGAACAGGAACTTATAAAGCTTAAGGCATATCAAGAGTTCATGTTCCCTCAGAATTAGCAGTTTGAGATCTAGTAGTCCTAATTGAGTGTATAAAAAGTGCCTACTTCAGGCATTGGCTTCGCTGGGACTGTTCATGTTGATGGGCACCTGTGCTGAATCAAAGCATTAGGCCCGTGCAGTAAAAAAAATATATCCCCAGCCCTCATGTTCAGCAAGGATTGGCTCCTGTCAGCTGGCATTTGGCAACACATCAGAGACTTGGAGCCAACAAGGGATCTCCATATAGAAAATCCAAGTATCCATTTATTCATATTGCTTCCACAGCATTTACAACAAACACCTCAGCATATCATCTGTACATCTTCCCTAACTTTTCTGGAGCGCTAAGGTGTTTGTATCTAACCAGATCAAGCTTTAAAATTGTAATATTCTATCTCTAAATAAAATCCCTGGCATGACAAAACCTGAAAGCCCTTAAGTTGGTGTCGAGATTCTTGCATTGCAGAGAAAGTATTGTAACTGGTGGTTTTGGTGCAGTGGCGTAACGAGTAATTCCTGAAATTAACTGCTTATGCTCACTGGTCATTCTTTAAAGTTTTAAACTCAAAGTGGGACAGCTTTCTGGAAGATATGCTGTAAAGGTGAAGGAAAACATGCTGCATACATGAGTGAACATGTAGTGGACTCAGTGTGTGTGTAAATTCAGATTAACTGAGTATGCTTCTGGCTTCAAACGCAATGAGTCAATGGAGATAATCGCTAATCTGGAGGCATTTAATTTCTGAGTCCCTTCGTGGTGCCCTTTTCTTTGCCAGCCACTGAGCCACTGTGATGTGATAATTCCACTGCTGACAGAGCCTAAATGAAGCCAGCCAAGTTATAATGTGTAATAGGATTTCCTGGAAGCTTCCTCGGGCTGTCCCCATTTGTATAGCTAGAAGTCCAGATTTGCCAACATACGAGGTGCCTAAAGAAGCAGTTAGGAATCAATTTTATAAATAATCTAAGGAGGTGCATCATCTTGCTTCTTAACTTTCTGAGGCACTTTTCAAATACTTCTATGGTACCAATTCATCCCATCAAACTTCAGACACTTCATTTAGGCACTGGGACAGTGATGTAGTTGCTTTAGATTCCCTCTATAATCTCCAGAAGACAGAAAGGCCTCCCCAGGGAGCGCTTCCACTCATCTCGATTTCAGTCACTCTTTAAGGGTGCCATTATCTCTCCATTGAATAAACAGAAACCCTAGAGTGATCCTTCTCCTAATTTAGGTGTATGAGGGGCCTCCCGCTAAGTAGAAAAAAACTGGATCTAGGGTTTCTCACTATCTTGAAGTGTTTTGAAAATGTGGTCCAAGATTACTTCTTCCTTGAGAAGCACAGAGCACGGGGCATCATGCATGCACTTTGACTCAAAGAGAACATTGGCTTCAACTTAAATAGTGGCTCTAACACTCGCTATTGCTCACCTGAGGCGGTTGCACTGCATAGGAGTAGACATTTCTCCAAAGCTTGCATAAAGATCTGTTAGCTCTTCCTTGGGGAAGAGGGAAGGGCTTAGTCCTATATATAGTCCTCTCATTAATATTGCATTGCTTTGCAATAGCCCTGAGCTCTGCCCCATATGTAAATAATGCTTGTCCCATTAAAAAGCATAGGTACATTTAAAAAATGCTGGAAGGCACTAATATTTATATTACCCCTAAAATGCACATAAGCAGGTGATGGCAGCGAGTTCTCTTTGTCTGAGCCTAGCATGCTTTTCTTTTGCAGAGTTGAATTCCCTAGCACTTGTGCACTGTAATAATCATTCTTGGAAACTTCTGTCTTTGAGGGCTGGCTGCTGTCAATGCCAAGTTGTGCTGCTAACTGACTTCCATGCTTCCCTTTTGTTTTTATCCATTGAACCTCTGTGTGTCATTAATGCTCTCACCCCTGGCCTTTGTGCTTTGAATTCAAGAGCAGATGATGACAGAAAGAGCTGTAAAATAGATGACCTACAGCAATGCCCTTCCCTTATGAGACAGTAAAAAGCATCCCCAACAATTTACTTAGGAACTTGTCAGTTTTATACTTCATTCATGGAGCATGTGTGGGAATAAAACACATCATCTCCACATGTAATACAACCATAACAGAAATACAACACAGATGTCAGGTTTTGCAAATGGATTTTTCCCCGTTTGCCTCCATGCACTTGCCCTCATCAAAACTTTCCTTGACCTCCTGGGAGCCCTTTGCTTTCACACAAAACAGAGGCAAAAATGATGCCAAGTTGAAACAGGACTCCCATTTTGTACTTGTGTCAAGACTGCCAGCTAGGGAAGAAGTGGGTGTCTGGTTCCTGGTGTCACTCTTTATACCATGAAGCTGAAGAAAAAATCATCACTGCTGGAATCATCTCTGCCAGCCTCAGCTGAGAGGACTGGCAAGGAGTGAGGTACACACTGAAGGGATGGAGACAGTAGCCTAGTTATTTTCATGTCAGCGATACACTGAGTGCACTCAGTTTAGCAGGGAAAAAACAGAGCTTTCAAGGGGATGGGAACAGCTGAGGAGAATACTCTTTTGATTTATATCTTCCAGCACTCTTGTCGCATGTGTAAGTGCTGTGAAAGGAGCGTGTATATGGAAGATGCTTATTGCAGCTGAGAAGACATTATTGATGTCTTCTCCATTTCCCTGTGCTATCTCACATCTTCATGGCTGTGGTCAGCCTTGTGGCTAATGTCTAATTAACACTTAAATAATTGATTCCCGCTGTTGGGATTGGTGTTACAGGAACAGAGGCTTGTCCGTGCATGCCACGAGGCCTGGTAGTACAGGGCACTAAAGAAAGTTTTAGGTACAGGCTTGCTAGAGAGTGAACACAAGGAAGAACTATTTAATCATTTTTAGTGAATATCAAGTTCTCCTAATTCTAATACGGTTCTGACAGTAGCTCTTGAAGAAACCAGTTCTCCGTAGGGCCTTATTATTGTCACCTAAGTGTCTGCATTTGGCTGGATTACCGGAACCTTCCAAGCAGAATGTATTGATGGGCAAATGGCGATCACTGGTGAGTGTTATCACAAAGGAGGTGCAAAGAGCACTGAATGTTCACCTTTTCTTTAAAATGTCGTGGACATGTCTGGCAGACAATTATAATTTGCTTTTCTACAATAACTGCTCAAGACTTTTGTCTCTGCCTTTATAAGCACTTGAACTAGAAACTGTCAAGCTGAGTTTATTAATTTTAGTGGATGTTTCTGCTTTAAAGTGCTTCAGATGTGTTTTTGAACGAGACAGGTATCTATCAGAGCAGAAGTGTAGAATTATTACCATCTGAAAGTGTCTCAGGGCAGTGTCTCACTGTTGTTAATTTTAATAATTTGGAATAACTTTAAAAACACTGTGAAAAGTGACACAGCCAGAGGGCATTCAGCTGTCAAATAGCACAGCTTTTGGAAAGGAGTTTGTCCCCCAAAAGAAGAAAAATAACAAGTTCAGGAGTTTTGCAGATGGTATTTCTTTCTGTATAGCAATAACAACACTTCTTCCCGATGTAACAGGTAAGAGTTGCAGCTGATGTAAATTGGACTTTGTGTGCCGTATAAAATGAACTACTGGCTTTAAGCTCGTGTATATATATATAACAAAAGGAACAAACATTGTATAAAACAAGAAAAAGTAATATCAAAGAAATTTAAAGACACATCTTCAAGTTTCGGTGTACATCCACATGCCTGCAGCTCTTGGCCTGCTGCCCTTCCTTGAATGAAAGACCGTGGGACAGCGGAGCTGCTCATCAACTTTCACCCCCTGAGATGGGGACGGGGATAGAGGCAAACGGGTGCCATTTTTACTGTATTCAAACTCGGGCTGGAATTAGGTTTTTAATCACATCTTTAATGGAACTTCCAGCCTATTGTAACAAGACTCACTGACTGTCCAGCCTTGGCGCAGTGAATATGCCAGCTGCATTTGTGCACGGATACCTGGCGAACACTGGGGATCCAACACAACATTGCCAGGTGTAGCATGCGTGTCTGTTAGCAAACACTTCTGTGGCTCTGAGCATGTGCCTCAGAAGGGTGTTTTCAGCACCAGAATGATTCCCAGAAGACAGATGGTACCATCTGTGTAGTCTTCCGATTTCCAGCCCTTGTGCTTGCTGCAGTCTCGCTGGGTACATCTTCTATTTAGGAGTAATTCGTTCAGTTTATGCTGCCAACTGATTCACATTTAGAATTGTCTTAAAAATTTCCAGGGCCAGTGGTCATCTCCCTGCCTCTTTTGTGGTTCTCAGGAACCTTGTTTTGATGGAAATGAGTCACATCCTTAGAGCATGCTTCACTCATTCTGTTGTCAAAGCAGAAACACAGATAAGGAAAAAATGTACTTGGGGAGAATTACCAGGCCATATACTTAGACGTGACAGAAAATCACTCCAAGCAGACTTAGAAGAGAAAATGTTTAATAGTTACCATTTCAGTAAATAGCATAGGAAAAATAATAACTCATACTGTGCTGTGATTCTTAGCAATGTATGTATCTATTATCCTAGCCTTATCTTAATTCAGTTGCAGTTTTAAAACTTTGCATAATAGCTAAAAACATGGAGAAATATACTGTACATTCTTTAAGAGGGGCAATTAGTCTCCTACTGGAGGACTGTCAGATATTGTTTTCCTCCCAATCAGGGTAGTTTCAAGATGGAGCTAAACTGGCTTTTTATTTTCCATCCCAAGTTTCCATGGTAACAGCATGTAATCATCATATTTGTAAATAGCAACTACCCATTTAACTTCACAGACACTTTAAACATTTTTTGCCACAATTTTAACATCCTTGAAATGTCCAGCTCTGTCTTCTTACAATTTTACTGCCAGTATATATAATTATTTGGGGATATTTCTGTTTATGAAATCTTCAGTGATTAGTAGCACTGTAATATGTATGTGTGTAAGTGTGTGGTGTGTGTGTGTACAGGTGTACACACATGGGCACGTATATTTATGATGAACATTGTCTGGCAATGGCACATCCCATTATAAATCTTTATTTTTCAGCTTCTTACAACTTTGCCAAGTTGAGGCCACTCAAGCTGAATGCCACTCAGCCCGATTTACTTTCCAGAGATTTCTTTTGTTTCAGCTAACTTTTTTCAGTTGTAGCCAAGCATGTGGTTATGGAAGAAAATAACATTTTTCCTTCATGGAGGATTCTTACACCTTTTTTGGCAAACCCTGGAACAGGGCTGTAGAGCACATGGATGATACGTTGCTGTCACAGCACAGCTTTTTGTTGTCCTACAAAGAATTAACCCAAATTTGGCCAAGTTTTAATCCTCTGAAAAATTTCATCTCTCATATACACAATCTTGCCTTCCTAAAATTCAGAGCTTGAATGTGCTCACATTTCTATCTGCATAAAGCACAATTTAGTCCCTGAGAACTCCTACGTGCTGCACGTGCACCATCCCGAACTGACTGAGCGTGCACCAGTCTGCTGCTCCGGGGCTGAATGACACTGGATCTCTAAATAAAAAGCAACAGGTCAGTGACAGGGAATACAAATTGGCTTCCTTTTCTACGTGCTATTCTTACTCTTGATTCTGGCAAACACAGGACAAAATTGAAGGTACTATTCCGTAACACTCTCTGGGAATTGTAAAATATTCTACTGATACCAGTTTGAATGATGTCAAATATTTATCTATAGCAGTTTACTTATCTTGAAGTTGGGGGGGATTCTGACTAGTTCTATGTAGACTTTTTATTGTTAAATTCTAAGAAAAGAATTTGTCATTTTTATTTGTAGAGGCTCACGGTGACTTACAGCACTATGAAAACAGCTTGTGCTCACTCTGCCAGAACAACTGCTAATGGCCTATAGGTCTGGGAAGTCTTTCTCCTCTGCTTTTGAAACTAAAGGAGATTATTACAGTGCTTTCAACAGTGTGCAGCAAAACTGTAGCTGATTATTTGCATCATTAAAATAAGTCAGTCACAACAGTAACAAACATTTGTAAAGGCCCACTAAATGCCACAATGCAGTGGTCCTTGTTGTCAGCTCTTACTAATAGGAAATATACGTTTCCTTAGCATTTGCTCCACCGTTGAGCAACTATATACCTAGTCTACAAAAGCTGTCCACACGTTTATCAACAGGACAGAGCGGCTTAAAATCTGCCTCCATTTAGTGGGAAAAAAAATGTAACCAGTAGATTAAGGATTTTACCTTGTAGGTTTATATTTATCTGTGTAATAACAGAGTAGAGCTGAGGTGATTTATGAGACCTTGATATTTACATACATTCCAAATTCTGTTTAATTTCATGTCTGTCTTTACTTTTGTAATTCATGGCTTTTAGATGTTTGTTTGGGATCATTATGAAGCTCTTATCATCTTTTCTGTTGCACATTTTCAATCCCCACTATGATGGAAATAGTATTTTGTCTGGTTATTTAACTACATGTATTAATTACTTTTATCATGTTGTGCTTTGGAATTAAGAGCCAAGTTGACTGCCTGTAAAAACCCCATGTATATCATGGAGAAGGAAATGCTGCAGCATAGCATACTTTCCTTATGTTTGCCACGCATAAAGCAGGTATGCGCTGAGTGAAAATACTTCTCATGCCCATAACACAGAATCAAAAGCAAAGGTTCTGCTGAATAATAAATCTTTCATGTCTGAATTTGAGTTAGATCTGTGCTACAGTTGGTGTCCACATGGACTTTTTTTTCTCAGAGGCTTTTGTGTACCCGATGAAGATACCTGTGATCACAGAATCACAGAATCAACCGGGTTGGAAGAGCCCTCTGGGATCATCGAGTCCAACCATTGCCCTGACACCACCATGGCAACTAGACCAGGGCACTAAGTGCCATGTCCAGTCTTTTCTTAAACCCCTCCAGAGATGGTGACTCCACCACCTCCCTGGGCAGCCCGTTTCAATGTCTAATGACCCTTGCTGAGAAGAAATTCTTCCTAATGTCCAACCTGAACCTCCCCTGGCGAAGCTTGAGGCTGTGTCCTCTTGTCCTATCGCTAATTGCCTGGGAGAAGAGGCCGACTCCCACTGCACTACAACCTCCCTTCAGGTAGTTGTAGACTGCACTAAGGTCACCTCTGAGCCTCCTCTTCTCCAGGCTAAACAACCCCAGCTCCCTCAGCCGTTCCTCGTAGGTCGGACCCTCCAGACCCTTCACCAGCTTGGTTGTCCTCCTCTGGACTCGCTCCAACACCTCAACATCTTTCTTGAAGTGCGGGGCCCAGAACTGGACACAGGATTCAAGGTGCGGCCTCACCAGTGCCGAGTACAGAGGGACGATCACTTCCCTAGACCGGTGATGGACTGATCATTATAGAAAAGCATGTGTCCCCTAGAGAAATTCTCAAGGAATTAAACTCATATAAAAAGGGAATGTGTCCACCACTGAGAAAGGGAAAGAGTCAGGGATAACAGCATTCCAAGATAGTTTCATATGGTTGATGTGTCAGCAGGTTCTGGCAGACGCCCTCAGGAAATCAGAACCCATTTGCACGTTTCTTCATCTGCATACCACCCTTTGAATTGTGTTTGTCACCCAAAGTGTTGGATCAAAAAATACACTTTTGAAGACTTTTAATGATGGGGAGAGCGATAAGGCCTACAGAGATGGCATTTTGATCTCGTGGAAAAAACTAAGGAGGAGAAACATGAGGGGAGCTCCTGAATGGTGAAGAAAGGGGTAGGAATGGAAGAAGCCAAAATGAGAAAATGCTCCTGATTATTTTTATAGCATTTACCAGTCTAAACTGCCTAAAACCTACTTTTCAATCAAGATACCAACTCTTAGGGGTATTTTTTAATTACAGGCTCATTTGAGACTGCTGAATATAGACAAGCTATTAAAATGTATCCTGAATTAACACGACCCTCCGCACATCTCCACTGCATGCTCTTACTTGCATGCCAGTAAGTTTTGCTTCCTTTAGAATTTGTATTACGGGTTTAAAATACACAGACAACACAATTCAAAACCACCAAAAAACACCAAACAAAGTATTCAGACGACAGTAAATAACTACCCATCTGTTTATATAGAAACCTGGAAAACAGTTACCCAGATAAAAATGTCACACTATTGCAATAGCTTCTAATTGCCACCGGGTGGTGGCTGTCCAAGCCAGTGACCGCCTCTTCAGGGCAAGTGCACAGATTTCCAGAGCACTTCAAGCCATTCCAGATGAGACAGATGATGGCAGAGGAAACTCTTAGCAGTGCAGCATAGTGGAGGGTGGGGTGTTGGGTGTCTCCAATATTATGGAAAATTCCACAAAACACAGGAATTCATTTTGGAGCAAATATCATCTCACTGTAGACACCATCTACACCTCCTCATTACTAACAATTGAGTCCCCTCCAACAGATACATTGAAGTGTCTAACACGACATCTTCTCATGCAATTTTTTTGTATCCTTAGTGTGGTTACAGCAGTTATGACCTCTCATCCCCCAGGTAGGTCTCTGTCCTCTTACCCAAAGAAACCACACTCAGAGGAAAAGTATTGCATTGTCGTGCTGAAGACAGTATTTCTGCACCACCATTATACTCATTCCTCTCTAGATACTAATGGTACCATTCTTTTTGTAATGTAGCTAGAGTCAATGCACCAGCTCTCCATTTATTGTAGTATTCCTTTGCGACTGACCAGCGTGATTGATGAATGTCAGTTCACATTTCTGGGAAGCGTATTACAATAAGAGGGAGACATCTGAGGATAATGAGGAAAGAGCAAGCTGTCCTACCTGTCATAAATGTCAGCAAGCTGTGAATCAGTTTGCAGTTCTGCCGCAGAGAACATTATCACTTCTACATTTTACTACTGAAAATATGACATTGTACAATAGAAATATCAGGAGGTCTTCAGTTTTATTATTTTTTTAAAATAATTTCCATTTTTTTGTAATTTTTTCCAACCACCTTTATATGTTTGTATTTTACTGGTTGACACAGGTTGCGCACCATACAACCGACACATAGTTAATATATGAGACTAATAATTGCACAAACCAGACAGTGATCGGCTTATACACGTGCTGCCAGTGCGTAAGAGTTCAGATTGTTGCTTTGTCATCTCTTTGGTATCAGATTTTTGTTTTGGCTGGAATATCTTCCAGCATGCTGTACGGTATTACACTATGAGACAAGTTTAAACTTACAATTTAGGCATAGTTTGCAGAATGCTATCTAGCATAAATAGTAATAATGCATGGTGGGGTAACAGCGAAGGGTGTTAATTGTATTGCGTATCCCAAAGCAAGGGAAATTTTAGTGAAACTAAGTACCTCAGTTCAGCAGGTTTCTGGGGCGCCCTGTAACGTCAGGTAAGCCCACGGCTGCCAGGCCTGTGGGGGCTGTGTATTGGCCAGGGCTCAACCTGTCGTACTGGAGACCTTCTGTAAGAAAAAGCTGATCTGGTATCTTTTATTGCCAGCCCTTTGGGATTTAGAGAGTTGTTGGTTTATCTGTAACATTTGTCTACCCAGACTGGCCGTTTGTCCCAGCAGCAGGGCTGCTGCTCAGAATACCCCTGCGGTGTAGACAGGACGCTTGGCCGTTCGCCTCCTACCTGCTGCGGTTTGTTTGGGTTTGATGCCAGTACCTCCCCAGCAGCACGCTGGCTTATGTATTCGTGTGCAATCTAGGATCAATTAATGTATTTGCTGTCACGCTGGCAGTCCACCCTTTGGTAGTGTTAGTCACGGTGCCTGTCAGGAACATCTCTGAACTAAGGGCACTGTTTGTACAGACTTTTCTGGACAAATCCTCTCTGTTCAGGCTGCCTCCAGATGCTCACAAAGTTGTGTTTCCTGAACAGTTGTTGAACAGTGCTGAGTATTGTCTTGGCTTGGGCCTTTACCACAAGTGCGTGCAGCTTCATGTATCATTTTTTCGAGCACCAGCAATATGAATTCTGCGTGGCTGTCACTTTGGTCTCTTTTGCTATGTGTTCAGTAATGTCCACCGTCTCTGGGCAAAATTCATCTACTGTACATTGCGATCTCGTCTTGTCCTTGGCAGATAATTAGTGCTTTAACAAAAGGTTAATTCTACATCTTTTAAGATGTGAAGTCTGTGTGTTTTGTCTGAGGATCAAATCGTGACCTTGACAGGTCCGCCTAGGTCTAGGAGCTGCAAGGCTGGCTTGCACCCGTCAGCTGGAGGATGGAGTCCCTGAGAAAGCTCCCTGACCTAAACCGTACCGCCTGCCCTGCTCGTGTTTGTCTGTACCGAGTTCGGTGTAGTTCACATTTCTAGGGACGTTTCATGCGTTTGCCTGCTCTGAGCAAACAAAAACTACTGAAAAAGTATTAATGTTCATGAGGAGTTACTGCATCCACCGAACTACCGCCCCGGTGCCGCGCTTCGCTGCCGGCTGGGGCTGCGCGGCGCTCGGCCGGGCCCTGCCACCGGCATCGCGCGGTGGATCGCAGCCCCCAGCGGAAACGAGCGCCCCGGGGCAGCGCCGGCCAGGGGCCTCCCCCGCAGGAGGGCGGCCAGACCCGCTATAGCCCCCCGGCCGCTCCGCTAGGCCCGGTGCTGCGCCGCGGCCCGGGGGTAGCGCTAATGGCGGCGGGGGGGCGGGGTCACGTGCTGCGGGGGGGGGGGGGGGCTGCACCCGGGGGCTTCCGCGCACGTGACGGCGTCTTCCGCCCCCTGGGCTAGGTGCGCGCGCCCCCGCCCCCGCGGAAGTGACGTCGCGCGGGGTCGGTGCGCAGTTGTTCGGTGCGGCCGGGCGCGGAGGAGACGTAGTCGCGCGGCGGCCACTGCCCCCCGCCCCGCCCCGCGCAGGCAGCGCCCGCCCGGCTCCGCCCGCCGCCCGCATCCGCGTACGCACGCACGCACGCACGCAGGCAGCGAGACAGCTAGCGACGGCCGGGCCGCCACCACGAAGCGCCGCAGCCCGGTGAGTGCGAGGCGCCGAGGCCCGCCGCGGGTGGCGCCGGCTTCCGGAGCCGCGCCTTCCTCCCCGCCGCGCCGGGCCCGTTATGTAAGGGAGGCCGGGCCCGCCGCCTCCTCCGCGGCCTGCGCCGCCGGCCTCGGGCGGGCCGCGCCGCCGCGCAGCTCCCCCTCAGCCAGCCAGGCGACCCCGGCGGCGGCGGCGCCATCCCGGGTCCCGGCGCAGGGGCGGGGGGCGGGCCCGGCGCGGGCAGCGCTGAGGGTGATGCCGGGGAGAGCGGTGTGGGCCGGCGGGCAGCGCGGCGGGGGATGCCGGGGAGAGCGGTGTGGGCAGCGGGTAACCGTCAGCGTCGCTGGGGCCTGGGAGGGCTCCGTAACAGGTGTCCGTAATGGCCTTCACCAGGTGGCAGGTGATGGGCTAATGCAGGAGCCAGTTACCAGCCGCACCGGTGCAGCAGGGCCCGCCGCCCCCCTGGGTCTCGTCCCCTTTTGCTTTCTGTCGCTGCCGGGAGCTCACGTTACCTTTATGGAGTAGGTTGGTTTTGAACGCGTGGGAGTCTTTAATGCTGGATTACTGAGGTGGGCTGAAGATTGTCCGGTTGATAACTTCATAAAAAATGAGTATAGCGTCATGAGGGGATCGGTCAGTTGGATTTTCACATAAACAGTGTCGGTAAGCTTCAGCTGCGTGTGTGTGGTTTGCAGGTTGTACCTGCCCTGTCACCTTTATATCTGTGGAGGAAGGTATAAAAGTCGTTGGTAGCTTCTAGGAAGAGTGGTGAGACAAAAAGCAAAAAAGGCCCGGTGCAAACCGTGCTTTCAGCGCTTTTCTAGAACGTTTGGAGCCAAACCCTAAACACCAGCCAAATGATGAAATCGGGGCTCCGAGAAATGTGAAAAGTTAGGTTTTCAGTAAGGGGAGGTGTACAGCTCTCGGCATGAGAAGAGGTGGGCTTAATTTGTTCTAAATGTTCAGTAGCAGTGTGCATGTTACCTAATTTGACTAGACTTTCTGTCTGCTCTAATGTGATTTTACTGTAAGAGGTATAATTGTAAGTGTCATAAAACTTCCACGCTCGTATAACACACGCTTCCCAACCTGTACTTTTTGTGGTAGTAATTAGGCACTTTAACTTTCAGATTAAAAAGTAGGAGGAATTAAGAGGCTTTTGGAGATTCTATCTCAATTTGGAACTTGTGACAGTTTCTTCTTATTCCAAAAAGGAATGTGGAATAAACTGAAAAGGAACTTAATGAAAAAGTGCTTTGTAGAATGCCAAGTATACCAAGAAGCAGAGCTTCAGGATTTAACCAAAAAGTTGTGAATATGATTCTTTCATGTAGGGAAATTTTATTCCTCCTCAGAAAAATTTGATTTTTTTTTTTGTGTTTCTCATAGTTGATTAACTTCCCCTAAATTTGGCAATAGACAGGCTTCTAAGATTCTTACTGTGGGGAATTGAGGATTTTGCTGCACTACTCCACTCTGAAATAAGAATATACACGACCTCAAAGTTGTGCAGGAGATGCAAGGGTTGGAGCTGACAACTTTTGTCCCCTTGTGCAGTAGCAACAACGGAAATGGTAGACTGCAAGAAATACTGGGCTGTTAGTTTAGTCTTTCCATAGGTAGTGGGTTTTTTGAAGAAAAAAGGTTTTGGTGATGTTCTGTTTTTTTTGAAGAATAGAACAATGCCACTAATGCACAAATGAAGTTTGTTCATGGGCAGGATCTTAGAATTAAATTTTTGGTATAGGTTTTCTTTTTGCGAATGACATATAGAACTAATTCTGCTGATTGTTTAATATATAATCATATTGTCTCTGTTCTTACTGATACTGGGTACAAGTAGTGTTGGTGTTAATGTATGTGTATTTCAAATCTGTTATTCAACAAAAAAAGGTAACAACAAGCCACTGGTAGAATAGGCTTACAGATGAGAATTGTATTCAAGAGAAAGGATTAAAAAGTTAAAATTCCTTTGTAGTCTTAAAAAAAAATGGCATGCACACAAAACATAGAAGGGTGATTACAGGTGTCTTATTCTTTCTGTTTTATGACAAGAACATCTTGTAACTTGAGCAGGGGAGGAAGAGTTGTATGTGAATGATGTTTCCAGCTTTGTATTTTATTTTATGTGTGAACTTTGGGCAAAGTTGTTAATTGTCCTTTTCCAGGCTATGGTTCCGCAACCTCAATCTGTACTGCCACTATCCAGTCCTGCTCCCTTGCTTGCATTGGAACTGGTGCTGTCTTAGGCATTTGGTGATGTGTCTCAGCACTCTCAAGCTGGTAGGAGGAAAACATAGCAACCCTCTGCCCAAAAAACTCCAGCAAAACCCAGAATTCTACCAACCGACGTAGCTGATGTTACTTCCTGGGGGGTTGGAGTGCCTGTGCTGTCCCAGCCTGGGGAGTGGGATTGCTTGCCAGAAGCGTGGCAGTTCTGTGTGAGCATTGGTTCCAGCTGGCTCTAGTCATGGACTGCCATAAACCTGTGCCCTCTTCTGAGGTAATACTTGCTTCCTGGTAAAATTCAGTGAGCTTTTTTGAGGTCGGTGAATGGAAGAAGTGAGGCACGTGCTACCTGCAAATACCAGTGCAGCATGGGAAGTGTTGTTTTAGACTTCGTGAAGTCTTGAATGCATGCTGATCTCAGCCCCCTTTTTCATAGTAATTGTGACAAAAGTGTCTGTTATTTGGCTTAGGATTTGCATCAAAGGGCCTATTTTGGTGGCTGAAGTTTTAACAGAGTGTAATGCAACTGAAACTTTAATCATTGTCAGTTATTTGAAGAGCAGAAGTGTCCTGAACTATTTTCTTTATTACTTAACAGTGGAAATTACTTTTTTTTACATTACAAACTACCAGACTTTTAGGAATTACATTTTACTTTATTAAGCTTTGACTGGAAATCAAATGGGTAAAATGTAGAACATTGCTGAGATGGTGATTAACTTTGTTAAGGAATTGTACTGTACCTAAGTGGAAACTGGGTCGTTTGTACAGTTTCATAGGAAACTGGCATTTTAAAAGATTTCTAGGATGGATAGATGTTAAATACTATAATGACTTCGTGTGTGTCTGCTTAAGTTCCAAGAACAAAAGCATTAGTGGACCACAATGGTGTGCTTTATGCAAGGTACTTAAGAGTCTTCCCCAACTCTTGTGATGGAGTTGTCATAAAATGAGCACAAAGTGGCATTCAGTAGATCTTGTTCTGATAGTGTTTCTGCACAACTTTGAAAATAAGAAGAAAATATCTGCTACAAAGGAATGTGCAGTTTGGTTTACGGTATTTGCATTGGTCTGTGTTTTTTTGCATGTATCTCTGTAAAATGATTTTTAAAAGCAGAATTTCCTAGAAACATACTCCTTGTGAGTGCAGCAGGAGAAGCTATGCACAAAAGCGTATCTAATTTGGAGTGCTGGAGCTTCAGCATTAGCAGCGGTTGGCCTTTGTGCCAGCTTCCTGAAACGCGGATTTAAGAGGAGGATGATTGTCCTGGTATCTGGCCCAAGATGAGATTTAACAGGCTTGATGACAACTGAGTTTGATTGTTTGGCTTTGGCAAGAGTGAAAGGTGAAGCATTTGTGCTCCCCAAGCATGCTTGCGTAGTCTTTAATCAGAGCGTCTTTAATAAGTATGATTACCTTCATTTCAGCTGAAGGAATTAGTCGACTGTAATTTATATACAGTTGACTCTCTGCAATTTATATACAGATGATGCATAGTAGACACTTATTTACATATACATTAGCATGAGAATGCTTTGGAGGGGATGCCAACAAAAAGGTTGAAAGCAGTGATTCTTTGGGTTCACTTTACACTAGTTTCCTTAGCGTTTGATGTGGACTTTAAGCGTTACAGGGAAGTGGACTGCAAGGTTCCATATTTCAATATAACAGATGCCCTTCCAAGTGAAATTACGGTAAGAGTGGGATGATTGCAACCGCTGGGTAATACTGTGTAATTATACTTACACATACTGGGTCCTTCAGAGAAAACCTGAAAATAATGGTTTTTAATTAGAAGTGATCTGAAGTTTTGTCTGCCTTCAGAAAACTGTAAGCACTTTTTGTAGGCTGGTGGATCTCTACTTGTATTTCAGTGGTGAAAACTGGAGTGTGAAAGCAGAAGTGGTGAAAGTACATACCTGTTCAGCCAGAGTTGAATTAATGTGTGTGTACACACAGGAATTCTGAAGTATGGATGCATTTGAAGTGGAAGTTGACGTTGCTTCCAGTAAGAGGCAGCTTGCAGGCTCCCGGTGCCATAGGTTTTTTTTTTTTCCCCTTACTTAAGTGGAATTCCTTCTTAACCTGCACTTCCTTAGAGATCAAGTCTGATGAGTTGTCTGACCTTTTCGTTCATTTTCTGTACCTTTTCAGCTTGGTTTGGCTTCTGTTTAAGCCATCCCCTGAACGTACGTCCTTGTGTTCTGCAGTCATTGCCTACTAATAGTTCTAGTGGTTGTGGGGTTTTTTTTTGTATTTTACCCAAATATTCACACAGTGCTCTTGCTGGTTTTTCAGTTCTCTTTCTTTCTTCTCGTTGCCATTCAGAATGGTCAGAGGGTTACAGGGTCTTCTTTCCTCCTAATTGCTGTAGAGACTGGAAGGAGGAGCAGCATATTTGCTAGGGATATGGGGGTGTGGGAGAGTGCTGTTTATATTTGAGTGGAAGGGTGTATCAACCTCCCTTAAGACTTTTATCCCACAACTCAGAAATGCTGAGACTGAAGTGAAGCTTGAACCTCTTATGGGTTTTGTAAGTTTAGAGACAAAATCAGCATTGAAAGAGGAGCAGAGATGTGAATGAGAAGGAAGTGCAGGGAAATACGAAGAGAACAGACTGAAAGTGTTCAAGTAAATGAGAGTCGTTATTTAGAAAGGAGGATACACAGAAGAAAGTCTGGGAGAAAAGAACAGTCTTGCTACAGTGCAGTGCTAGTCCTGTAAAATACGCCTGTTGGTTATGGTGCAGCAGAGTTAATGCTATTGGAACTCCACGGGCCTTCTGTGGAAAATAATGCTTTATCCCTGAAGATGACTAGTTTGCTGTAGAACACTTCTGAAGAGATTTGTGTATTAAAAAAGCAAAAAAACTTTTTTTGATGTTGGTCAGGTGACTAAAACATGCTTCTCTGGGGAACCGTCTTCATACTAAGCAATGTAAATGGCAGGCTTTTTGGTTTTTAATTCATTCTTAATGGATTCTCTTGTCTTGATATGTAATCAAGTATGAAGCTGGAAAAAATAAAAGCAGTTCTATTTAAGTTAGTATTATTGTGAAGTTTGTGGGGCAGGGGAAAGTCCAATAAACAGATGAATCTTGTAATTCCCTTAGAGTGAGTTTGAGTGTTTTGTGAAACTTGACCATAAACTTTCTGACAGCGTTTACTTTCTGATTTCCTAATTTTGCACAAATATTTCTTTTCTGTTGTGTACTAGGCACGGAGCTGTTTTTAGTGTTACTTTAAAAAGCAAACTACTTACGCTTTATACAGTCACTTAATGTGGGTTTATCAGTGCAGCTGTACTGATAAACTTAACTCAGGTTCCTGCCGTAACATATTCTATAACTAAAGTAGTACATGTGTAATTATTACTTTCTTGCTTCATAAACTTTATTACAAAATTCTGTTAAACTGTGTTAAGCTGCTTAACGCTGTTTGCTTAAGAAAGACAGCATCTCAAGACGTAGAAGAGGAAGCAACTCGGAAGTTACCAGATATTCGCAGTTAATAAGAAAGTCTGGTTTCATAGTGTGCCCTCCTGTCTTGCTGTCAGAGGCTGTTTGTAGTGAAAAGTGGGCACTTGCAGGAAGAAAAGTGGTAAATCTGTAAATATATCCAGAAAATCAGGTGATTGAAGATATTTGCGCTAAAATACGGGGATTTTTTTCCTGAAATATGAGGAAAGCAGTTGCTCTTGTTAAGAGGCACGTGGTGGGCTTGCTTGTGAGCTGTGCTGCAGTGATTTATATTCCTGGAAGTACATGGGCGTAGTGGAAAAATTTGAGATGCATCTTCAATGCAATTTTATTTTCTTTGGTGTTTACATACAAGACCCTTTTTGAAACTGGGGATTTGGTTTTATTCCGGCCAGTGATGCTGGCCGTAGGCGCCTTTTCGGTGTGTGAGTACATAATTCAGAAATGACTGGACCCAAGTGACAGCTTGTCATAGGCTCTGAAGAGCTTAGCAGCAAGTACACAAATAAACAAACGTGAGCGAGCTGTCTAATACCGAAAGTCTTTTGCCCCTTAACTTCTGCAGTACTTGGGCTGTTGATTGTTGATGAATTTAGTGCTAGTAAAGAACTGGAATCCCAGGCTTGAAATGCCAGTAGCGATAGACCATAAATAAGTGCATCCCTTGGCTGGATGCTTCGAGAAATAAACGGGAAGAAGATTGATAGATGGTAGGTAGGTGATAAGTGATGGATAGATGACACGGCGGGAGAAGTCCAACATGTGTGAACTCCTGCAGTGGGTTATGGATTTGCACACCATGGGGGAGCTCTTGGGGATGGAAATATTTTGAAAGCATGCTCTGCAACAGGGAATGTTTCATTCCTGAGACATTCTCTAGCCGATTGAGGGTTGTGATGCTTTGAAACTTACTTCTGCAGGGACTCTCTCTTGCTTGTAGCTACAGTTTTAGTGTTGATGAGTAGTGGAATTGCTGCCTTTTTCTCTGTTACTTTGTCTTCCAATATGCCTTTCCCCATTTCCATGTCCATTTTAGTTGCTGAGATTTCAAGCTTTCCCTATACTCGAGTAAATACTTTTTTCTTTTTTTTTTTTCCTCCCTGTTTCAGTTACTGAAATCATGAATCCTGTGTATAGCCCTGGATCTTCTGGGGTTCCCTATGCAAATGCCAAAGGAATTGGTTATCCAGGTAAGTAACTCTGTTTTTTAATGAGTTTCAGTTGCACTGATCTTTGTTCACAATCAAGAAGTCACTTATGAATGGCTTAATGTATGGTCATCTGTTTTGGGATTTGGGTGGGTTTTTTTAAATCTAAAAAGTGACATTTCAAGAGTCATATTAGTTGTTGTGTTGTATTTCTAACTTCAATATCTCTTCCAAAGCAGCTTGTTTTAGGAGCTCTAATAATTACACCCTGCAAGAAGAGGAGTCAGTCTGTTTCTGCTGCTAGTGGACTGGCGCTGTTAACCTTTCTAACTGTTGTTTATGCTGCTTTATGAGTGCCCGAAGCATAGCGTCGAAGGTGGCACCAAGAAAATAGCCAGAAAATGTTTTAAAAATAGAAATTAAATGTGTTTCTTGCTTTCTCTGCTTCATGTTTGGCTTCAGGTTTCTCACCAGGGTTTTTCCCCTCATCTCCTAATGTGTGTGTGAGGAGGTTTCGTTTCTGATGTCCCCATAGTTCCGAAGCTGGATAAGGCAATAATTAGATTTGGACAGAACTTTCCAGAAAGGGCAAAGAGAAGGGCTGTGTGCCTCCGTGGGCATTTCAAGCAGTATGTCTTGATGTAGTCTTTTTTTTTTTTTTTTTCCCCCCCCCGATATCTGTGGGGTAAGGGAATTATTCCATCCTGGGAGAGGCTGGAGGGTCTTTCAGCTCAGATTTTATGTATCATAACCAGTTAAACTTTTGTTGCTTTTACAGAGAGGCTGTTCTGTGATTTAGTTGGTGTCTGTGTTGGGAGCTAGAAATCATTCTGCACTGTTACTGTTTATGTTCTTTATAGCTGTACTAGATTTTCCTGCTGGTATTTACAGTTTTTAAATTTGTTTGTCAGCTTAGGTAGTGTACTGGAGTTCCTATTTTGTTGTTCCACTTTTCTCTGTTTCTTCTTCTAAATGCGGCTGCATAAATGAGTTTTCTTTACTGTTGACTTGATTGTCTCAAAAACCTTTTAATTTATTTTAGCTTTTCAGGTACTTTTAATTTTTTCCTCGAACTAGTGTACCTTTCTTGATTTCTGTAGTGTGTATAAGGGGAAAACCCAAATTGTGTTGCAATGTTTTTAATTCTATTGAGTGTCTGAAATGGTGCAGTAATAAATTGTAAAGCTGATGCTGTGTAACCAGAAGTCCTGCAGGATGGTTTTATTCTCTGTAACTGTCTTAGTTGTATGGACTACAGTAATTTTATAAGGCAAACAGCAGTGGTTTACTAGTTAATATCAGCTACACTACAGTTACTTCTGTATTCATAATAGATTGCTTTTTCAAGGTTTTCCTTTGCCTTAGATGCAGATTATTATGAATTATTTAATACAACTTTGTATTTTTGTCTCTTATTCATTTTCTAAACACAGGTTTGTATTAACCAGGGTTTAATTGGTACTTATAACTGTTTACACATTGCACTGAAGCTCTTGTTTATACTAATTGTAAGTAGTACCTTAATTTACTTAGGAAGATACACTATTGCAGATTCATAAATAGCAGTTTAAACAACATTACAACTTCTAATCTTTTATTCTACTGTTATACATATTAGACTATGTATTGAGTTATGTAAGTACTGTATATTTGCCAGTCTTTACTTGATTGTAAATTATCATAACTAAAATATATGGAATTGAAGTAGAGTTATTACAGAAGTGCCTTAAATGTCATGCAACAAGTTGATCACTTAAAAGTCTTCTTCACAGAAGTCAGTCAATTTATACAACTTTATATATAAAGTTCTACAGTGTTATGCTGTTACAGATCATTCGCTGCGCTGCCTGGTTCAGGCTTAAAGATCCTGGGATACACACATTCTCTAAAATGACAAGTAGACTTGCATTTTAGGATTTTTTTAAAAACCTGTTGCATGACTAAATCTCCCTTCTTTGCCTCTCCTAATGTAAAAGCTACAGATTCTCCATTCAGAATCATTGAATTTACAAGGGTTGCATGGTAATAGAAAGTAATGAACATATCGCTAGGTGGAATGTATTATTTAAAGGCACTGTGTTTCTAAAGCTGCTGCGTGTTTAATAGCTGTTTATATTATACTACATCTGTTTGAGGTGGTTGGATGGATTTACTGTAGCAAGGAATCAATATCCAAATGTTCTCACATGGATGCAAGTTCTGTGTAGAAGTTAAAACTGCTGCTTGTTGTAGTTATGTTTTTCACAAATGACTTGTTTCTTGAGCAGCTCAGAGTGCTCCACTGTGGAGCTAAACCTGTGAAGAAAGAATAGAGGACTGAAAGTGTATACAACATAAATAATGTTGCAGATGTGTAGTCAGTTTGAATAATGTGTAAAGCTGTACTAAAGCTTTTCACTAGCAGCTCGTGAATTTGACGTCTTAAGAGCTGTTTACGCTCTGAAAAGTTGTTATGAATTGGATATGTTATTTTTACCTTTGATTTTTAAGCCTAATGCTTTTCTTAGTCTTATCCATGCTGACCACCTAATAGTAGTGCCAAGTGTATGTGACTTGATACGTTTACAGAGTGCTTTACAAAACTAGGTTAGCGTGTATAGTCCTGAGCTAAGGAAATTTTGATGTTAGGATTAATTGCTAAGGACTCAGGGATTTATTGCAAAATAGAAACCCTTCAGATCTGAATAGCAATTTAAAACTAGCAGCTTTAAGCCTGACAGTGAATATGCAAATAGTAGTTGCCTTTTATCTGTAAAAGTTGAAATGTTCATATATTGCTAACAAAAATGTGATAGTAACTCTGTCTTTCTAAATACAGACATTACTCAGTTCTACAGTTTGGAATAATGTAAATAAGTTCCTGGAAAAATTAATAGCTATGATTAATGCAGCAATTTCACTTATTACAATCTAAGCAAACTTTGTAACTTTCAAGTAACTGTAGCTTTTGCTAATGCTTTTTTTTACCTTATGTTGGAGGCCAGTATATAGCGATGTTAGTTCAGCCATAGTGGTTCGTGTGTGCTGGTGTGGAAGTGTTTACCTGACATTTTGCCGATACCTCAGTGAATCACTTGTTACTGTTAACTATCATAATACACGCCTGAAACTGGTGAGCGTGTTTGATACCTGAGTGTAATAACAAATCTGTGTCAGATGCAACAACTGTTTTGGACTACCTAAGGTTGCTTTGTACTTGTAATATTTCTGATCTGGAGAGTCAGTCACTCTGACTTTTAGGGATTTATTTTTCTGAAAAAGTCCTTTCAGATAAATATTTTATATACATTAGGTCTTAAAACTCAGAGGGGAGGAGGGTTGGATAGTTGCACAAAACTTTGTTGTCCAACTAACTTAAAGTTACTGGGCCAACTTTGAGATTGCTGAAACAGGGATGTAAGGGAGAATGACACTTGTGACTCCTTAGCAGTTCCCTTCATCTAGCCTTCAGCTTCAGGTGGCTTGAGAGAAGAGGAGCCTGGTGTTTTAGTTGAGGAGGTGTGACTGAAGGCCATCTGTTAGCTCATCTCAATTAAAAGATGTACAGCAAGAACCTTTGAGAGTAAAGACTAGTTAGACTGTTCAGTCACTCTAGAAAATAACTTTGACATGTTCTTTCTTCTAGCTGGCTTCCCAATGGGCTATGCAGCGGCTGCTCCTGCCTATTCCCCTAATATGTATCCTGGAGCAAATCCTACCTTCCAAACAGGTATGTGTAATAGGTATGTCAAAGCGGTAACCTGAAGTTTGGAAGTTGTTAGAACCAAGAAAGGAAAAGCTGTAGGGGCTTATGCTGTGGGATAAGTTTTAATAACACTTACGCTGTGGGATAAGTTTTACAATCCTGTCCTGGTTTTGCAGGGTTAAAATTTATAGAATCAAGTTTCTGTTTCATTCTGTTTCAGTTTGTGGCCAGCTGTGGGATGGTGATCAAGGCCATTAGCAGTTAAATCCAGGGCACCTGACCCAGACTGGCCCACCGGTGTATTCTGTAACATTAACATCAGGTTCACTATAAATGGGAAAGCTGCTGGGTATGGGGAGGGGCTCTTTGCTCTGCTTTCTCTTCCCTTCCCTCCTTCTCCTCTCTTCTCAACAATTGCTGTCCCTGGAGGGACTTGCCACCCCTCTGTGGGCTAAGTATAATTTTGTGGTTTTTTGTGTTAGCATCGATATTGGTTTCCTGATTTTATTAAATCTGTTTAAATTTTAACCCAGGAGTCTCCCTCCTTTTCCCAATTCCCTTTCTCTGTTGGGGAAGGGATACTGGGTGACAGAACAACTGCTTATTGTTTAGCCCTGGGTGCGGACTAAATGAAGACAATTACTTTGAATGTGACTCATAAGAAATCATCTGATAAATTAAAATGAGTATAACCTTGTCTTAAGTCATACTGCTTTCACCTTCAGAGAAGGGAAAAGCTGAGGTTTTAGCTGGTGTTTCTTTATTTCAGGCTGATACTTGAGGTTTGCATCGTGTTTCCCTTCACTGCTTCCTTCTTGATTCTGCTTGCTTTGCATCCTCCTGGTCGTTTCTACATTCCTGTTTTTTCTTCTGTCAGTTGTCTTCAAAATTCTTCTTTTTCATCCTTTTCTTATATCATATCTCTTTCCAGGTTCAGCTTGCTGCCTTCTTTCTACCCTTAAAATTGTCTTCCACAAACTAATTGTCTAGAAAGCCTTGTTACTTGGTAAAACTGTTCTGTCCATAGTGGATATTGGGGGAGGATTTAGGTAACTACGCTTGCATGCTTGTCATTTAAGGGAAAGGGAATGTGATGAGCCAGGAAAAGGGAGATGGAAAAACAGACAAGAGAGAAACCAAAGTTCTCACCTAAGTTGTTTTTATGTAGTTCTGCTTTCACTAATACAAGGTTATTTTGATGTGCTAATGCTTGAAACCAAACAGAAACTGGTAGCATTTGGTTTCCACTTAAACCAGGAACATACGTCTGATAGACCGGTATTCTCCCTGTGGTTATTTTGCATACTAAGGAATTCCTTACATGGCTTTGTTAATGTAGATCTGAGCCATCTTCGGGAACTCTTCCACTTGCATGTATTATGCCAGTTTTTCAGAGATGCACATGGCACACAAACTAATATGTCCCTGAATGCCCTCGTGTAAGTTACAGGGATAAGAAAGGATGCTGCTTGAAATTGGGAAGCTTATGTTGTGGAAGCCTGCTTGCAGTATTGAATTTCAGTGTTCGTAACATATGACATTTCATTAACTACCAGGAGACTCCTGTAAGACATGAAGTCTTAATCTCACTCACAGCTGTAGCTTCAAGTCCTGTATACAGCGTTGTAAGCTGAATGATCGTTGTGTCCCACAAAGGAAAACAGAAGGGTTTTGGGTTTTTTTGCAATCAGACTCTGACGGGTGAGGAGGACTGATGATACTGTTGGTTAGAAGTGCACCTCTCCGCAGGGCTGTGAGTTGCTCTGTGTTGATTGCTGTCGCACCCTTTCAAGAAGTGACTGAGACAAGAGAGTAAGTCATCTAAAACGTTTGCCTGCAGAACCTGTCAAAAGTGTGTAGCTTTCCTTGGCACTGTGGAGTATTCTAGTTGGTACAACTTGTGTGTCTGTTCAGTTTGCTGCTCAGAGGCACAACGAGTGCAGAACTGATTTTGGTTTGTCTTCGGTCTTGAATTGAAGGTAGGGAAACAGGTGGATATTATAAGTTGCAGTAATTAAAAAAAATCTATCCTGTGGACAGGGTATTGCCTCTGTGCAAGTATCATATCTAGGGGGTACCAGCTTGCATTTGCAGTGGGTTCCTTAAGAACTTTTGAGAGTGATGTTCAAGTTCCCATCAGGGGTGTAACTCAGCATGGGAATCAAAACCCTATGTGGGCTTTTATTATCAGCTTGTATTACTAATAGGCCATTCAGTTTCATGTTGAGATTACCTTAGTGATGTGTCTCTGCCTTCTGTGCTCCGTTGTGTACAACATCAGGACTCCTGCAGCTGTGCTGAGGAGTAGCTGTAATTTTTGATCCTAGGATCAGATAACTGAACGGTAGTTCCAGTCTTATTACTGGTTGCAGGTTGCAAATCCTGCTGCAGGAAGATGAAGATAAGCTGCACGTAATCAATTTACCAAATCGTGAGACCAATGTTTTTATCCAGTTGATTGGGTTTTTTCCTCTGTGTCAGTTACGTTGTAATAGAAGGTTGTGGTTTCTGGGGAAGATTCTTGACTTGTTAGGCTTAATCGTGTTGTCAGATTAGTTTGCATTGGTTAATCTTGGAATGTATTTTACACAATATAACAAAGTTAGGGTGAGAAATCTTTCACTTTGTGTGACAAAGGAGTAAAGACGTATAGAAGTCATTGTATACCATCTTTGAATGTCTTTTGAATATCTTGCTGTTGAATACAAAATAAGCTTTTATTTCAGAACTAAGAATAGCTTTAACTTTTTAGCTACTCTTTAAGCTATCAACTGAAGTTCAAAATGTCCAGATCTTCTAATTCAGGCAGATAACAACTTGAAGTACTGTGTCCTAACAGCAGGTTTGTGGTTTTTTTTTTAACTTTTCTGGTGTAACTACTTGTTTGTAGAATCAAAGCTTTTGTAAATTCACATCACACAGCAGTGTTTGTGCCGTGCCACTGCTGTTCAGAAAGGGCAGCTTTTTACAGGTGTCTTTCTTAAATGTCTGTGTTTTTGAGAAACTGGGTGTTTTTTTTAAGGTCTTTGCTCCCTGTACGGGAGAAAAAAATTAAATGGGAAGGCAGACTACCTCTCGTACAGATGTACCACTTTGCAAGAATGAAAGTTAAATTGCCTGTGCAGCTGTATTAGTGGGCTTTTAGAATGAGAGTGGGCTTGACTGAGTTCAGTGGTGATGCTTCGTGTTCAGCATTTTATAGCTGAGTTTTTCAACACAAATAGCTCCCCATACTAGAAATAGAAGTTACTTCCTCAGCATGCTCTATTTGTCAGATACTTAGGATCTCTAAAAACAAAACGTCAGTGTAAGTTTTCTTTAGTGTAGCTAATGTCAGTAGCTTTCTTTAGTGTCTCTAAAGGTGATAAATCCTATTTAAAAAAAAAAAAGAAAAACAAAGTAAACCTGTTTCTTCATTAACATAACAATTTTCAGTTTGAAGGGTGGAATGAAATTGGAAAGAAACTCAGACTTCTGCAGAAAGAATGAAGGTCATCTGTCATGCTGTCTGCGCAGCTGATTTTTCACAACACAAATGCCAGTGTTCTCTCTGCTGTACGGATTCAGATCTGTTCTCTGTATTGAAGTCAGCATATTCTAGACAGTTTTTAAAGTCAACCTAGTCTCTATTCTGATAGTCTTATTTTTTTCTATAATTACTAAGTGTTTTTTCTTGCTTTTGTTGCCCTAGTACTAGTTTGTACAGTTCCACCTAAGCAGAAATTGTATCTGTGGGTGCTGTGTCTCCTACTTGGGTGGACCTGCATGAGACCAAAGATCTTTTCGGCGTAGCACAGGCTAGAGCTTTGATGCTTTCTCCAGAATAGGTCATGCCAGTTGTTTACTACCCTGCATGTCATTACTGGTGGATGCTGCTGCTAATGTGTTTGTATTCCCTATAATCTTGGGAGTGTAGCGTGCAGCAGCAATGGTGCTTTTCGTAGGTCTCTTCCATGCCTCAACAAGCCCTTGTTCCGTTATCCTGAGACCTCGTCTGATGAAGGCTAGAGAAACTACGGAAGAACTGTCTTTAAGCAGGGTCTGAGCCAGCAGTTGCTACTTATCCCTGTAAAAAATTGAACAGTTCCCAACATGTACAAGGCAGACTGATTTTGGGGGCCTTGTAATAGGAATGCAAGATAATTCTTTTGGGTGGCATCTGTAGTCTTACTATAATGTATCAAAATAATTCTTAAGTGATGATTAAGGATATGTCTACATATGTAATACACAAAAAGGAGATTTAAAGATATTAAAGTGCCTTGGAGTCTAATTTGCAGTTGCAATGAACTCTGCAGTGCTTGTGTTTTAAAGGTATGGCCTCTCATATTTTTTAGCCAGTTCAGAAAAGGCCAGAAAACAAATATGAATAAATGTAAGTTGAAGTGGAAGGTACAGATTGTCTCTCTGTTCTCTGAAAGATCCATCTCGAGCTCTTTACATTGGGCCTTATTTTTGAAATTAAGTTATTCTTGTGCCATATCATCTTCTACAGAAGGTAACTGCAGGTTGGTTAACCGTTACGATGTTTTGCCAGTACAATTTGGGGTGCATTGAGAACTGGGCTGGTATTAACATGTACCAAATCCTCCTACACAGAAATGCTGCCTGATATACCAAATCCAAGTATCTAATGATACTATTATGAAAATCCAAATCCGCTTTTTTATCCCATATCCATAGATTTGAAAAGAATTGTGCAAAGATACGGTTGACTTTTCATGCTTAGTTGACAGAGTCAAGTATTATTTTCAGACTGTCATCAGTATTATGTAAACGATGGAACTTGTGCTTGGATATTGAGGCTGGCCCACTAAATACTCACATGAAGATTAAGGAATTTGGAAATAAAGAAAATTGTTAGCCCTGACTTTAGCAAGCGGTGTACTGACACTTGTTTTTCATGTTCTTAATGCAGCTTTACCTTTGTTTCAGGTTACACACCAGGCACCCCGTATAAAGTATCTTGCTCACCCACGAGTGGTGCAGTGCCACCATATTCTTCGTCACCGAATCCCTACCAGACTGCTGTGTACCCAGTTCGAAGTGCCTACCCACAGCAGAATCCATATGCACAGGTAAATTAACAAAACCAGAAAACTCGTTGGATAGTATTTTGTTTACCTCGTAATATCTGCTTGAACTCTTAACTTTACATCACACTTACTTCTTCATGGATGGGGAGAATTTTTAGCTGCCTGCAGTAAGAATTCTTAATACAGTGATTTACAGAGTGCAGTTTTACGTTCTCTCACATGACAGTTACTCTGCACTTACTGATAATGTGTTCAGTCTATGAAAAGACACTAGATTCAGTAGTTTAAAAATGCGGGCTGGATGCTATAACTACCACATGCCGATTTCATTTTGTCAAAAATTACTTTTTTAAATTTTTTTTAGGAAGCCTCTCTTGTGATTCAGGGAGTTACCAAGCCTCGTACTAGGCAAACTGTTGAAAACTATTAGAAAGGGTAGAATGAAACCACTTTGGTAAACATGATATTTTGGGGAAAAGTTGGCCCTCTTTTTGCATAGAGGAAACTTGCCTGGCGTGTATGCAGTAGTTGAAGGGAATTAATAAGCACGTAACAGATTTTGTCTAATCTGCTTAGTGTGTTTGGATTTGTCAGAAACCTTTGGTGCTTTAACTAAAAGCAGCTGAATAAAAAGCTGTGAAAGAATGAGAGAAGTTCTGTCATGAATTAATATATGAAAAGATAGGAAATGAAGGGAATGAATGATGAATGAGCCCTTATTGTTGAAGGTGCAGTCAGCATTGAAGTTCTACAGAGGTCCCTGCTTTTGAATGTTATCCTAACTGCCTTAAAAAGGGACTACATGTTAAAAAGTTTGCCAGTGAAATGCAATTGGAGTAGCTGAATGTTTTGGCATCTGCTCTGTAAATACATTGCATCTTTAGAATAATCCTTTTATTTTATAGACATTCATGAAAGAAGACATCATTTGTCTTCCCCACCAGATATACTATAATTACTTAATTTACTTCTTTTCTCTAACAGCAAGGCACTTACTACACACAGCCTTTGTATGCAGCACCACCCCACGTAATTCACCACACCACAGTCGTGCAGCCTAACGGCATGCCAGCAACTATGTACCCTGCTCCGATTCCGCCACCAAGAGGAAACGGTGTGACTATGGGGATGGTGGCTGGGACTACTATGGCAATGTCAGCAGGTATGTGAGCTTAGAACCCTTATGTTTTCTTGATGAAACTCTCCTTTCAGGTCGAGACAGAACACAGCTGCATTACAAAAATGTGGTGCCAGAGGTGTACTTGGCCGAATCATAAAATTGTTTTGATTAGAAGGGACTTCTGTAGGTTATCTAGTCCAGCATCTTCGAAGTGGGTCTAGCTGGATTAAGCTGCATGCTTGTTCAGTGGTATTTTGGTCATCTCTAAGGATGGAGATATCGCATCCTCTTTTCAAATATTAGTATTATGGTAAAATAGTTCTTTATCTGATATATCTTTATATCTGAATGGAATTTCACTTAATCTTGCTTCCTTTGATTTGCATCTTATTAGTGTCAAGAGTCTAAATTCCTCTTCTCAATACATAACTCTGCGTCATTGAAAACAGCACCCTCTTAAGGCTGAGGAAAATGCAGTGTTCTCAGCCCACCCTCATATCACTGACCTTTGTATGTTGAGATATAACATTTTATGTGTCTGCTCTACCTGCAGGTCTTCTGTGCATTAGGCAGTGGTTAGGGATGTCTGCTTCCTAATGCCACACTCTTCTAGGGGTTGTGTTTTGGAGAAAATGTTGCTTAACCAATATCTAGACTCACCTGTGAGTGGTTACTGAGGGGGTGTCATACTTCGTTACTCGGTGGGTGTTAACTCGCAAAGAAACGTCCACATTCAGTCAAAGGATGTTCAGTTCAGTAATTGAAAAAAAGGAGAGCCATCAGCTTATTTTAAAATTCTGGGGTTTATCTTGTCAAATTTCTCATTTAATTTGAGGAATCTCAAAACTAGAAATCATGTGTCACAAACAGAGCTAACTTTGGAGTTTTGTATGTGTGCAAGCTTTTCCCAGGTGTTTGTTACTTACTCTACAAAGAGCTGTGGAGTAAGACGGTTAGGATCCTGCTACCTCAGCCTGTTTGTTTCTGAAGCCCTGTAGTCTGGAAAAACCTATCTGGAATAATGCAAACAAGAACTGATTTATTCTGATTTATCAGTCAAGTTATCTCGACTATCAAAGATTCTTATGGCATGTAAAGCCTGCTGTGAGAAAAAGTTTTGCAGTGAATAGTGCTTATGCTGCAGGGTTTCTGCTAGAGCTATTTTTGAGTAATGAGTATCTTTGTGTGCATTGGACTAAACATCCAAATGTTCCTCTTGCATAAATGTTTGAAGGAAGATTGGGGCTGGAGTGCAAAATGATACTGGTAATTTTAAATCGGAAGATGAACAAGCTGTAATTGTTGTTAAAATTAACTTTTTTCTCCTTTTTTTTTTTTTTTTCTTCTCTGTACTAGAGTTTATGCTTACTGAAAAAATGTTCTCTTCATCCTAGGTACTTTGTTGACAACTCATTCCCCAACTCCAGTAGCCCCTCATCCAGTTACTATGCCCACATATCGGGCTCCAGGAACACCAACCTATAGTTATGTGCCCCCACAGTGGTGATCATCCTGGCAGTCAGTGTAAGTTACCGATTTAGATTGAAAGCAGTTAGTCTTTCTGTTAAATGACAGCATTGCAGGTTCTGTCGGGGAGATTTTTCAGAAGGTGAGCAGTCTGGGGTGCTTCTGCAGTGTTCTGATTGAGAAAGAATACACAGAAATTACTGTTTATGTAATAGCTGTACCCTGCAAAGGAGAGAAGCCTGGTGGGACTTCTTCAGTGGTCTGTATCTTCAGAAGTTGTGAAACATTTTCATGGTTCATGATTGTTGAATATGAAAGAATGAGCCTCAAGTTTGCCTCGTTAAAATACATCTGGGACTCAGTGTATTCAGTATTTTGGATTCATTGGTAATTGTTGAATTCAGCAGTACTGTGATTCTTGAATGAAGCAATGTGTGTAACCTTAGTTTTATTTTTGTTTGGCTAAATACATAGGCAAGGTAAGTGTTTTACCTTGCTCTGAGGGTGAAACTTTCTCACAAGCTCCTGAAACAAATACACAACCTTGAGTTAATTTCATATATTCACTCTGTTTCAGGTAAGTCTCAGTTCATACTTCTGCAGTCAGCATGGAAAGATCGTTTCTAGTCTGGGCCAAAATTTAGATCATGGGTTTCAAGGAGTTTAATTTTGAAATGTGCTATAAGGTGGGATGGATTTTGGGGGCGTAATATGTGTCAAACTGACACAAAGCCTAACGTTTTTGGGATCCTCATAAATTGAGAACAACTTCATTTGAAATAAGGACTTGTTAGACCAACTGAACTAGAAATACTCATTTTTAGTCCGTTTAGTTCATGACAAAGTTAACTTTGTTTTAACTGTCTTTGGATTCCTGTTTCAGCGGTTAGGAGTCCAGAGTTCTGTGATTACAGGTGACTGTGTTCCCTTTGAGTTAGTAATGCAACAGCCATTTCTCATTTTGCTGTGATGCTGCGTATCAGTCTGCAGATCTGAAATGTTTCAGATACAGTGTTTCATCCAAGAGTGTCATATTACATAAGTATAAAAAGTGAGAGTTTTGTTCTGACTACACTCACGACTGCTGATAATTAAATTTAGCAGAAAATACCTTTTCAATATTGCACTTTCTACTTACGACAAAACTACTAGTGATCACAGAAAGCTGGAATGGACATGACAGGAGAAAATCCACGTAGTGAATTCTGACCCTAAAGCCTGTGGATTTCTGTTGACTGGATAAGTGCTAGGGTACCATTATGTAATGCTTAACATCTGTTGTGTGTGCAGTGGTAGAATGTTCTGCCACACTCAAATAGTATTTCATGTAATTGAGAATATTTCCTACTTTCCCCCCCCCCCTCTTAATGTAGGTTTGAAGATGGGAGATATGCAATCAAGAAATTGAGGTTTAAAAGTTGGTGCTGAAGCCCTCATGCCTCCAACCAGGACTTTTCTTCTGAATGCTTTCAACACTTGGCTAAACACTACTAATTCCTGATCACTGAAGATTTTCCAGTGCTGCATATCTTACATCTTGGAACTCCAGCAGTTAGTCTTAAAGCAAATCCTGTTTTGTGGACTGTCTTGCCATTTTTTAGCTAATTATAATGATAAAAAGGGAGTATAAATTTATTCTGATCCATATCTAGCTGAATGCATGTTAAAACACAAAAACAAAGCTTGCTCAATCTACCTGCAGTGACTGATGCAAAAACCATCATATGCAAATCCAAAGGAACTGAATAGTATTTTACAACTTGTATCACTAATGCACTGTTGTAATGTGTGCAGGGTCTTAAAAGGTAGAATCATGAAAGCGAGTTTCTTCCTTGAATACCATAATATACATTAGGTAAGTGCTTCGGCCTTTTTCAGGTTGGTGGAGTTGCCAGTTTAAAAGGGGCATATTTTTATTTAAGCGATGTATTCTTTTCAAATTCAACTACTAAATTGGAGTGACTGGAAAATGAGTCAGACAAGCTGTAGAAATCCCGCACACAATTAGTTTACTTCATACCTTTTCATTTTCATTATATGGATTCAGTGTTATACAGATGTTCTTAGGATCAGAATGAAATGACAAAGGTAATGCTGTGCGTGCCAGTAAATAAAGCAGACTTCCTTGAGGCAAAACTGGCTGCTAGGAATAGTAGGAGGTGACATCACCTGCGTAATGAATTGCATGTCCTGGGGAGATGTGTATCCAGTACTATCTTTCATATGATGCAAGACGTGTCAAAGTGAGACTGCCACACAGACTGATAGAAAAACACTTTCTTTTAGTTCTCAGTTCAGGAAATCCATGTTGTTTTTCCTAAAGAATGTTGCAGTCAGTTGAAAATGTATGTGCAGTTGGTGGAGCTTGCTTTCCTGAAACTTCAGAAACTTCGGGTTTTCTACAACAGGAGGAGTTCAGCTGCGTGTTATTCTGAGGACAGCTTGTGTGCCTGATGAGATGTTAAAGGGGAACAAATCATTTTAACACAATTTCCTGATTAGCTACTTGCAGTATGGACTATGGATTTGCTGTAGTAGGGCTGCCAGAATATAGAGGTTTCAAATAGCTGTTCCTTTTTTTTTTTCCTGAAAATACTTGTAACTGAAGTAGGAGCCGTTTGTTGGTTACAGCATTTTGATGTGTTTTCTTAGTATTTTCTTTTTTATTTCCTAAATTGCACTTGGAAGCACGTAAAATAAGACCGACTGCAGATTAGCATTTCATTGCAATGAGTCACTTGTGATATTCTTTCTTGCAACTTCAATTTTTAAGAAGTACCTCAAAGCAAATGCTGGGGGGATAAAGGGCTAGCCTTAGGACCCATTTGTATACCAAAATTGTTACAGGGGAGATTTTAAATTTTTAAATTTGAATATTGCACATAAATTCAAGGTTTTTCTTAAACCTGCTTGACTTACAGTTCCAGAAAGATGCGATTTTCCTTTTTTTTGGATGCATTCTGCCTGCAATAAATTATGCAGTAACTGATTATAAAATGTTGTTCCCTTTTAAACGTTTACACGGAGGTGTATCAGGCTGTATTGTTCTTGTAGGTTCATTTCCATTCAGAAGTAATTTTTTGAAGTTGTATATCTAGTTACACTTTGGTTTGGGGTGTTCTGCTCCTATACAGGTTTGGCAGCTACTTCAGGGTGGCATCAGTGCTGATTTAACGCTGCCATTCCAGTCCTCTGCCTGGTGGGAGGCTTACGTACCTTCCTGACCCGTTGGTGGTTGGAGCCTGCAGTAACTTTATTTTTACAGTAAGCACTCTCCATGTTTTGTACTTCCTTTTTTTTTTTTTTTTTTAATTAAATAAAGTTTAGGTTTATTTTGCATGAATCACTGTCAGTGGACAGCCCCCTTATTTCTAATGCCTTGAACATAACTATGTTGGAATAAGTACTTTAAACCTTACTCATGAGCACTTACTGCAGCTTAGGGATTTCCATATGTTTTTATATGGAGCAGAATATTACCCCAGACAAACTGATTTGAATCTGTACTGCTTCGTTCAAGTCTGTTGAACAGTTCCACTGGTGTAGCAGATCTGCAGCTGTGGTCAGTCGGGTGTGCCAGGGAGTACAGTGGGCACGCGTACAGGCCGTGTGCCCGTTCTAGCTAGTCGAGAGTGACATTTTTGTGGTCTTAGTGTGATTTTGACAAAGAGCTGAGGTATGAAACCGTACTGTCTCGGGGAGAAGCTCTAAAGAACAAGCTCAAAGCTTTGCTGTCTCCTGTCTCATCATCTGATAAACTAAAGCTTTCAAAGTCATAGGAGAGAACTTTCATGAATGCTGCAATAGATAAATAGTCAAGGAATTAATATAACTTTTTGCTCTAACTTCAGATTCCTAAATGTCACCTTGGAGTTGGTCTCTGTATATTCCATAACATTTAGGCAGTCTCATTTACTTGAGCACTTTTTTTTCTAAGTTGCATTATGGGATTCATCCACGAGGGGGAAACTGTACCTTTGTAAAAGGTGCTGCACCTTCTGGTTTTGGGCGGTTATCATCTGCGGGGAGGGGGGAGCATGTCTCCGGGAGCTGATACGGAAAGTAACCAAAAGCACAGTGCAGGGGGACGGGGGGGAGTGCGTGTATATATAACTATCTTAATGGTATTTTGTTGCAAATAGTAGAAAGCATGGATATAAAACTGCGGCGGGGGAAACTGTACATCATTAAATAGGCGTTTACACAGTGAGGGTCTTACGAAACATTCTCTCCTGCTTTTTATATAACATTCCCTATTTAGAATTCCTTTATAAATAAATACGCAGTATGTGTTTGCACTAGAGCTCATCAGCAAACGAAAAGAGCTAGTGCAGTAGAGACATTTCAGATCAAGCTTCTCTTTAAAAAAAAAAAAAAACAAAAAAAAACAACAAAAAAAATGAAAGAATTTTTATGGCAGCTTTATATGATTAAAAAAAAAAGTACTACTTTAAACCTGGAACTGAAAATAACTGTTGCAGCAATAACAAAGAGAAGTCCAAGAAAGTTGTTTTTTTTTTTTAATTCAAATTTCAGGTGTTGAGTTTAGATAAAAGTATTTTTTAAAAACTGAGGTATTCCCTATGTCAGTCACAACTGATGAAAATGTCTTCTAAATGTAGCAGCAGCAAAAGAAAAATGGCTAATAATTGGCACCAAAAACATGTAGCCCTAGTCAGTTAGTGGTGTGGTGGTTGTTAACGAAACACTAGGAAGGAAAACAGAACCTACTACTAGATCTTGCTTATGCTTGTTGTAACTATCTCCTGTTTGAAGTTTCTAGGAGACGTGCAGGAATGCTGTTCAAGAAAGCTGCTTTTTGAGTGTACTATGCAAGTTAAAAGCTTAGATGCGGTGGTAGATGAAAAAAATGCTTTATTTTAGTAGAAGTCCTTCCTTGTATTGCTTCATCCACTGAAAAAGAAATGAAACAGAACACCACCACCACCCGTAAGTACCACCCTGTCCTAGTGTTGTCTGAGAATAGTTCATGGTACAGAGTTGTATACCAGGGTACTCAACATTGGCTACTCTTCATGGAGCATTCTGGCTTCACTGCTACTTGGGTAGTAAGGCCACCTAAGGTATCTGAGCAAGAGATGGTCAGAAGTGACTTGGGATCACTCCCCAGTGCTTAAGCACAGTATTATTACACACCGTTCATTTGGGTTTAGAACACATTTTTGCTTGAATAGGTGAGCACAGCGATCGGATACTACCACTTAACTCTAGGCTTAAACTCATGCCAGAGAGTAGTAAATACCACGTATGTGGAACCTCCCATCTTAGGAACACGAACAGTAGTGATGCTTCAGCTGGAAGTTGGGGGAAGGAGGGCAGATGCTGTGGTTGCTGGCTGGTGACGTGCCGTTGCCCAGGCTGTGGTGTGGGCGGGGGACAGGGTCTGTCCCCAGCCCTCCGGCAGGAGCCGCTCGCTGACCTGAGTGGGTGCGGAGGGTCACGAGCAGTCCACTAATCCTCCTGTCAGTGTTGGTGAACACCTGCTCAACAGACATAAAGATTTAAGCTCATTCAGCTTGTTCTCGTTGTAAGTGTCGGCTTTCTAATGCTGTATTTTGTCAGCTCGGAGCTTCCTGCAGCGACCCACAGGTTTGGCGAGGCAGAATGCCAATTAACAGAACAACTGCAGCAGAGGTAGGGTGGTTTTGTGCGTCAGGCCTCAGCAGGGATCAGGTTCGTTCTGAGCTCTCCTCTGGAGCAGTGAGGGCTCTCAGCAGGCTGTGTACCCCTCTGTCGGGGAGGGTTGAGAGAAAACACGTGTATTTTGTAGACCGGAGAGAGGGAAGAGGAACAGTGCTTATCTGGGGACGAGGAAACCTTTTCTTGTGTGGGTTGAATGTAACACTGAAACGTCTGAATTCCACCAGTAGTGAGGGTCCATTTGTGATTTAAATAACCAGTCTAAATTTATGGGCTCTGAAGTTTCAACATCAAGAAAGTGAACGTGACTTTTCTAAACTGTTGTGACTTTTGGGCACTTAGCAGGCAAACTGGGAAAGCTTTTAGCTGGCTGCTGTACAGACTTGTTTTAAGTAGAATGGATTTGTTAGTGGTTTTTTTTTTTTATTGTAATGCTATTATTGGCTGCCCTCATGTCTGAGATTTGAAAAAGTGAGTGCATGCAATGGAAGTACACGAGGCCCCAGTAATAGTTCTCCATGTTTGTTATGAAATAGACGCAGGTTTCCTTTTTATGACTTTTTTTAAAACTGTCTTACGAACAGTTGTATTGGTACTTTTTTTAAGTTTAGGTCAATGTTGTCTTCCAGAGTAAGTTTTAAGGCATCACTCACTCCTGCATTGAACTATCGCATCGACACAAAGAGTGGAGATTCCATTCTGAGCCAGTTCAATTGTGAAAAATTCATACTTTTTTATTTTTTATGCAATTCAATGAGTAGATGAGCTCAGATTTAAATTCTTAAAAGCACGTTTATTGTAACAAGAATTGTTATGTATTAATACTTCAGTTTTCAATAAAGATTGACTTGTGTTGCTTATTGTTGTTCTCTGCTGTCTTTGGTGACATCCTTTGAGAAGAGGTTCTGTTGCTGGAGAGCGGTGCGGTTGTGTTATCTGAGCTCATGGGATCTGGGGATTGAGTGAAGCAAAGCGAAACATTTAAATGGGTTAAGTGACTTTTCTCAATGGGGTTTCTTAATGACTAACAAAACACTGTCGTAAAGGCTTTCCCACGGGGAATACATGGCCCTGCCTCAGAGTGCAACCCTGCCTCACCACCTTGGGGCAGTGCCTGGGGTTCCGGGGTTTCAGGTTTTTATTAGGTTATAGCTAAAAATGGAACATATGGATGTAGAAGTTCACAACGCTTTAGCATGTCCTTGGTACCAGGTGAGTGCTGGTGCAGAGGTGACAGGCCCTGAGCAGGAACCTGCTCTAAATCAGTGTTGAGCGTTCCCTAGAAAGGGGGGTGTCTGTCACCGTGTGAGTGGGGTCAGGTCTGTCACCGTGTGTGTGTGCGCGCGCCCCCGTGTCTGTCACCGTGTGTGTGTGTGTGTCCGTCACCGTGTGTGTGGGGTCAGGTCTGTCACCGTGTGTGTGTGCGCGCGCCCCCGTGTCTGTCACCGTGTGTGTGTGTGTGTGTGTCCGTCACCGTGTGTGTGGGGTCAGGTCTGTCACCGTGTGTGTGTGCGCACCCGGGTCTGTCACCGTGTGTGTGTGCGTGTCCCTGGGTCTGTCACCGTGTGTGTGTGTGTATGTGTGTGTGTGTGTGTGTGTATATATATATATATATATCCCTGTGTCTGTCACTGTGTGTGTGTGTCCGTGTCTGTCACCATGTGCGCATGTGCCCGTGTCTGTCACCGTGTGTGTGCGCGCGCCCCCCGTGTCTGTCACCGTGTGTGTGTGTGTGTGCGCGCGCCCGGGTCTGTCACCGTATGTGTGTGTGTGTGTCCCCGTGTCTGTGTGCGTGTCCCCGGGTCTGTCACCGTGTGTGTGTGTATATGTGTGTGTGTGTATATATATGTGTGTGTGTGTATATATATCCCTGTGTCTGTCACTGTGTGTGTGCCCGTGTCTGTCACCGTGTGTGCGTGCGCGTGTGCCCGTGTCTGTCACCGTGTGTGTGTGTGTGTGTGTGTGTGCCCCCGTCACCGTGTGTGTGCGCGCATGTGCCCGTGTCTGTCACCGTGTGTGTCCCCATGTCTGTCACCGTGTGTGTGGGGTCGGGTCTGTCACCGTGTGTGTGGCCGTGTCTGTCAACGGGGGGGGGTCTGTGTGTGGCCATGTGTACACCACGGTGTGTTGCTCTGTGTCACCATATGTTTTTGTGTGTATGTGTGTCACACTGTGTGTGTGGCCGTGTGTACGTCACTCTGTGTGTGTGTGTGTGTGCGCACCTTGCAGTGTGCGTGTGGCTGTGTGTGTATATATAGTGTGTGTATACGTGTGTGTGTGTGTGTGTGTCCCTGTATGTGGCCGTGTGTCCCTGTCCGTGGGTGCTGTGTGTGTGTGTGTGTTCCCGTCCATTCCCCGTTGCTCTCAGGGCCCCGAGCCTCCCCTGCAGTTTTTTTCACCCTTTCCCAGACGTTTTCCCTGTCAGCACCTCGCAGGCCTGTGCCAGCTGGTGCCTCGCTCACCTTGATCCATGGGCTGAAGCCGTCTTCAGGCCAGGCTCTGCTTCCCCAGCCTGCCCTCTGCAGGTGCTGGGGCACCGTACAGCGGGGCTTCTACACAGGAGGGGGGGTTGGTAGGGTTTTTTTGTGGGTTTTTTTTTTTTTTTTTAGCTGCAAGAGCAGAATGGCTGCAGTGACTTTGAAAAGAAACAAGTTCACACAGACAGACATTGGAGACAAACACAGGCTGAGTCACTTCTAGGAGTTTCTTTATGAAATTAAATGTTGCCCCTGGTCTAGGGGGAGATATAGTGCAAGAATGACTTTGTACATGCTGCTGCATTCTGAAATCCCTGGGTGAGCAGACTGGGGTCAGCTACAGCACCAACACCCCCCGCCCTGCTGAGCGCTGCAGACAGCGGTGCTCGTCCCGCTGGGGCCAGCAGGCAGTATGGCTTCCAGTGCGCGCTGGGGGAAGGCAGAGCTTTCCTTTTGCTAACCAAGGCTTAATTAATTCTTTTTTTTTGGCCAGAGTTTGAAACGTGGGTACTTAAAGTGAGGCTCTTAATGCCAAACTTAGGCCTTTTAAAGTGGCTTTCCATTTTCTAAAGGTGTCACAAACCTGTAGCACTACTCCTTGAACTGGGGGTCAGGGGGAGTTTGCATCAGAACTGTGGTTTCCTTCTTTCAGAGCTGAACTGTGGACTGTGGCTTCTGGGAGCCACGTTTGCAAATATTGACCTTTCTTTAAAAAAAAAATAATAAACCAGACAAAACAGGCATCAAGTTAACAACATCTGACAAGAACAATTACAGACTTACAAAATACACAGGTCTGATTTTTACCATAAATAAACACATTACAAACAATGAGCATTTTCATTGGCCAGGAAATATGGCAGAGTGATGGAGAGACAAGACTCTAAGGAACTGAGTACGGTATTAATTAGGCACATTTTTCTCTAACGTATGTAACTCAAACCCACGAGAGAGATTCTTGAACTTTACTCATGCTGCAGGTCGCTTGGCACAGTTTAATGTACTGGAGGACAGTTCATCAGTGGTGTGAGCTAAAGGAAAGACCAAGGTCACAGTGCAAGACTCAGTGCTGAGTGCCTGCACAGGCTCACGGGGTTAGTTGGGGGTGGGAGGAGCATGTCTCTGAGAAACGTGGGGAGTGGGGGGGGCAGAGAGCAGGAGGGTTTATCCATCCCCCCATGGAACACGGACCATGGCAGTGACACCGAAGTGCTGCTCTGGGCCTGTCGGGGGGCAGGGCGCAGGCCGGTGCATGGGCTGCCAGCCCCCTCTGACAGCCGCCCCGCAGCAGCCGCAGCGGGGGCCGAGTCAAGGTGCAGCTGGCAGGCAGAGGCTGTGCCCAGGAGAACTGTCCGGCTCCCTCCTGCGAGCTCCTCCTGGCAGGCTGCCTCCCGGGCGCTGTGCAAGGCTGGCTCCGTGGGACTGGCACGAACGCACACGCGTGTGCAAGCACACGCAGGGTCTCACCTCAGCGCCAGCACGGTCAGTCGCTCTGCAAAATAAATAGGGAGGCAGGAGCACGTGCGCCAGCCTCCGCAACAACGGGTGGGAAGAACCGGGGCTCCCCGGCCCAGGGCTGACGGGTAAAGTGCTTTCTCGAAGGGGTTCAGGCACGAACTCGGGGCTGCCCCTATTTCCGGAAGGGCGTCAGCCTGCTGATGTTCTGCCAGAAGTTCGAGGGCTTGCGCTTGGGCTCTGCCAGCATGAAGACCTGCTGCTGAGGGAGCGTGGTAGGCAGGGTGGGATGCTTCTGCCGCATCAGGAAGTCATAGTACGGCCTGGTGACGGCTGTGATGAGAAGGAGATGGGGAAACACGTTAGCTGAGCGCAGCTCCCTTCCCCGCACCCTGCCTGGTCCCTGTTAAAGCTGCAGGCAGTGAATTGGGTCTGTCTTAGCATTACCCTTGGTTTCAGCACTGCTTGTTAGGAGTCAGTCGATGCTGTGGAAGCCCCAGAAGTGTGAAGCGTAACTGACAGGTGTTCTGCCACCGTGACAGCAGGCTAAAGAGCTGCACCTCATCAGTGGTGACAAACTTAATGGTGCCTTTCGTCGTCTGGAAGAAGCAGCTGATGTGCATCTGCCTCTGTTGCCTGCTACAACTTCCCACACAGGATTTCTGAGTCGTAATGGCCAGTGCCTAGCCTGCGGACAGGGCTGGCTTGTGGGGGTCTCCTGTACCGCTTTGCCCCTAGAGCTTGGCTCCGTTACAGAGGTCTGGCCTCCTTCCAAACTTCCCTGTGTTTTTTACAACCAAATGTTACTTCTGACTTGTTCTGAAATTTAGCCAAGCTTTCTTACTGCAGACTTGGCTGGGATTCAGCTGCTGGCTGGTACCAGCAAGAGGCAGTGGTTACCTCTCTGTGGGTCCAGAGAGCAGCAAGTGACATCTCTGGGTATAAAGAAGGGTGGTGGCATCACGAAGTCAGGTAGCAGGAATCTTCATCTGGCAGTGCTGCGAGCACAGGAACCTTCCTTTCTGTTGCTTGAGTTCACACTCCCCAGCTGCTGCTAAATCTTCCTTGTCTCTCCAAGTTTTAAGGAACAGCTCTGTCAATGAGCATGGTCCCTGCCCGTGGCATCCTGCCCAAAGCGCAGGTTTCAAAGCATCTTCCACAGGCACAACTGCCCAGGCAGGAACAGTCCCTGCTGCAGTGACCTTTGTGGACCCTTGTTGCATCATGGGGCTTACCACAAAACTTAATCTTGTCTTTTCACAGAGGGAATGCCACACTCCTTGGAGAGCCTGGCTTCCAGGGCAAGGCTATGCACCAGCCTTTGAACAGAAGCTGCCTGCTAGTACGTAACTGTGGTTTCTGGCACGGCGCTCAGCAATTAGTAAATGTAGTAAACGTAGAGCTACCCCCCCACCCCCTGTTCTAACAGCATTTGTATGTATGTTCGGGTGTGACTCACCCTTAGGCTTCCCAGTATGGTGCTGCTTGCTGGCATTCAGCATCGCCTGCTTTTTCTGCACCTCTGTGATCGAAAAACCTTGAAATAAAATAGAGTTTGTCAGCAGCAGGTTGTCATTTTGTATCTCATGGGAGGACAGTGGCATAGGCTTAAAGGGAAATACAGGGGGGAGGAAGATGCCTGAGGCGAGAGGTCAGAAGCTAAAATTACTCCCAAAGCTGGAAGGGGCACATACTGCTCCCCAGCCTGTGCTGTGCTGTGCTGCGCGACTCTCCCTACTTTCACGCAAGGTTTACAGCCTGCCCTTTCCCCCCACCCTCTGCTGGGTGAAGAAGCCAGTCCAGGCCACTTGTGGGTCAAATCTTATTAGATCACATGGGTCTAAATTAAGCAGGATTTGGACAAAACAATGAAAACCCTCTCACAATGCTGAACCCTTGACTGAACATTTTTTGTATAGATATTGCCAAGTTGGGCAGTCACACTGTACTGCCAGATAATGGAAGCTGTAGGCAATGTATTGACTATTTTGTCAGCCCTGGCTGAACTCATTGAAGACACATCTGCCTCCCTGAGGACATACTGCAGTGTCTGCTCACGGTGGTTTGTCTTTTATTTTCAGTTGCACAGATTCATTCAGAAGGTGCAGGTCAGCAGCCCAGAGCTGGACTGGAGCATGGACTGGCTTCCCCTCTTTCACTCCTATGCATTGGCTGGTGGTTAATAAAAGAAGAAAGGGGAAAAAACCACCCCACCAGCCCAAAACCCCACTGCTCACAACATTGCTCTTCCCGTACCTGTCTCCTGGTCGAGCTGAACCTGTCTCCTTTCATTCTCAAATGCCTTCAGCCAGCGCTGTTTCTGCTCAGGCTTTTTTGCACAGAATAAGTGCACTTCCTCAGTGTCTTGGCAGTGCAACTTAAATGCATTTTTCACACTGATATTGAAGTCCTTGTCCTTCCCATCTTCTATGTCCAGCATTTCCATATCGTCCATGTTGATCCGACTCTTATAATACAAGATGTCCCGACGCAGAAGGTCCTGTAGGAGAGATCACACAGACGCATACAGACGTTACTGTTTCCTGTCCTGTCCCTTCCTTAAACATTCCTTTTCTTTGATATGATGGAGTATTTAATCTTCTTGGCAGTCATTGCAGTCCTGTAAGAAAAAATTGATAGTGGATTTGAATCCATGAAATTGCAGAGCGCTGAGCTCCCATTGACAGCGTTGGCAGTGAGGGGAGTCGCATGGTTTCTTCTACTGGTGGGGTGAGGATAGGCTGGCATCTGCCCTTGTGGGCTATCAGCTGCCCTGGAGAGTTCTGAATGAGAAGCAAGCTTGTGTTACTACACATGATCCCAAATCCTCATTAAGAAAATAGTGTTTGAATCCTACAGTCCCACTTAGAAAGCCAAAAAAATCCTAATTGGCTTTTGTTTTTTGTGTTGACAATGAAAAGTGAATTTGAGAGCAGTGATAAAACAGTGAGTGTCTCATGCCTAAGTTACCTGGAGCTACCCGTATGCCATGGATTATGCAAAAAAAAAAAAAACCTGGCGTGTTCAGTTCTGAAATTCCAATACCTCTCATTTGCTCTATAAAGGAAGATTTCTATAAAAGAAGTCTTCTTACGTATATAACTTAGGTTATGAAAACTAGCATGGGCTGTACTTACAGATTTACATATGATATTGATATGGTCTTATTGACTGTCAAGGCCCACAGCTCTTCATCAAAGCTACAGTTACCCTCTGAGTATGGTATTAATCTCACGTGGCAGCGCAGTTAAAAAAACCCCAACATATTTAAAGGAAAACAGGTGACAATGCTCATACCTGAGTTGTGAAAATAAATCCATACACTAACCCTAGAAGCCGTGCCATGCTTTCCTCTCTTGCTGTAAGAATTAGGCCAGTAGTTAGTTCCTGTAGCTTATTGCTGTGGTCAGGTGCACAGAACACACCAGGACGTCAGAGAAAAGACAGCGATGAATGCATGTAAAAATCTTTGTGCCAGAAGCCCATATGGTGCCAGTAAGTATTAAGGAAACAAAGGGGTAGAGAAGGAGTTCACTCCAATTCTTCAGCATTGTAATAGACAGCATTTGTGCCTGGCTAGTGAGGTTACCTTCTTGCAGCAGACAAGCTGGTGGTCGAAGAGGAAGAACATCCTCTGTTGGCTCTTGGCTTGAGGGTGGGAGATTTTGGTTAATTCCCCGGAATAGATGAGTTCTGAGCTTCTGACTAGGACGTCTTCACCCTGAGAACAGCACAAAGAACAGGTTGGTCTCAGCCATCTGAAAACAGGGGAGAAGAAATAAGCCCATAGTCTCGTTGGAGAACCTCAGCTTGGCTGAGGGGCCTGTGTGGCTGTGGGGCCTGAATTCCTGCTGACGAAACTCTCCTCTGGGAATGAGAGGGAGCCTCTGTCCTGGAGGACAGTCCTTGTCACATCAGGGAGACACCGTGCCCTTGACACCCAGGGAATAGGAACTGAATTTGATTAGAACAATAGTGTGTTAAATGAAAAAAATCTCCTTTTCCAAGGAGTCTGCTCAGGGCAGCTGATGATCCTTGACATGAAAGGAGGCACATAAGCAGGGAGCTGAGAATTTAGCCTGAGGTCTTTGGGGAGGGAGACAGTCTGGTTTTATTGAGTCTAGGATTTAGAAAATCAGTAGTTTTCTTTCTTCTGCTTAGCCATTCTTTTTTTCTACAGGGAACCTTGGCTTCCTCTGTCACTATATCAGAGCTTACCTTTCTGCAAGAATAACATGGGCTTATTAAGCATTAAGGGGCAATTCTACCCACCTTGAGAGTTTGAAATCACTCAAGATAAAATGGGGGCCAAGAGGAAAATAACAGTATTTCACCAACCTACATGCTAATTTTATTCTGCAAGGAAAATGGGGAAGCAAAAATCCCAGGGAACATGCAAAGGCAGCTGGTCTAGCTGGGGTGTGTGCTAGACCTTTTCAGTTGTACGAAAAGATCACATCTGTTTAAATAAAAAAAATAAAACACGACAAGGAGGGGCAGTAGAACTGAGGTAGAGCTAGAGTAAGCCTTACAAAGGTGTTACTGTGGGCTGGAGGAAGGGGACAAGCGGCAAAACAGACCATTCAATTCATGGGGAAGGTCAGTCTCTCACCTCCCAGTCTTCTATCGAACTCTGCCACTGAGCAATTTTGTCAATGTTCTCCAGCCGCCGCTTCCTCTCATTGATGAGCCGAGCCACGTTCTTCATCGCATTTAAGGCAGCTTCGACATCTTTAAAATCCCTAGGGCAGGGCAGAGGGGTTAGGCAGGACAAAATGACACGTGCTTGTTGTAGCTGCACTGCAAAGGAGCGCAGCCTAGCATGGCCTAGGGCTGAGAGCAGAAAACACAAGTCCCACTCGCAGTTATCCCAGCTGTTTTATACTGGAAGTCGCAGGTGCGTGTTCCTGTGGGCAGCTTTTCAGACACATGCTGGTTTTGAGGCACAGATTATAGTTTTGTAACAAATCCAGGCCCAATTTGTGGAAGGGAGGGGTGGTAAGCAACCAAATTCAGCCACAGAGGTGTAAATAAAAGTTGCGAGAAGAATCTCCAGGGCTTTCCAAGCCTCGTTTTTCTTACGCAACACAACACAATATATTCATAATGCCACTGTTGGCACACAGGGACTGATTCTGTCATGCACAGCTAAGGCAGTTCAGCAATAACGGGCTTCATTTACAGAAATGCGGGAGAGGGGCTTTTTACAAGGGCAAGTAGTGACAGGACGAGGGGGAACGGTTTTAAACTGAAAGAGGGGAGATTTAGATTAGATATTAGGAAGAAATTCTTTGCTGTGAGGGTGGTGAGACACTGGCCCAGGTTGCCCAGAGAAGCTGTGGGTGCCCCCTCCCTGGCAGTGTTTAAGGCCAGGTTGGATGGGGCTGTGAGCAGCCTGGTCTAGTGGAAAGTGTCCCTGCCCATGGCAGGGGGGTTGGAACTAGATGGTCTTTAAGGTCCCTTCCAACCCAAACCATTCTATGATTCTATGATTTCAAATAGGAGCCGATGGTTTATCTGGAAGGGTAGGGCAGAAGCTGATCTGCCCTCCCCCACGCACCATCTGCTGCCATCAGCTGCTTCTGCTGAGTTCAGAGTAGCTGGGAAGGAGCTGTTCCACACAACTTGTCTCTAACACAATTTTCAAAACATCTGTGTCCTGCATTAAGGAGCTTTCTGTTAAGAGGTCAGCTTCAGAACAACATGCTTATAGGTTTAATAAGACATGCTTAAAACCATTCTGAGAAATAGCAGTGCTGTAATTAGGAAGGTAAAATTAAGTCAAGCCACAATGGACCAATATCAACACTTTCCTTTAATACAGATTTTTCATGTTTTATTTCTGTAGCTAATTATTTCAGATGCTTGATTAAGGGACATAGTTATTTGAGCCGAGTGCAGTGCCTTCACCCTGAACTGAAGCAATGGATTTGGAGGCTTTTGAGCCAGTGCTGAAGAGGCACCAAGTGTGCATGGCTTGAGTGCTGTAGGCCACGACTGCCCACTGGGGAAGCACTGGGCAAAATTCATGACTACCACTCAGCCCTGACGTGCGACGGTGTGGTTACACGGATGTTATTGGGTATATTCAATCAGTGCTTTTAGAGAAAAGTTTACAACACCACCACCACCACCGGAAACATTTAACTCCAAAGTATGTGTGTGCTGGTATCACAGATACGTGGGCCAAATAAAATAGAAAAGTACCATTATAAGGTGGACCTTGCAACTCCAGGTCCCTAACAGACAGGGAAGCCCAGTGCTACTGTAATGGAAAATAATGTATTCAATAGAAAAATACTTTTTTCCTGGTTTCCACAAGGTAACACAGAAGAATCGTGGTATTGGCTGCTCTTGGCAAGCTGCCCTCAACATACGATTCTGAGTTACTCCATTTCCATGAGACCAGTCTCGTTCCTCCCCTCCCCACCATGCTGACCTACCTGTGTTGGGGGTTGGTGTATTTGAGCAGTTCAGCCAGTTGCAGCGGATATTTGCAGATTTTCTGCACGGGAGTCAGCAGGAACCCATCCAGTGAGATGTCGATCATCTTCTGCAGCAGGCGGCAGGCTTCGAAGAAGTACACGTACTTGTTAACTTTGGTGAGGCGGGACAGCTCCATGCAGGCATTGGGGTGGTTGTTGCAGTATTCAGAGTATATCTGAAACTCCGTTTGCTGCAAGGGAAATGAAGGGATTCACTGTCCGTGTTCTTTAGGGTGATGGCCTGGCTCAAACTGCTGTGGGTGAGTTCCCTGTGCAGGTCCTACTCCTGTAGCCCATGGGGCTGTGTGGTAATTTGTATCCTCCTCAGACTTTGAAGCCCCGAGACCTGAAGCTGGGGTTGGGCAGGGTGTATTACCAGTTACAGCACGTGCAGCTTATCTGAGAGACCTAGACATTTCTGTGTGTTCTGGCCTCTGCTCAGCTGAGTGTTTTTAATGGCCGAATCAGCAGCTGCTGATCCTGCACTGGCCTGAAAATACCATAGCTGTAAACTCGCATCCAGCTCGAGATTTTGGAATCTTCCTACGTTTTTGCCTAAAGTAGCATGGTCTGGCAGGGAGTGTAGTGCTCAGAGCTGTTCCTTCCACAGCCACAAGAGCTAGAGGATGTTTGGTTGGGAGGTGGGTAACGGGGTTGGTGGTGGCAGCGTTTAATTTGGTTGGGTGGGTTTTTTTAAACAGAGCTTCAGTTCTGTCAGATCAATTTCTAAATCCTCTGGCTTAATCCATGCTCCCCTTTCCCATGAAGTCAAATTTACTTACATATTCCAAGAAGCATGAGCCAACCTCACTCAAATGTGGGTGGTCTTTGTTGAATTTCTTCTCTAGTGCTTTAACAAATTTCTTCTGGCATCTGTAGATGTCCTCAATATTCCCAAAGATTGTCTTCAGCTGCTCTTCCGTAAACATGTCAGCTCTTTTCCGGCACTGCTTAATGTAACCCTAGGAGGAAACCAAATTGGAAAGCTTCTGGGCATTTGCTCTGTGGCCTTTGGTTATCAACAGAAAACACCATGGACTGTAGCCAGTTGCATACCAGGTTCCTGCACCCCCTTCCTGCATAGGTGCATCCATGTTTTAGCTATTACTTCCTCTAATACCATGCAAAACATGGTAGAAACAGAAACCAAGCCACAGTTACATCACTGCCTTAAACTTGAAGGAGTCCCAGAGCTGCTTTCTCTCCTGTTAAAGACACCTTTATCTGTCTGCAGGCTACAGGGTGTTCTGACCCCAGCACTGATCCACTGAGAGGTTTAGGCCAATTAAATCCACTTGTGGATCTGGTTTGGATGCTCATGTTAGGAAATACCTGGTTGACTCAAGAAGGAGGGCACAAAGGACACGCAGGGACACTGCAGGAGGAGAGGCTTGTTTGTTAAGCGTGTGCTGCTTTGCCCCAGCTGGTTCTCCTGGCAGGCACTACATTTTTGTGTCATTCCAGTGAAGAACTATGTTCCTGCAAAACTCTTATCAATTACCTTCATTTACCCCAGTGTATATGACGGCGTGTCTGTTCTGGAAGAGGTGTTGCAATCCTCAGCATATTTGCAAGTGAAAGACCTAATTGGCTGAACCTCCCCCAGTTGTTTTGATCTGAGCATGACTTGCCTGAAGGCCGGAGTTGCTGATTATATTACCTCAGAACATATATTAAAGAGGACAGCAACGCTAGACATTTACTTTTCTCCGGCTTGGGAAATTCAATTAATTCCATTTAATCAGAGCCCAGGTGGGTGCTTCAAATACAGAAGCATTTGGGATATTGCTGTAATGAATTGTCTTCTGCTTTCTGAGCATGCAACGCTGGTTAGCAGAGCAGGCTCCGGTGGAAATACAGTCTCATTTTCCGAAAAGAAAAGTTACCAGCTTAGGGTCACTCTCTGGGCAAGAGTGGGGCATACTCTATTACCCTTCAGACAAGTCCTGACATTCCCTTCCCCCTTTACTCCGTTACCTCACAAATGTCTTTCAGATGCTTGATGTAGTCTCTCTCTGTGCTTATGATCTCGTTGATGACGTTGGTCCTCATTTGATCTTTGGTGGTCTGCCCCATCCCAAAGCGGCGGGTGCCACTGCTGGAGTCGTCCTCTTTGCCACCCTCCACCTTCAGGGGATAATCTTCCATGGGTTCATCCTGGTTTACTCGGAGCTGTGACAGACACACAAGATGTTCACCGTTTGTATTGCTAAACAGCACTCTTCCAAGGAAAAGAAGTTTGGGACAGTTGACTGAATGGCAGACGCAGATTAGCAAGGATAAGGAGTGAAGAGGGCTGCTACATGTACAGTACTTGTGAACTTATTTTCCCCTCGGGGAAGCTAAGGCCAGGTAGCCAGTTTTGGGAGGGTAGGACTGCTCCTGCTGTGTGACGTGGGTGGTTTTAAGCAGGCATCTCTTGTGGACAGGAGTCACAGGAACGAAGTGGAGTCCTCCAGGAAGAATACATACAAAATCAGGACAGGAGAAGGTTTATCAAGTGAAATGTGCCTAGGTACTTGTGAGGGGGCGCTTGGGAGGGAGGGGGAAACCAGTAAATAGTTACTTTTTATATAGCTTTATTGTAGTTCTCATACTATAAATAACAGATGGCCTCTCAGTACCTGCTTCCCCAAGATTATTTGAAGAGAATTTATTGTTAATATAAAAGCAGATACAGATGCCAGTGGGCATATAACATGGTAAGGAACAGCATTTACAGGGCTGTGTGAAACTCATGGTTCCTGCATAGTGCCCATCAGATGGCAGCACAGCACGAGCAGAGAGAAACACCGGCGGTTTGTAGGCACGACAGCACAGCACCTTAGTTAATAGCAGTCAATCATCGGTGCCTTTCACTTAGGAGCTTTCTTTTATGTAGTAGTATTGTAGCTCTCAGAGTGCCCATGGGAATATTTTGGACACAGCACAGAGTGAAAAACACTGAAGTAGGAACATGCGTAACTACAGAGGTTTTTAGTACAATGACACAGAACTGCTTTAAACTGTTAATGTAGTTTCTTCTAGGCAGGATTACTCACCACTTGATACACATATATCTACATACATCTACATAAAAAACAGTGCATACCCATCGCTTGTCAACATAGGCATAGATGATATTTACTCACTGTTTACAGCTGAAGCCCTCAAGATGTGCAGTCCTGCTTTTCCTTCACTGTGAGCAGAACAACATTGGCTAGTCTTAAACTCAGACCTTGGCCTGAGACTCGTGTGGAGGAACTGAGAGGCCTGCAGATTTATCCAAGTCCCCAAACACACCAGCCTTCCCAGCAGTAAGCTTGAGAGCCAGTGATAATTAGCAGGAAATCTTCACTCAGATGCTTGAATAAGTCTTGTAATTGCTCTGCCTGAAGAACGTGTTACTCTGCATCCCTAATGGCTAGCACTAGTCTGCTTTCCCCTGAAATACTACCACAGGTTTTTGCCAGTCAGGACAACAATTCAACTTATCAGTAACATGAAAGAAAAAAAGGCCTGTGTTTTGGCTACAAAAAAAGCACTTCTGTCCCCATCAGTGCTGAGAGTTTGGTCCTAGTAATCTTATTTGCAAAAACATCCACTGTTTGTAATAATTATCCAGCTGAGACTGTCTCCTGTAACAAGGCATTTCAAAACTTTTATAGCACTATCTGCCTCACTTCTCTGAGGAGTTTTGCTACAGACACCAGATCACCTCATATCACCTCCTTGCCTGCTTCACCTGGTTTTGGGTCACCTGTGATCTGAAGTGACCGGGATAAGGAGCTAAAGGGCTGAGAATCTCTGCCCTTAGGCACCTAATTGCCTTTGCAGTACTGAGGAGCCTGCCCTGAAGTGAGCAGAGTCAGGCATCCACACCGCCAGCCACAGCCCAAAGAAAGGAAAAAAGCCTTTTTTTAACAGCAGGAAAGGAGTGCACAGCAGTTACGCAGACTCTTGTTTCACTCCCCACTTGCACAGAGAATTCAGATGTGTCTCAGAATGCTCTGTTGGAAGTTAATCAAGCCTCTGCAGTATACAGCTGGGACTGTCTGGGCTGTCCTAGACAGCTATTTCCATATGGTCTATATGACAGTAGTAGCTGGCACCGGGGGAGAGCCTTGGGCCAAAAGCATCAAGTGTTTCACATCTCCCCCCTCGTCAGTTGTCCCACATGACCTCCAAGACATTTGTTCTGTTTTTCTCCTCTGTTTTTAAATGTCTGGAATACAGTGCTGTGTGGTAGCCCAGCAGCCAGATGTTCTTAAAACTTCAGGGCTAAGAGAAGGTGCGTGCGTGAGTCAGGTGGTTGCATACTTTGGGATATGGCATTGCACTGGACCCAGCACCAGATGCAGAAAGCTAAATTTGGTGCCATGCTCATCCATACTGTCTGAAGTGGACACTAGAGTGGAGACCTGAGACAGCTGCATCTGGATTCTTCTAGAAGAGTATTGTTGCTGGGTTCTGAAGGGGATGCTGCATGCTTAGGCACAAACTAGCCACCATACGTATGGGTAAGCAGGAGCCCAGGCTGCAAACCAGCGTGCAGGGCAGCTCCCCAGCTGGCGCAGCTCAGCTTAGCTCCAGAGTCGGGAACTGAACCACCCTTGCCCTGATTTACTCTTGTAAAGAGGGACTTCTCCACACTGATGGCAGCTCAGCCAGGAGGGCCTGATGTACCATAGCCACGTGTAGAGGAATAGTAACAAGACACATTGAACCAACTATCTCTAGCAGTGAAAGTGCTCAGGAGTCACTACAGAACACTAAACCTGGAGAAAAATAACAAACACTTGGTGCTAATGGAGAGGCATAAAGAAACATCAAGCTCTTACCCGTACAAAGCTGGCTGGAAACCAGCCTTCGCTGTCCAGAATCCTCCCCCACCACCACTCCTTGTTGGTAGCATCCATTACTTCAATGACATCGCCAGCCTTGAATCCCAGCTCTTGGTCATCCATCGTGACATGGTCCCAGAGGGCTTCTGCATACACCACGCTGCCATCGCTGATGAGCTGTGGACAGAGCAAGTCAAACTGTCAGCTCCCCGCAAGAAAGCGGCGCAGTCTGCCAACGTGACTGCAGCTTTGGCACCATTGCTGCTGAGCCAAACAAGCACTGATAACTGTTTACTCCCCGTGAGCAATGTGAAAAGGAGTTGGTGCTAGTCTGGCAGTTGCTTCGACTGACCTTGCTCTCCATAGCATTTATTCAGAATCACTTGGACACAGTACGTTTACTACCATAAAGAACATAAATTTTGCTCTGGAATTTCTTACTGGTGACTTTGCCTCAGCCAGCAAACAAGGCTCAGTGGTACATTGCTGGTGGAGGATGCTCTTGTGCTGCCAATGCAGCCCTGCTTTGGAAAGCCTTGAAATAAAACCTTGAGCATCAATGTTTAGAGACATACTTCAGAGCAGAAAGTATTCTGAGGCCTCAGAGCTAGTCTAGGATGGATAGAGCCTTAAGTCTTTAAGGTGGTTAAACTTAGCACTTAAGTGGCTTAAAATAAACCTCCTGGAGAGTTTAATTATGCTGAGGGACAACAGTTGTTTACTGCATGTCCCATAGAGCATCTACTCTAGGACAAAATAGGACCCGCAGCAATTAAAAAATCATATTAAAACCAAAAAAAGCCCCCAGCCCACATGGCTAGAGGCTGTGAGGGGGCTCCTGAACACAGCAATGATTGTGTCTATACCTGCCTGATGCCATTCTCAACCATTCACACCTTAGCTATGGTGCAGTGGTGTATTTGTAAGCTGGTCCTGCTGGCCACTACAACAGGAGCGCCTGCCTGATGCCCACAGGCTTATCATGTCAGAGTCTCCTTAAATTTCAGCAACTACAGAGCACGCACACAGACTTGTCAGGGCCTGAGCATGACTGGGACTGTCTGAACACCAAGGGTTTCCCCAAGGAGGCAGCATGTATACTGGAGTCCTGCTGAAAAGCACTTACTCAGCCATGCTGGAGTGGCAGTGAAGCCCTATTTTCCCCAGGAAAATGGTGCAATGACAAACTCTTGGAAGACCACAGAAAGAGCAGTCGGTGAGGCACTAGGGAGAAAGACAACCTGTACAAAACCCACTGCCCATGGTACATCTCACAACACCTCAGCAGTATCACCACAGCCACATAATTCATGTCTCATCCATGCTGGGCACCGTAGGTTGCTCAGTCACACAGTTAGTTATCTGCTGCTCTGGGTTACTGTTTTTGCCACTCTCCCAAGAAGAAAGACTCATGTTGTAAAAGCACATTAGGATAATCGCACATACAGTAAATCAGGAGAGAGTTAACAAGGCATTTGAAAGAAAATTCAAATACAGTCTGCCTTTGGATAGCAAATGCCCCCTCACTGAACCAGAAACAGCTTAATGCAGTGTTTCCATTTTGACAAAAATAACAGGATGATGGGGAAGGAGAGGATGAGAGGTTCCCACTTGTCTACACAGCCAGTGCATTGATTAACCGACACCAAACACCATCTTTGTAGCTGACAGGCTCTGTGTGGTCCCCTCCCTGCACCGCTTCAGTCAGCGCTTGTATACTGGGGCTGTGGGGCAGGGAGCAGACACAAATGCAGAAAGGTGTTTAATGATCACCATGCTCAGTGCTCGTTTTTCTGTTAGCCCTCCATCTGTGCCAGTCTGTACCTTACAATATTTTTTTCAGTTGTATCCAGTCCAATTCCTAGGCTGATACAGAAATACCAAATTTACCCAGTGTAACAATCCCTTTCCCAGAGCCAATATTAAAGGGTAGCTCTGAGCCAGGACCAACACTTCCATGGCACGGAGGCACCTACAGTACTGCATGTCACTGCAGCAAGCAGAGCTGCTCCGGCTGGGGCAGAGCACGCTGCAGTGTCCTCTCCAAGGAGCATACTGTTACTGGGGAAAAAAGAGTTAGGACTCTCACTCCCTGTCCCAGCAAGGAGAATACACACCAGTAGATAAAAAGGCTTTCTGCAAAATGTGTTAGACATGGCACAATCAACCAGCGACAGGGTGAGAGCTGCTTATCTTCCAGAGGAGCATGTATTAAAGGGAATGCTCACCATTTCCAAGCATGGCAGCTCCTAGGCTCAAAAGGCTCATCTTAGCACAGGTTTTGATCTTTGCAATTAAAGCAAGGTTTGAAAAACAACTGTTAATTTCCATATGAAACAACATTTATGTGCTGGCTTTGTAGTATCAAGGTCAACTCAGTACATGTTCCTGAAGAGCCCCAAACCAGTCTCTAGAAGAGAAACATTAGAAGACAGAGAATGCCAACACAGCCACCCTACAGCTGCTCTAGCTATTGCAGCTGGCAGCAGTGAAAACAAACAAAAATTGGCTATTTTTCTTTGTTTATAACAACATTTAAGTTTGTAGACAGCAGTGTTTGCAACCCAAAGGCAGTACTAACACTGATGCTTTGAAACTGAAAATTGACTGCAGCTCTAATATGGCATTGGCATGTCTGTGCACCCGCAGCTGCTTTCCCTGCTGCCCGTGCAGCGACAGCCTCGCTGCTCGTTTACCACCACGGCAGATGCTGAGGGACGGCGCGGTAAAGCTGGGCCTGTGCGGGACGGCGCGGTAAAGCTGGGCCTGTGCGGGACGGCGCGGTAAAGCCGTGCTTGCACAGGGCGCTCAGCGCACCACAAAGATGGAGGGAGGGGATTGCTGTATTACCCCTCCAGGCAATGCCTATGCACAGGCTGCCAACCAGGAGACAAGGCCGGGGCTATCGCACGTAACTGCCCCGAATTAAGTCCATTACAGTGGGCAAACAGATCCGCGCTAAGGCCCACGTCTACGGGCTTGTCTGCATTCCAGCTACTCGGTCCCTGTTTATCTCAGCCTGGACACCTTGACATAATTACCTCGTATGTCCCGGTCTTGTTCTGACAGGAGCTCCAGGCAATATTAGCAGAGATAAAAGATCTTGACAACTTACAGAAGGAGCGATGAAGACTCCTTTAGGAAATATTTATCTTTGAGCTACTTAGTCCTAATTGAATAAAATTTGAATAGCTTTCTCTTGATGATGCCAAGTACACTGGATCATATAGAGCAAAAAAATGAACCCAGGAGCATCAGAAGATAGTGGGAACAGGGCAGTTCAGGGAGAAGGTGCCAATGAAATGGACTTTACTTTTCAGCTCAGTGACCCTAAAACAGACACCTTCCATGATAACCACCTGAACCGAAGCCCCTCCTGGTGAACTAAAACGGTTGCTGTGAAGCCTGTGTTCGTTGCTCGGCCCCCCCAGAGCTTGCGCGTTACAGACTGAAGCTGAACTGGGTCAGCAAATCAAACATTTAAACCCTGCAGCAGTACTGACCCCAGAGACAAAGCATCCCCCAGCCCAGTCCCTTCACCCGTCACTTTGCTTCCAGAGCTTCTCTTCTGCCTTCTCTCATGCAAAATGCAAATACTCATTTTTTCAGAACGTGGGTAGAAGCCAGCTAGCCTCTCCCTTGAACTGAACCCATGGGACAGTTTTCAAATCGTCCTGACAGCTTGCTCTTGCTTCCTCTCAAAACTTTTAGCTTCACTGTTTAATGATGGACAACAGAGATTATATTTATCTCCTAGAGCTTCTGTCATCTGAACAGCAGGCATCTAGTCTGAACAAGTTATCTTGATTGTCTTTAGGAAGCATCTCCCCTTTGTGAAGAGAGACGGGCACCCCGGGAAGGGTTCATCTGAGGCATCTATCTTAGCATGATGAATTAACCAAGCCCCTGGGGGTCCTGTCTCCCTTCTCTGCCAGGGAAGCATTTGGGCTAGCTAAGACCTGCTGCCTGGCCGCAGGGTGCCAGAACCACTGACACAACCCCACAGCCACAGCAGACACTTCATTGCTGCTCCCCTGCCTACACGTTTCAGGATACCACAAGCCCTGGCCGCAGCGTTACACCAGACACGTGTCCCCACGTGGACAGTGGGTTGCATTCATTGCTTCAGAAGCACAGATCTGCACACCATGCCCCCGTCAAGCCGTGCCCTCGGCATCCCTTGCCCTTTTGCTTACTATGTCAGCTGCACAGACTTTTTCAGCACAGATTTTAGAGCAGTGATTAGGGGTAGTGGAGGACTCTCAGGCATTTGCCAAACACTGCGGATCTCCATTCAAAATATTTTAATTTGACAGTGATTCTCCTTAACAAATCTGAGATGTCAGTCAGCCAAGATCTTAATCCAGTTAAGTGTGCTACACTGATATTCTATAGTGCTGCTTTTTTAATCAGTGCCTGTAGTCAAACTCCTCATGTGACATCTAGTACAGCTGCCTCCATTTACCAAACATGCAAAATTTGTCATTACATTTATTTGGTAAGAACTATTTTCCACAAAACCATTCTGACTGGCATTAATTACATTATTCCCTTTTATTTATATCATCTGAGTCCTGATTCCCCCTCAGAAGTGGTTTAAACAGATGGGAAGAGGAGGAGGGTCCCCCCCGCAGCAGGCAAGGAGAAGCTCTGCAAGTTCCCTTTATCAAGCGCTGCGGGAGGAGGGAAGCAACCCTTGTAGAAAGCGGAGGAGGCAGAGCTGTGCTCCACGTTATTTCAACCTGTGTGCGAAGAGCACAGCTGAGAGAGCGTGCCAGGTGCATGTCCACCTGAGTCCAGTTAAATGGGATTTTTCAAACTCCAGAGTGATGCAAGAAGTTCTCAGGTCCTCATCTAAGATATGGGAGCTGATTATTATAATGCAAAACAAATTGTCTGAAATTTCTTTAGACCGTTTTACTTTTGGCTGAAATAAGCCAGGAAAGTTCCTATGAAAGAGTGTGGATAGTTACCTGTAGCTGAGGAGGACAGCTACTCCTCTAGATGCTGTCGGTGCCCTCAGTGCCACAACCATCGCTCTCCCATGACCTGTATATCAAGGGAGTCCGCTAATTTTGGGAACTAACATCCTTAAGCTTTGGCATAAGGAAACAACAGGAGCAAAGCCCTTGTCAAACCTGTTAGCACTCTGCAAAAGGTTGTCTTTGTATCACATTTTATAGCTGAATGTTGCAGTTGCTGGTAGTGATTACAGTAAGTAAAGCTGTAAAACAGCTTCCATTTTAACCGTTCATGCAAGTTTCCAGAGGATACTTATTTAAATGTATGTCCATAAGACATTTATTTTCTGGTATAAGTGAAGTATTTTTTCAAACTCCTTCCAAACAAGCAGGTACAATGCTGAGTGACAGGGTGACAAAATGGCAAATGAAATTATACGCTGACAAATGTAACACAAGCAACATCTAACACAAATGACTGACTAAATGAGCCGCTCCTCAGGAACGTCTATGCAGTCAGATCGAAGAAGACATCGACCTGCTCCATCAGAGTCAGAAAGTGTGAATGTCAGGAATGACTCAGAAAGAAAGAGGGACGAGGGGAACTAGACAAGGCACAAGGAGCAGCACGAATCAAAAGTGGGAAGAGTTTCTAGGTCAGTACAAGCTAAACAGACCTTGAAGCTGTAATGGAGAAAGGTGGATGGAGGGCGGCCATGAGATGAAGGCTCACAAAATGGTTATTCACAATGCAAGGCCCGGTGAAATCACCAGGCAAGAAGTTATTACAAAAGCAGTACTTTTTCCCTGTGGTGCATAATTAAGCCGTGCCACAGGATGCCACAGAGCCAAACACGTAGATGATTTTAAAAGAGATTAAGCAAATATATGTCCTTTAGGGCCATTTAAACCCATCATATCTGGATACAGCCCATCAAGGATCTTAAACACACCTGGAAAGGCACACAAGGGAAAGAGCCAGGCCATACTTGCATCTGTTCCTAAGCAGTTACCGCAAGCCACAGGTAAAAGTGTTACTGGCTGGCCCTACAGAGCTGGTCTTGGGACATCAGGGTAGTAAAAACACAAAAGAAAAGAAATGTTGACTGTTCATATTAACCCAGAAATACTTCTTGAAAATGGTGAGCCCGAAAATGTTAACTTGACAGGGACAGATATGTTCCCTGAGGTACCGAAACACACTCATTCAGGTGGAAAATCAGCAATTGCTAACACAGTAATTACAAGGACATTAGGGATGTCCTCTGGGCCCGTCATCCTCCTGGCTGGGACTTCTCAGGCAGAGGTAAGTGCAGCACTTCGACATAACAGATCGCACACACTGTTTATCCTACTCACGCAACACTAGCCAGGCGCATGGAGGAAGGCCAGTCCACACACCTGGAGCAACCATTTGTCCCTACCACATGGATGTCCAACTCTTGGCCTTTTTTTTTCCCAAAAAAGGGAAGACGAAAGTATACCCAGGGAAACCCGGCTGTTCAGACATTGCCTGGGAGGCATTCAGGGAGAAGGAGTCCCTGAGTGCAGGTTACAGGAGTGGGCATGTACCGCATCCTCACTCAAAACGTTCACAACGGCCTTTACAATTAAGAGCTCAAAGGACCTCAAAACCTCCTTAAGCACTCAAAGCCAGAGAACTTAAGTCATTCCAAAGCTCTAAATCAGCTTAAACAGCTTAAACTCATCTAAGGCCTTAAAGTGTTTTAAGCATTTTAAACCCATCTAAAGCCTTAAAGTGGCTTAAGGAGCTTGAAATACTCTTAAGGCTTAAAAGTGGTTTAAGTATCTAACTTTTGGCTAACCCACTCCTCACACCTCTCCCACTTGTGTGGCACCTGTCACTCCAGGTTAAGGTAGGCTCCAGGCGCCACAGTTCATTTACCCCAAACAGCCCCCATCTCTGACAGAATCGCTCTTTTTACCCCCCCTTTCCAGCTATCCCGGGGTGCTTTGGGGAGCGCTGAGCCCCCCTCTCCCAGCTCAGCACAGACCCCGCATCCCGCAGCCGACAGCTCTCACTGCAGCGGCCGGAGGTGGGTGCACACAACTGCTCAGGGGTTTGTAACAGGGTTTAGTTGGCTGGTGCCGTAACAGCACCTGGAACTCAGCCACACGCTCTTCTCCTACTTGCTTTGGTTTCTAAGACTGGAAAGGAGTGAGGCCTGGGGTTGAACTTTCAGGTTTGAACAAGACTTTGACCTAGGGCTCACACATCTACAAAGTTTCTTGTTTCTGGTTCCAGTTTTGCTGTAGATGAAAACCGTGTCAGACTGGCTGACTCCCCTCCTCACCTCACCAACAGTTTCGAAGTCTATATTTACTGCAGAATATGAAGGATACCTGGTTAATGCAATTTTTACATTTTCTGATGCCCTGATTTTAACTGTACAACCTGGGAATGGAAATAGCCCAGGACGTTTCTGTTTGGTTGTTCTCACATTTAAGAGTGATTGCTGTTGCATCTTTTTTACACTACCATTTGTCAGGCACCCAAATAGAAACTATTTTCTTTAGAAATTTTTACTTAATGTTACATTAACACATCTTTATGTCACTGATGCTACAAACTTGCCCCATTCTCCTCGTGCTCCTCCCTGCAGCATTACCCTTCCTCTGCGCACTCCCACCAGCACATCCCCTTGGGACACTGCCCGTCCTTTCCCCTCTCTGCAGGACAGCTCCCAGTTCCACTGCCTCTCACATGACTTAATTTTGAGATTTTTCCTTTCTACCTCCTTTTTTGCTTCCTCTTTCAACCATTCTTTCTTTGGACAAGTGAGGAATATACTGTAAAGGTCTCCTAGGATAACGTACACAAACCAGTTCAGCTGCAGCTCATCTGACACAGGGATTTATTGAGGATAAATGTTGCACCCTGGCTCTTTGCAGAAGAAAAGGAAAGGGAAGCCTGCAGTTCCCAGCGCTCTCTGCCCACTGATGACTGTTGCTATTCCCTTCCCCCAAAAGACAGAGCAAGTTACAGAATCAGTTATAGCTTGAAGGCAAATTAATCTAAATTTGTTTTACAAATAAGGTTAAAGAAAACATTTTAAAGCAGATACAAACTGCGCTGCTAGCAAACCGCTCTGAATCATCAAAAGGTCAGCATCTCTTTGGGCTCACAGCGGGCAGTAAGCCACAAACACAGCGCACAGCTTTCCTTTTCATGTGCGTGCATGATTTAATTTTAACGGAACACACTGCAAAGAACATGCTGAAATGATTTTTATTGCTCCTATCTCCTGTGAAAATATCTCCCTTGGATTAACAGCACTGTGCCAAAGTCTGTACAACGCTGGTAGGTGCTGGTGGACATGACAGGCCAACAGAGATCGTTTAGCAGTTTCCATGACCTGGCTCTGCAAGATGGTCTCCCTGACTCAAAAGAACCGTGCACAGTTTAGTATCTTTTCTTTCCTCATCTTCTCTTGAGAGAGAAACGCTGCAGAGTTTTGGTAATAAAAAATGTATTATTTCTGCCCCCTCCCCCTCGCCCCGGTGATCTCTCTCCCAATGCACACACACTGTTTTAGACCCTGTCTTCACTGAACTAAGAATTGCTGTCTGCCCTTTTCTTTGAAATGGGGCAGAGGAAAATCTGAATATCAGATAGAAGGAAAAGAACAATAAAACCTCGATAATGTCTCACTGTCAGGCAAAGGAGGCTGCCTAGCCTTTGTTTTTGGTTAGTATCTGTAAATATAAAAATGAGTCATTTCTTTTGTAGTCCCTACAGAAGGTTCTTCAAGCTAATTACACTTAAAAAAACCAAAAGGGACAAAAACATTAACCTTTTCATATCGCAGATGTCCTGTGCTAGGTAAAGACAACTGATTCAAGAAGAAGCAGGTTCCTGAGATGACCTGAGACCCTCTACTATTATACTTCTGAATATATCCATTTTATTCATTTGTCTCAAGTCCACATCATCTGGATGAAGAGACCTAATGGCCTAAACAAAGCTAAAGCCTCAAACCAGAACCACGTTCCTGTTTCGGAGACCACGCTGCAAACAAGCCCTTGAACTATGGGAGATGGAAGTATCTGCTGTTCCTCCTGCAGAACACGGCTTCTTTAGTCCAAATAGGAAAATATCAACATATCTCCTGCTCCCCACAGGTTCTCATTTTAGTCACCTTGACTCCCTGCACAACCCTCCCACAGTGGCCACAGGCTTTTCAGTATGACAAAGTAGTTTTGCAAAAGCAGCTCGACACAGAGCATGTTCTGGTACATCAGGCAGCAATGAGATACTGTGGTCCCTGGCTCTCCTCTCTTGGTGTCTAGTAGAGATCTCACTACGTGATTAGATAGTGCTTAGTATAACAAGTCCTGGCTCCTGGGCCCTACAGGTGTGAACTGAGGTACCAAAAATACTAAGTCACAACTCCTTCGCAGTCCATCTTTTCTTCATCTCCTGCTGGAACTATTTCATTTGGTGAGGTGAGGAAAGCTGTGTTAGGCTTCTGCTGAGAGATCCTGGGGTAGCTCTTTAGATTCACATGTCATGCCTATATACAGTGTTTGTATTTCCATACAGAGTTTGCCACAGCTCTGCAGACACTCAACATGCCAAGACTGGAGAAGATCATGATTCAACACAACCACAAGCAGTCAAACCCAGCTCTGCTGTGCTGTTCTGAGCCACGTTACCACAAAGGCTATAGGTGCTGGGCCTGTAAATAACATTCATGTATTGCCCCTGCACAGTGGTCACTACAAACCAGCACAGCTTAGTAGAAGGCAACATACTAATTCCATTCTTGTGTTGATATCCTAAATGAACGCAACATCAAACAAGCACAAGATTTTTAAGTGTGGATACTATGGTGGTTTGCTCCATGCCCTATGTCACCTTGGCTTTGCCCAGCAGCCTGCTCTGGGTAGGAGCTGCTGCAGGAAGGAAGGAGGGGGGTGAAGGCGGCTCCTGTTCCTCCAGCTGGTGGAGGCACTACTTGCTCTGCCACGAAGGGACAGCAGAGATACAGGTGCCCAATGTGAAACTGGTGCTCTCTGGAGGGAAAAGCATGCTGGAAGGTACTGTGCTAGGGCCTCCCTCCCTGGAGGGAGAAGGGGAAGATGTGGGACCTGAGTGCTGCAGAGGGATGCACGGGACCAGAGCCCTGTACCAGGCCCTTGTTCCAGAGGGGCCAGATCAGCTGGTCAGCTGCAAGGGAGAGCAAACTCCCAAATTTCCCTCTCCATGGTCCTTCACACCTGACTGATTCATCTACTGAAAGGTTCAACAACATCCTTTTGGTACTTGGGGAGACATTTTCCTTTCAGCATTACCAGCATAGCCGAGCTGCCTATCCCTCTATCAATTAGAAATGCAGAAGGCTTGCAGGTGTGCAGCAGGCTGGAGATCACCATTGTGGGCCTTCAGCACACCCATGCTACTGCTTCGAGTCGCGTTCCCACCGCTGCCCAACGCAGACGCAGAGTTGGTGCACTGTATGTGGCAACCACAGCCATGCCTGGAGTAAAACCAGCCAAAGAACAGATACAAAGATTCCAATAAGACATCATTTTATTCCAGAGTTTCCAGCACATTCTGTAGTTAACAAGCCCAGTGACATGGCATAAATATCAAGTTCTCCCTCTCTTAAAATTTTTCTTTAACCTGTGTAATGGGACTTCTTTTGTTGGTTTTTTTTTTCCTTTAAATCACTGGAAGCATTAATTAAAAGTAATTGTTGATGGTATCATCCTAAATGCTTACCGTGTTTCTTATCTGGCCAGCTCACGCCTTAGATTCCAAGAATAAATCACGAAGACAGCAGATACCACACACCACCACAGAAACGAGTTTAGCCTGGGAGAACAAATTAAGAAAAGGTACAACCTAAGATCCAGATCTCCCTTTGGAAATGATGCCTTGGTCTCACTCCTGTTCACAGATGCTCTTCGCACTTGCGAGGCTCAAAGCAAAGCAGTAGCAGAGCAAAGCTCTTGCCTGTTAATTTCTGGCGAACTCGCCCCACGCAGGGGCAACACAGACTGCCCGTGCAGGGCTCGGGGAAGCACTACCCTGCCCCATCCCGGCACGCTGCTTTGCCGCGCAGCTGGAGTACATCATCACCACAGCGGCAGCGTGGGGAGAAGAGTGGAGGCACAGCTCTTCCTCCGTGCCCCGGGGAGGAGGAGGAGGGGTCCAGCAGCCACAAAAGGGCCCAGCTGACATGACCTGGTCTGCAGCAGGAGCAGAGAGCACAGTGGGCACCAGGCACCCCAAGTGCTTTGCGGAGGGGCAGTGACTGCGTGGCTCCCCCTTTCCTGGCCGTGCTGCTCCCTCCCTGGGTCTATGGCCCAAATGCCATGGCAGAGCCTGACGTTAGATGGCTGCAGGGAAGGCAATCACAGCTGTCCTGCAGAGCACCCTTCGCCTGTGTCAAATAAGTGCACTGAGAGCAAAGAAAAAAAGCCAACTTCGTTGACTGAAATGCCAAAGGCCTCTCATTCCCCACCGTCCTTCTATCACCACCTGCAGCTCCTGCACATGAGTCAGGGATCTTTCACCAGCTTTATTCTTCCTGGGCTTTATTGGCCATCGCAGCTTCTTCAGCCAAGATCTGAGGCAGGACTGAATGAGTCACAACTAATATCAGACTGATTAACGCTTATATGTCAACCACAGCTTCCAGCTGTAGGTGAAGTTGAGGAAGGAGAAAAAAACACCGAGTTCCCCATAACAAAACTCAACACAGATACTTCAGGATTAGTCAGGTATCAAACACCTAGACAAGCAGTGGAAAGAGAAAATTAAAATTCACCTAACATTAAATATTAACAAGAAAAGTGTTCCCAGGCTCTTAGCAAGCAGCATTAGCACGTGCGTCAGGCAGTGTTACAACACCCATCTCCAATGAGCACTCTGTAATCTTGCAATTTGTCTTGTCAGAATTTTTAAAAGCAAGAACAATTCCACTTTTTTTTTGCTCCCAGCTATTCTGGTACCAATAATCTGGTGAAACTGCCCTATGCAGCGGTAACGCAAATTGCCCCATACGGGGAAAGGGGAGGCAATTTCACCAGGGGCTGCATTAGCTTTTTCTATAACATACTTTTCTTCCAGGTTGTCCCTCACTGTCCTGGACTCCCCATAGCCCTCGAAGGAAACAGTTCTTTGCTTTATTTCTCTATCAGCAGGCAGGTCTTCAGCACTGGGGAAGTCTTGGGTCCTTTGTGTCAACAACTGCAATGTTCCCAGAGAGGCGAGCTGCCCTGCAGGAAGCAACGTGGCAGCTCTGTACCTCAGAGGCATCAACTGCCCAAACTCAGGTTATTCCCGAGACTTACATTTTGTCTCTAATACCAGCAGTGAGCATTTTGGGGCTGTTAGCTTGTCAGCTGTTAGCAAAACACTCCCCCACCTCCCACTACATGCACTGGCTGCATGTCACTTTGTGACAAAGAAGCAAAGGCAAATGGCTCTGGCTCCCACGGACACAGCTGCTGTAGCTGGGCAGAGCAAAGGGAACAGTTTGAAAATAAGGACACCGTACCACGTACGGTGTAGATGTGGTAAAAGTGGGCCAGAGAGCGAAGGGAAGGAGGAGGCTGCAGCGCTGGGGGAGCACTTGCCTGCTCACAGCACGGCTGTGCCCATCCCGGGCACCCGCCATCACCAGGTTTGGTATTCGATCCCTTCCAAACCCAGCAGAGTCCTTTAGCAAGCAGCCGGAACAGCGTGTCTCCAAATTGGGCAAGCAGCTAGCAGAAGGTGAATTACTTCATCAGCACAAGACCAGCTCCAACTACCTAATCAATTTTGCAGGGTGCTAAATAAAAAGTAGTTCTGGGAACACTTCCCTGCAGCACCTTCCTAGGCAGAGTGTAACAGGCAGCTACAGTCTGCAGTGCAGTGACAAAAGCCACCCAAGGAGCATTTCAGAGACATGACACCAAGCTGAACAAGAGCACGAGTCATTTCGTGGATCTAGGATCAGTCTTGGCTGGCAGACATCTGTGCTCAGCTTACCAGCTGCCCCACATGGCTTCTATGCGTTGAGCCAAACGTTCAGATTATGAATGGAGTCGACCTACCGGATACTCTCCAGAGCTACGTGTGTACGTGCAGACCCTGCAAATAACCACAGTTCTCATCTAACATCAGACGTGTGTTGCACTATTTCAAGACACAGAGCAGGGGAGACAGCAATAACTGACAGTGCAAACACGTTGCAGGGGCTGCCATGATGCTGAGGCCAGTGACTGCTCCCACTGCTGTTGAGAGCAAAGCACTCACCCACTAGAGGAGGGGTGAGAGCTTCTGAACGCTCGAGCCCTTTCAGGCCCTCCTCAAACCTTGTGCATGATCTGCCCTCACAATCAGCTGCCAAAAGCTTTCTGTCACTGACACCTATGACCCCAAAGCCATACTTTGGTCCCCCAATCTGGCATTTGAAGACCGAGCTATGCTTTCACATCTTGCACTTGTCCTTTCCAATAAACAATCTTTTTTCCACCTTACACCATAAAGTTATGATTCCAGCCGTAACTAAGACCATAGGTAAAGTTTAGAGGGGAGAGAAAACAGATTTGTTTGAAAGCCAGTGTTGTGTGCTGAGTTTTGAGAGTTTTTCTGAAACGGTAACTTCAGAACACAACACATACTGGATAGTTCCAGTGGCTGTTTATCACAACGTCTATCTAATAGAGTTAATAGCCTAGTTTGAGATAATTCAAAACTGTTCATGCACATAAGAGATACCCAGAACAGTGCTGCCCCACACCCAGCACTGCAGGAGACTCTCCTCTCAGGCAAAAGGACGTTCCATACTCAGATGTAACTCAGAAAGGAGCTCAGCAAGTACAAATTTCATTTCTTTGTGTGCTAAAGTGATGTGGTTTTGTACAACACTAATGTATTACACACAATCACATAAATAACCGGTACAGAGTACATCACTCATGACGACAGAGACAACATCACCATCCGGCCTTTCTCAACATCAGATCAGACCCCAGGAGCCATAAACATTCAGGTCTGAAAGGACTGCAGTAGCTTCAACCATTAGTGCCCGAAAATGCACCGCCCTCATGAAAGCTGTACTTAAATCGCAGATTACCTAACACACAAAATGAAGGATCCTGCTGAACTTTAAGGGCTTGGATATTTTGCACAGTCTCCAGCATAAATGCAAGCAATGTCATTAAGAACAGTGCACCGTGGCTTCCTTTCCCATCTGTCTTCCTCCGGGAACCGGTCTCCTTCAATGCCATCAAGTAGAGGGTTGCTCCATGGAGGTGCTAATGCCCAAGCCTGGAAGTGCTGTGACGTACAGGGCTGCCGATACAACATCATCGAGGTGAACAGGCCTGGCGTGAGCACACTGCTTTGCTGCCCTTCCCTTCTAACGGGTGTACAGGAGTGCTCCTGGAGTCGCTTCCCCGCTGTGCGTGGCTACTGCTGGCCAGTGAGAAACATGTGGCCTGCAAGCAGCGTCCTGTGCTGTGGTTCTGCCAGCCATTTTAATACACGTAGCAGATAAGCACTGAGATTTAATAAAGAAACAGGATAAAAGCCAACAAAACACTCCTTCCACACTCCTTCAGTGTTTATTCAGCCCCAATTCCTGATGCACCCTATTGATCAATCACTTTGGCTAATTGGGCATTACTCACACCACCGCACAGCACAGTGTTCACAGTGGCAGGGCAACGGAGGCATTACGGGGTTCAGCTTTTTACAGCAGGTGTTTTCATGTAGCAGGTCCTGGTGTAAGGGCTCGTTATAGGATGACTGTCCCTCTGCAAACAAAGCAGCAGCACTTTGGGCTTCTCCAGGGCTGAGAAGTGCTATGTATAGGCACAGTATCATCATCGTTAGGAATCAAGGCTGATTAGTGCCACGGACAGCGGTTATGATTAAGCAGGTTAGCTCTGTTCCCTCTTTCCCTTTCTCTGGTTTAACGGTGATCCAAACCACAAGGCACAGGTGATGACAGGAGGAGAGTGAGGGGAGCAGGGTGGGGAAGGAGGTGATGATTGAAAAACGAAGGAGGCATACTCTGAGACACACAGTTACCGTAACGGCAGACAAGCAGACCAGAGGCAGACAACGACATGCTGACCTGCTGATTTGTCGCCCAGTCCTGGAAACCCCCATGCACCACACCACTACCGGCAGTCCTCCTTCAGTGAAACGCCAAAAGAAACATCAGCACCACGTTGACAATGATGAGGAAGAGCAGGATGACAAAGACCACTACCCGCTGGGTCTCCGGGTTCATGTTGCAGCGGAGGAAAGTGTGAAGCACACTCCATTTGTGCCTGCTTCGGTCGGGGACCTTTGCCATGGCTTCAGCCCCCAGGAAAAAAAAAAAAAAAAAGCAGCAGGCTTCTTAAGCGACCGCTGTACAGCCCACAGCAGGGGCACGGATGGGGGCAGAGGGCTGTGAACAAAAGCTGTTTTGCAGCTCTCAAAAGCCTAAGCCTAAATGGTTCGACACAGCCATTGCTGGTCGCACACAGCACGTGTGCCAGAACGCCCCCTCCCCACCCCCTTATCTCAGGGGGATGCTTATCAGCACACCCATGGGTTTCCACATCTTCTTTGCCGAAGGAACCATCGCCATCGCTTTAGCAGAAAGAAGACACTGAATTCCTTTTCGCAGAAAGCCCGAGCGTGCCGGAGCACTGCAATCCGGGCTGCGATTTGGCTTTGCAGAGAGCGGCTCAGCTATTTGCTGGGCGCCGTCTCCAGGATACATGCAGGCCTTAGCAACGCAGCCAACGCCAGCCCGACGTGGCGGCGTGCAGGGGAGGCTTTTAAGGAGGGTCAGGAGCGCATTAGGCGGCTGCTTTTTTCAATCCTTCCACTCGCACTAAGAGCATGCCAGCAATAGAGACCAGTCCTGCCAGGAGGCAAATCCCGCAGCCCCAGGTAGGGCTGGGGCAGGCTGGCCGTGCGGCGGGGCGAGGGCAAGGCGAGGGCACGCACGGCTGCCCGCACACCTGAGCGTGCAACAGGCTGCTGGGTGCTTGCGAGGAGGATGGGGGCAGATACAGCCTCTGACTGGGGGTCCAGGAGAAGCGGCTCCTGTTGGACTCTGCTGTCTGCTTCCTAGCAGGATCCTGGAGCCAGGATGTCTAAAGGACTTGGCTACCTCTGCCAACACCCCCATGGGACTGAGGCACTTAAAACCCAAACCTCTGCAACCAGGAAACCTCTAGTCAGCCCTGCAGAGCCCTAAACGTGCTGTTATGAACTTAACATTTTGCTGCTGGACTGTGATGTGCACCAAGCATCAGGCTGCCTGGGGTACACTCACAGATGCCCCAGCCTAAGCATAGCTCCCACCAACGTCTGATCAGGATCAGGATGAAAAGGCACTCCTCCTTGGAAAGGTCAGGGATGGTTCTTGGAGAGCACCCATCACAGACAGGCTCTGTGACTATAGTTGCAGCCCTTTTCTTTCTTCTAGCCAGCAAAGCGGAGCCCACCTTTTACTCAAGAGCCAGCAGTAATAGCATTCCATATTCAGGACCTTCACTGACAGGAGGTAATTCCACATCTTCCAGTTCCCACGTGCTCACCCCACACACCCCCTCATGAAACTGAGAAATATGAACCTGGCAATCCAGTCCCCAGAGCTAGGGCTAGATGATACAGGAGCTAGTGCCTGGAGCTGGGTGCAGAGAGGATGACTCTGCCCTTTACCCAACAGTTTCAAACACGAAAAAAAAAAATCCCAAAACCCAACGTGTATATACACACACACACACACACACATTCCCAGGAGCAGGAACCAGAAGTCATGGCTCCCCCCTTAAACATCTTAACTGCTGAACACCTATGGTAGCACCCATCTCCAGGAAGGGCAATGAGGGAGCAGCCACCTGATGCAGGTATGAACAGAACACACTCGGCTGCTCTCACAATTGAGGGAATGCATATTAAAAAAGCTGTCTTCTTTCAGGTGTTAGCACATCAATGCCCATAATGTTTCTTGAAGAGCTGTATAGCTCCCGTATGTATCCTGGAACACAGCAGGTGAGATTTAAAAGGAAAAAGGTTTAAGAGTTATGGTTTGGCTGGGTACTTTTCTTTCATTTGTGTTTTGTTTTTTTTTCCCCTCAAATTGTGCTAACCTCAGCAGGGGTTATATAGAAAGTGCTAAGCAGTCAAACAACTTCCACTGTCTCCCTATGCTTCCATAACATTTAAGATATCTGTCTTTTTTAGGCATTATAAAATCAAGTCTAGAATTATTTCAGTTTCCTGGTTTCTGAACTTAAAGATCCTGCAAATCTCCTTGTCTCTAGCCTAAATATAGAACAAGGGGAATAATGCGTAGGACAAGGGCTCGTGCTCTCGGTGCAGCTTCAAGACCTGATCAGCAGAACTTCACATACGGAGCAAACTACTGGGATCCACGGGCTGCCCAAGCTCCCAGGTGGTTTTGAGTTTTTGGCCAGCATTTGCTCAATGGCTTGAAAAACCAAGTCTCTCTGCCATATGCACCACAGCATAATACTTAGATCCCTAAGCTTGCAGACTTCAATTTAATGAACGCTCTTCAAGTCCGCAGTTGACTCTCATCATCGCATCGTTCCGACTCGTGGGCATTCTGCAAACCTTGTCTGGTTTTGAAGGCTTTTCATGAACTGATGGAGTTTGGGCATAAGCCACCAAACAGTATTTGGGAGGGATACGATCTTCAGGAGAAGCTAATCACGGTGAATGGGAAGCATGATCACGCACGCTGCTTTGAAACCTGCACAGCAGCTACCATCTTCTCTAGTCACTTAGTTACACTGCAAAGAAATATATAAACTCCAGTGACCCACCAAGACACGCACTGGTGAGTCAGGCTGGCAGATGAATACTGTTGGTGCTGCGGGATACCGGGCAATTTCTAAAATCCACGGTAATGTAATTCTCCAGTAATCTCTTGAAATCTTTGCCACTCATTAACATGCTCGAGCATTTGAAGGTGAAAGCACAGAAAGTTCGACTGAATATCTATAAAGACATCTTAAAGGGGAAAGCAGGTTATTTCTTGGACACTGCTCTGAAACCACTTGGAAGGAGAAGTTGGGGGGAAACTGATACCAAGATGAAAACGCAGAAAAAAAGATGCAAAATTGTACCAGAGGGTGCATTTTCACCTTACTCTGTTGGAGCTGTCTCTGAGAAACATCCTAAGCCACAGCTACGTTCCTTTGCTGTTCTGACGTAGACCTCAGTGCCCTCCTGCATTACATTGCCTGGACCCATATAACATGTTTACTACCTTGTGTACATCTTGGAGCATTACACAATGTTAAGCTGCAGTCACCCTTCTGACCCCACAGTGAATAAGCAAGCCTGAGTAGAAACTGGTCTCAACAAGGACAAAAACTGCAGAGTGACTCTAGCTGTGACCTGGCTTTTGTTTTCACCCCCACGCAGTGAATGCCCTCACACAGTCCTTCGCAGAGTCTGTGCATGGGGGAGTTACTTCCATGGTAACTCAAAGTGTTTGCAGTGTGGGGGGGCTCTCCAGCTTCTGCTGCACTCTGCTAAACACCATGTGGGATTTTTCTATGACAAGAAATAAAGCCTTGTTCTTACTCCTCACTGATCAGACATGCTTCTGTGGTAGGTGGCATCAGCGAGAGATGAAATAACTGAAGGTTTTACCTTGTGGCTTGTAGTTGAGTGGGATTTAGTTTGTATAACTATCACTGAGGGAGCATATTTCAAGTAAGCGTTGCACAACCTTCATTGGAATCTAATTTGCAATTGTAATAATTGACTTCCAATCCTTCCTCTAAGAGCCATGCTCAGCGAGGACTGCCCCAGGGGAATAATGCTGCCACTCAAACGGTGCCAGCGGTGAGTGCAGAGCAGCCTCGAAGGCCTGACTGCACACAAAGCCGTGCTGCAGTCACAGGAGCTGGTCAGTGACCAAGCCTTCAGAGAGCACACTATTCAAGAACCCCCAGTCTAATATCAGATAAAGCAGAAACAGAAAGACACCCCTTTACTTTTCATCAAAATGATACTAATTATTGTCCAGCCCTTACTCGTCACCTTGCTTGTATGCGCAGCAAATGGGGCCTCAGCTTTTGAAGACTGTTTCAGGTGTCGGTTTTAGGAGGCCAGGGGGGTCTGACAAACCCACTTCTCTGCCAAACGAAAAGAGCATTTCAATATTGTAGCAGCTTAACTGTGAACTGAAAGGCACATGTACATAAACGTGAAAAACTAATAACTGTAATAAGCAGCATAGGTGCTTCAACAGAACAGGCAAATAAACAACTGAGGAGACAAGCAGTGAAGTTATATCCAGTGCACTGGGAAAGCAAAGAGCACGTGCCCAAGTGCGGCCCCCGAGGGCAGCCGTGCAGTGGGGACCAGCCCCACCATCAGCACCTTTCCCCTCTCTCACAAGAAAGCAGACTTGGAAAGCAAGGCTCTGAGCAGTGAGCTAGATACCGTGCTAAAGCACGTTTCCAGGACTTCCTATACGTGACTTCGCACAAACAGGGATGTGCTTGCTGCAAGTACAAGACACAACACAAGGCGACTCCTCTTAAATCCAAGGATGCATTAGGATTGTAGGCACAAATAAACTGTGCTCTAAAAATCACTAGGGAGAAAAGAACACTCTTACTGGGTCATTTATCAACATCCTCTCTCCAACAAGGTGAAAAACGTGTCAAAATATTAACAAGTAACAGAGACAGGAGAAGCGCTGGAGTCGAGCCTGGACAAGGCCCATCAGACACATGCTTTTTGCCCCAGCCACGCTGCCCCATGTTCTGCGCAGGGCACGGAGCGTGGACAAACCAGGCAGGCAGCCCCGTGGTGTGTTTGCCTGCTCTGTTCAACAGAGCTTTGCATACCATGCAAACACAGCACTGAGTATGCAAGTACCAACTTCTTTACAAGTTTTCCTAAGGTGTTCCTAAATAGGGTATCTTCTGAGGTACCATTACTCTCTCTTTTTACACCAGTGAAGTCACAGACACAAATATGAACCTCCCTGTCCCTCTAGCTAGCATCGCTGGCTGTTTGGATGCTGTGTGTACAGAACTACAGAGGAAGGGAACATGTTCAGCACACGTGGAAACCTTCAACAGTTCAACAGTTAAAGTAACAAATTTCACCTCAATTTTTATTGACTGAGTTTTTTCCTCTCACTTTAACCTTTCTTTGACATAAAAATCACCAAATTATTACTGCCCTTCTCAAAACACAGAGCTTCTTGGGGAAGAAGCTTCTATTATTTTATTTTTTTTTTAAATTGGGTGATGAAAATACTTGCACTTAATAACACTGGGGTGATCAAACCATTTCAAATGCATCTTTCAAAAAAGAATCCAGGCTCTGAGCAGACATTCAATGGACAAATTTCTACTCAGTTTTCAGTTCAGCAACTGAAAACAAGGACTGAGAATGAAACTGAGAGTGGCAAGCATTGCTACCTGAAAATCAATCCATGAAACCCAAGTTTTCTTAACTCCCAAATATCCCACCATCACACTTTGCCCAGCATCCAAACTAAGCAACTATCAACCCTGTTCCGCATTGAATTCACACACGGTAACAACTGCAGCTAACACCTCCCAAAAGGGTGTCATTCACTAGTGAGCCATGGCCAGAAAACATCAGAACAAGTACAGCTTCTTAAAACTGCACATGATCACATATTTCTAAAATGGAAAACAGTCTGCCAAAGGCCCACAATTTGCTCTGAATTTTACAGTGTGTAACACTGTGTTACTAGGGCACAGTTACTCCCACTGCATGTTTCTCTAGCTAGTAGCGCATGGTTTAAGCCCACACAGCTTTTACAGCCAGTACTTCCCGGGACAGTTTACTCACATAACACTGCCAAAACGTTACAAGTTGTTCTCTTGCCTGAGTACTAAGATTCACGAGATAATTATCAATGGAAATAAAATTAGCCTGACAGTTTGTGTAGCGCATAGATTAAGGCATGGCCACATTGGTACGCTGCAAGAAAAGCAGCCATTTAGATGGCCACCCCTGACAACAATTAAAAACTAAAAAAAAAAGAATCTGCTTAGCAACCAGTCTTTTGCTTTCAGACTCTACTATAGCTAGAAAATCTTCCAAGTTCTCCTAAAGTAAGTTTTATTTTCAAGAACAGCAACAATAACTTAACATGTTTGAAGCATCTGGGAATTATTGTCATGGCCTAGAGCTCCAGCATCAGAGGAACCATGTTGCTGCTGTGAGCCACGTACTGACACAACACATCCCACACGCTTCTCTGAGCTGAGGCGAGGGAGCTTCCAGCATCACACGCAGAAGATGACACATTTCCAAGGCGGGTTGGGCTAGCGCTGGGCATGCATTTGGGTTTGGCTGAAGGTGGAAAACTCTCAATACTGAATGACAGATGACAGGCAAGGGATACGGACAGGAATGGCCTGGGAAACCAAAGCAAGCACGTTATGATAGATGTGATGGCACAAGGAACAAGCAGAGAGAAGAAAAACCAGGCTAGCACAGTCCATGCAATAGCCTAGGAAAATGGATCTTTTCAATACAAGATTGGACAGAAGCAGAACAAAGGATGCTGTATTAACGATGCTCTGAAATAAAGACAGGCTGAATGGGATATACAGCAAGATGGATGGATAGGAAAGGAAATGCTACCTTAGAGACCTGGCAAGATTAACAGCTTGAATGCAATAGCTAGAAAGGGGGTCAGAATAGAAGACAACACTCTTGTTACAGAGCTGAGGAACAGACAGGGTGGCAATTGAAAAATAACCCCCATCAACACCTTTCTAAGTCAATGTTCCCTACAACTGCACCTGCCCCTCAACCCAAAACCTCAGGAAAGAAGCTGAACTTGATGTTCAACTGCTATAAAGCAGCACAGCTCTTCTCCTGTCCTCTGAGGCCCTGATCCCACTCCACAACTCCATGCAAATCTGCCTGATGAACACGTGCCACATGGAGGTGTGCCAGTCAGTCCCATAGCGCTGGGGACAAAGGCCGTCCTGTTCGCCTGCCCATGAAGCTCGTGTGTTCAAGTGTGGGAGTCGTGGGGTTAATGCAAGTAACATTTCCTCATTCTGCTGCAAGGAGCAGGCAGAGGTGTGACTCTCCCAGGGCATGCCCAGGGCACGGAGCAAGGGCTGGCCCCAGGTGCTCCAGAGGGAGGGGGAGTCTTTCCATGAGCCTCAGGAAAAGCAGGGCTGGCACTTCAGCAGCTTGGCTGTTCTCGCTGATCTTTCTTCCCTCTACAGCTCCCACAGTTTTGCTGCATTTATCAGAGCGGTAATACAAAACTGCAAGGAATATGCCAACACCTTCACTGCTTTAAAGCATGGGTGAACTTGCTGCTGACTCTGCTCCCAGTTTACTGAGTGTAGAACAATGGGCCTTGCTCACAGGACAGGGCTGAAGCTAACAGAGAAGATCTTTTGAGGGATTAACAGTTCTCTCTGAAGGGCCAGAAAAGTCAGGAGGGATTTTACTTTTTCGCCATAGGGTTCAAATGTCTTCTGGGGATTAGGAAAAAAAGAAAAATTTTGCATAGAGGAGCTGCTCTAAATCAGGATTTGGAGAGAGGAGAATGAATCCAAGAAATGTTCCGATATCAAAACCATGCTGAGAGGAACCTGGGGCACAAGTATGGTATAAAACCAGATATAACCACTCCTCTGTCTCTATGCAAACACTTAAACCTAGAATAACCTCTGCGCTAACCTTTACCCAGCATTCCTACTCTGTCACATTCCTTCTTTATCCCCTTCTCTCAGCAAATCTTTGTACTCCAATATCCACTTTGATCACAGGTATTTCTTGAACTAGCGAACTGGGGCATGAACATCCCAAAAACTATTTTTTAAAATAAAGACTTTGGCAGATGAATTGTAACAGCAAGATTCTGCAAAACAGACTTGTCTCTTCACACCATCAGGCTACCATTTCAAGAAGCAATATCTGCAGTTTAATTTATGCTACACTTCCAAAGTGAAATATTAAAAGGGGTGCAAATATTGCAGTGCTTCTAATGCTCTTCCTACTGTAGAACGGCTGTGGAGAGTTAGTGTCACGGTTTAAAGCTGGGCCGGCTATTAAACCTGTGGCAGACACTCTCTGTTAACCCTCCCCCCCCCGCCCCCGAAGGGAAAGGGAAAAGGGAGAGAGACGTACAGGTTGGAAAGTCAAAACAGTTTTAATAAACTGTAATAATGAAAATGAGTATAATAATAATAATAGAAATAATCAAATATATACAAATATATACAAAACCAAAATCGAGCTCCCCCGGTGTCGGCCATCACCACCAGCACTGCAGGGCAGGCTCCGGGAAGGCCCAGGCTGGGCCTAGCGACGGTCGAGAGCTGGATTCAGGGATGCACAGATCGGGATCGGGGGCAGCAGGAAAACGGACAGAGTCCTCCTTGGACACCAGCCATAGCAGAAAGAGAGTATGACCCTCGTGATCCCCCCGCTTTATACCAGGAATGACGTGTATGGGATGGAATACCCTCGTTGGTCACTTTTGGGTCACCTGCCCTGTCCGCTCCTCCCTGCAGGTGTGACCCCCCTTCGGCTCTTCACTCGTAAGCAGTGAGGAATTCAGCAGTGACCTTGGTTTCTCTAAGACTAAGTACAGCAAGAGCCTTTCTGCATAACGTCCCTACCGGTACCTCAGTGATAACTATAAATTTCAAGCGTTATCAGCCCTGGAAGCAGACACTGTCTGCAAAACATGCAGTTAGTTTCAGAAAATGCAGTTACTTAGAAGAGACTTGGCTGAAAGTAAAAATCATTGAAAGGAAAATTGGCCTGGTTTAGGCCAAACCAGGACAGTTAGGTACCAAACCAAGGATCCCTGAAAGCCAGACTCCCAAGGATAGCTAGTGAGATACACCAAGGACGGGGCAAGTTCCTTCCCTGTATCAGACAGAGGGCAGGTTTGAAAGCCAGGCTCCCACTTTGCACATGAATGGTGAAATCACTCATCCTCACCTGCTCACAGGTTATCCTTGGTGGTCATTGCACAGGGCCTGATTGAGCTTGTGCACTCCACAGTCAGGTCCTGCAGGCAGCACTGGTTGAAGGATGGCCAATAAGAAAGCCTGTGATGAGGTGCATGTGAGAGCCCTCAGCAGGCAGGGACCATCAGGACCTCAGAGGGTTAGCGCCTGCCTGCCACACTAACTCAAGCACAGCAGAGCAAGGATTTGAAGATCTCAGTGGCGCCATGGTAGATGGCCCTCATGTGCTGGAAATGGCAGGCAGGAAGCCAAGACCTTCTGCAAATGTAACCCCTAGCCCTACAGGGTACAATGCCACTGGTAAGGGTTCAAAGAGCCCTTTTAACGGGATGCCAAAGTATTGGAAGTTGGTTGCAGCATTCACCATAAAGAGACAACCACCTCTTGTGATTAGCATCAGTAGACACGCCATGTTTTCTTTAAGCGGTGGGAAGCATCAGACAGATACCCATGGATACAGTGCATAAAATGCAGGCAGACTGTGAGATGATTTGGGACAAGTAACTTTAGAAGTTAAAACATTGTTGGATCATTTTTTCTCCAAGGGGAAAACTTTGGAGCCAAGCCTCTCTACACCCCAGTAACTGGGAACACATTTAATGTCTGCAAACAACAGACATTATTAAGAGTTCCCCAATACTCACAAGCCATCATTAACAAGCGTTAACAGAAGCTGTTAGAGTCTTTACAATTTAAGAGCTAGCAGGGATGATGTAAGAACTCCAAAGCCATCATGCTGTCTCCAGTTATTTCCTTTGAGTGACGTATTTAGGTCTGTTTTACAGCCACAGATGAAAGTTTGGGTAGTACCTTCCCCTCTTTAAACATGTCAGTATGTGTGTGGGGACACACCCATGCCCACAAAGTGGTGAAACACAGAGGCTGCCTCTCCTGTTCTGCTGCTTCAGTTTGGGTCCTGGAAGGAGGAGTTAGGTCCATTCAGAGACCAACCCCATGACCCAGTCATTCCCTTATGCGTGTGCAGTACCCCTTCCGCTGTAACATCTCAGCATTTTTGTTTAGGAGTTAAAACAGTGACAGACCTCCATGTGCTATTCTTGCTCCAAGAACAAGCATTTGGACTGCTAAGGGCTCACTGCATGACTGCAAGTGTGAAAGCTTATTATCCCATTTCTCCCACCTTTCCAAAAAACCCCAGCATCCACTTGCAAGATAGTCTTTCCTCAGATGAGGATAATCCACAGTGCTGAGTGAGCTGCCCTGGCTTCCATCACCCTCTCTTCATCTTCAGCCTGCTGGGGGAGGATCCCTTGCACAGGGGTTGACCAAGTCCTAACGCTGATGAGGGCACAAGAAAGTGGCTCAGAGCAGACACAGCTGCCCATGGTAGAAAGCAGAAATATGGTTCTGGTGACCCCTGGGACCACTTAGCTCCTGATCCTGATGTTTGATGAGACGTTAATTGCTATAGAGTATTTGAATATACCGATTTGCTTTAAATCCATTGCAAAAAGCCCTCTGAAACAACCTCAGAAGTTTGCAGACCTGAGAACTGTAAAAACTAAATCCATCAGGCAGTAAAAGAAGTTACAATTCTGACTCCATACTCTGAACATTCACATCTGAGCCCTATACAAAGTTATGCAAGCACTTGGGACCAAAAACTCTGATCCAGTAAAGATTTATGTCCATCGGGGAACGTTATTTCTTGTCCTTGACAGCACTGAGCTTTATACAGTATTCTGCAAATAAATCATAATTGCTGCTTCTGGACCACAGCTGTCAACTTTGGTTGCAGAAATACACAAGACACAAAAGCAGGAATTAAGCCCTCCAGGAAAAAAAAGGCGGGGAGTATTTGTTAACCGGTTTCTATTTGCTTTAGTATCAGCTGGGAGAGCAATATACTCACGTTAAGATATAAAAGTGGTGATAAATCTCCCCTCCTAGATTACACAGGAATGTTATATATTGCTTCCCTATGATCAATAACTCTAATTCTGTGTTCAGCCTGGAAATCTGTTGTGACCACAGCTTTTTCAACCTATTCTGTACTCTTTTAAAAAAGGGGCTGATAACATTTTGCAGCACTATTATAAATTTTTTCTGTCTTTTGAAATTTGTTCTCATATAACTCACAAGAGATTTCTATTAATTGGAATGTAGATAGAAAGTGTGAAAAACGCTATGAAGGCTATTATTCATGTTTAACAAAATTAAAATGTGTTCTGATTTCATCTGCATTAACATTTTATGAGTTTTGGGTTTTGTTTTGGGCTTTTTGTTTTGTTCTGTTTTTTTAAAAAAACCCTACAGTTTACATGTCTCTTGTTTAAAATTGGCTGTGCTTGGAGGAGTACTGGGTGAGCCTAGAACAACTTTCTAGTGAGTGTTCAAAGAGTTTAGCACAAAAATAATGCTTTAGACTCTCAACAGCCCCAGTTGTACACCGTTCAGTAAGACAAAGAGAGGACCGCTACAATATCTACCCCCTTTGGTACGTGGCAGATGTATTGTTTACGCCACTTCCTGAACATTTTTCTGTATGAATGAATTTGTTAAATCAGAAACATATATGTTGGAACCAATTAGCTTAATTGCATCTTGTCAACAAGCACTGGTTAGCACAAACATCGTAACATACTACAGTACTGTCGCTTTAAAACATAAGGCAATCGTGTTATGTCTTAGATAAAATCCCAGTCTGCTGAAGCCAGTAAAGCCAATGAGTCGTGCGTTTCCTCAGGAACGAGACTTCCCATACCACATTCCAAATTTATCAAACATAGAGTCAGAAGAGATAAGGAAAAAGTAGGGAGCCTTGCTGTTCTTTTCCAAACATTTAGTGCTTTGCTTTCACAAAACAGGGAGGGTACTGTTCATCCGGGGCTGCAAGGGGCTGAACGCTCCCCATGCTGAACTGCAATAGCATTTCTTCCAAAGCACAGAGCCCCATGGACCCTTCGCACGGCAGGACAGCACAAACCCTTTGCACACATCAGACATTTCCAAGCAAACAGGCCTAAGCCTACTCGCCCAGGCCAATTACTTGATAAGCGGTAGAGTTTTCCTCATTATCACCACGATCACTTGAGAGCTGGGGAGGCAGGCTTTTTATGTGCTTAGTCTCTCATGTTCTCAACTTCAGTCTACATACAACACATTGCACGAAGCTTGAATCTATGTCTGTCCTGTACGTAATATTTCTGCACTGAAAGGACAGAACCACAATGCATTTGCAAGATAGATTTTTCTCTTGCTGCATTTTACCTAATCATACTGTGGGAGCAAAAAGATACAAGGATAGGGACTTTATCTGGAACAAACACAAAGTAAACTCCACCAAGTACAATCTAAGCACAAAAATCTCTTTTCGCAAGCATCAAGAATGCATTTGAAAGAATGTCAAACAGATGCCCCAAGAAAATTACTTCCCCTGCCTCTTTTCTCATCCCAAACCCATATTATTACTATTTGATTGATTTTTCTTGGCTCTTACACACTCTCATGCTGATCTTCTTAGGTGGGCTCTATACAACCTTCCCAGCTTTCTTTTATTCCTTTAGTCTTCTTGCCAATAAATCATTCTAGTTTTATGAAAGGTTTCTTTTTTATTTCATAACTATTTTCTCTTGATCCAAAATGAGCTAAAACTCAGTGGTTGGGTGTTTTGTTTTTTAATGCAACACTTGGTCTGCCAACTGTCTTAGAAGTGTATTTCAGCCTTCGCTGTTTATTTGAAAGCTGCTTCTTCCAAGGAGGCTAAGAATAATGCGGTTACCATAGTTTCCTCATCCACGACCAATAAAACACAATTTGGAATACAATAAAACAAAGACAAGACTACTCACAAAGTGTGACTAAATGACTGGACATTGATATCTTCACCCTACATCACTTCTAGCACTACTGCTGAAAATACTCAAGGCTAATCAATATCCAGCTTTTGGTCCAGCAGGGAAGACGCAGATAAGCCTGTCCAGCTGCCAGCTATTTGAGATATTTCAATTCCAACATTTAAGATGTCTGTCCATGTAAAATCCCTGCCTCACAGATTTAGTATTTCACCTCACTGATTCAGTATTTTACTGTACTCTCTTGCTCCAGGAAGCGATTGTGCAGGAAAGCACTTTGCTAAGGCTCAGTGAAGCTAAGTGATGGATTAATTACCCGTAGGAACCAGTTGACAAAGAAAATAATTACTGCCTGTTCTTACAGTTTTGTTGGCCCCTGCACAGGCAGTCTTCTAGGGAACAAGCCAAAAATAATCTTTTTTCTTCCTGTCAACTGGCCAACAAAACCCCACATACACTTCAAAGACTATACAAATTAACACCTGCTCCAGACACATCCATTTGCTTTCCTGATTAGAAGTTAAATGATGGAATTTTACTCTAATAAAATTAACTTTAAAGAAAAGAAAGAAAAACTATTGTTCTCAATAATAATGAATGATGAAAAAGAAAACCACAACATGCATGACAGATATACAGAGCCACTGCCAAGTTAATTTTTTTCCTGTTTTTAAAGAGTTGTAAAGATTTCCTTTAAAAAAGTAAAATATTTTGCCTTTTCCTTTAAAAAAAAAGGAAACAAAAATCCAGAGGATGGGATGAATGGGAGGGAAGCAGAATCCTCCTCTCACACTCTCAGTGCACACTATGGGACTGACTCCTGTGGTGCCTGGGACTCTCTCACAAACACACCAGGTAAACGTGGAAGAATGTAACTCAAGGTTTTCTGGTGTTCTACTAATGTTTGCTTGCCAGTGACAACAGCCCAAAACAGTCGAGGTTAAATCAAAAAGCTCTAGCCGTGGTTTGATAACCCCTGGATGTAAGCAACAGGGGAAGAAAATATAGCAAGTCTCTTCCATTCCCCAGGCACCCAGGGTTGTAGTCAGATTCTGAGCACTAGGAGCAGGAAAACTGCTAGAAGAGCATTTGCTGTCGTTTTTGAAGAAAAGCTGTTATCCTCACGGTGCAGCTTTCTCGAGCTTTTGCAGACCCCAGAAGCACCATTGCTGTATATATCAAACATACAGGTACAGAGCCTCAGTCAACAGTTTCAGTTATAGCTTGGCCACAAGGAAATACAATACATCTTTTATCCTTGCCTTCTCATCTTGTGATGGTCATGTAAAGGTAACAAAGGATAGCGAAGAGAGAAAGAATGTCTAAGAGTGCAAGAGATCACTCATATGGCGAACATGCTCCACTCTTCCAATGAAAAAGCTTATTAGTTCACCGCACCAAAAAAGCATTCTGTGTGTAACAAGATGCCAGTTCTAATGCATTAGAAAAAGCCGTTGTATTTTTGCAGAAAAAAAAAACCCTTAACTGCTGTTAATATATTGCTCACCGCATCAGCTAAACTAAGTAGTACATTTTTAAATTGCTGATCTCAAGTTAATCATTGTCAGCACTACACAAGAAAATAGCTAACAGCACTGACTAAAAAGGCACATCTTTCACATCCCTAGAGTGGATTTACCTGGGAATGGGAAGAAGCAGTGAAGACCAAGCCTACACTAAACCTTGCACCCTTCTCCTCTACCAATGAAGAAGCACGTAGACCAGGCTTTTTTTTTTCAACATTTCCGTTGTGTCTGCGGTACACCACATCTCAAATCTCATACCAGCCCTGACCAGATTGCTCATTAACGTTTTTAAATTTCCCATCCAAAAACAGCTAAGAGGAGAGTTATCTGCTCAGGACCTGTGGCTCTGCATTATGTTACATCGTTGTCCTCTACTGTTAGGGACAGCGCCCTGATGGAAGGACCAGACCCTGTCATTACTCAGTTGTAAGTGGCACCCACATGGGCATTTGAAGGCCCATCCACTTTGCCATTATTGGTTTGGTTGTTGACGTCTCTTATGGTTCACAACAAGAACCAGCATCCTTCCTTATCCTGCCTCTCAGAAAGCAACCAGCACAATACCTCATTGATGGCAAGCTGCTCTCCGCCTCCCCCAGGGTGGCCGTAGCGGTGGTTGGAGCTCCGGAAGTCCTCATATAGGTCCTCCTCACTTCCCACATCGTCCGTTAGAGCTGTCTTATCCAGCGCCCCATCAGTGATCACTGCAACAACAAAAAGAACAAATCGGTATAGACCACAAGATCCCCAGCAGCACTGCATCAATTATGTGAGCTTGACATGGCTACAGTAGTAGAACTGAATGAAGTGAAAACACAGATACTGCTATCAGCACTCCTGGTGACAGTCTTGGCTGCCCAAGTTACACATGATGTCACACTCAAAATTTTTGCAGAACAGGTGAAAAAAAAGAAATCTTTGAGCTTGATCTTGTACAGCTTGGATAGGAGAAGCACCAGTCAGAGTCTGGGGACACATAAGCCTGTTCTTGAGCCCTCATTTCTCTCCATAATGCAAGTGCATCTTATGAACCTAATTGTGTCAATGGGCCAATTAAAAGCACCTAAGGGTTCACTGGCTTATTATTGCCTGAAAGCAAAGCTCCCCAGTAATGCAAAATAAAGTGCTTGTCAGAGGTTACAGCAAGACCTGCAAAGATCATCCTCATCAGTGCTATCATTACACATGATGTTTTGTTAAGGCTGCATCACTTGATTACTTCTGATAACATGGTGAGGTATAAACTCAGTGTAGCAGCTATCAGCTCAGTGCAGTAACTTGACATCAAAATGACTGGAGTATGAGCTATTTTTGAACTAAGTACTTGATTGTGCTTTGCATTCAAAAAATACGCACAACATCGCAAAGACATATTCATTGTCTAAACCTGGAACTCCACTCAATATTGATGGCAGTTCACGACAAAGAGGTGCATATGAGCTCATGATTAAAGCAGAATTTGCTATGGAAGTGTGTAACTACCCAACCATTTCAACTTTAAGTGACATTTCACAAAAAATCAAGCAATCTCATAGCTTTGCTCTGGCACATCATATCATTATACAGAAGTTCTCTACCGAATACATGCCAGTAGTAGAGATTGCATATAAAGCAGTTCTGGGGCTAAGATCTAGCCTATTAATATAAAACTCAAACAGCTGGAATGCCACTGATATTATCATTTTATGCAGAATTACCATGGTTTGCACTTAAATTTTTTTTTAAAGAGCATTAAAGTATCACTTTTTGCTCATACACCGTCTGAAAAACACTTGTCTGATAGTAATGAACAATGTGCAGTGTATTAGTACAGCAACCAAAACACATTAGAAATGCTTTTCAAGAACAAATAAAAATAAATCATTTATAAGGGAGTTAGCAGTCACTTAATTCAAAACTTTCTTTGCATCCCTCTGATCTCATTCTTTTCCCTTATTTTATGCATGGCTTCATTGCTTTTGCCTTATGCATCTTTGCTATTTTCACTGCTAAGTGATTTTTGGCTTAAAAAATGTCCATTGACATCCTTAAAGCTTTTGGTTTGTCCCCCCACATTTTCCTATTTGTTCTCTGATCTGTGCTTAGATCAAAAAGCAAAAGCTCCAGGGAGATATTTATCTGTATTACTTAAAATGCTCTATACCTCTGCTAAGTGCCTTGAAAGCTATGTTTGCTTTTACTAGAGATCTGTTTTTCTTCTCTGATCTTACCAAGCTCATTAATTTTCTGCAGTCTCAAAACCTGCTACTGCATTTTGGATTAGTTTTCCTGGCAGAAAAGTCCTCATGGACTTTTCACCAAAAAATGCAGCTCATCATCATACAAAAGTTCTCAATCCTTGAGGAAGAATGGTCCAAGACAGCCGTTATACGTTTTCCCAAACTAACTAATGTTCCAGGGAAGAACAAAACTAATGAAAAATAAGAATTTGCTCTGAAGCAGCTTACACGGGAGACACGATTACAAATAAATAAATAAAACAGTAGTCTGGAATGGTGTCCCAAAGCACTGGAAATCCATCAAGGAAGTAGGAGAATGAAGGCTTTTAATGTAGGTAGTGACTCAACATGCACAGCTTAAACTAGGTCAAGTAGAAAAGAAGCAAGCACTATACAAAAATCCTTAAAGCCAAGTTAGCAGAGTATTGCTGAAATAGTCTATCAGCATCCTCAACAGCACAGGGCTAGTCGGACAGGCAACTATTAAGCTGCACGCTAGTTGACTCGGATGCCTCATTTCCGCCCCCCCAAACGCTCATCTCCATTTAACACTGAAATCCACTGGTATAGTCACGGCTGGCCTCTCCGTGTCTCTCTGAAACCACTGATCTGACCCGTCTCTGGCAATCAGGCAACATCAAAGAACAATGTTCTGTCAAAAAATAACGCCAAGCATCCAATTAGCTCAAGCAGATTTCTCCATGTTTTATACGGCTGTCCTGATAAATTTCACTAAATATGGCAACAAATCCCATACACAGGAACACAGGGAGGGGTTGTCACCAACAATTAGTACTACTACCTTCTGTGCAAGTGTTAAGACTCTGCTTTATACTGTTGTCAGTCCAAGCCCAAGCTCGGGATTTGTATCATTAAAGTACAGAAGCAGATGGATCATTCTAGCAATAGTGGCTCATGAAAGAATGCCACCCTTTTTTATGCATCTGAATAGAGAATAAGGTGTCAAGAGCCTGACTCCACAAAAAAAATATCTTGAGGATACAAAGCAAGAAAAGTCATACAAAAAATGGCACTGAAAACAGCAACAGGCACAGGTGGTCTGTGTTCAAGTGCCTGAGCAGACAGCACTGAGACAGGCTACATTCAAGGCCAGTCACAAAAACAAAAGGGAAGAATTCTATAAAAATCAAATAAAGCTTGATCAAAATGGCCCAGAGGAAGAAAGTATATGGGTTCACCCTTACACCTTCCTACATGCTTTGGGATGCAGGCGTAAGCAGTCAGCAGTGGGAAGAGTCCTGGCCAGGCTCTGCCTGTGCCCCCACTTTGCTGTCGGGGAGCATGTAAAAGGTTGACGCCAAGCAACCCTGAGAGGTACTTCTCCTACACAGTTACAGAGCTCTCCACCTCATCGGAAAGCCACTGGAGCTGTTACCAGCTCTGTGGTTTCACACAGAAGAGCACTCTGTGCCTGCAGAGAGAGACAAGCCATGCAATGGCCACGGCATAGACCATGGCTGTACAACTCATACCCACCCCAGCTAGTGGCCTGCCAGCTGCATCCTGCTGATAGATGAGTTTGGGTAATTTGAAATGCATACACGCAGCTGCCTGTATGGTAGGATGTTTCCTCTTGTGAGCCACGATCAAGCCTATCTGACACTGAAGAACAAAACAGCTGGGCTACACTAGGACAGCCTCGATCTTAATAACCAACAGAACATGGCAGAAAGGGAAAAATGAGAGAAACCTTGCGTTGGTCATCTAACCGGTGGGAAACCAAAAGAAGTTGGGATTAGATGACCGACTGAAGGTCACAGACTGAAAATGAATATTAATCATAGTTCAGAGTTCAGTTAAGACCATCTTCACCTAGTACAGGTGACATTGTTCACCATGTCTGAGCTCCTCTCCTCTCTCAAACAATGGACCTGCTTCATACATTCCAAATGCCAGGAATTAGTGAACACAAGTTGTTGTTGGCCAAAAAAAAAAAAAAATCTCACCTTCTCACTGGAGAAACACAGAATAAATTTCTAGAACTGTTTCCTCAGAGCAGCTGGGCATTTCAGCCCTAAGTCTAGCACAGCCTCTTAACAGAGATCTCTCAAAGTCACATACGTTTATGTCTCAGCTGGAATAAACCCCAGCAGCTCCCTGTTCCAATGAGCTCCAGATGTGTGCCTGGGTCAGAAGCCTGAACAACGACCCAGGACTGAAGGAAAATGGGCTAGAGGCAGTTTCCCCAAAATTTTTGTTATCTGTTTTCACTTGACTTACAGCCTACAGCTTTTAGGAGTAAGGCTGGGACAGGAATCCATGATGATTACAGACAGCTTTGAAAGCCAAGAGCATCCATAGTTTATTAGAAGCACATTTTATTAGTGACAAAGGGAACAACTTCTGTGTATTTGAAGTATCTCTCTTTCAAGTGTGCTTTTTCAGTAGCACATCCACATATATAATTTGTCTCTGTAGCATTTACATTTAAAATAATTCACTGAAATAACAGTAGGAGCCTGATTTACACTCACAGAGCAAATTAATTCAGAGCTAACAACATCATTCCCTCTGCCTCACTGAGCAGAGATTGCTGTGGTTGTGTGCAGTGCCCACAGGAAAGCGCATTGCAGCTGTCGAAGGGAGTAGTTCGAGAGATTTAAGATGATAAACAAATGAAAGGGGTGCATGGGGTGGGGAAACCAAACCCAGACTACATTGGCCAGGTGGAAAGAGCCCCTCCACCCTCCTCTTCACCCATTCTGAATTGCTAAACCCTCATCTCCCTTAGAAACAGCTGCCATGGTAGTGCTGCGGCCTCCATCAGTCCGGTTCTGAATTATGGGCTTCATTTATCAGCTGCTTGATATACGGAGGTCCCTATGCAGCCGCCACAGTAAAATCCATCAGAGTGATGTCATCCCACTTCTGCCCCAGCAGTGCAATTCTCCAGCTCTTTACTGTGCTGATGGACCCTCTCACATCATTCTGCTTATGGTTGTGGGCCAGTTTAACAGGAAGAGGGAAGTCTGGCAGGGAATTAGCAACAGGGGAGCTATGACCAGTTAGTATGAGCTTCATGAGAGGGGGGAAAAAAAAAACCCAACAAAACACCAACCAAGGCCATGGGTCTGCAAAGCCAAGGTCCTCACGATGACATTTCTGAGCAGGTAATGAAACTGTGTTCAGTGAATCTTCGAGGAAAAAAAAGAACATAGAATTGGGAGGAGAGGCAGAAAATATTTAAGTGGAGAAAGCAAGCTTCATCGCCTCCATTTTAAAGAAACATTAAGACGGGAAAGGATTCAAAATAACAAAATTAAATTAACATTTTGGTATAATGCCACAAATGGAATTGCTGCTGTGAATGGAACCAGTTCCTAATTAGCTAAGGCAAAGAGCAAATCTGTGCTCGAAAACAAAAAGGACACAGTTCTTCAATGGCAAGCTGAGGGCAGGTCCTCTGTGGGTCTGCTGGGAGCATCACCCAGAGTAACACTCATCAGCAATAATGCACTGAGCCACCCACTCAGGTTTCAAGAGTTTTTAAATCCCAATTAGAATCTAAATGACTTGCAGGGAGGCTTAAGGGAGTTCTCAGCTCCCTCGGGTAGCAGAGATAATTATGGGGAAGAGAGATGCAGATTATGAATGGCTCTGCAGCTCTGACTCCCACATTACCACTTGCTATGCACTTGCAGCTTGGTCCGCTTCGCCTTGGCAGACATGTGGCAGAGGGCTGTTCCCAGTCCCTTCTTTGCTCGTTGAGTGATGTTACGAGTGGGAGAGAAGAGGGGGAGCAGTTTAACTAGATTTGAATAAGAGTGGAAACAATGGAAAAAGCAGATAGGAAATCACATAAATGTACTTTCTTGATCCAAAGCCTGCTCCTTTGTTGAAAGGCCCCTCTGTTGTACTGCATACAAACTATTAATTCCCTGGCCATGTTCCCATCACAGCTACTGGCTTGGAAAAAAGCAGGCATGTCCTCCAACTCTACGTATTTGTTATTTGTTTGCTCAGGTCTGATTACTCATCCATACCAACCTGTTTGCTCTCATTTTTCAGACTGACGTCTTTGGAAATGCTATTTACTTTATGTCTGGACAACGTTGAACATGATGGAGCCAATTCTAGTTCAGTCCTTTAAGCCCTATCACAATCTAAACATTAAATCAATTGTAGCAATTAAAACTAGCAGACAAATCCCTTCTAGTATCCAGGCACATTCTTTACTGTATCCTTGGTAGGATGTACTGGTTGGAATATCTGGCATGTCATTTACTGCCCCAACAACATGTCTTATTCATTGACGTAGCTGCTATTTAAAGGAGTTGGAAGGGCGGGGGGCGGGTAAAATGAAACCATCCATCAGAAGTTTCCTCTGTGCAAGACTAAAATGGTCATGTTTCTTGTTTCTAACAGGTAACAAACACTGACATTCCAAACTCATGCTGAATTTTTACCTGTCCATTTAACTCTGTTGCTTAGCCCTGTGCCTGCTATGCCTTGAAGTAAAAATCGAAGCCACACCAAACTCCCTTCCCTTGAAGTAAAAAACAACAACAAAGCTGCCTCTTCATCAGACAACTGCTCCCAAAATACTGACAGGCCGCTGGCTGGGAAATAACTTATCTGACACTGTCTAGTAGAGCATGATCAGTCAACTGAGATCAGCAGTAACCTTGGATGAGCTTTCAGCTTACCTGCAAAAATGAAAATACCATGTCTGTGTCTCAACATCCACCCATTCTTACCCAAAGTGTAACAACAACTGAGGAAATTTGAGCAAATGAGCCAGGAAATCGGAACAATAGCTATTTACAGTAGACAACACCTACTTCAGCAAACATAGGAGGTAAAAGCAACATCAAAGAGTGTTAGTGCAGCTGACAAGCCTGACAAACATGAAGTTGAAAGGGCTTTGTCAATAAGGTTTCAGGCTTTTTATTATTATTTTTCGGAAAGCACCTGCTCCAGCTTTTCAAAACCTTCTAGGCACATCCCACAAGTTGGAAGATCAGCAATCTGGCAAAAAAAGACACAGTTTTCTTAAAAGCTTATTCCCACAGATTCTCCTATATGATCTCAACACCTGCCACTACTTCAGTGCCCAGTTACATATGGCATCACTCCTAAAGGTCGCCTTTGGGCTTCCCTCATCTTTTGCTTGCACAAGTATATGAAACTTGCCTGTGGGAACATGCAAACAAAGGAGCCACACTATCTTACCGCTACCGAGCCTTACTGCTCCGCCGCTACTTAATCCGAGTTCAACTGAACCAAAGCCCTGGTTCATACTCAAACATACTCAGACTCTTGTGTTTTAATCTTTTTTTGTCTCCTCCAGAAAGCAAACAAAAAAGCCTCAAACAATTCGGACACAACCAATGCTTCTAGTCATCACCAGTCCTCAAATGTAGACCTTGAATAGAAAATGTTCCCCCATATTCTCTCAGGAATTGTTATTCCTCCTGCCTCTGCAGCTGCTTTCCAGGGACTTAACTGGACTTTTCTCAATGGAAGTGCTGTTATCTCCCAAATCTCAAGCTGCCCTTGTCCTTTTTATTTGTATTGATTTAGCTGTGATGCTTGCTTCACCTCTAAAACAACTTCCCAAGCACACTCACAGGAGAGTGTTAGAAACCCAAGCTATCATAGGCTCTCCTCGTGCCTCCTTTCTGGTGCCTGTTACTTTATTATAGAAAGGAAAGAATGTAAACATGCTGTAGGAAATTCTGGTTGCTTTATATTTCCAAAAATTCTATGCTTTTATTATGTCTTTACACAGATGTCTACACATCTGTGCTTTTGTCGTGTCAGAAGACCAAGAGCTTAGAAGCTAAGTCTTTGCTAAAGATTTTGTTGCCAAAAAGCACAGAGTTTTCTTCAGTCTTAACTCAGAGTCTAGAAACAAGGAAATTGCACTATACACTAAGCTTTAACTACTGGCCTGGAAAAGACCAAGCTGTAAAGAATGGTTAAGATAACTTTTATGAGGAATTGTCACTAGGAAATAAAACAATTCATATCACAAAAGTCTTCAAAATGTTGCACCCAGCCATGACAACTTTGCATGGAAATACCAACTTCCTTATGCTATTTTCAGGTCAGTCAAACCTGGAGCAGGAGGAAAAAAAAAAAAAAAGACATGGGTCTTTCTTATAATGGCGTAATCCACATTATAACTTGAACAATTCAGAATGAAGAATTATCTTGATAATAACTGAAAACCTTTGACAATGCAGCTGCCTTTGGTTAAGACAAAGCTATTTAACACCAGGACCTGAAGCAAGGCCTGCAGGCCTATAGCTAGCTAACCAGTACGATAGATAACACAGATGCACTGGGCGCATACTGTTTCCAGCAAAGTCAGCACAAAGAGCCACTGCTTGGCACTTCTGAAAAGCAGGCTGTTTATGTAAGTGTCTGCAGACGGCTTTAAGAGGCTAACTTTGAACACTGAAATTTGAAAAATGTGACCTTTGTTTTTTCCCAGAATTCTGCATAATGCTATAAATCTAGTCTTTATCTTTCTGAAGCTATCCAGGCTGACAAGTGGCTTATATCTATGACCTTGTACCACAGAAGTAATTAAAAATGAATGCCATGAGAAGACTTTCAATTGCTCTTGTGCATTATCAAGTATAAGTCTCAAGGGGCAGCAAGACTGTTTTGTTGACATTATTTTGAATGACCAGTCTTCATGTAACACACGACAGATCTTCTGGTTTCATACTGGGGCTACAGTCTTCTCATTAAAAATACTGGTAAAACTGCTTTACCTTTAGGAAATCCCTCTGCCCCTATTTATATTTTAATCTGAGTTCTAAGAAAATCCTCAAGATCAAGCTACCGAGTGTTTCTGAAGGGAAACTACAACTGCTGTGACAGCTACAGGATCAGGCTCTTTGCAGCATACATATTTGAATCACACAACACCACACAAAGGAGGCAAAGTCAGGCTCAGAGTTAGTCAGTGATTCTTCAGTGTTATTCAGAACAGATTTGGGAGATCAGCTCCGAGCAAGCTACAGGAGAGATGCTGAAAACGGCCAAGCATAATCCAGTCTTTACATTCTGAGTAGACAAAGACACAAGAGCATCTCCACCAGAAGATGGGTGCAGAATAGCAGAGTGCCACAATAGCTCAGTTTAGAGGGACATCATGGACAGACACAAGGTGGAAATTTCAAACTCACTCAGACATTGCATATTTAGAGTTCTGTGAGTGTAAACGTCCCTGCCAGGGTCCAGGGCTGACAGGTTGTGATATCCAGTACTGCTATGTCACCTGTGTTGAAGACCAGCTCTACAAATCAAGGGAAGAAGGCTGGAGCACAGAGGTGACCTGGATGAGCGGATGGTGCAGTCCCTTGCCCTCATTGCATGGCTGGGAGTGTGCTCCAACAACAGTCTCCACATCAGTCAGCCCTCACTGCCTCTCCTGCCCAGGGCCTCCAGAGCTCCCTGCCAGTGATACATACGGAAGTGAAAGACTCTGCGCCAAAATCATTTCAAACTGTACAGGGACAGCAATATTCTTATGAAATACATTTAAGAACAGAAGGACAGGCCTTACAGCCTTATATATTTGATACTGTTCATACTGTAGTAGGAACAGAGCTGCCCACTGTGAAGTATTTGCTCCCTGGGAATCTGAGGATGCAGATACGGTATATTACTCCAAATCAAATTTAAAGAATTAAGCTCAAGATACTGAACCTGTTGATTGATGCGTCTCAATAAATTTTCAAATGTAGGAAAAAAAAGAGACTTCATGTTCAATAATTTTATGTTTCCTAGGAAACTGGTGTGAGAAGGTACCTTATTTCAGAGTGTTTTCACAACATTCAGCTCCAGGTCCGAACTATAACTGAACATGTCGGATCTCACCCCACAGCAAGAAAACTCTTCCAAGGAAAATATTATTTGTCTTGGAATACATCAAGTATTCAATTCAAAGCCATTATTAATCATCCCTTTAAAAGGAGAAAGCATTCTGTCAAGGTCACATTGGTCAGGGCACCTTTAATAGTTAAATTCATTACTTAGGATGTTTACTGTGGGCTTCAACAAGGAAATAAGAATAGCAGAATTGGTAAGATCAGCATTTCAGCAAATCATGAGCCTGAGATGCTACGTGTGCATTTTGAACTATGAATTCAAAATGACACATTACCACTTCCAAATCATTGGATGCCACACAGAATATTTTGGAAGCTTTGGAGACCGATTTAAGAGTTGAACCCATCCCCAGCTGGAGGTGGTAAAATTAAGTGGCAAAAGTATATTAACACAAGCAGCAACATAATCTCAATACTAACTAATAAAAGAGCATTGCTGATTAGCAGTGCCGAACCAAAACAAGGTCTCTTAAAAAGGTAAAAGAAGATGAAGCCTCTTCAGAAGCCACATTACCTAAAGCAAGCCTCTCCTTCCTTTTGACCAGTAGGTACAGCGTACAGTCAAATGCAGCTCTACCTAAGGCACATGTCAGAAAAGGGACATTATTCTAGAGAGACAGCTGAAGCAATCAAAATAATCTTTGCAAATTTGACATTAGCGGTGTAACTTGCAAAATCAAAACAGGCCAAAACAAGGCCAGTGCCCTCCATGGCAACTCTGTTCGCTGTGCTAGGGCGCAGCACTGGTCCAAACCTGCAATTCTTTATCAATTGTTTGAACTTATAAACCAAACACAGTAATCCTTTCACTAAAAGGCAGATATGTCAAATTTGACCTTTCCTGTGATTAGCTAAAATTTAAAACATTTAATTCCACAGTGCTTCTGTTAATGTTTCCATTTATGAATTGATTCTTATTTACATCCTATATGCCACCAATGAGAACAGGAAAATGCTTTGTTTCTGAACAGAAACTGTGCATGGACTATTTCCCAACCCTTAGCTTTTCCAAAGCAGCTAAAAAAATAGAAACAAATTGCTCCAGACTCTGCTTCAGACTCCAAGCTCACAATTCCAGAAACACGTTTTAGTTTTGCAAACATCTCTCCAGCTACACCGTATCCGACTGAGGGGCAGGGCAAAAGAAACAACAAACCCAAGCCCCATGCCACATAGCTTTCAAAAGTGCTCAATGTATAAAATCACCTTTATCCTCAAATACACTGAAGGATGTGCTGTGGTTTACTACTTACACAATGATTTGGTTCTTCAGTGTCTAAAAAAAAAAAAAAAAAAAAATCACTGTTCCTCAGAACCAAAGCAAATGGCAAAGGAATTCTTCCAGTAACAACTTGCCAATTTAGAAGTAAAATTTAAATTGACCTTATTTTCCAAAGGTCTTATACCTGATGCGTGTTCTCTTTGGATGATGAATCTAAGTGTCCAGTTTCTCCTTTCTCTGGCAATTTAACCAAGCTGACTTCTCTGTCTTTGCAGACCATTTTTTACCTATGAGCTTTACTCTCATATATCACAATGTGATATTTTGAACAAAGCAACACAAATTCTCCAGACTCAAATCCTATGGGCTGGTAGTCTTAGTACCCTTATTCCATTTTCAAATGAAGTCCCAAGGAAAACAAAAACAATCCCCCCATATTTACAAACAGGTTATTTTCCCCAAAGAGAAAACTGTTACAGAGCAGGATGTGGTTGAGATATATTAACATATTTTTAAAAATTATGCAATGAAAGGGCTACTTATAAGTACCTGTGTATTTTAAGTTGGCTGACGACATAGCCTGGATGAAGTGTAAACACAAAATCTGTCAGTTTAGATTATGTTTCTGTGAAACCCAGCTGCTGGCTTATTTTCATATTCATCATGAATGGTTCTGTGCAGTAGCATCTTCCTTTAAGTTAAGGCACAGATGTCATCTCTGTCTTGTAGAGTTAAATAATTATTTTTATTTTCAGCTTTGGTGGTATTGCCCTGCACCACAAGCCCAACTTCATCATTTCTGAGTGACAGACTACGCAATGCAGGATTATTACATCAAAGGACAACACTGAAGTGTCAATAAAGGAAAGAGTCCCCCAGGAGACTACTGTCAAAAGATACAAATTCCTTCCTCCAATATGGGGGGAAAAAAACCCACCACTAAAAAAATCCCTCTAAAACAAATTCTCAGAAGATGTCCATCCAGCCTGGAAAGCCATCTATCTTTGCTTTGACAGTGACCAGTGCTCTCAGCACCAAACCCATTTGTTTTATTTGACAAGAATAGAGTGTGCAAAGAGTGACCTGGAGAGACTAACAGGAGGGAAAAACCCGCAGGGCAAGGCGTGTATTGCGTGCTGTACTGCCCTGCACACCACGGCAGGTCCGAAGAGCCTCTCCTTGACATTCACTTCACTTCTCCAGATTTTTCCCAGAAACAATCATGGGAGATACTGGTCTACTGCTGCTCAGTTTCTGTGAAATCCCGAGTTCAGGGACAGAAGAGAACAGTGAGAGTATTGCTGATATATTTTAAAGGAGCTTTAAAAGAGGATTATTCTAGTGATTAAAATCAATGAGAGAGGCACGTAGCACGTACTGGGGATCATGGAAGTTTAGCATGCTGTAAAATGCATGAAAAAATTTAGGATGCATTTTAAGTCCACAAGGCCAGGCGGGTGCAGCGACGACAGATACGCCATGCACAGACATTTGGTATTTGGCATACTGCATTCAGAGCGGATGGCTGAACTGCAGCACACGGTATCAGCCTGACTTAGGGGGCCATGCCGCAATGCAGCGCCTTTGTGATAGCCTAGAAAAGCAAAATGATTAACAGACCTCATCCCTTACTCTTGCTGGAGATAGCCAGCACTGCTAACAACGGCAGTCCTGTACAGGACGATGGCAGACAAATGCAAAGAGGAGACTCTTTAGCCATTCAGGTATGCCCCTTCTGCTCACAAACTAGCCCAAAGTAAACCCACAAATCTTTACAAATCAGCTTTTTGTTTATATCAGCAAACTGTGTTGAGCCCCTGTTTTCCTCATCTTTCTCCCAGTTCTGCAGTAATCAGAACAAAACCGAAGGATGAGGGAAATAGGGACCCACGTCACCCTGTAGCAACCTCCCCACCTTCACCTGCCTCAGCCTTGCAGAGCTCTGAATTCCACCGTGTTAGACAGCAGCCCCTTCACGGAGGCTGTCATGCAGCTGGCAGAGCCATTATACATGCAGATGACGTATATAAATCTCTTTACAGTCCTGTTTCCTCTCACCTTGATTAATTACATTTCTGTCTGCCTTCTTTCCTTTCAAACACAAATGCAAAGGAGAGGCTCTGAAAATGGGACACTTTTTTCCTCTTAAATCCCTTTCTGAACCCAGCAGGTGCAATTCTACTGAAGGCAGGAAACTACCATTTCTCGACTGTGTTCCTGGCGCCTACTTATCTTTCCTGCTGAAAACGTAGTGGATGTCATCAAAGCCTATCAGAACTCCAACAATCCCCCTGACCTCAGTATCCCTTTGCTGTAAATACAGTCTGAGCTTGTTTGAACTGGAAATTATTGTTCTTGGGAATAATCGCTCTATACACAGCACTGTCTCCAATCGATTCCAGGACACGTTTTCTGAGCTGTACGAGTTTTCATTATTAACCTCACAGTAACCTTAAAGGTTTGAGCTCATTCTCTTCACCGAACTGCACAGATCCCTGGTTGCATAATCTCAAAAATGTCAACAGCAAAACAATCAAAACAGGCACAACTGTGCTTGCCTGGTTTCAATAGAGCATGGCATTTCCAGTCTGGTAAAGGTCAGAAAGCTCTCTCGGAGGTGAAAGAAAAATGCTTTCCATGTACCCATCTCTCTCTTAATGGTGAACAGATTGAAACTAGATGGGAGGGACAAAAAGAAAAGATGAATTCACAACTAAACAAGGTATTAGCAGAGAGATCATGAAAAGTATTATAATTAGTACTCCCATTATAATTAGTACTCCCAGTCCAAAGCAACAAAACAGCACCTTTGATGTTAGCCTTCCCAGATTTTGGCTTAGGTGAAAGCAACATTGTAGGTACAATACGTGAAGTTTTTACTTGTACCCATCATTTCTCATCACATTCTGCAGTGGTTGGGGTCACCAAAGGTATGAGTTGTCACTTAGGAGTGGGCTTGGGTACTGACAACCGAAATCCAGGAACATTTGGCACTCAGATACTATGGTCATGGATCATAACAGCTCAAATCACTCCACCACTAAATCTACAACTTCACTTTTTAGCCAACTCCAGTTTAATCCAGCCTTTTAGGAGGCAGAAAAGCACATTATCAGGATGTTACTCTTCTGAGCAATGGGTTCTGGGACTGGTAACAGAGACTGGGGTTGAGGAAGAAATCAGTAGGTTTTCTCAGCTCCAAAATGATGATAGCTGAAGAACTGACCTGGAAATTGTGAGGAGAAGGCTTTTACACTCCTGCTGACAATTCTGAGGGCTGGGCATGGCTGCATACGAGACACATAGTCAGAAGTGATGTTTTTTTCTTAATTTTTGGAACAGAATGGAGACTCAGCACAGATAAGTTCCCCGAGACGGGGTACTAAGCCACCTAGAACCCCAAACTTTATCTAGTATGTCCTCCCTACATGTCCTGGGCAGTTGGAATTATCTATGGGACCATCTAAATACCCTACTGAGTTCTACAATAGTCACAACTCAAATGTCTACACAATATGTCACTGAAAGTGGAGCCTGTAAAGTCATCTTCATCCTTTACAAATACATAAAATGCTTTTAAATACTTAACAAGTTAGCAGGAAATATCTTGAAACCATAGCTGTGCTCCTAACTGTGCAGAAAGGATTTAATCCAACTTTTTCCAGAGTAAAGAATATTGGAATGGAACCAAAGTTATTTACTGTGCAGTTATAAACCAAAAAGATCAATGAAGCCAATTACTTGAATTGTTCCTCAAAGCATAGGTGGTGGCCCAGTGTTCATTCTGACCTTGTCTACAAAAGGCAAGAATGGAAGGGAACTTCACAAAGTCTTCTTGCCAGTCCATCTGCTCCAAAGCTGGAGCAACAGCCATAGTAGCTTTTGAGAAATGTTTCCCCAGCCTCCCTCTCAAGATCTTAACTGATTGAGACTTCATAGTCTCTCCAGATAATCTTTTCCCAGGGCTCTCCCACCATCAAATCTGAGTCGTCTTTGCCACAGATTCCCTGCCCTCTCTAGCCTCAAACTCTCCCCACCCCATGAATAAGAAACAAATTTCCTGCACAACAGCTTTTTTAGGTATTTTGAGATTCATGTCTTCCCCCATTCTCCTCTACTGCACACCCTTAAAATAATCCAAACTTCTCCTGTAGATCATGTTCCCCAGATTACTCTCGTTACTTTCTTCTGGATCCTCTCCAGCTCATCCCACAGCATTCTCATTGTGGTGCCCAAAAATACGCGCTATATATCCTTTAAACTACACATACACTTAACAAGTCAGCCTACACACAGTTTCTTACTTAAAGGCAAGCATAATCAAATTATAACGCTATGACTTCAAGTCAGCTTTATTTTAAATTATAGAGAAGACTGATGTAGCGCATTTTAGACCAGACCGGTCAACAGGAATATATTTGCCATGAACTCACTCAAATTCAGTTAAATTAAGGGCACTATGTTTCTGGGCACTGGTAGGCATTGCTCTCTTCATGGATGTTCAGCGCTATTCCTTGGGAAAGGTGCCAGACAGTCACACATCTGCTCTATAAAGCCAGCGCAACGTGTTCTAGCACAATCATGCTCTATAATTTAGAAGTTCTGTTATTCACTGTGTCTCTCTTGATCTGCACTGAGCACACAAAGCACAGCCACTGGTATCCACTTTGGCCTGAACTTTCCACACACTCCTTCCAAGAGCTCTGCTGAACCTGTATGTCTAATTTTTTTCTTATTTACTGCAGCTCAGTCAGATCCTGGAAAGAGACCTGTCAGTTCTTGTTGAGTGCAGCTCAGTGACCTTCAGGAGACACTCTTGCTGCTGAGCATTTTGTTTAGCGAAGAACTGAGGGGAAAAAAAGCACAGAGACAGGTCCCTGTCTTGCAAAGAGTCACACAGCCTGATCTGCTCTCCCTAATGCAAAAGGGCAGACAGAGTATTCCCTTCCTTTTTTTTTCTACCCAGTTAGCTTAACTATAAATGTGATTGCACTGATAAACACCCACAGCAAGAGATCATTTGCCCAAACTAATTAACTGCTGCCACCAAATCACCATGTAATATTTTCACTAGAAAAGCACAGCCTACACTGCTGTGTGACATTTAGCTTTTAATTGCACTCAGTCACTAGCAAAAAATTTTCAGATACTATTATTTGTGTTGGTTGAAGTTCCCCCTCTAGATAAAACACGGGCCCTGTCAAATGCCATCGTAGGAGCACTAGTGCGTGGGGTTAAGAAGCTGCTACTTGACTCCTGCTGCAACAGAGGCTGAGGTCAAGGGGAGCTGCCCAAGCAATCCACAGGCTTTAGATGGGCTGTACTCACGCCAAGGGCTTGGTACACACTGACTCCCCCAGCTCCCAAAAGGAAGAGGACATGGGAAGCAGGGGATTAGGACAATCTGATGCAGCACAGCAGATCAGTCACGGGGCACAGCGGAGAGGGAGGAATGCGTAGGGCAGGAACTCATGCTGAGTAGAATACTCCCACTCAGCCTCGTCTCCAGCCAAGGGGAACGGGGAGCAGCTCAGTCACAGGGAGCAGGACAACTCGCTCTCAGCCTACAGCTGTCACTGGGTTTTGAAAGATTTTGACCAGCAACGTTTGCTCTGAGTGATATTCACCTGTGCAAACAATGACAGAACAGCTGCACAGGATAATGCTGTCTTGCTCCAATTAGCTCGTGGCTGCTCAGTAGCCAACTGTCCTGAGAACAGCAGTTTGCAGTTGGAGCGTGACTTCTAGCCTCACTTCAAGCACCATTAAGAAATTGCTCTGGCCAAGTTGCAGTTTGCATTTTACTCTTTCAATAAATCTGCCTGTTGATTTTACTCTGATGCAGCACCGTGCCTATGCTATGGTGTGGAGACAAGAGAATCCAAGGGCCTGAAGCCTCTCTGCAATACAAGCCACTTAGCTGATGCTGATAGGACCAGCTAAGAGTTCAATTAGGCTTGCACCAAAATTTTACTGCTCTCCTCAATCCTAGGATAGGCAGTACACCGGGGCAGCAAACACGATAGCTTTTTGGGTTGTATCACACCTAGTACGTTGTGGCCACCAGAACCGCAAGGCTGTGCCAGGGTCAGGAATGAAACTATTAATTAAAGGGGTGTCTCAGCTTACAGTCACAGCACACATATTAGAAAGCACAAGGTGATTTTAAACTTTTAATTCAAGACTGGAAGGATCACTACCCAAGCTAGCCCACGATGACCTAGCTCCAGAAGGAGCATGGATACATCAGTTCACTGTTTTAGCCAGGTTGATTAGACAGGCTGTTAATCACTGTCCCTATCACAACCTCTACCAAGATCTAACCCACACAGACGTATCTGCTCATGCGTAACTACCTTGGAAGTCTTTAACAGTGCTCTGTTTTGACAGGTGGAAGATAACTTTCAAGCTTTCTCTCCACAGATCTTTCCAGGAAAGAAATACCAAATTCCATTTAAAGTTCTGGTAAAACAAGGCCCACAACAAACCAAGACTGAATGTCACAGGCTAAACTGTAAATCCTTTGCTCACCTTAGTATATAAATACTCTCTGCAGTTGTGCCTTGTAAACCATTGACATGTCACAAGCGAGTAAGAGCTCAGCCATCTGAGTAAGTGGATCCCAATTCCTACCACGCCGCAGCACAGTCTGGAGCAGAATCCGGCCTGCCTCCCAGCCCCAGGTCCTGGAAACACAACCTCAGTTGCCCTCTTGTCTTTTGCCCTAAGTCTTGAACTTTACTCCCATTTCCAATATCGCCTTGTGGTCAAGCAAAGCAAGAGAGGACTGTGAGCTCAGGAAGATGTGGTAGGTTACAAGTTTTCTGATTTTGCTTAAGCAAGCAGTGTTTTGAAAGAACTGGGAGTTACGTGCCAGAAAAGGGTGCTCAAGCTGCAGACTAATCTTTAAAATAATTGAGGAAGACATTCCTCTACTTGTTCATATGATTTAGGCCACAACTGCAGCCTTGCTCTCTTCCACATAGTCTTTAGTGAGGAGAAAGACAAGTGATCAGCAGCACAAGAACTCAAACACTTCCCACAATCATTGGGGCTTAACGCAAATGCATAAAATCCAGGCACCACAAAGCTTTTTGCAATATAATCCCGAAGCTGCTTACAGGCCAACTCAAAATAAAATCATTGTTGTGCCTGCCTGGTTACAATGAACAGGCAATAACCTCTCAGATGCTGGTGCCAAAGAACATGAATTTACCTCAAAGTACATGTTTTATACACAGCAATATGCTGTCATTAAAACAAAGCTCCACAGAAGCCACATCTTGGTCATGGTCTATAATCTCCCCTTGGAAACCAGTTTGCTGCCCATTTACTCCAAGAGTACAATTACTTTTTGCTGCACAAGGTGCTCAGTATGAGCACGTTCCAAAACTGCAATAGGAGTTTTTTTGCAAAAGCAGCTTTGAATAGCTCCTTGTGTTACCAGCACGCAAAGAGACTTCAGAGTGGATCTCCCCACCGCTCTGCCAGGCAATTTAAGGGGACAGACCCTCTGCTAGGTGGAAGTACCAAAGGGGAAAAACTGTGATACAAGGGCTGACAGTAGAAAGCAGAGACAGACAAAGCAATTTGCTGGTAACAGTACTGAAACTGAAGTAAGATCTCATCATTCTTTTGTAGGTTTTGCTGCACGGCTAACTCACACATATCATTACCTGCAATGATGCTCAGACAGGACTGAATATTCATTTCTGCCAGTTCCCCTGATGCACTCCCCAGTAAAATAGCTCCTTGAGCAATTACCACTGGGAGAAAGATTCACAATATCATGGATTTTGTAAACAGGCCTGAAAGCTCACTTATTTTTGTAATCATCTTATACAACTACTATCAGCCATGACAGCATCCTTTCAGATTATAACATCCTGAGACATGCAGATAGGAAAGACTTGCCTAAGGCTACTCTTCTACCACCTGTAAAAATATTAATAAAAATACCTAAGCAAGGGCTTGACTTTATTGCTATAGATTAAATGAAAAGGCAATTTTGCAAGAAGTCTGGGCAGAAGGATTACATTGTTATTGATCTGGTTATTGACTGATCAGGTCAGCAGCAGGACCTATGTTCATGCTATACAGCGCAGCCATCTAGAGAAGATTTGCCCTCATAAGGCAGACTCACCTCCATGGTCTGCTTGTATCGCACAGACTACAGTGAGGCTGTGGACTGGCAGGGCTCCACCGCTACTGCAATACAACACTTAACAATGGACTAAGGCTGGATATTTTGGCTGCACTTTTTCAAGCTGCAGAAGGAAGCCCAGACGGGGGAATGGCCACATATGTGGTTCGCCTGAAGGAAAAAGTGCAGCGAAGCCCTGAACTTCTGCTTTGAAAAAAGGAAGAAAAAGCTGGGGCTTGCAGCATTTGGTGGTCCTTCCATTGCTGTGCATACGCCAGCTTTGCTTTCTCATTAGGCAGCAGCAGACACCCAGAACGCCTGCCTACTCCACTCTATGCACAGAAAATAGGCATGACACCAAAGCCAGCAAGCCGGGTCACATACCCAGCAGTAATTACAATGGAGAAAGAAAATAGCAGGGCAAAAGACAATACCCAGAATCAAGTGGTGGGATGCCAGAACTGCACACTTTTGTGTTTCGAAATACCCATGGAATCAGCTCTCTGTAACTGAGTCTGCAAGTTATCCCTTCAATCCACACTCATACTAGGACGCTTCTCTGATTTTGCTTGGGAATATGAGTGTCTTGCCAACAGTCACGTTCGGGATGTGCATCAGAAGCTTCCTAATGCACACAAGCATGCTGTTTCGCTAGCAGCAGGCCAGGATGTTATTGTTCTCATGGACTCATGCTGGCAAGAAGTCCCCCTCCACCCAAACCCACAAAAAAACTCTCAAAGTTAGAATCTCGTACTTCCCAGTTTTCAAATCCTTCCATCCTAGAGACATCACAGAACAATCGTCAGACTTGCACAAACTGCAGCATGGCGCTCTGTGGTCTGGTGGTCCCGTCCTTAGCTACATCTTGCTTGTGTTGGAACTCAAAATGCTTTCAGTGCCATTGGGTTTATGCTGCCCCCATTCCCCACTATTTAGGCAACTTTGGATGAACCAGGAAAACAAAACATAAAAGAGAAAAAGTAACTCTGAAGAAGCCTTTTCTAGGCTTACTGTAAATGCATCAAGAGACTGTGGAAACATTCAAATTAGGAATAACAGAAAAGTGTGGAGGTTTTACTTCAAAAGACTCCATTAGCCTCATCCAGAAGAAATAGTTTAGAATAGATTGTAAGTCTCACCCACAATTTATTTTAGAAAGCCTACTCTTAAAGCTGCCTCACTCTAGACGTGCAAAGATTTGAGCTCACAACTGAAGTCTCCAAGACCATTTAACAAAATGGTTTTTTTGGTGTACATAAAACATAAACCTTATACCTGTTGTGGCTGCATATCTTTATTGCACACATTAGGAGGCACCAGCCTGTCTTTGCTACTGAAAGGATGAGCGCCTCTCCTACAAACCAAGAGTCCAGGAAAGAGCCTTAAAAACAGAAACAGAAGAGAGCGTTTGAGAGCGAGCAGTGGCAGATAGCTCCAGGCTGAGGCCATTACTGAGGTGAAGATGATCCTTAGCCTATGCTTTCCATTTTTCTGACATTGCTTCATATTTTCAGTATCCCGGCCATAAAAATGTTCCTCTTGAGAGTAGCATGGGAGTGAGAACAAAGAGAGAGATGTCCTCCAATAGCATACACACAATAAGGAAATCCAAAGCAAAGGAGCTCAAATCCTATTACGTTACAGAGCCTGCAACATTATGCCACAGTTAACGTCACGTTATCTTGGCAGACACAAAAGACTTGCTTTAAACTTCAGCTGAACATGAAATACAGCTAAAAACTCAAGTTGATTAGTAAACTCCAAGTCACAGTTTGTGTCTCAACCACAGAGGAATCTGTCCACAGAACCTATGACCCTGTAACCTGACTGGTATAGGATATGAATGCAAACATATCAGCCAATGATTGAGTCCAACCTCCCATGCTTGCTAATAGGGATTTCTCGCTTAAACCATGATACACAAATGAATTCTATTCTTTTTAGGAAATCAGAGCAAAAATTATATCCAAGTGTTCAAAGAAATCACCTAAACGTGATGGCTGACAGTACAGTAACTGAAATCTTGAACACTGAGTGAGAACTACTCTTTTAAAATTGACTTCCTAGACAAGGTTAGTCCCGTGCTGATCTCAGCACAAGGAACCAAAGACACACTAGGAAGGCTGAATTCAGTTCTCTCCCTGCACAGCTTAAGCTAACATATAGTATCTTCCATCATCAAATCTGTTTAGCCTTCACAGACATAAACAATTCTCAAGGAATGTAAAGAATTAGACAGGGTCATTAATACAGGGCCTAGAAGCTCCAAATCTTCCATTCAACATTAGCTATAATTGTCAGAAAAGCGTGCAAGATAGAGGCTGCCAGATGCTTTAACCCAACATCTTATTTGTTCACAGCGTTTCAGGAAGAAATTTGCCCTTGTGATGCAAATGCAACGGTAAGTGGTCCTTCAGTCCAAAAGAACCACTAAATGATGGTAATTTTAATTATTGCTTGACTGTGACATCCCCAAATCTGTGGCACTCAAGCCTTTTTTGCTCAGAAACATCTGGCTTGTGGGTTACCTGAGGATTCTCTTTGCTACACTAAAGCTAACAGGAGCCTGAAAATTCCCACACTGGGGATTTTTATTTAAGAAAGACATATTCTGTGAGGAGAACTCCCACAGGTCAGAGGAAGCTGAGGTTCTTTTCAACTGTTGGCATTAAAAAAAAAAAAACCCAAAAAAACAAACCAAAAAAACCCCCCAAAAAACCCCACAAAGCACAGAGTATCCTTGTTTGAGAAAATAACCTTTAATGCCAAATCCCAGTTCTCAGAGAAGAACCCCTGGCACAGAGAAGGCCCCCTGCGACAAGCAGAGTAATAGGGGTTTCTCGGAAGAGAAATGCCTACAAAACTTGGGGGTGGGGAGGGAGAAGCTATTCAACTAGACGGACAACCCTGGCACGAGGACAAACATGTACAAACTTGCTGTAAGGAAATTTAAGACTGGCAAGACATTTTGGTTGCAGAAGGCTGGTAACTCTCAGAGCAGTGAGGTCACGGAACAGCCTCCTAAACAGCAGTGATGAGGGCAGGACAATGTAGTTGATTTAGAGGTACTGCTGGAAAATAAGTTATAGAGGTATCCCAGAACAGAGTTGGCTGCAAGAGAAAAAGGACTATTCTTATTTGAGACTGTAAGTGACTCAGCAAGTCCCTGATGGTCCCGTATTTTCTTTTAAAATAAAGATGACAAATTAAGGATCAGTCACCACTAAAAGAACAAACAAAACCAAAAAAACCTCATAAATGAAGCACCCAAGTCAGAGACCTGTGTCAAACACTACTGCCTGTAAGGAGGTTGGTTCTGCTCTGCTGCATGTTACAAACCATTCCATATACCTGCCAGGATGCTACCTCCACATGCATAGGAAGACGCATAGGGGAGCCAAATGTGTAGGCAGGGGAGTCCAAGAGTGCTCTATCAAGCAGCCTGCGCTCAGCTGTACCCTGGGCTGCCTTTCTGACTACACACAAGACATTCAAATCCCTGTCTTGGCACCCTCAAATAACAGGCACATAAATCCCTTATCAAGTGTTACTGGACAGTGTACAGGAAAGGTTTGTTAAACCTTAAGGGAATCTGGATACTTCAGTATGCCAGGGTATGGCTCCACCTTCTCTAAAACTAGTATTTTTAACTACTTTGCATACAATGCTAAATCAATAAAATGTTACGATCACATAAGTCTTCTAAGAAAACGTACCCTAGAATTTAATAAAGATGAAAAATAAGATCCTCTTGTCATTTTATTTCTCTAGACTAAATTGAATTGATCAAATTTCCTTTCTGCAGACCTTTTCACCCATCCAAGGAAAAGTTACGGGAAGGGCTATAACTCTTGCCTGTACAGCTCTATCCTTTAACACACCTCAGGGTGCTATATTTCTCGCTGACTAGGGAATATAAGACTGGAATCTTTTTCAGCTTTTCATGCAAATCTGTGAGGCACTGCCTGCACTACAAAATTTTGTTCAAGATGGTTTTGCTGCAGCCATTTCCTGGTTTCTTGCTTCCTTCAAATAAACTGATGAGTTCCACCTTGTAAATGACGGGGGCAGGAGGGGAAAGAGATCCAATCTTCTATGAATCTCTGTCTGTCCTCCTCCCACTGCCTTGTCCCTCATGTGAAGCTTTCCCAACCCTCCCTGAAGACTACTGGTTGAGGAGTCCTCTTTCTCGTAGGGTGGCCTGGCTGAAGATCAGAGCTTACCCTGGTGAGCAGAGCAGAAAGCAGAAAAAGAGACTTTTCTCAAACTGCAGAAGAGGCATGATTTGTTTGCTTGCTGCCTCTTCAAACTCTGGGTGGGAGGCACTGGCAAACAGAAGCACACTTGGGCTGCTGCAGGACTCCCACTGGTGTGCTGAAGCAATACTACGCAGGCAGAGAAACAATGGAGTCTTAATTACTGAAGCTGTGCAAACAAAACAAGGACTGGAGTTTGAGAGCATGACTGATAAGCAGCTAGATAACAGACTGATGAACAGACCATCTGTAGTCTGTTAAAGAGCTAACCAAGGTCCATACCAAATACGCCCAACGTACTACGTGCAGGCTGAAAAGCGTCCAAATACGGTATTCAAAAATGTACAACACAAACAGAACATAGTCACAGCTAAAGACTGGAGCTTCACATATACGTGGAGTAACCAATTCAGAAGTGCACAGCAGCAAGTGATAGCTTATAGGAAGAAATATAAAGAAACACTAGATAAGGAACTGATAATATACATATAATAGAAAGTCAAAGCTTAGATTTGGGCCACTGCACTGAAGAGTTTCACTATGTACCATTTGGCCAAGAGCACAGAGTTATCTTTCTATCCACCATGCCACCTGGAATAGGAAATCTGTGTTACGCTGAGCTTTGGAGGTGCACAAGGCTAAATAAACCACGGTCCCCACGACTTTAGCCAGTAGGCGATAGACATCACTCTGCCATTTCAACAACAAACAGGGACAGAAGTAAGCAGGAGAGCCAGACAGACAAAGAAGTGGCCACTACAGATTTAATGTCTGTAGTCTAATGTCACCTTTCTGCCCCCACTAGTGTGAAAGCAGTAGGCAGTGAGATGACAGAATTGTGAACAAACTTCATTTCTATTTAGAATTTCCCTTGTTGCAATTGAACCTGCAAACTTACACAGATATTATTCTGAAACACAGGTGAAGAGATCTTCTTTCTGCCCCATCGGTATGTATGGTAAACAGCCCAGCTCTGGTAATAGACGAAAAATCCCTCTAAGCATCTTTAGGCTAGTCCTGTGAAACAGCTTCTTGCTTCCCTTCCTGTCTCAGGAGAATCATTACCTATTTGCCAAGATCATCCTCTTATGTCAATGGACTCACAATTCGGAAGTTGTGGGATTTTTTTTTTTTTGGTAGAAAAGATTACTATCTCTGAGATAACACATCAGCTCTTTAGGTGAAATTATGAATGCAAAGGCAGATTTTGATCAATATCTGAACAGCATAGCTGGCAAAAATGTAACGGTGTTGCAGTTTCTGTTCAGCCTGGCTTTGGAATTCAACACTCAGAAGGTAGGAAATGCAAGTTAACTCGTTGCTTACTATGGCATTGCATCTGTCTTCTCACTTCTCCAAAACAGTCTTCCACTGGTGCTCAGAAGAAGGGTGTAGCAGCCACATATCACACCACGAAAGCCTCTCTTTGAGAAAGATTGACGTCTCTCTGGTTCAAACAATCTCTTTCATACAGAGAATAGATTGGAAAAGCAGTGGTATACAAATATCATACTATAGCTTTCTAGCAACAGGCCAGCAAGGAACATGGGACTTCCCAATTGAAAGATATCCAGCTACAAAGAGCCGTACAAGAGGATGCGAGCCATAGCCCACTACACATCCGCCAGCAGTTAGTAGATTACTTCATGGAGATAACACAAAACTGCACTTCTGGCACTATCTTCTCCTTCAGCAACCTTTTGTCATCAAAAAAATTACAGAGTGAAATTACAGAACAAAACTCCATCATCATGTTACTTTAGCTACGAGCAGACAACAAATCAGGTGATGCAATGAAGTAAACCATCACCTCTCCCCAGTGAAGTTGGAGAAATCAGGCTGGATCTGGAGACAGTGAAACACTGTTAAGGCATCTGTAGCTTAAGTAAGTTTCACAAGAGAAAAAACATCAGAGTTCAGCAGATTTATAGAACTGGGACAGTATTTATTTTTACAGAGATGCTACTACCAGTAACTTCTTGTCCATCCTTTCAGTTTCCACACTATGGCCAACACCACCTTCAGGACAGAACTGAATCACACAGTTGACTGATTAAGAGCCCTCAAACCAAGTCAAAAGGGCACTGTCGGGCTGAACTCTCCTCTTGAAAAAGGATGAGATAAACAACTCTAAAATTAAAAGAAAAGGGAGAGATTCACTGTAACAGACAGGTAGTCAAATGAGATGTGACACATCATCCCTAGAGGGAGGGAAACTGGCAGCCTGGATGGCTTTTCTTCGTGACAACCCCAGGATATACGACTACCTCGGCAGAGAATAGAAAGAGGCACTATACTTGCCTGTATCACTGCAGCCCAATTTGATTAGCAGTCTGCTAAAGAGCTAAGTTTCATAATTAATAGTGATGCAAGGAGGCCAACAGCACAACAGAAAAGGATTTGCAGTGTTCTTCCAGAACTAGCTGACTAATCCACTTTGGGGATCATTTTAATGAACATTTCTGGCTTCCAAACAGTTTTTGAAAGTATGAGAGGCAGCAAGGAAAATATTTGGTATTCATTTCTGCCTGCTGACCAACCTGCTCTTTCAGTTTGTTTGCCAACCTGCTATCAGATTAAGCATCTTATTTGCACAAAATGTTCATGTCAATTACAGACGAGCTATTAAATTGTTCCCTCTGGACATCTTGGATACCACCGTCTAGGGGAAGAGAAAATAAGTTTGATTCACAAATGTTTCACAAGGATTATAATTTATCTCCCCACTAGCCATTGCACTGATATGCTATGTCAGGTATTATCCTATTCTTGCCAAAACTAACAGATTTTGGATTGGATCCATAATTCAGGAAGCAAAGGTATGCCAGTATCAAAACAGTAAACCAAGGTCTGACTTGCTCATATAGCATAACGATCCTTGATTAGTTGAGGAAGAAATGTAATCCAGCTGCCTAGTGCCAGACCACGTCCAGCTCCCCATTTCAGATGATGAATTCCAGGGTGAGGTATCTCTGACTTGTTAAAAGAACAAAGCCTGAATTCAGCTGCCTGGCACAGGGCTTGTCCTCACGTTATGACTTGCCACGCAACTACTAACACCTCAAATAAAGTTTCCTGTTCCTTTTTTTTTTTTTAAATAGACACAGGAATAATGTTCAAATAGACATAAGAAAAAAGCTCTTAGGAGTCCCAACCTTCATAGCTGTTTTCACGAGGCAAGATTTTACCTTGTCTTGTAGAGTTTGACATCATCTCTTGTTTTAATGCCTTTTTGTTTTCTTTTTTCCTCTTTCTTTTTTAAGATATCAGATGCTCAAATTTGACTGAAAGGCTGTGAACAAGTTTTCAGATTTATGTCAGGAGACTTGTTGTTCCCTAATAAAACAATCAGCACACAGGTATTCCAAAACAGAAGGGGGACACTTCTCCTCCCCACGCCATCAACTGTGGTATAGTCTTTCAAAGAGATTCTGGACTGTATACTGCTGGAGTGACACAAAGAAATGTCATGAAGCCAGCATAAGCAATGATGTAGAACAACTTCTAATTGCCAGTTATTCCTACGCACGCATCACCTGGCAAAAGAGATCAACTGGAATAGCATTTCACTCTCATGATGTGAAGAATTTCACCTATTACTGAAGAGGTCTGCTGGTGTGATGCAGATGAAGGTGTGGGAGCGCAGCCACAAGAATACTTGCTTGAAAAAGTTTAAATTGTTAACCTCAAAGGCAGCCCAAAAGTGAATTTTTGTACTAAGGTCAGCACAGCAAACTACAGAATCATGGCCAACGTGTGGAAATGAGCTAGTGAAGTTGGTCTGTTCTCCAGTGGAAAGAAAGAGTCAGTTTTGATTCCAGACCCTTCCCATCTTTAGCCTGTATAGACAACAGAACATTTCCTATTCCCACCCTCAGACTTATTAACATGCTGCAGTGGGTCAGACACCACTTTCAAAACAGTGGATTTGTTTGAAGTAGAGCAGAGGCATCATTGCTAACAGTGTCACAGCAGCCGTTTGCACAAGCATGACTTCCCTTTACTAACACTACTACGAAATGGAAAAGCTGTTCTTTTCCAGGGAAGCAAAACAAAAAGCCAGCCTAGTTCAAAAGTCTCCTCCTGAGCTGTTCCCCTCAGACTTCCCTTTTCTGCAGTACTAATTAGCACGCTCAGCCTGAAGGTCTGTCCCAAAGGAAGCTCATACTCCACAAACTCCCTGTAGCATCTGACATGCAAACAAGGGATGTGCAGTCAGCTTCTGGAACCATGTTATTAGTGATGTGTGCAGGAAAAACACTGGACTTACTGGCTTAGGCTGATTCTGCTGGGGATGGAGAGAAGGAGATATATACACACACTCTTTACCAAAAGCAGCAGTAAATCTGCCTGTTCAGAATCCAGTCTCCAACTGGGATTGCTCATGGTGTTCGTGACAACTGTGAGCGGAAGCGCTTACACTGCTAGAAGGATGACCTTGCTGAAAGATAGATACCAGACCCAAGCCTGGTTTTGCAGAACAGGCCCTCTGGAAATCTGTATGTGCTGCTTCAGTAGTCACTAAGAAATCCAGTACTCAAAGTTCACAAATATCTGTGCAGACCTGCAAGTTTTTCCCCAGCAACCTCTCTTACAAGACAAACCAAAGTGATTTTAGCCCCAGTGTTTCTAAGAACTCTGTTTTAGCTGAAAGTCTGCACTGGTTTCAACAGCCTACAACAGCTACCCGAAATCTCTGTTTTGCGAGACCCCGCTCACTATTTTAGTTACCACTGACAACACATTGTATGCATCAAGCTCGCTTTCTTTCTAGTAAGAGAGAATTTGCAAGGAAGGACATTGTCCTTGCTTTACCAGAGGCTATGATATTAATGGATATTTGGCCAAGACTTGGTGATTAAGTAGTATGTCTGTGAAACTGGTTTAAATTATTGCAACTCAAAAACACTTCACTGATTAACAGCCTAATCAATTTGACTAGATCTGTGGTCAGAAGCACACATTACTTGTGACTAAAAACAGTAAAAGTGCTCATAGGTAAGGGATGGGAGCTATAAAACTCATGCATCATGTTAATAGACTTGATAAATTAAAGTCAACAATGCCATTTAGCAAAAAGTCTCAGTCACCAAGACACAAACAAACCACCAGAAAACGACACAAACACTCCAAATTACCTTTTTTTTTTAAGGCAAGATACAAGTTTATATTTAAGACAATAAAACCCTTCAGTCACCTTTACCACTGGATTTCCTACCCTGTGTTGTCTTTTTGCTCAAAAGAAGGACACTAGCATCATGTAAAAGATGTCTGTGCATCTTTCTAGACTGTGCTCTGTGGAACAGAGCTGTCATCTCCGCATTTTATAACACTTGGCAGCAAACCCACATTCCTTGTGCATCACAGACTTCCCCTCAGGCCATCAAGTGTATTGGATATGGACAGCACAGGGTTAGGGCTTCCAATTATAAACCCACAGCTACTCGCACTTTCTGCAGATGAGAGATGCAGATCCCACGATAGGCATATATACTAAACGTGTACAGGATATACCAGTTCTGCATACCTACAGTATCAGGGGACCCTCACTGTTTCAGTAAGATTTTTGACCCATTTTTCCCTGTGAAATCATGACCTACATTCTATGTGTAATTTCCAGAGTAATAAAAATACCTCAAAACCTCAATATAAATCTTTCTGGGCTCTAATTCTGTACCTTACAGTCACCTCATCTGGTAAATTCAAAGGAAAATACACTAAGCAGCAGTGTAAACTTGTACTGCACTTGCTGACCAGCTTGGAGCAGAAGGCACAGAAGGTGCCTGGGTTTAGACATGCAGTGTTGAACTTGGGTTCAAATGCACTTCTCTCAAGAAACTCTCTAGAAGAACCACCAGCCACCCAGAACAGGATTAAGACATTCTGGCCGCAGATCAACATTGTAGATTGAAACTGTCAAAGAGAAGAGCCCAAGGCACACATTCTAAAAAAATAAAGGAATAAATGACTCAAGACGTAAATTATAATCTCATGGAAAATACTATAGTAAAAGGCTGCTCCCCAGAATTAATGGCACCATTAAATAACATGCCTACTAAGCAAAGACTGATCAGACAATGTATTTTCCTTCAGCGCATCTGAAACTCACCAATGAATTGGTGTTGGCAAATGGGCTCAAACATGGTCAACTAGCCAGCTTTCCATAGGAAAAAAGCCAGTTGTTCTGATGGCACAAAGCAACATAACTAAGCATTTACAGAATGCTCAGAAAATAAGATATGGCTGTAAATACCATAATTCTCCCTCCTCCCTTTTTGCTTCACCAAAAATCAAGGCAGGGGGCAGGGAGGGGGAACAGTAGTAGAGAAGGGGTCACAATGTAGTTCTATCATCTTCTCCCTCATTACTTAAAGAGATCGAGTATGATTCTTGAAGGCTTCAGGAATTACTGCAGGAGTCACAACCCAGCTTACAATGGCTGGTTGTTTTCTTTCTGAAACACACATTGCAGTGCATCTACAGATTTTAAAACAAAAATTCTGATTCTACCCCAGAACTGCAGTAGAAGTGCCATAAATCTGAGAATATCTTGGTTATATTATATCGCCAACACTGCTTTCACTCTCTGGGTATTTCCCAAGGTATGGGAACAGATTTTGGTAGTTTCAGACCATACATAGGCACACGTCATCATCCACCTCTAGTGATCCTGAGATTAGTTTGCAATGCACCCTCTTACTCTCAAGTTCTCCAGATAACTTTTTTCCCAGCACTAATCCAGAAATAGCAAGTGGTTTCTAGGTGGCTGGCGAATGAAAGGGCCAAAGAACTGTGGGAATTTCAGATAGAGCTTGTCTCTGGCTATTAGACAGTGAAAGAAGCTGGCTGAGAAGCCAAAAAGAGGTCAGCTAAAAAAAGAGGTATTCCTCACTCCATTATGCAAACTGAATTTATTCATGTAGAAAAATCTCTGAAAAAAAACTTTCCTAGCAGGGCTGCTGTTGCCTATTGCTACAGCCAATTCTTCTGGGTCTGAACTCTGACCACTGGGAATTTCATTCTGCTTCACAATAAAACCATGAATAATCTGTGCCACTGAATAGTCTGTTCTTCAGCAAACACTCATGCTACTTCACTTTTTCTTTCTCTCCTTTCTTAAAAAAAACGGTCATGCCTACCTCTTTCATCAGAGATTCCTTTCTTTCTCTTTCAGAAATCAAAACCTGAATACCAAAAAATAAGAGAGGGTGAATCTGGATGCAAAGGAAAAAGACAAGACAGGAAACAGAGGCAACAAGCTGCTGCCTAGCTGTGGGCACAGGGAAGTCATACAGAACACTAAGAACTAAAAGGAATTAGTTCATGTTCCTGCTGTGATCACCTCACTTCAAGGTTAGCAAGGGCATGTCCCCAAATAGCACCTTCAGCTCTGATGGGAAGTAAGCACTTGAGAAACATTAGTAGGCTGCCAAACCCTTTAAAGTATTCATCATGTTTGGAGAGCAGGTGGAGCAAAGGCAGAGGCAGTCCGAGCTGTCTACAGGAGCTCACAGTTCTTTAGTCCTATTTAGGAAGGAACCTCTTGGGATGAATTGATGAGCCTACTCCAGAGCCTGACAACAAGAAACCCCCATTTGTGTTTATCATGATGGGGACACTTGTTCCTGTGGATAGGGCTGAGATAATGAGCGAGCTCTGCATAACATGGCTAAATAAAGTTTTCTTATCTACCTGAAAAGCTGACCCAACTGAGCTCTTCCATAAATGGTACCAGACCTAACCCTGTGACCCTACAGTAGTCACAGAGAACAAAACCCCCTGCTCTTGCTCTTCCTGCAAGAGCTGCATCCTTGTAGCTCAATTATTTAAAGCCTTGAGTTGCATTTAAATTAAGAGTGGAAGTATCATCATAAAGTAGGAATCATTCTTATTGAAAGGTCTGGTAAGCACATTTGATCAGACCTATCTTTTTTAATTAAAAGGTAATATTCTCCCTTCCTGTTAATTTTACAGACCTAACACAACCATGGGAAGGTGGTATGTTGCTGATTAATAAGTATTACACACCAAGAAATCCACTAATGTCTTCAACTGATTATCACATTCCAAATCTTTAGTGTCACTTCAAACACTGGAGGTGTCTTTTTTAAATCATGTTTTGAAACCTGGCTACAAAATCACAATTACAAGCACTGAGTTCCCCCAATCTTAATTCAGGTCAGGTTTCTGTTAATTTTGGTCAGTGGTAACACTATAATGCCCTGATATATCAGAAGTTTTACAGTTATGCTCTGTGATTGTAAAATGCATTCACCTTAAGGTAGCATACTAACCTAAAATTGAGTGTAGTGCTTTCTTCTTCCAGTTAGCTGTCACTGTCAGGAATAAAAAAACCTAGGTGGTCACTGACCAAAGACAGCAAGACATTGTCATCTATCTGAAACATGGCACTAAGAGGTGTTTGAGGCATAAAGATAGAGAGTTTTGGGTAAAATAAAAACAGGAGAATCTTGTCTTTTTATTGAAAGACATTTGAGTTTGGAACCAACCTTCAACTTACTGTGGTGATGTGTTCTGCACAAGTGAAATCTAACTGCACATATCGCTGCTCCCACTGAAGTCGACCAGAGGCAAGAACAGATGGGAGCAGGACAGAACCTGGAACAATTTTTGTGCAATCCAAGCAAACCTACCAAATAACCAAAACCAAAAATGCCAAAGAGTTTACACAGCTTGTCCAATTTCTAAATTTAAAGCAACTCCCTCTGCAATGTACAAACTGGGTCCTGAACTGCTCATGTTCTTGTGCCCTTACGCTTCACAGGTCACAGTACAACAACATGTAAGAAAAAATTTAGTGCTTTCCTAGCGAACAGTTTCTTCAAAGGAGTGGGGAAAGCAGAAGTGGCGTTTGTCACCATGGGTTACATGGGGTTTGTATGCAGTAATAAAATTCCCTCAAAGTAAGAGCCTTAGATTTATAACATACCTCCTGAAACCTTTGAACAATGCATTTGGTCCGTAGTATTTTCTCAAAAGTATTCATTTAGTTCAGGCTTAGGGCTAGCTAATTAATTTTTACTTCATTATAGTTATTTCTTCCCAAATATACTTTGCATGAAGATTCCCAGGCTCCTCATTTTTCAAAGCCAAGTAGTAAATTAGCTTCCCAGGTGCCACAGTGATTAACTCTGCTTTCTGCAACTGTTGCAGCCGAAGTTCTGGAGGTCTGCCTGCCATAACATCTGGACAGAAAGAGCTGAATAGTTTCCTTCCATTACTGAAAACTGGAGCGATAAGATATCCCGCTGGGTTTCCTCCTCCTATAAATTATGCCTGTCTCTAGATCGACCCTCTGGATTTTTCTTTCATTGTTAGTATAACCAAATTCCATAGCACTAAGGAAAATAGTATGGCTCAACTCAGAACATAAATAAGTCTCAGAAAATGAACAAACTGAGCAAGTACATCTTTGTTTCTAAAGTAAACATTAATAAAATAGAAAAAAAAAGCAGTCACACTGGCTTAGGAGGCTAATGCTTTCAGCTGCTTTCCTCTCTGCTATGGGTTTAGGAATCATAGACCTTTTCGGTATTCCATTTTAGGTGTCAAGCTAAGATTTTAGAGATGCTCTAAATTCAGCTCCTCCAATAAAAGTCATTACCATTAAACACTCCTATTCCTCTGAAAGCATAACTGCAAGAGTTTAGCTGGCATCTGTAAAAAGAGGCACCAAAGATTGTCATTCTTGGTTAGACAAAAATCCCATTTGCAACAGAAGTCCTGGTGCCCATTTAAGAATGACAGAGTGCCCTTTAGAAGGGCTTTCTATCTGTCCCTCTCTCATCCCAGGGCTAAGCCTAGGCAGCCCATCAAAGTGAGAGTATGAACACAAACAGGTGTTCCTTTGTCTCCCAGAAGGGATGTCCATATGTGGTGAGTATACTCAGAAGCCAAGGCATTCCAGATGTTCTCAAAGATGAAATAGATTTCACTCCATGGGTCCACTAAGCAATTACAGTCCTGCTTCTGTTCACGGTAAGTGTCACAGGAAAGGTTACACGAACTTAGGTGGACTTACATGTCCCACCAACCAAGGTCACACAACTAGTCAGAGTGACAGAACCTCCTTCCAGTGCAGACTAAACCCAACACAGAGATCCACCACCCTACCGAGAGCACCTGAAGTCTTTTGATTATAGGTCTCCAGATAGCACAGAACTTCTGGAAGCCCATGCACGGAAAATAATAGTGTCTTCAATGCCTTTCAGCATTAACGACCAGGACCTCAGCTTTAGAACATACAGTAACTAATTCTGCTAAACTACAGATCAGAACACAGAAGTAAACGGGGATTAGGGCCCGGATTCATCCTACTTAATTCCACTCAAGTTGCCGTGCTCTGAGTTTCTAAGCTATCTAGCTCAATGCCTTCATGAATGGCCAGCTGCCAGAAAATACCAGAGGATTTTCCATGGTAAGCGGTGGTCTTTGTGATCTAGCTAAAGTACAAGTGAGACACCCATCCACTGGCTCGTGGCTCCATGGGCTGAACTATGTCCTTCCTCTGGCAAGTGTTCCAACATGAAAAGCTAACGAGTAGCTAATTCCTCGATTTGTAAGGGCTAATTGGCAACCTTGAGGAAAGTACATTAAACATAACATTAAAAGCCTTCACTTTTCAGACACAGAAAAGCCCCAAAACAAAACCCAGTATTTTTCACTACCTCACAGTCTCTGCTGCTGGAGAGAGAATGTACAAAATTTGGCAGTCCAGCACAGGAATATGAGACACATGGGCAGAACTGAATTCCTGGGGCATCAATCTATCTCCTGCTATCACTAATAAGTCTCCAGTGATTTCACCCATAAATTGATGCTTCATTTTAGAAATGAGTTACAGTCTTTGTCTGACATCAAAACACAGCATCAATATAAATAAAGCACAGTCCTCCTCAGGAACTTACAGCTGTGTATGCTAGCTTCTGTATTTATTGCCTCATCAAATGTAAAAATGTATCTGAAATGGATACCGACCACTCCTTGAATTCCTTTCTGCATGAGCAATGCCAGAGGTTAAATGCCTCTGCCTGTGAGTCTGTACGAGGGGATACAACCATCTATGCCAGCCTGACAGTAAGCATATCCACTCTTAACCTGAGGCACAAGATATTCACCAGAAAGGTCCACTGATGGAGAGATATTCCAATCTTAGTCACAAAACCGATGCTGTATTACACAAATCTCATGCTTGTCTTGTTTTGTCCTTACTTTATGCAGTCTCCCAAGCAACAACTGTCACAAAGCAGAGATAAGATTATTTTAAGTCATAAATTAGTATTAACTGCAAATGAGCTGACTGACCGTCAAGTCTATGTATTACAAAATTCTTCACTGGATGCAGACCAAAGCTATGCTACAGTCATAGACTAATTAATATTGCAGAGCACTTTTCTCTCTACTGCTAAGTGCTCTATGTGCAACTTTTCTTCTGCATGTTTGCCTCTTTTTTTACATTCCAATTAAGAGCTTCCTCTGCCCTTAACCAATTAACTCATGCCTATTTGCATTATTATAACAGTGAGAGGTTGCCCACTGTAAAGCATTGGTATTTCCTGTTGATGCCACAGAAAGTCTTCACTTCTGTGCACTCAAATGTGGTTACTTCATTGTTCTGATACCTCATGCTAGTTACTTGTTCACAGAGCGAGTCACCAATTTCAAATGCATTTCCTTGAAGGCCAGCAATAGGAGATCCATACATCAAACAACTAAATGGATTTTATTTCATGTGGTTATAAGTCTATGTAAAGGAAAAGCCATTAAAATGAGATTCGAAGTGTAATGTCAAAGACTGGCATGAATAGTTTTATGCAAAGTATTATTGCATAGAGAAGAAAATGAGTACACATAAAAGAGACACTCCCAACTTATGTCGTATGTATCACAATTGCTACTTATCTACAACTGTATTCAGCTACTGAAGGAGGAAAACTGATTTCATCAGTCATAAGAAGAGCTAATCACAGAATCACCGTCCAGAGCATGAGGATCTCAGAATGCAAATGAGACACTTGATGTGAAAATGACTATTTTAGATAGCTTTAAGAGTTGAGCAGAGCAAGACTTAGTGAGTCAGAGCTAACTTCTCAGGCAAATTAGCTGTTAATTTTCCATGTCACTTTATATTATTGAACTGTTTTGGAAACTTTCTCTTTCCTTAAGACAGCATCTTCTCACCTGCATACTGTTCTTTCTTGCAGGAGGTAGTTTCAGTTCATGGCAATACGAGCAGAATAAGACCCACTGGTAAGCCTAAATTTTAATTTTAGGCACACTTCTAAGATTTAGTTTTGGAAAAGTAAAAACTAATTGAAGTCAGCTAGCAATAGTTACAGGTTACTCTGAAAGTTGTAAAACACAAGGATTGGATCCACTTTCAGCACACAACACCTCTGTACTGCCAAAGGTCTGATGCCCTCCAGACAGCAAACCTCCATTCTACCCTCTTGTTTATGTAGACCTAAAACTGAAGAAGCTACAAACCTGCGACAGTAGAGGATACAACCTAGTGCTGTTTACAGCAGTAGAGGCCAGTGGCACAGTGTTGAAAGGCAACTGAGTCAAACTCCTGCAGTAAAGCCATAGGTTTATTACAGGATAACCTATAAAGAGTTTAAGGTGCCTCCAACAGAGGTGGAGGTGTCTGGAGAACAGAGAGAATAGATATGTATGTCAAAAGCTTTCATGGAGCCCAAGTAACATTCAAGGATCACATACCCTCAACTAATCAAACCAAAATGACAGGTTGTATTAGGAGCACAAGAGGTTGGTGTTCAGCAATGGGAAAGTGATAATAAAGAAAGTTTGGGAGAAGAGCGCTGATTGAAGCTGGTCATATATGGATGTCAGGAAAAGGAAATCAGCATGTCTGAAGAGAACTGAAGATGGATCCACAGTAACTGTAGGAACCTGTGACTCCACAGTAGGCAGATGGTGAGTGACTGTGCAAGCAGAAGAGGTAGGAACACAAATAAAGTAGACCCTATGGATAGCATAGGGGAGAACATGACACTGATAGAGATCCAGGACGTGTTACTCACAAATGCTAAGGACAGCCACGAGGTCACCCACCTGAAAATATCAATATATTCAGTTATTTCTATTACCATCTTCTGCACATTTAACTTGTCAATCAGAAGTACCTAACCAGCCACCAAATCCCATTTCCTCACTGATGTCACAAAAGTCACAGGCTCTACAGAACATATTAATTACTCAGAAGCCAGGAGGCAGGGAGGTGACACCAAAACAAGACACTAAAACACTTGGCTGTTTTAACTGTAACTAGTTGCCTATGTGAATCTGATTACAAATCTTTACATTGCTTCTCCTGCACAGGCCTCCCAACCCTTAAATTCTGGCTGGTAAAAGTGTTTCTGAACTCAATGCCTACCATAACTGCAGCCTTCAAACACATGCAAACTGGGTACACCAGATAACAGGGTGAAAACACTGTCTGTGTGAAACTGGTGAGAGTTGCAAGGTGTAACTGAGCAGGTTTTGGCTGGGTAAGGTAGGTTATGTGTCAAATGCCTCATGCTGCTAAATAATAGAGTTGGACTTTCTGTATTAGCCAAGTTGGCATCCTACAGTAGGGATGATGACATTTTTGCATTTGGCATTTTCTGCTTCTGCACTATATCAAATTTTCCACTGCAGCATCAGGAGAGATTTCTGCCTACTTCTGCTGAAAGAAGGCAGATAAGGACAGCAGTTCTATACCTTTGTTATCTTTATAAAAAGGTTAGTTTGCAAACTGCCTTCATTTTCCACCATAACAAATGTAAAGCTCAACAGAACACACGTCCAAGTTCACGGTGATTTCTTCACCTTTTCTGCTATGCTACCAAAGCAGTGAGCATACTTACAATAGTTGCTTGACATTTGCCTCAGAGGTGGTCCCAATCAGAAAAAGAAAACAAGAGTGTTCTATATTGCCATTGCGAGACACAAAAAGTTCACCACAGACATGAACTGAAAGCAGCCAATTGTCCCTCCTTCCCTGGGTGAGGTTCCTTGATCTGGAAAGACCTTCATAAGGTTAGGAATATCTGCAAAAGTCCCTTTGCTCCAAGAAAATGTATATAAAAATGGCTTTTTAAAGGAAAATATTTCTTCTTAAGGTCTTCCCCAATATGTAACATAAAAAGCTGCCTGGGAACTTGTTCTGATTATACTTCGTATTTCGTTCATTCCATTATTCAACCATCACCACATCCTGCAGACAAAAGCCATCCAAGGCTCTCATCAGCTGTGCCCAGGGCAGCCATATAGATGCGCTGTCACTAATCAAGAGAACTATCTTCCTAGAAAGGAGTAGGAGAAACTAAGATGCACTTTATTTAATAATAAATGGTATCTAATAATAAATAGATAATGACATCTAATAATAAATATTGACCATCTTTTATTTCACTTGGCATGACAATTAAGGGCCAAGTTTACAGAATATTTTTCAGTATTTGGCTTTGTCAAAGATAAACAGTCAGTTCCAGGTTGCTGCTGTTAATGCTTCTTTTTGGAACACCAGCAATAGTATGGGTTCCGTAACCCTAATCTGCCAGTATTTACAGGGTGACTCCTTTGTGCTAGGGCCACGGAACCCTGAAGGAAGCAGAAGCTTTCTCAGGCAGAACAGCTGGCACAGATATAAGCAGATAAAAAATTATGTTCTTAATCTTGCAAATTTCTATACAAACTGAAAACCCTTCCAATCTGGTTCCCTTCATATACACACACGCAATAAAAGCACCAGGAACAGACTATTGCATCAAAACCTTAAGCAAAAAAATTAAGCTTTTATTTTTTTTTAATCAAATATGCAATGCAAGGTTCAAAAACTTAGGTTTTGGGAAGCTCTAACTACAGATACCCCTCTAATACGGATTGCTCGCTATGACATAATCTGGAAAGTTGATTAATGAATAAGTATTCCTGAAATCTGAAAAGATTAAATCCATTAAAGGACTTAAAAGTGGTTGGGAGCACAGCAGGGGTGGATTCTGTACAAGTCCTGCCCTACCTTCTCACAGAGGGGATCTGGAGTGCATGGAACATTTGTCATGCAGGGACAGGAACTACCTTTACTTGCATTCTGCCCAGTCTGCAGGGGCCATCGTGGTGAGTGAAGATTTTTGACATGGAAGCAGAAAAGGCCATCCTTATCTGCAGTCTGGCTGTGATGATTTTTGGATCATTGTGGGTACATAACCAGACTGCATTAGAAACAGCATGGCTTTTACTAAGCATGTACCAGCCTCCATTTGCATGTTTAACAGAGGAAAACAAAACAAAACAAAAACCCACCAAAGCCACACATATCTGATTAAAAGCACTGAAATATGCTCCCACCATGTTCAAGATGCACAGGAAGGGGGAGGAACTCCTCCCACAGACCCAGGCACTAGAGGAAAGAACCCTGCAGAGCTCAGTTTTGAGTCGCAGGATGCAGCTTCCTTCACTGCTTCTGAAGTTTCTTATCTTCCGACTCCTCGGCACGAAGCTGAGAAGCTCCCTGTAACAACAGGCTGTGAAAACACTGACATGAGGCAAATAGATCCAGCATTCATTCTTCTACTCCCTTCCCACAGCTGATGACCTGACTTGGGGGAAGCGCAGGGTGGCCTGGCAGCAGAAAGCACCCTAGGCATGAAATCTGCCAGAATTATTAACTTCTACCCTCTAAGTTCACCTTCATTAACTCTTCAATATTATTCTTTTCCATGTGTTCAGGAGGAAATATCTGGCTGCAGTCCCTGACATTTCCAGCTACAATGTTCAAACAGAGAGCACAAAGGATAAGTGGTTTTTCCACCATTGTCAGAAGAGTAGGCGCATTTTCTCTTTGTAGGAACACGCAAGATCTCACACAAACTAGAAATACGGGGTAAGAAGGACGAAGCAGAGATGTTACTGCTCTGCAATGGTGCTAATCAGTAGCATACTGGCTATGTAGGAGGCAGTTATCGTAACTGGGGATCCTATCTCGTGCGATGTTCAGTAATGCTCTGTGTTAAAGTCCAAATGTTGGGTATTGTTCTACATAATTCCTTCAATACTGGCTCAAAACAACCAATTCAACAGCTGTATGCCTTCCAACTGGAGCTAAGAAGCTGAAGAACAAATATTATGAATGCCTGAGTGCTGAGAACAGGCCTCTTCCTTTCTCACCCGCCATCCTTCTGATCCTTCTGTACAGAACAAAGATGCTCTGCTATGGATGTGTCAATACAACCATTTCCATGACAACAGCATAGGATGTGCCAAATATAGACATTTGACTTCAACAAACACAGAGGGGAGAGACACGTGACTAGAGGGCATTCCGCTGCACTGCGTTTAAACCCAGTTCCTTGCTTATGGCCATGGGCAAACACTCAGAGATGAACTAATGGTGTCCCTTTGAGATACTAGTGCTCTCAGTTGTTGATCACCACATTTCTGCCACCCATGCTCTCTCCTGCTGCAGAAGGGAGGGAACCAGCTGCCTAGCTTCACCCTAAGGTCTCCAGTACCAACTCAAACAGCTGAGAATTAACTGCTGATGAAGGAAGGTTTAAATTTAGTTTCCCACCCTCACTTTGAAAGAGCTGAAACTTATACACTCATTTCATTTTACCGGCTCTGCTTTGAAGGTAGAAGACTCTGACAGAAGCAAAGAACAGACAACTTCTTAAGTCACATCAGAAGGACTCACCAGCATTTTCCTCCTTCTCATAGCCAAGTAAGGTTGACGCAGCAGTAAGGCCCTGCAGAGTACCACAAACAGCATCACCCATTGAAGAAACCCTGTTACAGTGCAGGACCTCACCTGAGGCCCTCATTGCCAGCTGCTGCCTTAGCATAATACACTGCATGTTATAAGACAAAACATGAGCACCTTGCTCTTCTTGCTGTACTGCAAGTCCCTCAGTAGTAAATACCATTCCAGCACAACTAGAGCTACACAATGTGTGAATTGCTTGGGCTTTTAACATCAATCCATTTAAAATAGTGAATGGGTACATACAGCTACTGTTAAACTCTGAAAATCCACTAAGACACTCCCAGTCACGTGGCTCTCAGATCCTGGATCAGTGCTACACAGGGAGCCAGGAAATTCCAACCTGCAGCAGAGTCAGAGCCCTTGTAGGGTACTTGAAGCATTGTTTTTGGTCTATGGCCCAGCTCTTTTGATTATCTTACAGACAGTGCTTAGCAACCCACACAAGCTTGTCCTTGTATTTAGGCTTTGTAGGAGAGGAAAGCAGAGCAGGAATGAAGGTAATGAGCCTGCCTGCCACAGAGAGCACATAGTAATTGCCAAAACCCCTTTCTCCCCCATCATTCCTATTCCTTCCAGAGTCTGTCGGGAGAACCTCCCAAAGTCTTGCCGCTTCAGGTGCTTTGACAAGAAGCTTGCAGTCTGGATCAGTGTTTACAGGAGAAAGCCATGTTTTAACTGCAGTGCTTTAAGCTGCATACGAACAACTGCTAGATCAACACCCTTTGTGCACCACAGGCTGGGTGACAAGGGAAGACATTCACAACCAAGGGATGCTGTGTTTAAACCGGGTTATCCATGGCATTTACTCACAAGTGCTCATTCTAACAAGCACACTGGCCTCTCACATAGTTTTCTGGGATTAATAATTACAGTACTGCAGCAGTGAAACAGTAAGCTGTTGTGTCCAATATGGTAGGTCCCTTCTGTGCCATGAGTTGTTACTTATTGAGTGTTATAAATAGAGAGGCTGAATGAGTCTCGGTGTATAGAGGACAGAAACCACACACAAGGCTTGACGGAAGAGCACATACCCTCAGTGCTTTCTACAGATACTTCAGACAAGTCTTCACCTTTGCATAAACTATTTGTGAAACCAGATCCCTTTCACACGCACACCAAAGTCTGGCCTGGCATACACCTGAGGCCATGATACAGCTAATATCTGACATTACTCTCAGAAAAGCAAAACCAGCACTGACCAGATGTTAACTCTCTCACTTCCCACTGGCATGCTTAGCAAGCGCAGAAATGTGCAGCAAGAGGCCACAAAATGCAATTCATAGCCTAGAAAAAACAAACGCTATTTCAGAGCTTTAGGCCCATGTCACCAATGAAACATCAACTACAAGATCTGCTGCAATTAAGCAACTCCAACCTGTCTTGTCTCCACAAAGCTTTCTCTCCAACTATGCGTTCACCTGATCAATAGGAAGCAATTTGTGAGGCCTGCAGTGATCCAACAGTCAGTGAACCCTGACCCTCAGGACCAAGGCAGGAAAGATTGGCTTCTGCTCTGTGTTTTCAGAAAATTTTATCTACCTACCTCCTTTGCCAAAGAAAGCACTTGCCAGATAAAGCTTCAGATGTGGTACCAGTTGCTCTGCTACCTGCAGGGAGAAGGATGATCATTGAGGTGGTTAGGACTCAGAGGTGCCTAAACCATTCTGAGATTCAGAGTGGGAGGAAGACTTTAAAAGCCCTGAAGCAAAACTAGAACTTTCTACAGCAGGCAAAGTTTTCAGGAGCAGCCCACTGCAGAGGATGCATCAGTTCTCCAGGACTCTGGAAACAAGAGCATGATTAAAGAAAATCAATATCAATCATACAAGTTAGCCTCCTTGCCAAGTACAGAGGTGCAGGGGGAAGCTGCCACCCCGCCACCCCCGCCTTATCAGAGAAGAGGATCATAACTCCAGCCACCACAGTGAACCACACAAGTCAAGGTGCCATGAAAAACCTTTGTCATACGTACAGGCTGGGAAGCAACTGGAATAAATTACTTCTGCCGTTATCTGCACACACTGTGCACTTAGCCAAGACTCATTTTCCTCTGAGCACCAAGAACTCACTGAACTGCCCCTTCGTTGCTCAGTATGATAAAGGAACTGGGTCACAGCTGCGAAGTTAAGGCACTGGTGCCACTGCACATCAGTGAATGCCCTAACAGAAGCGTAAAGTGTAAGAACAGGTGACAAGTCCTCTGACAAGTGGATGGAATGATCCTCCTCTTCCCTATATTGGCACTATATTCCTATAAAAAACAGAAGTCATCCTCATCTTTTATTTTTATTGCAACTGGAAAAATCTTTACAATCAAGATGCCCTTCTCAAAAATGAAAACTGAGAAAAGGAAAGGCAGCACCTGAGAGGAAGGCAGAATGCCAGGCTGCAGTCCCCCTCTTTACTCAGAAAAAACCCTTGCATTTGGCTAAACAGTTTTTCAGAAATTGACCCAGCAATTCACACTTATCTACATTTATGATTCCAGAGACATCAAGAATGATTTAGATGAGTCAAAACTAATGACCTGGCCATTATTAATTCAGTAGATTTTTAAATAATTCCATTCAAGTATCAAGTCACAGACTTGAAAAGCTGTGACATTTCTTTATCTTACCCTTGGAATTATATTGTTTTCCTTCAGAAAGCTAAGCTCTCCAGATCAGAGGAATTATCTAGAGCAGACCATCACAAGTGGATGCCTAAAAGATGCATAAGCTGTCCTACATACAACCACTTTGGAGACTTCCTCCAGTGGCTTAGAGATGAGGTCAAGTGGTACTTGGGGGCCAAGTGGAAGTCCCAGCTGTCCAGTGCATGCTCTCACGTGAGGCAGAAGCAGCAGCATGAGGCATTATAACGCTGCACAGGTGAGCATTATACCACCAACTGTGACCATAGATGCATAGGAGAAAGCTTGACCAAACCCCCAGAATTCAGCCTATGGAGAGCACTGACATTAAGCCAGCTTGAAATAGGACTGACAGCCCTAGATTTACAGCAGTATAGAGATGGTAGTGAAGCTCAGAATTGGGGCCAGAAATAGCCCAAAATAAATTATTTTTCTCTCTCTAAAGAAAGCTGACAGATCCAATCAACAAGTTTCAGTACAGATGGTTTCTGCATATTTTTAATTTATTCAGGCTTTTAAGGCTGGTGAGAATGCCGCATTTCAAACTGATCCAAATCCACTGTTTCAGGGTATTAGTAACGCTGTGTTTTCATAATAAACTCTCTTAAAAGGTTTATTGTCAAAGCTTCTTTCAGGCATGCAGGGTAGATTTTTGCTTGAGCAGGGTGTACCATCAGTGACCTCAAGCTGACATGCAGCTCTGCTCAGGAGAGTGCCCTCCTGCCAGAGCACCAGTGGAGTCAGCAGGAGCTCAGCCAATTGAGAAGCTACTCAGTGCCTCAAACAAAAGCTCCAGAATTCATGCTATTATTTTCTTTTCCAGGTCACTCTGTATCATCAGAAATTGAGACACTTTGAATATATCCATACAACAAAATCTGCACAATAACCACCTGAGCAGTTTTGCCTGCTGTAGAAGTACAAAACAACCCAGGCCTGGAGCTCAGAGTGCCTTACTGTTGGACCGCACTCCTGCCTTCAGCAGCCTGCTGTAATCTTCCAATTGCAGATACTTCACAACTGAAACCGAGGTCAGGCCTGAACACTGCAGGCATCTATTTTTCAGATGAACTCTTGACCACTTCAGCACACAGAGCTGAACAGGGTTGCTGACTTGTGTGATTCTCAGTCCTTACAGCTGCTCCATGTCCCAGACTATGCAGTATAACAGAACAGTACGTTACCTGAGACGGCCACAGAAGTCACACAACAGGAGCAGCTCCAGCAGCCCTTGGCGTGCACCTTTTCAGCAGATGAGACCGATTCTCACTGCATGCTGAGACTTATTGCTACAGCTGAACCTTTAGTTTCCACACAGCCTTTTTTTTTTTTTTAAATCAATAATTATGTAGACAGCTTTTCCTCCTCCAAACTGGTATATGCCTTGATTTTTCTAAAGATCACTGCAAGGAATAACCTCAATGACAGCTCCAAGAACAGGGAGCCATGTCCAATTAGTGCATACACGCTGTTTGTAGTCTTCCTTTTCTTCTTAAAAGGATCTATGAACTGCGGTTTCTAAATGCCAAGTATGTCTTTCTGCATGTGCATCTGAGTAGTGATCTTGGTTCACGCTTAGCTGAGGGCTTTTAACACCTGGCACGGGAAGATTTCATTGGCAGAGGGAGAGCACAGATAGCTTAATCCTACCTATTAAAACAGATCATTTGCCTTTTTTGCCTACCTTTTTAAGGACAGACTTCAATAAAAAGAGAGGCTAATTCAAAACTACCTCATGGAAACTATTTCCATTAGCCAAAAGAGAAACTCTTGCTATTTCACTCACACATAGAGATATATCTCTGCCAGCTGTTATGAAAACATACCTAGTCTTATCTTTATTCATTCTCAACATGAAACATTACAGTGATGTTATGTTTTTTGATTAAAACAAAATAAAATCAAAGCTCTGTGTTTTCCTGATGTTCCTGAAACAAAAATGTGTTTTTCAAGTTATTTTGTAAATATGCACCTCATTTACCTTCCAATACAACAAGATGGTACCAAATATCTTAACAGTACATTTGAAATGGATTTCAAATGATTATTTAGGCATTTATTAGATCCCCTAAGAATGGCCTTGAAAGAAACCTTATCTTTATCCATTGGTAGATAAACAAATTTAAAGCCCAAATCTAGAGATGCTTGTTTTCAAGAAACCTCTCACGCAGTTTTGATAATAAGCATGTAGAATATTCTAAGCTTAACCAGTGAACGACTGTATATACACACACACACGCTCAAATATGAGATAAAAAGAGAATTCAACAGATCAAGAACAAGAAGGACATTAAAAACAACTGATATGGATTTTATTTCTTTGCGTAATCAGTTGCCTTCAACACATGAATTGCTTCCTGCTCTACTACCACTTGCCAGCCTACATGATGCTGGGAGGCCACAGAATACAGAAATCCACCTGCATGTGGGGCTGATGCACCAGAGCTTCCCTGAGTGCTCCTTGGGATACAGCACAACTTGGAAACGGCTCAATTACTCTAGCAAATCAATTACTCTTTGTCTGAGCTCCATGGCAAAAAACAGTTACTTGAGTTCTTATGAGCCAACATCATAATCCAGGGAATCTCATGCTCCTTGATTAGAAGGGACTGAGAATAACAACAGCCAAGCTCTGTACCTGTTCAGGCAAATATACCCTGAGGTGTATTTGTAGTGACAGCTGCCAACACTTGTGTGTTCACACATTGTAATCCAAGACAGTTAACCAGGTGCAAACCATGGTCCTATCAGTTTACATGCAAGCTAATGTCTTGCTTTCGTGTGCAGACACACCACTTTTAACAGCAGCTTTGTTTGAATGGCACAGCCACCGAAGGCATTCAGTACTCATTCAGACAGCTCACCTTCAGACTTTGGGCTTGCTCGGCAGAATCACAGAATCAACCAGGTTGGAAAAGACCTCAGGGATCATCAAGTCCAACCGTTGCCCTTACACCACCCTGTCAACTAGACCATGGCACTAAGTGCCATGTCCAGTCTTTTCTTAAACACCTCCAGAGATGGTGACTCCACCACCTCCCTGGGCAGCCCATTCCAATGGCTAATGACCCTTTCTGTAAAGAAATTCTTCCTGATGTCCAACCTGAACCTCCCCTGGCGAAGCTTGAGGCTGTGCCCTCTTGTCCTATCGCTAGTTGCCCGGGAGAAGAGGCCAACTCCCACTTCACTACAACCTCCCTTCAGGTAGTTGTAGACTGCAATAAGGTCACCTCGGAGCCTCCTCTTCTCCAGGCTAAACAACCCCAGCTCCCTCAGCCGTTCCTCGTAGGTCAGACCCTCCAGACCCTTCACCAGCTTGGTCGCCCTCCTCTGGACTCGCTCCAACACCTCAACATCTTTCTTGAAGTGCGGGGCCCAGAACTGGACACAGTACTCAAGATGCGGCCTCACCAGTGCCGAGTACAGAGGGACGATCACTTCCCTAGACCGGCTGGCTACACTATTCCTAATAGAGGCCAGGATGCCATTGGCCTTCTTGGCCACCTGGGCACACTGCTGGCTCATGTTTAGCCGACTGTCGACCAGCACCCCCAGGTCTCTTTCCACCGGGCCGCTCTCTAACCACTCTTCCCCCAGCCTGTAGAGCTGCAGGGGGTTGTTGTGGCCGAAGACCCGGCACTTGTTCTTGTTGAACCTCATGCCGTTGGTCTCGGCCCATCTATCTAACATGTCCAAATCCCTCTGTAGGGCCTTCCTACCCTCCAGCAGATCGACACTCCCACCCAGCTTGGTGTCATCTGTAAATTTACTGAGGGTGCACTCAATCCCTGTGTCTAGATCATCTATAAAGATATTGAACAGCACCGGCCACAGAACTGAGCCCTGGGGAACACCGCTAGTGACCGGCCGCCAGTTGGACTTTGCCCCATTCACCACCACTCTCTGGGCTCGGCCATCCAGCCAGTTTTTAACCCATTTAAGAGTCCACCCATCCAAGTCCTGGGCAGCCAGTTTGTCCAGGAGGATGCTGTGGGAGACCGTGTCAAATGCCTTACTGAAGTCTAGATAGACTACATCCACAGCCCTGCCCTCACCTACTAAGTGGGTCACTTTGTCATAGAAGGAGACCAGGTTGGTCGAGCAGGACCTGCCTTTCATGAATCCATGTTGGCTGGCCCCGATGCCCCGATTGTCCTGCACGTGCCGTGTAATGGCACTCAGGATGATCTGTTCCATCACCTTGCCTGGCACTGAGGTCAGGCTGACAGGCCTATAGTTCCCTGGATCGTCCTTCCGACCCTTCTTGTAGATGGGCGTTACGTTTGCTAATTTCCAGTCAGCTGGAACTTCTCCAGTTAACCAGGACTGCCGGTAGATAATCGAGAGTAGTTTGGCAACTTCATTTGCTGGTTCCTTCATTACTCTGGGGTGAATCCCATCTGGGCCCATAGCCTTGTGGGTGTCCAACTGGCACAGCAGGTCACTAACCGTCTCCTCCTGGATCATGGAAGGTTCACACAGCCCCCCGTCCCTAACTTCAGGCTCTGGGGGCCGAGTCTCCTGAGGACAACCGGTCTTGACATTAAAGACCGAGGCAAAGAAGGCATTGAGCACCTCTGCCTTTTCCTCATCCCCTGACACTACACTACCCTCCTCATTCAGCAAGTGGTGGAGGCTCTCCTTGACCCTCCTTTTGCTGTTGATGTATTTGTAAAAGCTTTTTTTAGCATGGATTGTTGTATCTTCTTTCCTTTTTTTAAAAATTCATTGATTAATTGTTCAGAAGATGAGTGGAAGTTATTTTGGCAGGTGACACAGGAAATACATGGGGAGTGGGGGAACACATAGGACACACTACAATGCAATCAATGAATCCGGCTGAAACATCCTAGCCCACCATTTGCCAAGTCAAGGGAGAAACATGCCATCAACACGTTGTAGCGAATGCTTTGAGGCGCTAACTTCCCCCCCCACACACACCCTTTGGAAGCATTCTGAAACACTTTGAACCTTAAATCAATCTCCTGTTGTGTGACCTCTTTAACTCCTGCTGACTATGTGACCCTAGAGAAAGAAGGGTCAGTGGAATTATGCACTGCAGTTCATGAACACAGCCTCAGACATCAGTACCAAAAAGGCTGGGCTAGGGGAAGGAAAAAGGAAAAAGAACAAACTCAAAAGAAAATCTCTCACCAAAAAGGAAAGATGCAAACCATTTGCCACAGCTCTATTACTGGCTCCCTCATCAGCCACAATAATGAAATGAATGACTTGAAAAAACCTTTCTAAAAAAAAAACCCTTTTTTTTTAAAGCTCCGGATGAAAAAAAGAAAACCAAAAGACCTCCCCACCCACACTCCATGTTTTCTTGTCTGTTTAAAGGCCAGATGCCCAAGGCTAGTAGATGAGCGTATCTGCATATCAGGAGCCACAAAACTGGGCAGAGGTGCGCTGCAGTGTAGTCTGTACAACTGAATTGCTACATATGCACAAGCACACAGAGAATCTCTTTAGGGAACTACGGCAACCACTAGTCCACCAAGTTGCAATTCCCCCTTTGTCCCTACCTTTCTTTGCTCTTCTAGTCCTTCCCAGCTTGGACAAGCAAAAGAATAAACAGAACTATTAATGAGGTCCAGATTGGACCTACAACAAAGGAGCTGGAAAAGCAAAGAGACATACTCACAAGCTTGACTCTGGAAATATTCTAAAGGAAATAAACTTTTCAGTAGAGCTGTACAACAGTGATGAATGGGATATAGGCAGCATGGGCCTGGGATACAAAGTCTTGCCTAGGAAACCAGGGTTAGAGTGCCCATAGTGCCATTGAATCACTTGCTGGAGCACTGTCACAACTGACCTTTAATTTGGATGCCTCACCTCTTTTTGTCCAGCTGAGATACTTAAGGCCTGATTTTCAGGATTGCTGAGCAACCCCAGCTGCCAGTCATTTTCTCACTGGAGTACTGCACCAGTCAAACATTTGGAAATTGCTCATATTTAAAAATAGGAAGGCTACTATCCAAGTATCAAACTATATATGTATCTCTTTTTCTATGCTAAATCAAACTTTGAAAGCCTCTCAGGCCCTCTGGGAGGGTTGTTGATGCTTATGAAGTCCTCTGGCATCCTCAAATGGAGGGCCTGGTAGAACCGCAAAGCATTCCCTCTTTTCATGTTTACATTTAGCCTCAGGGAGAAGAGCCTCCTCATGTAATGTAACATATATTGACATTTAGACCAAAAATGCCACGGACTGGTATTAAAAAAAACCAGTAGAATTTTTCACTTCATACAAGTCAACTATATTTTTTGCATAGTTTTTTCAGATGGCATTTGTGCTGTAACAATGGGTCTTTTCTCTTTCAATTTAGTATCACATTTAACTTCTCTTCATCGATATACTACAAGAAAGTCAACTCCAAAACAAAAGGAAGCTTACTTCATTACTGACGGCAGAGGAAGGTTATTAACCAAACACAGCTTTTTCCCCTTGTGAACCTGTGAAAACACTACCCGTCTTTTCTACAGAGAGGATGTCAATTTGTATTTCTGAAATCACACATTGTCAAAGATACACACGTGTAAACATATATACACATCTGTCTTGTCACTCTCCTGAAATCTAAATCACATGAACGAGAAACTCAAATGGCAGCATTCCAATTGTACTGAAGACCTCTCACCTCCCTTTCAACTCCACTTTTCAGTCACTTAAATCTGTTTTCTTCCTCATCTTCTCTGAAGTTGTAGATAGCAACAGACTCAGTATGAAGATCCCTATAGACAAGCTTATGTGCACACTGGGAGAAGAAAAGCAAAACCCTCTCCACCAAGTCCACCTATCCAGCCTTAAGGCCACTACTGGAAACGCAGAATCCCTTTAAAACAGAGAAAGGGACTGCCTCATCTTCCAGCCCTTTTTTAATGCACTATCGGGCAGTTCATAGCGTTTCCACGCAGTTCATACTTTTCCCCCGACTTCTTGATGTGACAAATGCCAAGATGCTGGAGGCTCCCTGCTCCTCCAAGGTGAGGACATTGCCATGCATTCTGTTTACTACTCTCATGCATTGCCAGCTGCTATTGCTCCTGCTGGTTTGTTTGTTTGTAGCAGTGTATTAAATTTTACCATTCAAAAATATTATTTAGCGCATGCTTTAATGAAATCCTGCCTCACTCCTCTGACAGCCAACTGGTGTCAATGGTGAGGAGCAGTTCTCCTACCACAGCTGCCTTAGTTTAATCCAAAGAAGAATACTGATAGAGCAGAAGCAAAGCAAAATACATACTTTTGGGAGACACATTGCTCTCAAGGTTTAATCCTAATTCTGACCTGAATTTTGTTAGTAGTTAGAGGCAAACTGCTCAGACATCTTTTGCACCTGAGAAGACACTTACCAACCATAGTATTCTGAGGCAGCAGGGAACCTGAAGTGCAGTGATTTGCTTTTATTGTTGTATTGATATATCAATACTGTAATTATGAAACAGTTTAATTTCTCCATCCTCAGTCTGTCTGCATACCATTTCTGTTCTACTTCCTCTCGTCTCTGCATTTCCTGCTAAATGCGCGCAGCACCCACAAAATGACACCATGCCTCACAGTCTTTGGAACAAGAATATTGTGGAATTGAAAGAGCATTTAGAAAAAGAGACTTAGCTTCAAAGCTTGCTTTTGCTATCAGCCTTACTTCTTTTATATCGCTGTATGTCATTTGTATCATCTGACCTGATTAAGCCCAAGAAAGCATCCACGGAGGACAGCTGACAACAAATCCTCTAAGACAGAGGAGACCGAACTACTGCTACCGCCCTGTGTGCGACTCTGAGTAGTAGTTTGAAAAAGGATCCTGTGCCAGGGTTACTTCATGCCAAGGTCAGAGCTATGCTGGGGATTATTTGCATTCCCAGTTACAGGAGAAAATGAGCCAGCAGATGCTACTGAGATGCAGAATTGCATCCCCTTGCATTTGCAGCCCAGAGTTTTCCCCAAAACAGAGTGCCAATGGCCTGATCTCACCCTGAGCCTTTTTTCCTGCCCCTGGACTCTCAGGATACACTGTAGGTGTTTAGTGTTTCTTGGCCACCTAGAAGGTCTGTTGTGTGGGTTGGGAAGTCACATAGGCTGGCCACCCTGCTGTAGTCCTTCCCCATATGATAGTGCTGTTACTCTCGCATCAGCAGAGGACTCCAGAGCAGCAACAGAGATTTTATTAAACAGCCCCAAATCTACAGTAGTAGATGGAATTACAAAACCTTTCAATAATTAAAAGTATATGCAACTAAAGCAGATTACACAGAACTACACCTAAAATTCTTCCCAAGCCTTGCCTCTAGCTGCTAGCACTGAGTATTTTTACTAAGGAAATGGCAGTCACTGGTGGCCTTGAAGGCACTTGTCTAAATTTATCTAAGAGAGGAACTAATTTGCTGCAGCTCTACTAAAAATCTCTCTAAACAGCAACAGTCAGGAAAAAAACTGAACAGCTCAGCAATCGCTGGCTATTAAAATCATTGCCAGGCTCCTTTGCTAGTATCAGTTTGGGATAAGAAAGCTTCTCTCCCATGCTTGCAGTTCAAACATCCAAATCCTAACATCAGTGATTAAAAACTAGAATGCCAGATCCAGGCAGGCTGAGCCAGAACAGATCCAGGCTATACGAGCATGCCTCTAAAACCTCTGGTTCAAAAAGGAATTAAGTGAAGGACAGGCAAACAGAAATCGAACTTGAGCAGCTGGCTCAGAGAACTGCCTTTCTCTCTTTCAGTCCACAGCAGTGCAAACCTACCTAGCCCTCATCTGCTGCACAGCACCGCGCTTGGACCTTTGCTAAAGGCAGCAGTACTCTACACTGGCATTCACAGAGAAATGCCAGCTCTAACACCGGGCTCTATATAATTAAGCTGAAATCAGAAAAGCTGTTCAAAAGGAAAGGACAGCTTTAAGCGGGTAGAAGCCTAAGCACTGTTTCCAAAGCCATTAAGAACCTATTTCTTGCCTTCTGACTTAAGAAGTATGTTAAGGGTCTATGTCATTTTGGTTTAGCTGTAAGCCTGCAGTGGGGACAACTAGCAAACACTGGATATTTTGGTTATTTCTCGTGACTAAGAAACTGCATTTCCAAATTATATACTTTTTCCAGAAGGTTTGATTTGGTTTCTCAAGGTCAGTGCAATATCACAGAGCAGTTTACTAAAAAAAAAAAAAAATCATCCCTTACCTGTGGCCGAGTGAAGACTCTCCAAGCTCCAGTATCTGGACAGGACACCTCTCATCCCACCACCGCCACACACCACCCCACTGCTGTCTGAATCGGAACCCGGTGAGAGCCCGGAGCTTCCACTGCTACTGCAGTTTTCTCCACTGTGTGCCCCACTGGACTCACTGGGGCACTGCTGGGTCCTCATGCAGGCAGGTAAGAGGGAGAGCCAGGGGCTCTGCTCTGCTGGGGGAGGAAATGGGCAAAGGACCCTGTGGCTGCTCCCAGGGCAGTGGTACCTGGCAGCGCTGGCTGAGGACTGAGCTGGATTCCTATCCTCCTCTCTGCTTGTCTCGATGCATCCTGACATCATAGGGGTCCACTAAGGAGGCTCCCTCTGTGGCAGCTCAACTGCTCTCAGCTGCAGCTTCTAGCAGCTGATTTTTATTAAAGCTGATTTCAAGGCATTGAAAAAGCAAGGGTGGGACAGAGATCTTTCCTCCTAATTTAGCAGAACTGTCAGATTAAAAATAAATCAGTGGGAATAGTAGAATTTCATGCATTTTAAAAATGCCCAAGTGAGAGAGACCTTGTGTTATCTGCTTCCCCTGAGAACTCAGAAAGGACTTAACATGTAAACTAATCATGTTTAGAACTGGCTGCGGATGCTGCCATTAAAAAACTATTTTTGTAAGTCCTCAGAAAAAGAATTCAAAATTAAATCAAAGCCAGAGAAACACAGACTGAGATTTGCATGCAGCTGGGAGCTTTGAAAAATCATCTAGCATCCACTCCCAGACTGTAGACCTGGGATGCTCCCTATTTCAGTGTGTGATCTTTGTAAGAGACCTCAGTCCCACGTGAAATAGCATCACTAACTACTTTTTAATTAGGAAGTTTTATATTCTTATTACCTAGCATGTGATTCAGTGTGTCCCTATAGAAAGAATTCTGAAAGAATACTAGTTTCCTGAGAATGCAGAAATACCTGTACTGTTTAACATCAGCTTTGAAACACCACAGAGGTTTTATGATAAAGGACGTCTCTGGACTGCCACTCTGCTAAAACACCTGCCTTACAATGGCAGATTTGTCAAACTATCAAAATAATTTAAGAGTAGCCACGTGGTTTGTACCATGTGCAGCAGAAAACATTATAAAACTTCTTATACTAGATGACAGAATACGTGTAAGACCAGAACTAGATTGCTTCAGTGTGAGATTATCCAGGTCAGCTCACAGTTAGCCAAGGGAGACTGTAACTAGGGGCTTGGACTGAAGTAACAGGAGCTCAGCTCCACTAGCGCAGGTGGGAGGGCGACGGCTGCCCACAGGTGGGACACAAAGGAGCAGGCTGAGAAACGTCAGACTGCTCCTACCATTTACAAAGTGAGTGTGTGTCTAGGCACCCAAACCCAAGACTAGGAGCCTAATTTCACACAAGAATTGAAAATGCTTGTTTTACTATTTCTGTGTAAGGGAATCCTGTCCAAAGTAAATAAAGCCACTTTATTATATGGCCACCACAGCCTGCTCTGACAGGTAGACCCCTTTGACTTTGCCTCACTATCTGTGCAACAGCAGGGTTATTTTATTTCACAGAATCACAGAGTGGTTAGGGTTGTAAGGGACCTCTGGAGATCATCTAGTCCAACCCCCTGCCAAAGCAGGTTCACCTAGAGCATATTGCACAGGGTCGCGTCCAGGCGGGTTTTGAAAGACTTCTGTTTTACTGAGTATTTCCTAGAAGAAAAAACCTTTGCCCTCCATCACTGCAGGTTGCTGCAAAGCACCTAACAATGCTGAACCAACCTGTGAGTCCTTAAATATTTCAGCTAGTCTTTCCAAGAAAGGTCTCTGCAGTAGTAGCAAAAAATAACATTTCTACAGTGGCCCATAACAAAAAAAATTCCTCCAATTATCTTCTGATGTAGCTACTTGACCAAATATCTTCCTCTAATGCCTCCCAATACAGAAATGGAAACGTGGTCTTGATTTGACTACAGTAGAACCACTCTTCTGCATTGATCTGATCCTTCCAGGGCCTCCTAGAACTGCCTGCATTAAAGTACAAATGGAGAGAAACACTTCTTGATCACAATAATGGGGGAGAAGGCATGTGAAGCATTAACACCAAAGATGAATGCAGCTGTTCTGTGGATGTGGAGCTCCTTGAAATCCATGCTTGGTACATGAGAAGTAAGGAAACTCCACATACCTGTATCTCTCCTTGACTGAACTACAAAACCCAACATTATTTACAGAGGCTCTGTAGCAACTGCCCTTGCCTGGGAGATCTGTGCCCTCATCCTGCTTAGATCACTCCGTCTGTTCCTCTGCTAACCCTCCCACTCTCTGGACCAAATGCTCTTGGCAAATACCAGAAGATGTTTATTCAGTGCCAGAGACAATTGTGCTGTAATCCCAGCTGAAGGTGCTACAGACGTATGCATATGATACGTATGTACTGGGCAGGCATTTTCTAATAGAATGGAAAGAGAGGAAAAATACTACAAAGCCAGGTTGTGGAAAGCACAATTTTATATCAGAGTTCAAAACTGCAAACCACACAGAGGGGTTCCCACCTGACTAGAGATTTTTTTTCTTTTTTGTTAAATCTACATAGAGATTTTCTTCTGTGGCACTAGAGAGAGAAGTTAGCTGAAGTTCCTGTAGCAGCAACTGACTCCCAACTACATCTTAAGGATCTCACTGGGCAGCCTGATCAAGGTAGTCAAGCTAGCCTGAGCCTTGGACAGCCTGATCCTAAATATCTGCTGTATTTTTTAGTCTCTATTGGGTTCTCCTGTAGTCTCGTAGCTTTGAACAGCGATTGGCAGAATCATTCACCATTTGCTACAATCTTCTTTTTCACTCTTTGCCCCATGGGAAGTTTTTATTGGTACGCTAAATCTTTCACCTCAGTAGCAAATAACCTACAATTGCACTCAACCTGCTAAGACAAATTTTCAGGAACTCAGCCGTCCCTTGGCCCAGCTTACTCTTTGGGTGAGCACATTTTATCAGAGACCTCAGAGAGTGCAAATCTTTGTAGCTGTGGTTAAACAGAATCAAGATTGACATAGTGGGTCTAATCTTTCTGCGATTCAGAGACAAAGTGAAAAATACAGTAGGCAACATGATTGCTTTTTAGCCACTTAAATTCAATGGTACTTCCACAGGTTAATGAGGATGGAATGGACGTTTCATGCTACGGCTACAATGATACACTTCTGAGGACTTGCCACTTTTTTCTGTGTCCCTTCAAGAACTAAAATGACAAAAATGGAATAAATAGCTCAGCTTGTTATTTTGCTGAACTACAGAACTGCTAAACATTTATAAGACATAATGAAGTCCTGTTATTAAGCTAATATTTTCCCTCTTGAATAGATTTCTCCAGTGGCTGTCAAACATCTTCACATTAACTGTTGCCAAGTGTGAGCTTAACAGCCCATCTATAGCTGGGAAAAGAAGATGAAAGTTGGCCACATGATGTTGTGTAAACAAACAGTCCCTTTGCCTCTGGGAAATACTTTCCACTATACCAGTAAGGCCAGAGGATAGCTCAGTATCACTAAGTGGTCGCTGTTTTCCAGACTATCCACAAAAGATTCAGACTCTGAGAACTTGGCTTGCCTATTCTTATTCCTTATGGAAGATTTCCCAGCCACCAGTATGTTCATCATCAGTACACACAACAGCCAGAATGAATTCATGCCTCTTTGGCTGGCATAACCAACACCAGCACTGTGGTGGAACTCCTGGGCATCTCTCGTAGATATCTGATAGCAGGACATTTAAAGATCTTAGGCTGTTTAAACCTGACAAGACACAGGGAAAATTGCCAAAAAATTTTCAGTCTGCATTGAAATAATGATTTTAAATAATACAGGTTTAAGATCTGTTACAGCACAGCTACAAACCTGACCTTGTAAGACACTAGTTACAAGTTTCTCCCTCTATGAGAACATGACAAACCCTGAAGGTTTACAGTCATATGTGTGACCCTATCCAAAAGTTTCACAGATTCTCCAAGAGGCAGCATGGGGGGAGACATCTGGGAGAAGGTAACAAGGGCAGGCACAAGAACAGAGAAGTCTCTAGCTGAAGCAGAGAAAGCAGTGAGAGCAGGGACTACACCTCCAACTCTCTGACAATTACCAGTGTCTGTCACTGTGTCACCTTGTGATTGTCTTCTGCTGAAAAGTCCCTATGGAAAAGCCCAGTGATGGCAGCACCACCCAGAAAGTTCCCTCTGCTCTAGATCTGTGGGCTAGTAGCTCCCATGCCCAGAACCGCTCATCTCCTAGCTTCAGCCCACTCGTAGCTACCTTCTCACAGCTGCACCCACTGTCCACCAAACAGCTTCCCAGTGACATCCTCAATTTTAGGCAATGTCTTCAGGTTACAAATAAACAGGTATCAGACTCAGAAGAGAGATGGGGAAGGACAGGATAAATAAGATAGCCTAAAGACAAACAAGCTGGTCCACTGCTTTAACCCAAAGCCCTATTATCCTACCACTGCTCTCTCCAGTATGGCTTGGGCCCTTCCCTCTCACCCCTTTCCTGGGGCAATTCCTGGGTCAAATGGTCTCTCAAGACCTTCAGTGGCTGCCAAAAAGCAGAAAAGCATTCCCATATGTTCATTAGGAAGTAGCTTGTTTCCTACGCTAGTCTTTCACTCTAGCTCAGCCTACTCAAACACTGCAGTAAACCAAGCAGTAAGGAACAGATACATACTGCAAGGTACAAACGAAAACATGGGCATAACCAGACAACTAAAGGGGAAAGACACTTGATATTCATCAATGCTACCTGCCAAAGTGCGTGGTGCAGCCAAGAAGGTCCTTCCAAAGTGTTCAAACAATCCTGACGTTTGAAAAGGACAGTTAACACTGCTAACATCAGGGGTGGGTGGGTGTGTGCGTGCATGTGTGTGTTGGTGGGGGTGTTCAACCTGTATAATTCTCTGGAGGAGGCTCAAGACTCATTCAGTCTTCACTGAACACAGAGATTAGCCCCACCTCAGCTGCTCTTTATTTCGCAGATGTTAGAGCCATCTACTGGTTCCTTACAGTTCTCTCAAGTGGCTGCTCTGGACAGAAGAGGTGACAGGAAGGCAGTCTGCAAAACTTATCAGTGACCAAAAGCACCACAGTATGCCTGATCCCAGCTGCTGGGACATCCAAATGACAGGTTTGAGCCTGCCTCACTTCTCCCAGCATGGCATAAAGAACACTGTCTCAGTGCTCTGGTGCCAGTGACTGGTCAGAGGTAGCTAACAAGCACAGCAGATACAGCATTAAAATTAAGCTCTTCTTCCAGCACTTGTGGTATGTTCTAGTTGGGAACAGGCAACCTCACCTAAAATAGTAAATTTGTGCCCAGCTAAGCTCTTCTCCTCAGGTAATGGGTACGTGCATGACAGAAGTCTCATAGCGGTGCATGGTACCTTTTGGGCTGGGATCATGAGAGCCATCTTTTCATACCTGGAGGGTATACTAGAGGGCTCCAAAACACCCTGTCCCCCACAGTCGCTGCAGCATTCCCTGCACAAGGTGGCCAGGTGAAGACTTTGGGAGTGAGAATTTTATCCGTATTTTCAACATGGATGTACATAATACCACTGCATACTGCACAGTACTTTCATATCCAGTGTCTTTTATGGCTAAAGCATATGCTAGCATCATTAATACAAGTAGTTGCAGCTTTACAGTTAGGAACTTTAAAATTAGAATAAATGGATTCATCATTTAATTTTATATTTAACTGACCTACAGCTCTGTCAAAAGCAACAGATATCACAAAGCTATGCAAGAATCAGTGGGCGTTCTGCCGCACTACTGCTGCCTCAAGGACACTCCCAATCCTAAAACTGATCCAACAACTTAAGAGTATTGCTTCAGTAATTTACAGTTATCTTCCCAGCCACATCCTACCACAGGAAGGACACATGCACACACTCATCACCCCAAAAATGCTTCACATGAAGCCCACAGGCAGCAGCTAATAGAGATAGCTGTGGTAGAAGCATTGCAGCGCTTCCTCTGTTGATCAGTTTTCTCCCCTACTAGCATGGTTTTGGTGGTGGAAAAAGGGTTCTGCTGCATTTCATTTGTTTTGCTACATTTACACAGAAATTCTTCAGGTCCAGGCTTAGCTCCCAGTATGAAATTCACTTGCACCTGCCTCAGGAATATTGTGTGAATCATAGATGATTCAGGTTTCATGCCCCATTTCTAGACGGCATATAAACATCTGCAGTACTACCAACTGGTCAGTCTACATTTACTCTCCCTATTCACTCTCCAAAATTCATAAATATTTTTTAACTCCCTCAGGTCCCAATTGGGAACTATCATGAAATTTGTATCAGCTGTGACTCAGAATTTACTTCTATGGCAGAGGTGCTTAGGGATTTGAGCTAATGTCAGAGATGCAGAGACAACTTGACAATGATGGGTTTCCATCTGGGATTTCCAAGGGGTAAAGCTGCAGCTTTTTTAATTCAGCCAGGGAGCTGGTCCTAAGTGTTGGGGCCACACCAGATGCTTGTGACAGCAAGTGATCAAAGCCCTCAGTGCTGAGAGCAGAGGCAGGGCTCTTGACACCATGATAATAAGTAGTTTGTTTTCTTATTTCCAGATGAAACCTCATGACTCCGTGCATGAGTTGTATGAAGTGTCAGAGAGCAAGCCAGTTTTGCTTGACAAAATATTATGACCATCCAACTCTGATGTAATTAGCACAATGTTATGCTCCCTTAATTAGGTAATTCCAGCAGCGTTTAATCAATGGGACAAAGAGACTTTCTGAAGCAGAAATGGCAGCTTGGCACCCAACTGTGGTTGGCTTTTACTGGCTAGATTCCTAACCGGCAAACAACTCCTCTGCAGACTGCTTTTCTTATCCCACCCCAAAGTGCGGTGATAGAGATATCTGCAGTGTTTGGGCAGACACTGTCAGATGGAGAATTTAAAAACCTGGCAAAGATATGTCTCACTGTTTAATCATCTGTGCAACTTACATTTTAATTCTGAGAAAGTGTCAGTCATTGGAAATGAAGAAGACATGACATTTCATGCACATTCCTTGTGAAAATACAGCATACTTGTTCTTTAAGATGATTTATTTAAAGTACAGGAAAATTCTACCTCTAGAGGCTCATTTAGTTGCTTTTAGTGCCTAATTAGCAACTTGAGAGGAACCTCATCATACCTACCGTAGTGCTCTCCAGCAAACACAAGGCAGAGTCTGTTTCATCTGCATAAACCTAATTCAAGAGTGTGATATATATGACATCACCCTAGGTGAGCCAGAGTTCTCGTGAAACAACACAATGTTTCTACATCAAGCACGCTATCATTGCCATTGGTGACCTTTTCGTCACTAAAAAGCTGACCACTGCCTTTAAACAGCACTCTGGTTATTTGCTCAGGAAGAAAACAAACCAGAGTACGAAAAGCACATGAAAGAATTAACTCTAAAGCAGATTTCTGCTCAGACATGGATGCAGCATTCCACATAAATAGGTTAGAATGCTTATCACATAGCTTCCATACTCAATACACCATAGTTGGATATGAATTATGAGAGAATTAAGCTAAGACTAGCGTACACACCAAGAGAGGAGATGCGCCGTTTCCAGCCCACGCAGTCTAAGCCTGTCGGAGTGCTCTGGGAAAATGGATGCAGTTTCAGCGGTAGGATGTCAAAGGCAACAGCAGACGTGATGGATGGACTTACTCCAGCCTGCAACAAGAGAGGGAAAACAAAGACAACAAACATTAAACTTAGATGCCCTGGAGGACAAAATACAGCATTCATCACAGAGCACCTCCTTCCACCTCTGATGTTTGCTCACGTAAGTAAATAGTACATTAGGAGACACATGTGGATGACTGTGGCTAGAGAGGTTAGAACAGAGCGAGAAGGCAGGGAAAACAGCAAGGTAATAAGAACAGAAGTGGATAACCAGGTATGGGACTCATACTTCACATACTACCACACATACCTACATTCACAGAAAGTTTCACTCCTGCCTATGAAATGTATCTAGTGGGAAGCATATCACCCCAACAAGTCATCCCCTCAGCTACAGAACTGTTTCCTACGACTTTATGACTAACAATTCCTGTTCTGATAGTTAACATGTAAATAAAGCTTTTCCCTTCAGAGATTTATTGGTACCAGTCCCCAGTCATATAGAATGTGGATAACACAATGTTCTTTTCTTCACTTAAAGGTACAAATAGGATCTCTCGCTCTCTTCTCTACCTGGCTGACTGATTTTACAAAACTTACAGAACTTCATGAAACTTTGAAAACTTGATACCGTTGCCAGATCTCACTGAACTAATAACTTTTGCTGGTTTAAGAGGGAAAACATACAGATACATGCACACAGCTCATGACCTCTAATACCTCAGTAAGTCAGGCTTAAAATAAACAAAAATACAAGATTTTTTGTTTAAGAAATCATACACACATACAAACCACTGTCACAAACATACTCCATCCATCCACAGACTAACCTACTCTCTCCCACATTCACTTGAAGTTTAAAAAAAAAAAACGAACCAAACCTAAAAAAAAAAATCTATCAACAAAATCCAAAATGTAAACCAGGTTGTTCGCCTTTTCTGTGCCAAAACCAATATTTTTTGCCGACCTTGCCCGACCAAGAAACTTTCTGTGTTTTCTGCCTCCTCTCATCCACCCTGAAACAGAAATAATGCCTGCTTGATATAGGGAAATGAGACCAACATTCCCCTGCTACTTCAGGGAATCACAAGATACTGGGCAAGGTACTGCAAGAATACACATCATCTGATATTAAGCAATACAGATTGTTGTGAAAGTCACTGAAACTTGTACTACTTAAGGCATAACATAGATATGCTTTTATTCCTTTTTCCTTCTCTCTCTTTTCTCCATCCCATACCTCCTATGGCTGGCACACACAGAAAATACCAGTGCCTGTGGGCAACTGGGAGACCAGCTGGTCAGTGAACATTGGTCCCACAGGCATAGCCATTTTTAATCTCTCTATTGCTACTGCTCCTTCCTTTTGCTGCTGTGACAACACATCCATCCTTCACTGAACCAAGAACTCAGGATTTTGAGGTCTGTAGTTTTTCTAGGATCTTTCCTTCTCCCTACCAGACCACACAACGTCCCATGAGCATAAAGGCTGCTGACTAGCCTTGATGCTGAAGCCTCTTCCTTAGAAGATGGCAATTAGTCAAAACATCCTTCCAAAACTAAACAGCAAACTAAGCCCGCTGAATAGCCACACACTGCCCAAGCAGCTGAGAGTGCTGCTGCTCTGAGCCTGGTTTACTTTATTCTTCCTGCACTTACTCTCCTAAAACAAAGAGAACACAGCCAATATTTTGGCACAAACCACCATCTCCTGAGGGATAGCATGAACCCTGTTCAAATTAACCTGAGCAGTGCCTGTTTGTCTTGAAAAGTCACAGCAAAGCCCCAGTGGGAGCACATGCTCTTCCAGTGACAAGGAAATCAAGCAAAACAGGCAACTTCCCGAGCTCCAGCTCTGAAAATGCCAAGGGTAAAGTCTAAGTTATTTACATGAAAGGTGATAGAAGGCATTATTGTTCTGTTTAAGACTCGGAAGGAGAATACTGCCTAGGGCTGTTACAATAAAAACTGCAGGTTTCATTCTTATTAATCTCCAGGACAGAGCAAATTTCAAGTACAGGTATCATTTGATTTCTATAGCAGGGAAGCCAGGGCTGTGAAACCCAAAGTCAGGAAAAGAAGCATTTTCAGAGATGTTAGTAATATGTGGGCAAGGTTTTCACCAACCTACAAGGAGGAGAGGGGGAATGAGGAACCAGAGAATAGTAAAGACCCTCTCCTACATTTTCTGATACAGGTTCAAAGGGCTTTTACACACAGCGGTTCAGTCCCTGGGAGAGGCATTTACCCCTGTTATGTGTCTGTGCCTTGTCAGGTGCACCACAGGGGGAGACTTATCTCATTCAATCCTCTCTCCAAAGTGTGTTCATTACCCTCTTGAAGTGTATCTGAGGTGCCCACAGTGCTCATAACCATGATAGCACACAGCAAAACTTAATTTTCTCTTATTTTAGACAGGGTAAAATCGCATTTCCAGGAGTCATATTCAGGACAATAAGCTAAAGATCTGTTTTTCACTGCTTCTAATTTCTTTTTCAGAATAAAAGAGAGCGCCTTTTTCTGCACTATACCCCCTCTGGGTATAGTCCCCCGATGGGCCTTTTAGGAATCCCTCTAATTTGGCAGTGCAGAAACGGTGCTCTAACAAATGCACGTAGAAGCCACGTCTGTGCTTCTATTGCTGTGCACTGGAGAGGCACCAAGCTTAACAGCCGGGTTTTAACTTTCTGTCAAAATAGGAAAGAGCAGGATAGGAGCAGACAGGCATTTCAGAGACATCACTAAAACAATTTTTGCAAAAATAATTCTCAAAACAGAGTCTATTGCCATTACAGCATTACATGCATCAGTGGTTTGGGGCACTGTCTCTGCTTCAGCTAGGGAATTTATACTGCATTTAAAAAAAAAAAGGCAAGAGGACCCCAGGCTACACCGTGAAACCCGTCACCGTGTGAATGGCAAAGCCTATGTCCAAGCAAAAGAAAACAGATTCATCCACTACCATGTGAGTTTCTCTTCTACTTTGTGGGAGTTCTACCTTCAAAGGCTTGCCACCACCAGTTAAATGTTAACACTTTAAGGTACAAGATCAGAAGCTGCTCAGCTTGTTACTGCTACCATTTCATTGTAAGGGACAGCTGGGTCAAGCTTCAAGTCTGACTCTAGGGACTTCCACAGACTGTTCCCATTTAACACAGATGAGCAGCTTACTGGACCCGAGCAAAACAAAGACCAGTATACAGAATTGTTTAGGACTGGTATTTCAAGTGGTTATTTTTTTTAGTTTAAAGGTAATTTCTTGACTGTTTGTCCATTTCCATCTGAATCCCAACTGCCAGCCTTCAGAATAGCTTCTTATTACCACTATATTCATTTGTGTACGTTAATCTGAATGATAGAATAGTATCAGAAATCTGCACTTAAAAATCAAGAATTTGTTTTCTGTTCCTCCCTGGTCTAACCTATTAAGTCATTTCCACAATATTGCAGCACTCCATCACCTTGTATGCTGACCTGATCTTGACTTAACACAATATGACTTGTCATAACTGAAGCCACACATCCCAAGGCAGCCATGTGTCAGAAAACATCAGACTTGCAATTTCAGATCTCCAAAGCCCCATATAGTTGCCTTATTCCCGTCACAAAAACCACAACAATGAACATCTTACAAAGCTTCTTTTGTGATAATTTATTTCTCCTTATAAAAAGGGATTTAGCATCCTTCTAGAACTGCCCTCAGACACTGCAGCTTGTGACTGCACTCCCACCACACTTGGGAGTATGAATAAGCCAGCATTATTACAGAAACAGAGCATTACAAAGACAGAATAAAACACAAGAGGAAAAAGAAACTACGTGATGATTATTATAAATAAAAAATCCAGGCCAAGAAATGCAGTTATATGGGCATACAGGAAATAGCCCTTGAATCCAAACAGTTCTCTCAACAAAAGTTAGCATAGTACTCTCTTAGCCTGCCCACAAAGATAAAAAGTGTCAATAACCTACATAACACATTTAAACCAACACAAACAGTAAAAAACCAAATCTACCTACATGCTACTAGATATCTTCTACTCACCTCTACTCCCCAAAGAAGAATGAACCAGAAAACTAACTCAGGCCCATAAGCCCCTCCGCAGGTGATGTTAAGTGAGGCTGCCTCAGTGGGCACAGGGGCAGCTGTGAATCATTACACAGCTGATCACAACTGAGAGGTACGTTTGCACCAGCAAATACGGGTGGAAATGTTTACAGGAGCAGCTGTTTTCTAGCAGCATCAAAATGTGCAGCCCATCAGCAAAACAGACAGCATGCAAGCTGTGTAATCTGGATGGCTCTAGGGGAACCTACTGAGGTAACTGGTTGCTCCTTAAAAATCCACAGATTTTTAGCCTCATTTTTTGAGGAGGGGAGAACAGTGGGCAGTTTTTCAGAAACCCTGTTTCTGGAATTGGCCTGGCTTTCTGTCCCAGGGTCCCGTCGGCTTCGATGGAAGGCTCTCCCAAGACAGACAGGTATGAGGCAGCAGGTTTACTCCTGGCAAGCCACAGTGGACAAGCTGAGTTGTGTCACGTCAATGTTTTCCCCTCGCCATCCACAGAACTACTTGTGCACATAAGCTCAAGCATGTGCTGAAGTGCTGACAGGACCAGGGCCTCAGCTCCCCTCAAACATTCTCATTTTGATGCAAGAGCAACCAGAAACAGGCAACCAGGGCAACTGAGAGAAAGGGAAACAAATGCAAACAGACCAAAACAGAAAACCCTGAGGAAAGCTTTTATTTGAATATCTGCTACTTGATTTCAAGCCTGCTCAGAAGCTTCCTCCATATTATCATCAGATGCTGCGTGGAGTGTCCCTCTCTCTCATCTCCTTTTTCCCCAGAAGTTCTTTATTTAATGTATGAAGGCTAAATTTGGCTCTTGGATACAGATTCATGGCTCTCCCTGAAGGGAACAGACATTAGCTCTGGATCCAAGAGTAACAGATGCCATCAGTGTGAGTCACAACAGCCACAAAGTTTGTCACAAGCAATCATAATGCTGATCCTCTCCAGTGGAGAGGAGAATACCAATAGCTAAAATCCCCATGGCAATGTTCTCTCCAGCACTTCACAGCAGGAATTTGCCTCAGTAGGAAGTGTGGAGTTGGCCTCGGATACAAGGGAAGTCTAATTTAGAAGTCCCTTGTTAAAGTTACACAGCAATGCCACAGGGCACTGAAGGAGATTTCATCAGTTTAATTTATATTGATTAAGGCAACTTTGACTTGCTCCTTGCCTTCCTTATCTTTCAGCTCACAGAGCAATCTGATGCTCTCACATCCTATTGTCCAGCATGGCACAGGGCAGGAACTGCTCACTTACAGTGACTAAAAAACCCGCCACCTTTAGAGATTACCACTTATGGACCAGTTTAGTGTTTAATCAGTCTCCACAGAGTACCAGGCCCAAAGAAAAGCAGACAGAACTGGTACCAGACAAGGTGCACAGACAGGAATACGATGACAGTAGAAAGAAGCAGCTGGAGCAGAGAGGAAGACAGTGCCAGAGGATGAGGAGGACAGTGTACGGTTTCTTACTTTTAACTGGTCCTCTGGGAGGTGTCGCAATTGAATCCCTCTCTCTGACTGTGTCTCCTTCTCTAGCTTCCTTTTTTGGTTCCTCTCCATCCAAACATCATCGAAGCTGAAGCACTTATAGAGGGGTTTAGGTCTCTTCCTCCTCCTCTCCGGAATCTCCTTGGCTTTTTCATCTGGAGCAAGGAAGGAAAGCCTCCAGGCTTTGCTCTCAAGAGTGGAAATAGGGCGTGGGGATGGTGGAACCTGGGGGGGCCTCCTTTTGCGATGGGCAACCCATTTCTCATTTGGCCTCTTTTCAGGTGGCATTTGACATTGCTGTTTAGACTCCTGTTTTACAAACAGCAGGTGAAAACACAGGGTTTGTTGGCTGGAAATTTTGTTTGCTTCACATCAGTTTGAACAGAAGATGGCAAAGCTCAGTTCTCTAGCCCCAGAACTATTCAGAAGAAAATGCTTTCCCAAGAGTACTGGCTGGCTGAAACCAGCCTGTCTACTCACTCAGCCTTCTCCACAGGCTTAGGGGTACTCCACCCTGAAGCAGAAGCTCTGCTATCCTTTGAGAGCATAATATACACTCCCTCTGCACAGGACGATGCCCTTTTCACCCTCCTTCTAGATGGCATATTACAATAACATTACTACTGGGATTTAGGTCACTCTGTCTGTATACCATTATTTACAAAGACAGATAGTGTCTCTGAAAATAGAATAATGACCAGTCTTAACTGTCTGTGCTTTTGCAACCGTACTTCAGTTACACAATGTGAAAAGGCTTCCTAGATGCCTGCAGGTCTGATATATTAAGCCCTGTGCTTCCTGATGTGCTCTTTACACTATCCATTTTATTTGCTTGATGTTGGGCCGAGAGCAAGGAATTGCACAGCTTTGCACTTCACTCTCATTTGCTTTTAACGAGTGGTTGCACAAAATTACAGCTTTTACACTGGAACAACTTGAAATCAAGCATGCCCTGAGGCATCTAGCTACTACTCCAGCTAGCATCAGTGATAGAATCAATAATATTTAAGGTGGGAGATAATGATACTGAGGAATGAATAATCTCAGGAGTCTCTTTTCATACCAAGAAAATGTTGTGTCCTGACAATAGTATCTCTTCAGTTTCTCCCAGTTCATTTGACGAATCCAAATACAACCGTTAAACCACTACAGGCACGTCCTACCTACTCTCAATTAACCAACAATCCCAGATCAATTCTTCTTTGCCATTGGTAAGAGATGTCACAGTCTAGAAACATTTCTTATCTACTAGATGCTATAGAAAAGGAAAGTGTGTCCTGCTGGTATTCTGTGCCTAACCCTATCATACCGGAGAGAGGTGAGGAGGAGAACTTGCACAGATTCCAAACATGGGACATATTAGGGCAGTTCGCTCTTGCCTGCTGGGTAACACAATTATGTGAGTAAAATCATGACACAAACAGATTAATCAAACATGTAATGAAGGCCCTGACACATGGGCAAACTGGTAATTGCTCTGTCTTGCTGTTTTCAGCATAAAATCTGTGTCCTGGATGTAACTTGGAGAATGTTAACCCTTAGCAGGCAATGAGAGAGGGGCAGGTCTGTGCTCCATCAGGCTAAGAAGGGTTACTTGCCATTGTGGTAGCCAGCAGCGTCAGGGGCAAGCTGATCCAGTGCAGTTTGGTACAGCACTATAACACAGATAAAGCTGATACCACTGGAAAAATACCTGGCTGGAGGAATATATACATATCCCCATAGGGGAAGGCACACTGGGAAGTGAGCTCAAGCAACTTCACGATTATGCATTTGGTTTGCAATAATGTCTTTACTGATGTGGAACAGAAAAGGACTTTTCTTCAAATCTGCCATTAAACTTAATTTTATGACCTTTTTACTTAGCAACATATGTAAGGAAGACCGTCCTTAGTGTTTAAATGATAATTACGTTGGAAAGACTGAACACTGCACATATACTTTGCCCAATGTCTCTGCTGTATTTTCAGAGATTCCTGAAAAAACGACGTCCCTTACAAAATTCAGGGTGCAGTCCTACTTCATTTCACAATGTCATGAAAATGGAAATAAACAAAAGCCCTATCTGCTTTAATAGATTAGATGTTGTGTCCTGAAAGCTGGGACATTTACATTAATTTCTAGGCTCCAGCTGCATTTATCCGATTTCAGATACCATATTCCAGAGCCTCCAGAAGAATCAGGAAAATTAAACTGTTTTTATATGGCTTAGACACCATTTAAATTTTTCATGGTTTTCATTAAATTATTTAATCTGGCAATCAATTTAAGTAATTATTTATTTGCTCCTAAGGGTTACACTATAGGATGTGGGCTTGCCTATTCAAGGCTTTACAAATGCCTCATCTCCTCTTTTCTAGATGCTCTTTTGCGTTATCATTTACAGGTCAAAGATTTTATTCATCCTCCGAGAGGCTGTATCAGTTTACAGTGCGTATAGTCCAACTATCCTGCATTTTCCTAGGCTGGTGTAACACTGCAGTCTCTTGGCTGGAATGTGGCATCCGGTATTAAGTTTGTAAGTTAAGTTGATGCCCGTGAAAACAAAGGATTTTCAAGTAAAGCTGAGCACAGAAGGGAATAAAGCAAATTCTCTTCCCCTTCTGCCCACAGCAATTCCAGTACTACAGCCCTCACTTCACAAACTGCCACCCACATGCTGCTTTAGATTCCAGACAGCATTAGCTAAAAAAACCAAACCAATCCAATCAATAAACTTTCATTGGGAATATGTGAGGAGCAGTTGAGGGAACTGGGTTTATTCAAGCTGATAAGATGGCACTAAAGGCAATATAAGAGCAGCCTGCAACAATTTTGTCGTTACATGGGTGATGGATCCAAACTCTTCTCAGTAGTGCCGGACAATGCCACAAGACAATGGACAGAAATTGTAGCTTGGAAAATCCTGGTTGGGCATTAGGAAAAAACTTTTCCTTGGGAACATGTTTCCCAGAGAGGTGGTGAAATATACAGCAATGGAGGTTTTCAAGACTTGGTTAGAAAAAGCCATGGGTTTGTCTACCTGGTGTTGCCACTAGTCCTGTCTGAAGATGGAGGTGGGAGTAGATGACCTCCCAAGGTCTGTTCCAACCAACCTTTTTTTGTTTCCATACAAAACATATAGAGTTTCTATTAAAAAAACAGGGAGAAAGGGTAGGCTAAGACCCTTTTGGAGGGTATCTTAAAACTTTAATATAACCTGGGATGCGAGAGACAAAAGGCAGCAGCAGCAGCAGCAAAAGCTGTGCCAGGGCTCATTTGAGTTGAACAGAACCAGCCCTCAGCTGCAGAACTGATAAAGCAGTTCCAGATTCATAAACTCTCTGAAAAACATCTGCTTGGGGTATGCAGAATCTCATACCCTCTCGCAAGTGCCACTTTCAAAAATCTGCGCAACAAAATTATTTTGCCCATTTCTTAATGTCAAAAATCATCATCAGCAATACTGAAAAAGCAGCATGATCAAGCCAGGTTCTGGGATCCCAGCTAACAGATCAATCTCAGTCACTCTGGTGGTTTGCGCTTAGCCACTGAAAGAGATTCCTAAGCTCCCAGCCACTTACAACTTCAGAAATCCTCTCTGGGATTAAAAGCCTACCGACAAAGGAAGTCTCTGCTTTTAAAAGCCCCAGCCAATCAAGAAATCCCTATTGCAGATACAATCTTTTCTGTGAGATCCAGCCTATCACAAGGAAATTAATGTGTTACCAGAAGTAGAATACAATACAACATCTTCAAAAGGAGACCCTGAGTCCATGTGTTTTTTTCTGTTTGCTGTAGAAAAATCAGAAAAGGACTCCCAGTGGCAGTCAAAGGGCAGTTATGGTGACTGCAAAAGACTCATGGTACTTTGAAAGACAGCAACTCATTGTCTAAAGAAAAAGATTTTACCTCTTAAAAAGTGACTGCTAGAAATGGGAATTGATTTCTATGTTGCCTTTCACTTCGAGAAACTTATTTACTATACACCAGTTACAAGGCTCGATTTTGCCTTAGGAGGGGTAAGACCCAGCTAAAAACTGGAGTTGAACAGAGGGTGGCATCTGTGTAACCTGTCTGAGGCATATTATGCATTAACGCTGTTGGGATGACGCCATTCCTTTAGATTTTTGTGGTAAATCCTCCCTTAAAGAGTGCATCAATTCATAGAGTCTTGAGCAGAAACAGAAAGATTAAGTAGTGCTACCTATCTTACACAAAGAGGAATATTTATGCACCCATCTAACCAATGTGTTCATTAAGCCTTTAAAGAGTTTCACTGGGATTCCTAAACCATATTAAAACAAAAGACTCTGCAAACCAAACCACCACCTGATCATTCCCAGAAAACAACTCACCTCATCTCGGAGCATGTCACTAATGGAAGAAGCTGTGTTTAAGCTGATCTGGGACTGACTGCTTATGCCACTGTCATCCCTCTGGTATTCGTTGTCCAACGAGTGTACAGAAAGTAAAAGACTACCTCTGGGTTTCAGTGTCTTTGGTCTCTCAGGAGCCTCCAAACTGCTTTCAACTGCAGAGCTGTTCCCAAGAGAGAGCATTGAAGTGGCACATATTCTTCCGGGATAACGGAAGCTCTTGTGTTGAGAAGTGGATCGTGGACTCTGTGGTTTAGGACTCATGGGCCTACAAGGCATGTCTTTACCATTAGAATTTGAGAGCTGGGGACATGATGGACTTGACTGACTAAATGGCAACTGCGAATCAGTGGGGCTAAATGGAGATTTCATCCAGTATTCCTCTAGAGAAGCATTTAAACTGTTGCTCAGAGCCTCCTGTTGTTCATCACAGTCTGAACTCTGTGAGTATCTGATGCCCAAGTCATGCGACTGTATTCGTTTTCTCCACGTACCTGCAGGTGAAGAGACATCCACAGGCTCCACAGGGGTATCAAAATAGTTGGTGTCTGTTGAGGAGCCATTAGCTGTTTCTGTTTTAAAAAAAGTGTGTCCGTTGGAGCTATCCTGTCGCTCCACTGATGGTGTTCTCATTACATGGCCGCTAGTTGCATTAAGACTCTCCTGTGTTGGTGATAAACTTGCTAAGACAGGTCTTTTTAGTCCATCTGCCTCCTTGCTTTTTAGAAAAGCTTTCCAGCTGCTTTGTCGAAGTTTGGCTTTCTCCTTTTCATTTTTCAGTGATACTCTTGAGCTTTGCTCAGTATTTTCTTTTTCTGGAGATTTGGATTCAAATAAGCTTGAGAGGGATTTGTGTGCCAAAGCCAACCTTGACCTGAACTTCTTACCCTCAGGGGTTTTGTTTCTTTTGTATTCATTTTCAGGGAATGATTTTCTAATCCCAGAGTATTCCACAGGTTCACTGTCATTGTTCTCAGATGAACCTGAAACTTGTCTATCTGCATATTTGACAGCAGCCAGTGTGGGAGAAGTTGAATTTGTATCTACATCTTCCATCAGTATCCGACCAGAGCCAGAAGCCTTCCTCAGGCTCATTCTGTTGAATAATCCTGCAGGTCTCTCATAGAATAAATCATCGTCGTCAGAGTACTCAGAGGTGTAGCTTTCCTTCGTGTGGAAGACTGAACCAGATGAACAACTTTTGAAAGACTGTAAACTTTCAGTGTCTTCATCCTCTTTCCCAGCATCCAGTTCTTCCATCTTTGCCCTGCTGCCAAAGAAGCTGCTGCTTCCCTGATTTTCTGCTGTGGCAGGCTTAGTTTTCCTGAAAGATGTCATTTTTGAGAATACTAAAAACCTGGAAGCTTTCCCACTATTCCCATTCTTTGTTGGCTTTTGCACAGCTTTACAGGGACTGTTGTTACTTCCTAGGCTGTGGAATGAGTTCTCATCCATTTCCTCGCTGTTCGTGCTGCAGGTACTTATATTATCTAGGCCCAGCACGCAAGTGTTATGGGTCTCCCTTTTCACAGAACAGTTAAAGACATCAGACACATCTAGATCCAGTGTGCTGTCTTTGCTAGGGCTAGCTGTGTCTTCTGCAGGACAGCCCTCCTTTCCTTCACTAGAAGGTTCTTCACGAATACCTGTTTGTTCCTTTGAACCATTACAGCCTTCAGTTCCTTGCCTGCCTGCTGCTTGTTCAGAGATGATGCTGGGCCCTTGAAGGTCAACATCAGCACCATCTCCCTGACACAAATTGCTTACACTGCACGTTGCCAGTGTTACTGCACTAGTTATATATAAGCCGCCTTCTCTGCCTTGATGTGCTTTGAATTCCTCTTCCTTAGACACCTGGTCATCTCTTGTTTCAGCCCATGACTTTCTGAGCTGTTCTGTCTCTAATTCACGAGTCTTTGTTCTGCAGGGCTCTTTCTCAGAGATTATAACACCACTTCTGCTATGTGATTTTAAGGGTGCTTCTTCACATTGATCTGCCTGACTTTCTGCATCAAGTATATCATTGCCCAGTGGTGCAGTAACACTCCTGAATTCCACTTCTGCACTTGTTACCATGGAATTACTAAAGGTGAACCCTAAGGATGAAACTACATCCGTTTTCTCTCTTTTCTCTTGTGAAACTTCTGGTTCTTCTTCAGCTGTACCCCTACCAAGGAGTACTTCTGCACTACCACGAATGGGGTGGGTGGCCAGAATTTGTTCTTCACAGCTACAGCTTTCACTCAGAACTCTCTCTGGCTCATCACGAGCTTTGCTGACAGTATGAGGAGACATCAAATCCTTGCTCACTACGTTTCTCAATGTTCCAGTTACCACTTCAGTAGGAAGGTTATCATTCAGTGTCTTGGACTGTAATCCTTTGTGCTCTACAGATACTATAATTAGGGCAGGCTTTAACTCTGGAGGAGTCATTAGATGCCTTTCCTGGCTTAGGTAATCTGATCTGGGAGTCATTTCAACAGCAAAGACACTGTCTTCATCCTTTCCTTTATGAGTAGGATGTTCATTTGTTACTAGCTCAGAGTGACTCCTTAAGGCACCAGTTTTGCAACTTGTATTTTGCTGTGTTGACTCTTCGTGCTCCGCCCCAGTGTTACTGCCACCTGTTTGCAATGTGGTTTCCAGGACTTTCCAACTGAAGTCAAGGTTAGAAGAATCATCTACCCATCTTTCCCCTACCATGATCTCCATACCTGATAGTTCAAATTCAAGGCCATTCTCCTTCAAACTTTTCTGCTGTATTCTACCAGTGGAAACACAGTTTAGAGAACAACCACAATCTCTGTTTTCCACAACAGCAGGAAAACCTACATGACAAGCTGCTAGGTTCTCAGTGTCACCAATGCCAGATTCAACATCAGTATCACGTGGGAATCTGTCTGCTTCCAGATCTCTTTCAGCTTTGTATTGGTCACTTTTTATAAGTTCTTCAGCATTTATGATCACTGGCTCACAGTCCAGGGCAGATGCAGTCTCCTGTTGTTCCAGATTACACTCACAAGCATCAATCTGTGTAGAAGATAAGCTATCAGCACAGGTACCTACTGCTTCTGGGCTAAGGCCACACGTCTCTGGTTTACAGTGCAAATAATAATCAACACACTGGGGAGAGCCTGCTGGTTGAGAAAGCTGACACTCATTTGACTCTATGTCAGTATTAAGAAGAGAATTTTTTATGCCAAATTTGCCCTCTATTTTTATTGCATTTTCAGGGCTTATAGGTACCTTTCCAAAGTTTTCCCAAGTGTATTCGAAATCCAGCCCTTGAAGATGTATTCTGGAACATGACCATCTAAACTTGTCTGTCAGATGAATACAGTTCCCCACGTATTCTGTCTTGCTTTGAGCACTGATATTTTCAGGCACACTGTGCCATGTTTTACTCTCTGTAATCTCTGACCTTGTGAGTGGTGGCTGAGATTTTGGGTTGAAGCAACTCTGGTAAAAGAATGAACCTGATGTCAACATGGTCTCTGTACTTCCATCTTTTATCCTTTTACCTGTAGTTTCCTCACTGTCACCTGACTTCCTCCTGCTACTTTTTATACTGGATATAGAATCTAATTCACACTTACAGTCAGATGTCTTGGTGTAACTTTTACAGTTAAGTCCATTTGTTTCAAAATGAAGATTAGGCAAACTACAGCTTAATGCTGCATCTGACCGGAAGGAAAAGTGCTGTACCTCAGGAAAAATCAAACAACTTTCTGAGTTTGCTTTGAAACAAGCAATGCTTAATACTGCAGGATGATCCTTCTGTCTTGTAACATCATCTTCTGTAGGTATTGAGTTGGTACAGGACTGCACTTTACTGCTTTCAAACTCTGCGTTCTTTTGCAGTACTGCTACAAACTTTCTATTTGTCTGTGATATAATGCCCTCTTCACGGACTTGGTTCTCCGTGTTGGAAATGTCACTAGTTAATGTTAGCTCTTCGTCTCCCAGTTCTTCACCTTCTAACTTCACAGATGGTATGCAAAATTCAGTTTTGCTTGGTGCTGCTTTTATTTTGGAGGACGCTTCTAACCACACCTGCTGCGTAAATTCTGGTTGCCTTGAGCACTTAAGTTCCTGGAGGGTTGTTTCTGCCTTTGCTTTAGGAAGACTGCAGCACAGATTTTTTTTTTCGGTAACGAGGCAGTTTGAACCCGAGCAAGTTTCCCCAGTTACATCACTGGAAACAGATTCTGTGTCTGATGCACTCTCATAAGGCTCAGTTTTTACATCTGACAAAGATCCACTCTGATGTGACAGAGCCTCAAAATAATCTTCATCTGTTTCTTGGCTGGATCCACGTATCTCCAGCTCTAAGGTGCTCGGGGTAGAAGAACGCAGATCATCTTCAAATTCTCCTTCACTGATGTAGTTTTCAACTGGCTCTGGGGCCTATGAATAAACAGAAAAGAATGATCTAGCAATGATTTCCCACAGCAGCAGGGTAGCATGAATTATTATTAGAAAAGAGACTTAGGAACAAAATTAATTTAATACACACTGATGTCTTTGGAAGTTATACTTGATATGTTACTTATTGATGGACCTGAGGTCTTTCTGTTTCTTACTTTTTGTTTCTTAATATTTCTTAATCAATATTTTTTCATTTTAATATGTAATTATGCAGAGGCAAAAATTTGACTTTTGGCCATATCTTTCATAGCCCTAAACCAAGACACATTTCACATTCAAATAAGTCAAATGGAAATCATCCCTTTCTGGTAGATCTAAAAACTCTGATGAATCCATCTTCAAATCAGAGGAGGAGGTTTACGTGATAAACCTGAGAAGTAATTGTTACTGTCCAAACTACAGAAAGGTGACATAGATATATGCAGAACAGTTTTGCACTTGAATAACTGGATACTACCCATACCAAAGCCTGAACCAAAGGTGAAAGAAGTCTTTGATCTCGTTTTCCAAAAGGCTTATACGAGGAGCACTACATATATCAGTTACCAGAGCACATTCAGATCAGAGGCTGAGAGTAGAAAGATCAAAACCATACTGTCAATATTAGGAAATGTCTTTGTCCCAGACAGCTACCCTGGGAGAGTCTCAGTCTTCTTTTCTTTAACCATCAGAAAGAAGTCTGGATATTTCTCGAGTTTAAAGTAGAAAATGAAATCACAGCAAGCTTTCCCGAGGTAAAAATAGTACTCGCCATCTGTCAGCTTCAGGTACAGCTATTGTCAGAAGTTCTACAAATGTACCCAACAAAGATATTTAGCTGATTCCAGCCTCAGTTCATTAATATCTAGGATGAGAAGCTATATAAATACACATGGCAGCCCTTAACTCTAATGCTGGAAGCCTCTTTAACCAGGTTTTGATAACAGTCATCACAGGAATGACCAGCACATTTCAAAATCTGAAAACTGAGATCATAAACAATGAAAGACATTTCTAAAAATAATAATAAAAAAAAAATTGAATGGCAGCCACCAAACTTGAACATGAGGTCCCTCAGCCTGAGTTGCATGTCACCTTCACCAGGGTGCTTTGTCACAGGGGAAGTGTGAGTCCCCATACGGGAAGCCAAATTTCAAATCACATCAAAGGATATGTCACAGAGTTTCTGATTCTAGACTCCAAAATATAGCAGGTAAATCGGAAAAAGAAAGGCACTAGGGTTATTTCCAAAAGGGAGGCTCAATAACAAGACTGGTATTTTCTCTTGACAGAGGAAGGAAAATACAAATTGAGTGGAGGATGGAAGGGGAGGATTCAGTGCTTCAAACCAAGTCCCCAAATCACTTTCACACCATTAAACCTGACCAAATTGCACTATAATGGCAACATGAGTCACGTAACCAGCAGAGCAATGTGTCCTTTACTGTGTGCAATCAGTGATACACGTAATTGAGGTCCTTTAATAATGTCAGATCCCAGTATCACCAGGACAGAAATGACCAGCGTTAAAGCAGCACAGACGAGCATTTCACATAATGATCGAGCAGCTTAAACTGTGAGCAGTTGGCTCACACAGCAGTGAGTACAGCAGCAGCTGCTCAGCAGTAACAGCACTGCCTCTTCAACAGTGTTCTCAACACACATTTACAGATGGCAATAAACTAAGATAAAAACTGTTCAGGCAAGTAGGAACAGAGTTATGAAGATGCCCAACTGTCCCCAAGAATAATTTTGAATTAAATTACAAAAAAATTAGGGCAGAGATCCCTTACAGTCCACCTATCATTACAAACACAGCTATGTCAGGATATTTGTACTGTGACCCCTCCCAAATTCATTATTCGTTTTTAATGGATATTATACAAAATGATGCAATTAAAGCAGAAGCAGAGGCCTCACCATTGCCTCCATATCTTGTGGGAAATGAGGAAACAAATTCTAGGTATGAAGGGCACCAATTAATGTCAACCAGCATTCCTGCATCGAGCCCAGGACTGAACATGTGCCCTCAGTGCTGCTAAGGGGAAGAGCCAATGTCAGGATCAGGCTGGTGGAGTTCCCCTGAGGAGGGAGAGGACATAGAAGCTTCAGCTCCTGCTATGTCTATCAAAGCCCTCTGCCTAACAGACAAGGGAGGCCTAGAGCTGACCTCTAGTAAACCTGAAATTCACGAGCTCACTGAACTTCCCATGGTGACCAGGGAAGAAGTCCTAACAGGGCAAACAACATGCAGACAGTGCCATTTTTACCTTCTTCTATGGGTCTTTAACTTCTCAGTGCCTCTCGGAGGCCAGTCCTTTGCTCTGTCCACCCATCATACGTAGTTTTATTTCTTCCCAACCTGTAGTGTGTGTATTTCGTTAGGATTTGTGAGACTACTTCTCTTTGTGTTTTACTGTTTTTTTTTCTGTAAAAACTGAGTCTAAAGGACTCAGCCAGAGCAGAAGGGGGGAAGTTCACAATGGGCAGGTCCTTTGATGTAGCCCTGTCTTCCCAACACTCACCATCACTGGCTTGAGAACTGAGTAGACATGTGGCAGTGATCCTCACCTAGGCTGCTCACTAGACAACAGTCCTCATGTCTTTAATTTCCATGAGATTACACTGAGAATTTCAAAAGTCAAATTATGGCTCTTTTGTGGGAAGGGTTCTTGAGAAAGCCCTCAGCACCCATGGACAGAGTTGTATGTTTACATATCTCTTCAGTCTCAAAGCAGATAAACAGTTGGGAGAGCTTGGAATAAATATGAAAGAAACTACTTCTGAAATAAGGCTTCTGCACTTCACAGACAACAGACGAATCAAAGCAAAGCTCCCCTGCCTGCTTTTCTCTTGTGTCTCTTTCACTGTCTCTGAAATCTGCCCAGAAATAGGATGAAATTGAAGTTACTAATCTGTCTTGCTATCGTTGGATGCAGCCATATATAATCACGTCAACCTAAAGTCACCAAAAAAATAGAACTTGTGACTTTGATGTGTGAAGACCTGTATCTCCGTGACATAAGGTACCTTCCACCCAAGTTGCCCTCTAACTGAGGACTAACAATGCTTATATGTGACATCTGCTCCCATGGGCCCAGCCACCCCCGTCTTCTGATAACTTTTTATTTGGTGGGGAAGTCATGTATCATTTTTTCTCAAGATCAGATTCTGTATTTGCATAATTTTCTCACACTTACAGTATTATATTGCAACAATTGTGAGCTTCTCAGATATTGTATTTCCCTAATTTTCTCTGCCTAACAATTGGTAGGATAGGTTAAACAGACAATTGCATTACTTCAACTGTATTTTAATGAAGGATTTTATTCTTAAATCTCACAACCACAAAAAAGAATATGACCATTTATACAGTCTTTGCTTTTACTTTGAATGTAAGTTTCCCAAGCAAGCCTAACTTGCACCTGACCCTTGTTACTACCTCATTGCCAGCTCAAGGAATATTGGCACGGTTTTTCCCTGAACTTAAGACAACATGAAAGCATTTTCAGTCGGTATTTGAAAGGATTCACACAACTGTTTTCTCCATAGATGATGGTAACAACAACTCTTGAGTTGTTACTAATATACATTTCATAAATCTCCCCTTACACCTCGTTTGACTGAAAAGCACAGTCCAGCATCTTTGACTCGCAACGTGATGAGACTAAAGTGCAGTTTCCATTAACGCAGGTGAGAGCGAGCCAGCTGTCCTCTCTGCTCGATGGCCTCAGCCCTGCAGTTCCCAGGGTAGGCATGAGGGCATCATTTACAAAAGGTCCCATCCTGCAGAGTGCTGTATGCTCTCAGTGCCTGCTGAAGCAAATACAGGTGAGCTCAGGGCACTTGGGATATGGCTGTGCCTACTTCAGTACTCTGTGCTGGGGTTATCCACATGCTCTCTCTCTCGATTACTGTCTTTGAGAAGGGCAACACTAAAATAGCCACTTAAAAAGGGGGAGGAGAGACAAAGATAGACAAAACTAGTGGATGAAACTGGCCGCTTTACTGGCAATATAGGATTGTTAATACAGCTGTTTCAGACTTCAGCTGTAAAGTCATCTAGCGTTGCTTGTATTGGTTTAACTTGTGTCCTACATATTTAAATAATAAGCTGAATGGAATTACTGAAAAGAATGTGAGCCTCTGGAACTCCTCCTTGGCTTCCCAGGGATAGTGACCGGGTATGAAATTGTTAAATCTTCATGATAGCTAAATGGTAAATATTTGAGGCACTCTAACATGGTAGCATGAAACTCGTCCATCCTCTGTGTAATGAGAGCTGTGCAAAGCTGAGCTTTTTCTACATTCAAGTAGAGACTTAGGTGGCCTACACAGGTTTGAAAATGCTGGTCACAGAACTGTTATAGTGATTATGGATATCCCTAACTGAGGGCACAGAGCAAAAACCAAAGGTATGTTCAGTCACAGGACAGAAACAGCACTTGAAATACCCAGCTTCTCCTTCTGTGCCTTTGATACACCTTTGCTCTGAAAGGGACAGCCTTGGAGTAAGTGAGAGGACTCCAACCTCAAGGTCCTACTAAGCCTTGGTCTCTTCAATTGGGCTGGCAAAGGTTGCCTAAGGTAATGGTACTTCTAGAAATGTGGATGCTTGTCAGGTTGGAAATGACTGGGAAGATCTAAGACCACCAAGTCTTTCCAGAAGAACAGTTATAAAAATGGCTTTTCATGAACTACATTATGTTCTTAGTTTTACGGCAAACACAGCACAAAAAGTGTTACCTTCACAAGAAGTTCTGTCACAGAGCTCAAAAGTGGTTCATGGCAACGATGGAGCACAGCTGCCATCCTGGGGAACCAGTCACACTACCTGAGTCGCCACAGAGCCATAAAGAAAAAGCCCTTCAAGCACATTTGTGGAAAAGATACAAACTCAGAATTAATGGTTTCAACTTACCTACTCTTTTCCATACTTACATAAATGCAAAGCACGTCCAGAAATCCTTAAAGCAAATTGGATGCCAGTCAGAGGTTGGATTATACATGGTATAAAGAATTACAGGCCTAGATCAGGGGAACTTTGTGTGGCAAATGAATTCGCATGTGCAGTTTTATTCTCTGAAGGGAAAATATGAAATTCTTTGGGAAAGCACTCCCACATGCCCAGAGTTGTATTTTTCAGGGTTCACATAATACAGAAGCACAGAGTTTGGGAAAGGCTCTTAAATTAATGGTGACACAACCACTCCCAAAAAAGCTACCATTGGGAAAGGACTTCAGACAGGAGGTGACAGTGTATGGTAAAGAGCAGTAGCTGCAACCTACCCAAGAATCCCTCTGCACTGATCTGCTGGGGCTTGAAAAATGACCCAGCAGAGATTCAGATTAGAAACTATAAAGAAAACATCACGTAAGATAGCCACATAATGTCCCCAAGGCCTCAAATTATCTTCCTGATCAAATCCAGCTATCCAAGCCCTTTTCTTAAATTGCCTTCATCATGAATAATGGAAAGAAGGGAATGAAACAGGAGAAGAGGGCACACTGGCAAAGCCTTCATTTTCTACTACTTCCTTGTAAAAACAAACCTTGTTACACTTCCCCAGCAGGTTCATGCTTCAGAGTGCAGATATGTACAGGCATCCAAAAGAAACTTTGGCACTTAGTCCTTTAGCAGTTTAGTGACACAGTTGTTTTGTTAATCATCTACCCACAGCAATAGCACTATTTGCAGGGCATTGCATCCTTAAGCCGTAACATTTTTATATACAGAACCATTCATATATAAAGTCATTAAAACAACATATCTCCCTTTTCTGTAAGAGATGGATGAGCTTTTTATTGTTCCCAAACAGTGCAGTTACTTTTTGCTGAAAAATATCTCAAAGCCAGTTCTGTAGATATGTGAGAACTTGCACTACACTAACAACTAGTGGCATGAGGAAACAACACGCAGACATCCTCTGCATAAGTGTCTTGCTCTAGTTGTATTTAGCGGCTTCACTGGAAAGCCTCCAAATGGTTAAGCAATTCCAAAATCAGCAGGACTACACGAGCAATCGCATCAGGCTCTGGCGGCTACCATCACTCAAGGTGGTGCTGCCAGATGAAGGCAAGATGGAGAAGGGGTTGGAAACAATGGCAAAACAATGCACAGAACCAGTGCAACATCTAAACATCATAACAGCATCACAAGTCAGTGCGTTTCCCCCTCCGGCCAGCTTGAGTGACCATGCCCTGTTTCTGTTCAGTAAGTGCTTCAACATTACAGCCCAATAACCTGGCCCCAGAGGTAAATCTGGGCCTCCACCATGATGTTGTCTCATGACACTTGGTAAGTAAGTACAGGACTGCATCAGCAGAAAAATGCCACAAGCAGGTGGCCTGCTGCACTCCACACAGCTTCTCTGATTCCTTTCATCAAGCCAATTCCAACATGAAAACACTTTTATGGCCCAAAGCCAAAAACACTACCTCCCTCCTTTGACATTAACACTCCTACATATAGCTTAGCAGACATGTTGGCCAAGATAAAACACGTTGGCCAAGGAGGTGTTGCAGTTTCTAGTAACAATGTGTAATCTGGGTGCCATCTAGAGGTTGCGGTGAGATGCCTGGTCAGGCTCAGCTTGCACAGAGAAATACATACTCCCTTTATTAAACACAAGCTGCATTCCAGTCTCTTACTGTGCTGCAGGTCAAGCATCTCACCAGCAAATTCCTCAGCACTGCTTTAGCTCCAGCCAGATAAAGACTGCCCAGCAGATGAAGAGGCGAGGCAGGGAAGAGGCGTAAAGATTTGCTCTGTTAAGTAGCAGATAAATGTGCAAGATATGTCATTTGTACAATATGATTGCACTACACTGAAAAGTTCACGGCTCCCTGTATCTTCTATTTGTGGTTTATTTCTTCCATGAAGTTTTACAAACTGCAGTTTGCATCAGAAATACATTTTTATCAGACACAACTATTATGAAAATACTTGTTGATTTATTTTCACAAGTACATTAAAAACTGACAGCTTATTTACCAAAAGAAATCCTACATTTTAGCCAAGGTACTAACTACGTAGGTTCACTCTTGAAATGCAAAGTTTAAACTGTATCAATAATATTGTTACTGTTCTGAAATATAAAAAGATCATTTTTTGGTCAACACAACAATATAATATGTCAAATAAAACTTGGAACGTGAACTGCTAAAATTCAGATTCAAGCAACCTCCCTGCTCTTTGAAACTATCTGCGTTCATTGCATTGCAATGCTCCCTCTGCTGGCACATTTAAAAGGGAATATAATGCTTCAGTGTACTACTGCCTTCAAACACGGAAAGCTGATAGTGTTAGATTTCTGATTATCTTTTCATGAAAACAGGAGTATATTTTGCTTGCTTTATAATACCAAGTCAGTACTCTTCCTCCCTCCCTCACACCCTTCCACCAATTTTTTAACAGAGAAAAGCTCAGGACTGCCCCAGAAGAAAAAAAATCACAAGTTACTGTGTCCATGTTGGAGATACAGGGTAAAGATACGAGCAGGTAACGTCACTGCTCCACAAAATAGGGGACTAAGCCTCAGTGAAAACGCTTTTTGTGCTAAAATGGAAATTCAACTTGCTTGGCCACAGGGAAGCTCTTGCCCCAGTGTCATGGAGGCAAACGTACATCTGACTCTGTCTAAATTTTACCATTAATCTTTCTCTAAGGCAGATGCACTTACCTGAGGTTGAAGCTGTCTGGCAGAAGCAACACTCAGCTCTGCACAGATCAAAAATCCTACCCAGAAACTGTGTGAATCCTCCTCCAAAGACAGGGCCCATGCTGAACTCTTGTGCTATGCAGCTTGGGGG